>NW_020289904.1:1200000-1810202 GCF_002926055.2 Candidozyma haemuli | reverse complement strand
GTCACTGCGGCGGTGTGCAAACTAAAAAAAAAAAAAAAAATAAGTAGCGTTTCAAAATCTGCAGCGGACAAGGGCAACACTTCCTAATTGGATTCGTATAACTTAGAAAATAATTATTATATCTTTCCACACTCCTTTCCAGAAAAATAAGAGATCTTTGGAAAATCCCCAGCCCTGACCTTCTCTTATATGTCACTTTTTTTCTTCTTTTCTGTCACCGGTCCACACCGACTCCGAGTAGCTGACTCCACCGGCAAACACAGTTCGCGGCTGGTAAGGTTCCCTTGTTCGCTTTAACGAAAACGTCCCTTGAGAATTGGCGGGGACCTGCACCGCGGAACCCGGCGAGGCAGGAACGATCGAAGCAGGCAAATCGCAGTGCATTATATTCCTTCTTTTTCATCTCAGGTGGTACGGCAAAAGAAGAAAAATATCGATGCTTTTTTAGCCACTCAAGTGAAGTATCCGCTTAAGTTTAATTGCATGCGTCAGGGGTGGGTAGTAAAAGGACTCCTTTTACGATCCTTGGCTGTGTTACAGATATTTTTACGTGTTTTAGATTCTTGGTAAATCTGGGGTAAGGTGACTTGGTGGGGTGGCCTGGGCAGAATCCTAGCTTGTTTCGCACTTTTCCCCTGGCTTTCCCAGTTCCACTCTAAACTACAATTGGACGGTACAATTCCTCTACTATAGACTAAAACACAATTTGTTCGCTCGTTTACCATGAACAACGGCTTCTGGAAGCTTGTTTGAGAAGGCTGTGTTTCAATTATTGTTTGCCTTGTTTGCCTGCCTTTCTTGTCTTCGTATCGGCTCCTCCCGAAAGGGATGGCCCACATTCTCTGCCATTGTCAGCTTTGGTTGTCCCAGTTTCCCTGCTCGTTATTGTTCTTAGTGGGCTTGGGCCATTGGTCTTCTTCTATGCCTTGGACAATCCTTCCATGGACCCTTTCTTCTTTTCTTTTTTCTCATTTCGATCTTTGTATTTTGGCTTTATCTATCTACCCTTGCATCCTTGTCACCCTTCGTAAATCACGTATTGCTGCAAATGTCACAGCTGCCTTGCGTTGACACACTGTACCAATTGAGACCCTTCCACATTGGGCCAATCTTAATGATCACTGCCTTTTTTTTTTTGTCTTTTTATTTTACTCGGCAGTGCTTCATCTAGAATGGGCTTTGGCTAGCCACTGCCTTCTTGCTCCCCTCCTCTTTAACGGTTAAACTTAGAGAATTCTTCTTGAAAATCACTCGGCGTTTCCTTCCATTGCTGGTATTCGGCAATCGCCAGAAACCGATACAAAAGACCCTGCAATCCACCTTACAATATGCTATTGTTCATTTTCGTATCCTTGATTAGTCGAAGCGCCGATCTGGGCTACTTCACCTGGCAACCATGTCATCTTAGATGCTTCCTGTTTGGGTTCCTTGGCCACATTGTATAGTTTATGCTACCAGATTTCTTGAAATACAGTTACGGCCACTGTAAGTGACCATATCAGATCTACAACGACCACAGCACTTGATACGGTCCATCCCTGATTTTCCTCTCCACCAACTACTAGCCCGTGTTTCCATACATACACAATGAATATGGTCACCAAGTAAGGGCAAGATGTTCACTTCAACAGAACTTCCAAAAAGAAAACCCTCCTAAAAGGGGAACGATCTAATCTTCTATACATTAGTCCAGGATCTTCCATTCCGCAATTTGCTTTTTTTGATCCCCTTCTTGACATGTTCTCGAACCCGAGCTACATCTTCAAAGCCCCCCTCTCCCCTTGTAATACTCTTCTCCCCTACTGTTTCTTCCCCTCCTCCAAAGGGCTTGTGCCTGATAATTATGATCTTTGCTTACATTAGCTGGCAACTCTGAGGGGAACTAGTGGCTGTTACAAAGAAAAGTCATCAATTGCTGTGGTAGATTGCCGTGAATGCCTCTCTGTTTGTCAATGCATAGTGTTCAGCAGCACATACCAACGCCTCGTGTAACATATTGCTCCTCCGTGGATAGGGTTCTCGGCGTCCGGAGATTCTTAGGCAACATGCACAGATTATCATCTGCTTCAAGCCTCTGGTCCATGGCTTTGAAAATTTTCATAGACGCATTTGGCAAAAGGGTCCCATTTTGCATTTGTTGGTGCTTCTGACTACTTTGGGGATATATGCAAGGGTCATTACGTTCCAATGATACCTTGATTTGTCAGAGGCTCCTGGGAATATTGCCGTATCACCAATGGGGTTTACTCCTCGAGGCTTTCTTAGTGCCTTGTGGCTATGGACCCTTGATAACCCTCCAATTCATTTGGCATTGGTACAATCATTGGAGGGGATGCCACCAGGGTCATTCAAAAGGTATAGGTGGCAAAGAACTCGGCTCTAGCTGCCCTGAAGCTCACTGGAGTGATAGATCACAGTACGGATAGTCATCTTTGGCACGTTTAAACGGCCCTTAATTCCTTCTTTTGCCGGGGTTTTGTTTTTTTTTTTTTGACCGATTCTCTATTAGTAGGATGCCAAAGAGGATTTCTCCCCCTTGACTACTATACAGCTAACTAAACACTGTTTTGGCATTTTTAGCCTGCAGAAGTTTTTAGAAAGCCAAAATGGAGCTTAGTATGATTTTCTTGATCATTTAGGTTGGGTTTGAGCGGATTCATTAAATCGACTTATTAAACCCACATTCCTAACATGTATAAAGTGGCTCTGTGGCCGAGCGGTCTAAGGCGGCAGACTCAAGTTCTGTTATCGTAAGATGCGCGTGTTCGAATCACGCCGGAGTCATTATTTTTTGCTTTTTATCTACAATTCAGGTGAATTCACTTTACTTTTTGCATTAAATATTTCGTTTTCCTTTTATCCTTCTTCTACCTTCCAGCTCTTGGTGCAAAGTGCACGTTTGCTGCTCTGGCCACAGCTAACAGGTTGGTGAGAACTGCCAATCGTGAGGAAACCAATTCTAGATCTCCTCCTTTACTTTCTGGAGCAGATGAAAGCTTATTAGCTAAGTACACCAAGTCCCTTTCTGCATCTGGTGATAGGTTATCGGTAGCTAGCAATTGCCTCACTCTGTGTTCAAGTTGCTCCAACGAGTATACCACCGCTTCTTCAGATACCTGAGTCAATTCTGGTTCGTCTTGGGTATAATTAGCATGGGAATGTAGTGTACCAGTAGCAATGGTTTCTGTACTTTCTGCTAGGATGGTAAAGGGAACAGGTGTATGGTTTGATGATGCAAAACACTGGACGTCCTTTTCTTGGAACAAGACATAAATAGGCGGTAGTCTGTCCCCATTCTGCCTGAAATCATCAATTGCAGCTTGTGGAGGTTTTCCATTTATCAGGTAAAGCCCCACCAACGAAGCAGTAGGAGATACAGCCAGTAGTAACCTGAGTCGTTTATTTAAGTTATCGTAGTCTATGGTCAGACCCAGCCATTTCAATTCAAAGACATCTGCAACAAGCAATCCATCTTCACTTTCAGAACCCACTAGAACGCCAGCGGCAGTCGAGTTCCGTGATATCTGGTCCAGGATAGCATACAATGCTGTGGCTCTTAGTTGCACTAACATATAGATAGTAAGGTAGAATGCGTTTCCAGAAGACTAAATGAGACGATGTCGAGTCACGTGCAATAATTTGGCAATCTAGCGAAGAAAACCGAAGGATATGTACTTTTAAATGGATTTTGAGTGGTGAATTGACTCTTTCCTTCAAATTGGCTTCACTTCTGAAACAGAGTAAAGCAAGTGTTCAGGTCTGATACCTCCTATCGATATGTCTCACCATGTCTCATGTCTCATAACCATCATCAAACCCTTGTGCGACATTACCCTTTTTATCCCTAATGATGATAAGTATTAGATAAGGTGGCAAACGTGGAAAACTTAGTCATGACGGTCATCCCACTAACTGAATATCTTATCACAAGCATGATTTATCTCTTGATTATTTTTTTTTTACATTGTTTCTTACACCATTGGCTGTATATCCAACAGTTGTGGCTTCGATGAGTGTGCATACAGAAAATGGTCCCTATAGAAAAAAAAAAAAAAAAAAGTGGTTCTCTTCTCATCCCTACAACCATGATCATGTCTGTTCACGAGCCTCTAAGTAGGAAGCGTGCTCTAGGTTCAGACAGTGTACTGGATGTGAAAAGACATTGCCCGGACATCGATCATCCAGAGGCTTTCTCTGACACAATGTATACGGTACTTGTGAAGAGCGCCCTTGAAAACTTAGAAAAGGTATGTTTCCAACTCATTTGCTACAGCTGCTCCTTGCCACCATTATGAACTCAGAAACTAACTTTCAGAACGATACAATGCAACTAAACTCACTCACGGCCAAGATCAACTTCCCCCTTTCTCATAAGGAGGCCATGAGCTTGTCTAATCTTAATATAGTCTTGAAGAGTCTTATAGTAAATATTGCCAAGCTAGATAAATCGGCTTGTGCGCCACTCATATCTGCTATTATACGCTACCCATGGTTGGATGTCCGTGTTCCGGAATCTACCCAGGGAAAACTTGCATTCCACTCGTTTGTGGACCTTTACTCCCAGTTCCTCACGGTGCTCAGTTCCTCCATCCCCAAATACCTGTCGGAGGTGATTCAAAAGCTTATAAACGAGTTCCCAGACTTGAGCTCAGACACATACCCCCACCACAAGGTGCTCAAGCGCCTCATTGCCTATTCCCCCACTTGCATTAATATCATCCCTCATGCCTTGAACGCCACTTCACCCCACCATGTTTCATCCTCCACAGCAGATATAACAAACTTTGTTAAGCATTCGGTTACCATGATTACTTACTGCCCAGACTTGCAGTACTCCATATGGCAGCTGGTGATTGAACTTTGCATCAAGTTGGATGTCGACTTGCAAAACGAACTCGATGACCTAGACGATGACAGTATCGAGGAGCTCATTAATGGTGAAGATAGCGACAATGATAACGTCGTTGATATGGATGATGAGGAGGACGAAGACAACGTTGCAGAAGTATACGATGTCACATCTACCATGAACATCAGACAAATGGTTTCAAAGCTTGATAAGGTTATGGAGTTCCTCCTCTCCACCACGGAGCCTTCCTTCACTGCTGAGGAAATCAATAACGGTACTGGTGTTCACTTGTTCAATACCCTTGCATCGCTTTTCAAGACTCATGTCTTGCCTACGCATTTTACCAAACTGATCCAGTTTCTTATGTTCCACATCTCCCAATACCAACCGGAACTTGCTGACTCATTCTTAGTCATGCTTATAGACGTTGCATTTAACCAAAAAGAAACGGCCGAAAAGCGTTTGAAGGCACTTCAATACCTTTCTTCATACATCGCCAGAGCCAAGAACCTCACGAAACATCAGGTCGTGTTCATTGTGAGCTATCTTGTCGGCTGGATCAACAAGTACATCACTGAAAGGGAACATGAAGTTTTTGAATTCTCTGAATCATCCTCCGGTGGTATGGAGAGATTCAAGCTTTTCTATGCAACATTTCAGACACTCCTTTACATTTTCTGCTTCAGACATAAACAATTGGTCAAGGACGAGGCCGAAAGTGGAAGCGGAGAATGGGAATGTGACATTGATAAGTTCTTTCAGCGTGTGATCATTGCCAAGTTCAATCCTTTGAAGTACTGTGATGAAACCGTTGTGTTCATCTTCGCCAAGCTTGCCACTAAGTTGAATGTATGCTACTGTTACTCCATCATTGAACACAATAAGAGAGAACGGATGATTCAAGGTAATTCCAAGATGCCTTCCACCGTCGGAAACTTTAGACACAAGCAAGAGTTTTTGGACTTGGAGGCATACTTCCCCTTTGACCCGGTGGTCTTGCCTGGTTCTAAGAAAATAATAGACAAGAACTACGTCGAGTGGTCTCAGGTTAATCCTGTTATAGAGGATGATGAGGAGGATGACAGTGGGAGCCATCCCGAAGAAGATGACGATGAAGACGATAGTGATTCTGATGAAGATACTGATGAAGAAGACAAAGATGATGAGGAAGAAGCCGGTAGTGCTGAGGAAGACAGTGATAGGGAAACATAAAGTGATGACAAGGAAGGACAATTCTTGATGTTGTTGCTAAAATCTCATTTACATAACGTCTTATCTTAGCATGAATAAAAACTATTCGAACAAAGATAATGTTTGGCTCTTTCTTCTTGTAATTTTTGCTCCAATCTGACATAGTGCCCTGCAGTTGATCACCCGTAAGGGTTAGATCACTCGTCGAACTAAACATCCATCTTGCTTAAAATAAAAAGGCCGCAATTTGAGAGCTGGACTCTCATTAAATTTAAACGATTTCATGAACATATATGCCCTGTGTCATAGACTTATAACGTTCAATGTGGGATTTTTCTGAAAAACGTAGATAAAGTGATCAGAAAAATATGAAAAAAATAAAGCTTTGATCACGCCCAGGCTCGAACTGGGGACCTTCTGCGTGTGAAGCAGATGTCGTAACCAACTAGACCACGCGACCACTTTGTGAAGGAAATGGGCTAGGTTAATATATAACATTAGTATCGCTGTAATGGCAATTTGGTTTGCTCAAATTCCTTGAGTTACTTTTAATTATGCGTGGCTTTTTTTTTTTTTTTTTTTTTGACCGATTCTCTATTAGTAGGATGCCAAAGAGGATTTCTCCCCCTTGACTACTATACAGCTAACTAAACACTACCATATAGCAAACCCACTAACGATGTATACCACAAGTCGCTGAGTGATCTGACTGCAGAACGCGACCATCGTACGAGAGGAACACTCCCCCATCGGACAGTCTCTGAGCAGCTTATGGTGTGGGTGTAAATTCTGATGTCATCGTCCCATTGGCGCCACCACGGCCATGAAACGATTGAGTTCTCTCTTTGTAGGATACTGGAGCAATATATCTCCTCTCTGCGGCATAGCCTGTCGAATAGCATAAGTTCGTTTTACTATCTTGAAAAAACGATTCAATCTCTTTAGATTTTCAAATGAAGTGTCCACTGGAGCCACCATCTCCTCTAGACTCATCGGCCTAGGCGATCCAAGTTTATTCCAGAAATATTTCGACACTTCACATTCATTGTATAAATGTGTAAGCAATCTGTCATTTGTAATTTGAGCAATACAAAGCTCACATGTTAATGGATCCGAGTTATTTTCCTTGTCATGACCGGGAACGTAGGACCCAAAGTTAAATAAGTGGACAGCTGAAAAATCATGTCTCTGCAACCATTCATGTTTGTATAATTCTTTCCAAAAAACATCCCAACGCTTTCTGGGTTTAGCGGAAGGGCATAAATTTGTGAAGGTCCTGGGTTGAATAGGAGGATATGATTCCTGGATCCTCTTACTTATGCTTTTCTGCTGAGAAATTTGACGTACTAAAAGTAAGTTTTACCTACACAGTTAACAAAAAAAAAAAAAATACCTAAGCTTTGGTATATAATCCACCACGTTTTCAAATTTATATACAAGACGGTCGCGTGGTCTAGTTGGTTACGACATCTGCTTCACACGCAGAAGGTCCCCAGTTCGAGCCTGGGCGTGATCACTTGTTTTACTTTTTTGCTTTAGAGGTTTTCCATGAGACAGAATTAGAATAAGATCATGCTAAAATCGTATAATAATTGTACTAAACTAATCGGAAAGTAAAGAGACCTGATTGAGTAAAATGCAATCACCCCCTCGTTCGGGATCAAGGCCGTAAGTATAAAAGAATCCCTCAGAAGTAACCACGTTGATGTGGACAAGCTCTAACAGAACCAAATCCTTATTTGATGCACTTGATGTAGGAGATCCTACCGTCGGACGGGTGCCTGAGTCTGCAGCATCCTTTGAAAGCATATAGTTAGGAGGCACCAAGTCTTCCTGAATTTCGCCATTCATCGTGGCTATAGACTTCACGTCCTTATCAATAGTCTGTATTTTAAGCGATGCGAAATGCCTAGTTGGCTCCAAGATGGATGAGAATCGAGATGGAAGGAAGTCACCCATTTTTTGTGCTGCTTTTCTTCCAAGATTTTGAGACGAGCGACGTATAAGTCGTGCAACGGAAAGCCTGCTTTGGTCAACGACGGGCTCGTTCTTTTCTTTATGCTCCTCGGTATTTCCACTGATATTTGAGAAGCCTGATGTGCCACTATTTAGCGAGTTGGTGGATCCTTGTGAGAGCTTTCGATGACTTCCAGCGTCCATTGCATTCTGTATGTTACCATTATCACCGTCTCCTTCCGCATCACTATCATCACCATCATCCTCAATGAAATCCTCTTCCTCTTCTGCCTTTTTCAAGGAGTCTTCGTCCTCCTCATTGATGGTATATTCGGGGTTGAGGCGCATCTTTTTCGTCTTAGACTCTCTCTTCCGTTTTTGCTTATTAGCTAGAAGCTCATCCTCGCCGAGTCTAAAAATATGAACTGTTTCGCTTGAACTAGTCGCAACAACGTATTTGTTGTCTGAGCTGAACGATAGAGAGTAAATTTTCGTGGGGTATGTGCCTCGGCGGAATTGGTAAAGCTTCTCACCACTATCAACGCTGAAGACTCGAACGATAGTACCCTTGTTTGATGCTGTGGCAAGAAGATGGCCATCTCTCGAAAGACATAAAGCAGCCAATCCAGACTTGTGGGCTTCAATGACGACAACTGGCTGTAGCGCGTGAAGATCGAAGATGATCACGTCACCCACTCTCTTAGGAACCCTGGTTCCCGCTTGAGCATTAACATTGGAAGAGTTTACGTTTCCACTCGCATTGGCATTCACAATGAGCGATTCATGGGCCACAGTTTTAGGAGGCGATGGATAGGCCAAGAAAGATGCCGACGAGCGTGAACCCATTGATGTATCCGGGGAGGAACCTTCTTCAAAATCATCCGACAATGCACATAATCTATTTGTGTTTGGACTTGTTTCGATGGTGTGTAGTAATTGCATGCTGAGGATGTCGTAGATGTATATTTGCTCTTCCAAGAGGACAACCACTCTATGGCGAGAAAGGCGGACCGCCAAAATAGCAGTGGGAAATATCAAGTCGCATATTATGCTGTTATCTTTGGTATTGACTATCTTGAGCTTCCTAGGCAGCGAGCCGGGCTCGTCGCCCAATGCCACTATAGCCAAAAGCGAAGTGCAATACAACATCTCCACGATGCCCACTGCCTCTTCTTTTTTTAGCAGATGACATTTTGCAAGACTGGGTTTCATGGAGTACACTTTGTACCCATTATTTAAACCAACAGCCACACAGGTGGAGTCCTGATTGAAGGTAATATACTTGACTGTGGAATCAGCATGATGCGACTGATTTGATGCTAACAGACCCTCGTCTCCCTGCAGCAAGGAATCCTGGTACTGTTGAGCCAAGTTCATGTAC
Source organism: Candidozyma haemuli (assembly GCF_002926055.2). Classification (NCBI taxonomy): domain Eukaryota; kingdom Fungi; phylum Ascomycota; class Pichiomycetes; order Serinales; family Metschnikowiaceae; genus Candidozyma; species Candidozyma haemuli. The sequence goes on along the minus strand of NW_020289904.1, from coordinate 1,800,825 downwards.
GCTGGCGAAGCAGCGACTGACGTTTTGAGCATTTAAACCGGGTTAAAGTATGGGAATTTGGATTGGAGTAATGTATTACGCAAGGTCGTATGCAACAGGGAAGCCGTTTAGGTGAAGCCGGTCTAGACACCCGTGCACCACAGAGCCACGAGCCATGGGGAGTCAAAACGTGGAGGGGAATTGGGGCTTGGAGAGAATGTTACTAGGAGGGAAGAGTTTAATGATGATTGTTTTTAGCAGTATAGGTTTCTTTTTGATTTGAAGAGTTGCCTGAGAGAAAGACAAGTTTGCTTCGGATCCTTATCGCGAAGACCTGTCAGAAATGGCTGCATTCAGGGCTATTTAAGGAAGGGCCGTATGCCCCTAATGGTTGTGTTTTTTGGGGATTATCTAAATTTCCTGAACTAACCAGCTTGTAAAGTTTTTGATCATGCCAGGAGTCACATCATGCACTCTGCCCTCTTCCACGTAGGTTTGGGTGGATGTGTTATCGTTCATGTACATGTCTGCCCAGAGTGAGGAGATTCTGGAAGGTACAAGAGGGTCATCCGAGTAGAAAGAAGCAAACATTTTGATCTTGCCAAAGGGGAAGTTTTCAAATATTTGGATATCCTCGGCACTGACAAGACGGTGCAAAGCTTCAGGGTAGAGTTTCTTCTCCTCGGCAGTTAAGTCAAGCTCGTCGTAGTTACAGTAGAACCACTTCTTGTCGAAGTTGCTTGTCTTTTTCAACCTGTTGATAAGCAAAGACGTCATATCGTAGCTTCCAATTGTTGGGTTGATGATGGATACCAGGTCAGGATGGGCATTGGCAAAACGGATGGCCACATGAGCACCCAACGAGTAGCCGCCTACAATGTTGTTAAACTTGATAGGCAAGTCTGGGTCGTCGTTCAAAGGATCCAAGTCAAGCAAGCTGGGCAAGAAGTCCACTATAAGTTTCAAGTCTGCCACATTCCCGTTGATGGCAGAAATCATGTCAATGGCGTGGGTATCGTTCCCAGCAGCCCAATCTTCATTCTTTGCCTCGTCCACCACACGAGAACCATGGTTGCGGAGGTCAAACGTCACTGCAATCAATGGCAAGTCCTTAGCCTTGGTAAAGTCTTGAATGATATGTTGAGCAACTGCGCTCGTATAAGATTCGTCGCCGCCACGTTGGTGAAGCAAGTAAAGAACATTGATCTTGATATCTGCGGTACCCACGCTCTTGTTGCACTTTTCCACGAAGGGAGCCAAGCACTCTGTGTTGAAAACCTTGAGTTTAATGCCACCAATGAAGAACTCCTTGGCTTCAATTTGTGGAATAGCGTCTAAGAGTAACATGATGGATGTAGTAGGTAAAGTGTAGTGGTGAGATCGGTGAGATTTGGGTTACTGATAAGGTTCGCAGTTTTTTTCAGTGGTAGGACAATTCTGGGGAAATATGGAAACCCCGGCTAGGTATGGAGATGGACTGCAATGGTTAATTTTTAAAAGTGAAAAAAGCAAAGAGAAGGAGTAGTGGGGTTAAAAGGTGACGGTTGAAATGGAAAGATATTGAGTAGCATGGAAAATGGGGTACTACTAAAGTGGAACCACTTCTACAGCACTATACTATACTGAGAAATACTGAAGGTAGCCATAAACAATAAGTACGTCTTTTGAAGCCTGGCTTTGCGGGCTTTGCCCTAAAGTCTTGATATAGAACTGAGTACTTTTTCAAAGTAAGTACTTGTTTCCTATAGGAGTGGAGTCTGGGTATATGGGTACCATGCGGGTAGTGAAATGGCTGCAAAATGCCTACAGAGGCCACAATAGAATGGGTTCCGAACAATAGTAAGGGTAAAACTTTTGATAGCCACGAGATGAGCATAAATTAGAACTTAGAGGTAACACCACTAATAATGGCGTTTCTCTACTGGCCTCTGGTACATGTTGTATAACCTGTGACCCTATAGATATATATGCATAGACCACAAGACCCCAATCCACTTTGCCTAACGAGGCTAGCAAGACGGCAAAAAATTAGAAAATCAATATATTGATAACCACAGGCAGTGAGGAATACCCAGACCACCCTCAATTGGAGTACCTACTGCACCCTCTATTATCTTAGACACTTCAAGACCATTTCTTCCCTTCACTAAGCACGCTTAGTAAGATCCCATCGAGAAACAGCACCCCAGTGACGCTCCATTTTCTTTTATTCACGTTGTAAAGTGTCGTTGGGGCCCACGCTGGAGCTAGTGCAATGCACGATGGAGGCATCTCGGTTTAACTCCATAACTAGCCGAACACGTACCTTCCAAGCAAGCCAAAAAAGCGAAAAAAAATTATCAACATAATATCCCAAATAACGTAAATAGACCTCCTTAGTTTGACATATTAAATATGCTTGGAAGCATCCACTTTTCTTATTCTTACCCTTATCTCCTGTTGCGGACCCTTTGCCCCTCACTTTTTCGCAGCCAAAACCGAGCCCATTACGAAAAGGCCTCAACCAGTTGACAACTATACCACTGAAACCACCTTAAAATATGGCAAAAACGTTATGAATAGACCACCCTTCGCCCCTAACTAAACATCCCCTTTTCATCACCACCCATTTTCATGCCTCTAACTAATCTTTCCAGTCGCTCTGGTATTTTTCACAGTGGCTGCGCGAAGCGAGGAACGTTATGCGGGGGAACTACTCTTCCAAGAGCCCATACCAAGTAGAAGAAAGGTAACCAAAAAAACGAAAAAAACATGAACATAATAATCATGGGAAGAACCAAATCACCTATCTAACCCGTAAACGTGGGGCAGCTTCGTTGGCCCCGCTTTGCCACCGGCATCTCTTCTTTCACCTGTCAAAACCTGGGGACATGCTCCCTTCACATGTAAGGGAGTGCATGGCCCTCGCACACCGAGTATTTAAACTATGGTGCCCCCGAAACCGAAATGCCATATACACCTTTACTTTTTGCAACAAGATGCCTCCAAAGAACGGAAACAAGGCTGCTGCCCAGGCTGAAAAGGCCGCCGATAAGGTTGCCAAAACCACTCAGAATGCTGCCCAGACTGCTGAGAACAAGATCTCCTCGGCTGCTAGTGTAGCTTCCAACGCTTCAAACGCTTCCACTGCTACCTCTGCTAAGGAGCAGACCACCACCAACAACGTGCCAAAGGACGCTGACCCAAGAAATATCTTGGACTACACTCCTCAGGAGGAGATTGTTGCTTCTGTCAACAGGTTGAGAAACAACTTCCACTCCAAGCGCAAGACCCACCCATTGCAGTACAGATTGAACCAATTGAGAAACATCTACTTTGCCGTGAAGGATAACGCTGACGACTTGTGTGAGGCCTTGTACAAGGACTTTGGCCGTTCTCACTCGGAGACAAAGAACTTGGAGATTAACCCATTCTTGAACGAGTTGGTCCACACTATGTCTCAGTTGCACAACTGGGCCAAGCCAGAACAGGTCCAGCACTTGCCATTGATCATGAAGGCTAACCCAGTCTACATCGAGAGAATCCCATTGGGTACCGTGCTTGTCATTTCACCATTTAACTACCCCTTGTTCTTGGCTCTTTCCTCCCTTGTCGCTGCTATCTCCGGTGGTAACTGTGTGGTGTTGAAGGTCTCTGAGCTTAACCCACACTTTGCCCAGCTTCTTACAAAGATTCTTACCAAGGTTCTTGACCCAGACACTTTTGCCATGGTAAACGGTGCTATCCCAGAAACCACTGCTGTCTTGGACCAGACCTTTGACAAGATCATGTACACTGGTTCTACCGCTGTTGGTACCATCATTGCCAAGAAGGCCGCTGAGACTTTGACCCCTGTTCTTTTGGAATTGGGTGGTAAGTCCCCAGCTTTTGTTCTTGAAGATGCCACTGAGAAGGATCTTGGTATCATTGCCAGAAGAATCGTCTGGGCTCGTTTCATTAACGCCGGTCAGACATGTGTGGCTATCGACTACGTTTTGGCCCATGAGAAGGTTAAGAACAAGTTGGTTGAACAGATTGTCAAGGTTGTCAAGGAGGACTTCTACAATGGCTTGGACGCCAAGGACCCAACTTACACGCATATCATCCACCTGCGTGCTTTCGAGACCTTGTCCAACATGATCTCCAAGAGTAAGGGTAACGTTGTCGCTGGCGGTGACACCGATGCTGCTTCCCGTTTCATCTCCCCTACTGTTATTGACAACGTCAAATGGGACGATGCCACTATGCAACAGGAGATCTTCGGCCCAGTGTTGCCAATCTTGAGCTACACTGACTTGGAGGGTGCTGTCCAGGAAGTGATCAAGCGTCACGACACCCCATTGGCCTCTTACGTGTTTACCTCTGGCCCACGCGACCGTAACAAGAACCCACAGGTGGATCTTATCCGTACTGCTATCAGATCTGGTGCTACCATTGTCAACGATGCCATCATGCACGTTTCTTTGGCTAACGCTCCATTCGGTGGTATTGGTCAGTCTGGTCAGGGTGCCTACCACGGTTACTACTCTTACCGAGCCTTCACTCACGAGAGAACCACCATGGAGCAGAAGCTTTCTATGGATTTCACCATGAAGCTGAGATATCCACCATACGAGGAAAAGAAGGACAATGTCCTTGGAGCTGCCCTCACTCAGTACAACAACAACGTTTGGTTTGGTAGAACCGGCAACGTGAGCGTTCGTGGTCCAGGACTGGTGTGGAGCGTGTGGCACAGCCTTGGAGGCTTCAGCTCCTTGGTTTACAACTTTGTCAACAGCTTGTAGTTTTATATATGAATCTAATATTCTATGCTATGGATCACACTTTGGATATGTAGTCTCTTAGTTATAATTTTGCAACCATTATTCTGGTGGCGCACCCAGACACCACCGGTCCCGTAGTTATACCACGATTACTACATTGCCTTCCAAACAACCTACTCTTCCATATTATGACTTACAAAATCCCAATTAAGAATGCCGGCAAGGTTTACGATATAGAGTTGGAAGACTCAGCCACAGGTGCTGATTTCAAGCAAAAAATCCAGGAACTTACCCAGATCCCTCAAGCTCGTCAAAAGATCTTAGTCAAGGGAGGCAAAGTCACCGATGATGTGGTGATTGCAGACCTCAAATTGAACCTCAAAACCCCAATTATGGTTTTGGGAACTCCAGATAAGGATCTTCCTGTCAAGGCTCCAGAGAAGCAGGTGTTCTTGGAGGACTTGAATGAAAACCAGTTGAGCAGAAGGTCTGATGAACCATCCGGATTGGTGAATTTGGGCAACACGTGCTACTTGAATTCGTCCTTGCAAGCAATTTATAACAATAAGGACATAGCATCGCGTGTGGACGAGTATGCTGGCCAGCTGAGTGGCAACTCTCTTGTTACTAGCTTGAAGGGTATCTTCTCTGCCATGAACAAGAAGCAAGAGGACGTGAACCCTACTTTCTTCCTTATGCAATTCAGAAGTACATTCCCACAGTTTGCAGAGCAGGAGAGAGGATTCTATAAGCAACAGGACGCTGAGGAGGCGTACTCGCAGCTACTTAGCGTGTTGAGCAATGCCTTGAACGTGGAGGACTACTTGAGAGTTGATTTCAAAACGAACACTAAGTGCTTAGCATTGCCTGAAGAGGAGGAGAAGATCGGCGCTGAAAGTGCCCTCAAACTCAACTGTCACATAGACATCAAGACCAACTTCTTGAGAGACGGTCTTTTGAATGGCTTGAAGGATACGCTTGAAAAGTATAACGATACTTTGCAGTCCAACACGGACTACGAAGTCAATAAGACCATCACCAGACTTCCAAAGTATTTGACAGTGCATTTTGTCAGATTTTTCTGGAGAAGAGACACACAAAAGAAGTCTAAGATTCTCAGGAAGGTCCAGTTCCCATTCGAGTTGGACGTGGCTGAAATGCTCGATGACTCTATCAAGCCAGAAAAAGTAAAGGTCAGAGATCAATTGAGAAAAATCGAGAAAGATAACACTGAATTGATTAGAGACTTCAAGAAAGCAAAGAAGGATACATCTTTGACCCCTCAGCAACAACAAGAGGAGGAGGAAATGAAGCTAGCATCTATTAAGTCCAAATTCACGGACGACTTCCAGGATGTCTTGCCTGAGTCTATTGACCTAAGTAAGACGACAGAGAACCCTTCCTCTGTCTACGAATTGAGCTCCATTGTCACACACCAGGGTTCTTCGGCCGACTCTGGCCACTACCAGGCCTTTGTTCGCGACGAAAACGATTTGGACGGTAACAAATGGTGGAAGTTTAATGATAACAAGGTCTCTACTGTTTCCAGAGAGAAGGTCGAGATGCTCGCTGGAGGCGGTGAGAGTGATGCTGCATTGATCCTTTTCTACAAAGCCAAGGGTTTGTAATTAGGCCTAGATGACTTAATCCTCGACAATTGAGCGAGTAATGGGATTCCGTATCGTTATATTGCTCTTGTATAAAAAACTATGTTTCTTCTAATCTTACATGCTGTTCACCAACGTCTTAAACTCCTGGACCTCGTCCCAACAGTTCAAAGAACGTCCTTGGTTGTCCTTCAAACAGGCAATAACATTGCCACGTGCCTTTTTAATGTCGTCGTTCAATTCAACCAGTATCAACTTGGCGCTGTCTTGCAAAGCCTTGGTCAATTCCTGGACTTTCTCGTTCGACGAGGCCACAGACGTCTTGGAGTCAACGGCGGTTTCTAATGATTGCGAGGTAGTCTCCTTAAATCTCTTTGCTGCGTCAACCTCCAACTTGGACAATTCGGCAGCAACTCGTTCTTGAATATACTTCTCAGCATACTGAGCTCTGGTGTAGTCAGACTCCTGGGAGTTTTCTAAATGTGACAAGAAGGACGCACTGAAATCCACAGGCGCATTGGGCGTAAACACCTTCGTCTCAGGCTTGGATGCTGTGGAACCCATGCTTAGATCTGAATCTTGTGGAAGGTTTCCAGTATGAGAGCTTGGAGAATAACACCATTGGACGCACTGTCGTGCGAAGCTCATATTACTTGCAACTACTGTAGAAGGGGTGCCCTACATCAACAGTACGTATAAGAAGAGAAGAAAGACATAGAAAAGCTATCAAGAATAGAATCTCATCAAGTCAACTTGTTGGCTCTGTTTCTTATGGTAAGGGCTGGGGAAGTTGGAATACCGTCACGTGCCGAATTTCCAGATCTGGAAAAGATTCACTTTAGAACCGATCTTGAAACCAACGATCAGTCAAAGCCAAAGTAAGTACATTCTCTTCAGAAGTAAACACATCTCACCATTCCATCCAACAAGCTTTAGAGTTCCCCAGCGCTTCTTGGCTGTTGGAGATATGTGCGCGGCACGACTACCACCATAAGATTTTGCGCCAGATCGTCAGAACACTTACCTTAAGTTTGAGGAAGAACCCCAGACCAATCGGACTTTTTCAAGACATATTCATATAATGCCAGTCCACTACCAGCAACCTTCCAACTTTGACAAGTTCAAAATGGGCGCCATGATGGGCGGTACCGTCGGTGTCTGTGTTGGTGTTCTCTTTGGAGGCTTTTCCATTTTGCAGCATGGTGCTGGACCAAACGGTGTCATGAGAACCTTGGGCCAGTACATTATGGGCTCTGTTGCTACCTTCAGTTTGTTCATGTCTATTGGTTCTGTCATCAGATCTGACACTGGTTTCCAGGCTCACCAGCAGGCCATGATTCTTGCTAACAAGCAGAGATTGAGAAACATGTACGGTGGTTTTGAGCATTAAAAAGGCGGTCTATTGAATCCTGTAAATATATTTCAAAAAAGAAAAATCTAATTGTCTATCTATGGTCTAAAAGTGCTTGATGTGGTTACCATTGTGGAGATGGTACGAGTATGTTAGGCCGAACTCAGGTACTTTGTAGTCATCGGCTTTCCCCATATGTTTGGCGATATCTAGGAGCTTGTTTTTAGGCTCGAGGATTGGTTCAGAACTGAGCTTGAACGTACCAAAATGAATGCCCAACACGAATTGTGTTTCTAGCATGGTTGCAATCTTGATGCTTTCTTCTGGCAGAATGTGTCGAGGCAGCTGGTGCCATTCAGGACAGTATTGGCCAATTGGAAGCATCAGTAGCGTCACTGGCCCATACTTCTTTGCGATCATTTGGAAAAGCTCTCGGCAATAACCAGTATCACCAGCATGGTATAGAAGGGACTGGCCATTTCTTCTAAGAATGAAAGAGCCCCAGAGTGAAAAGTTGGAGTCAGAGACGTGCCTTCCAGACCAGTGCATGGCAGGAACACAGACGATTTCATAGCTATCGGCAAAATTGGGGCTATCAGTGATAAGGTTGTTAAGCGATACCTTATCCCACCAGTCCATTTCCACGACCCTATAGATTCCTCTCCGAGCCAATACCAGCTTGAGCCCCAATGGCACAACCCAAGTTGCACTGTTGCTTATACGGTCCACTGCATCCATATCTAAATGATCTGGATGGTTATGAGAGACCAAGACGAAGTCTAGCTTATTATTTGTAGCATACTTGACATCGTCAAGAGTCATGGGCGACTTCACAAGTCTCTTGGGGCCAATATGGGGCGTGAATAAATGGTCACTGAAGATAGGATCAGTCAATATATTGATACCTGAGATCTGAACGAGCGAACATGACTGACCCAACCAAGTAAAGAGCAATTGATCATGGACCAGAGCACCGTCTGTTTCTTCTCGAAGCTTTTCAAAATTCCCCAGAGCCGTGCATTGCTGGAAAATCTTTGAATTCGACCTCAAAAGCTCATAGTTAGGTTTAAAGCTTTTAAGCAAGTCGTCCACTTCTTTAAAGTCACCTTCTGGCGTAGGATACTTATCGTGAATCTCGATCTTGTTCCCGTAGAAACTCTCCACGAGCTCCATTACCCTTACCCATAGAAACTCAAAGCCTGTTTGTGGCCTATATTCATCAAACGGATTCACAAACATCCCATTGACAGTAGCTGACTTGAACCTGGAGATGTCTTCCAGCTGGAGAGCAGCTTCTTGCTCTTTCTTCCTCTGCGAGATAATATACTGGGTTCGTAAATGCATGTACGCTTCAAACCCAGTATACGAAACAAGGGCCCCTAGCCCAAGCTTGAGCCTGAGAGACCTTGGTGGTTTGTTCATGGGATGGGGAAGAAGAGGTGAATAAGTTGACTATGGTGGTTTCGCGATGGGTGCAAAATACACCGTAGAAGTTGGCACATAGTGAAGGTGAGAAATGTACTACACGAGACATGTTACTTGATTTGAAAATGCTAGTACCTATTTTGTATTTCTAATGTTGCTTGACAACACCGGAAGCGTCGGCCAATTTCAAAATATGCTTTCTGTAGTCGTGAATGTTACCTGGGAACTTCTTGACTGTACCGTCTTCACTGACCCAGATCTCGTCACAGACTCTCTCAATGGTGGAGACATCGTGCGACACCATAAGAATACCACCCTTGAAGTTGATCAAAGCATCGGCCAAGGCATCCAAACCTTGGGTATCCAAGTGATTAGAAGGCTCATCCAAAATGAGGACATGTGGTTGGTTCAAACAAAGTGCTGCAAAGGCAACTCTCGACTTCTGACCACCAGATAAGAGCTGCATCTTTTGAAGACCAAGAGATCCTGTGATACCGAAAGATCCCAAGTGTCTTCTGTATTCTTCGTCAGACTTACCTGGGTACGTTTGGGACATCCACGAAACGGCAGAGAGAGTAAGGTCCATGGCGTCAACGTGATGTTGTGCAAAGTAAGCGATTCTCAAACGACCGTTTTTGTTGATGTAACCGGAAAGCGGGCTAAGCAGGCCTAAAAGCAACTTCAAAAGCGTCGTCTTACCGGTACCGTTACCACCACAGAAGGCGATTCTGGAGTTCATTTGAACATCGAGGTTGACGTCCTTCATAAGAATCTTATCTGGAGAGTAACCAAAAGTGACATCCTGGATTTGTAAAATTGGAGGCGACACCGAGTCTGGGTCTGGGAACTTGAATGTGATAACCTTATCATCTTCAGGTGGTTCAAGAATTGGCAACTTCTCCAACTTCTTGATACGCGACTGGGCTTCAGAAGACTTGGCAGCATTATATCTGAATTTATCAATAAACTGTTGCAAGTGCTGTCTGTATGCCATCTGGTTCTCGTACTCACGACGCTGGTTCTTGATTCTCTCTTCTCTTGTACTGTAGAAAGAGTCAAAGTTCGAACCACGGTAGTAGTCCAATCTCTCAGAATGCTGGTGAATAATGTCTGTAGCCACTTCGTTTAAGAACGATCTGTCGTGCGAGACGACCAAGACGGTACCCTCGTATGACTGCAAGTATTTAGCCAAGTATGTGATGGATGGAACATCCAACATATTTGATGGTTCGTCTAGCAACAACAAATCAGGTTCACAGAACAATGCTCTTGCAAGAGACAATCTCATTCTCCAACCACCAGAGAATGCCTTAGATGCCTGCTGCTGGCTCTCCTTGGTGAAACCAAGACCATATAAAATAGATGCAGCCCTACTCTCGGCTTTATCAGAATCCATCTCCATAAGCTTCTCGTTGACTTCTTGCAAATGCTTATCCAAGTCACCTCTCTCATTATCCAACTTGGTTTGTTCATTAGATCCTTCCTCGAACTCAGCTCTGAGCTTCTCAATCTCCTCAATTCTCTCATTAATCTTCAGCTCCTCTTGCAATAAGGACTTTCTCCACACATCGGCATCAAGAACAGTCTGTAAAGCAGGGGTATCATCACCTCTGATTTCTTGCTCAACATGCAAAATGGTGATATGCTTTGGAATGTTCAACTCTCTTCTGGACAAGGCACGTAACAAAGTAGACTTACCAATACCGTTCTGACCCACAAGACCGTATCTACGGCCGTAGGCCAATGTCAAAGAAGTATCGCTAAGGATACGCTGACCGTCACCAACGTACAAGTCAAAGTTATCAACCTTGATATCCTTCGATTTACCAGCACTGGAACCAAAGTCAAGAGGGTTAATTTCCAAGAAGAAGGAATCGTAGTCCTCTTTCTTTTGTTCGTTCAACAACTTCGAAGCCTCGTACTTGACAAACTTATTATTCCTCTTAGCCACCTTCTTAGCGATCTTTCTCTCCTGCTTCTCCAATTTCTTCACGTCCACCTTACTCTCAATCTGTCTTCCAGCGTGAGTAATATCACGAGAGTTACCAAGGAATGCCAAAGATGAGTTGATATCTCTCTTGGTGTTCTTCTGCAAGACATTCACATCCAAAAGCCTCTTAGATTTGTCACCTGTGATCTCCAACTTGGCCATGTTATCTTTGAGTTTCTTAGCAAGTTGCTCTGTAAGTTCAGAAACCAATTTCTGGACATCTGCCAGTTTTCCACCAGCATCTAAAAGCAACTCCTCGATGAAGCCGAGCTCTTTGGTGATATCGATTTGCTGGGCAGTCACTGAGTCCTCAGTGTTGTTTGAAACATGCTGGACATATCCAACCGCATAGTCCTGAACCACAGGATCAATGGTAGGAACGGCTTTTCTAACTTGTAAGCCGACGTTGGACATTGGGTATAGTAGCTAACTTTTCAGTAGGTGAATAATTGAAGGGCAGTAGATGTAGTGAGTAAAGAGGTACGGGTGTAAAACACAGAAATGGGTGCAAAATGATGTAGTAAAAAGGTATCCATAAGTCAAACAGAAGCCAATGTTAAATTATCTTCTTGGATGACTCTGCTTTTTTTACTTCGACTGCTTATCATATGTTCTACACCTTCTTGTCTGGCTCGTTTTTTGGGTGCATATACATCTAGTCATACCCATCCATATTCTATTAAATTGTCTATAGCACTAAGTTCTCATTGGCATCGTCATCGTAGTCGTATGAATCAATAGGATCGTCACGATACGATGCTTCTTGTCTCCCGAATCTTGTCAGCACTGCGTTTTGATTCCGTTAAATGTGCCTCCCAAACGGGTCCACATATCACTTCCGAATGATGGTCTTCCTGTTTCACTCTCTTCGTCATGATAAGAATCAATTCTGTTGGATAAAGATCCACCAAAGGTTTGGCCTATATTGCTAGCCAATGTGTCGTTCAATGCTGTATCGTTTGTTCTCCTCAGCCTGCTCAGCCTGCTTGAAGAATCGGTGTAGTTGGGCACCCTTTGTGGACCTTGGTTGCGACGGTTGAGTTCAAGGGAAACTATTCTTCTCGCTTCCACAATGATGAGATCCTTACGCTTTGCCAGTGGGTCTTCAGACTCGGCAACTTCATCATCGTTATCAAAGTCAGCCCAAGCACCGTAAAAGTCAGCCAGGAAGCCGAGCTTCTTCTTCACAATTTCGTAAACATTGAACGTGGTCAAGACAATTGGAATGAGAAGCAACCTTGGGATCCAGTTGTTCATCAAGTTAAACAATCCAGTCAAGTGGATTGATTTACCATACCATTCTTCAAAAATCGAGTCTCTGCTTGCAAAAAGCGTGATGAAGTTGTAAGAAAGTGGAATAGTCAATCTGGCAATGTAAGATGCATAGAAGGCAGCCGAAACTGGGTCAGAATCTCTAGGCACCAAATGGTACTTGTTGAATATTTTAAGCTTTGCCATAGAGTTAAGCGAGCAAAACAACATGTACAGAAAGATGACACTCGTGAACACTGCTTGTAAGAAATTATGGTTGTGAATACCAGTTTGATAAACCAAGGTGTTCATGAGCGATAACTTTGTGGAATGGAAAAACTCTGACTGGACAATAACAAGGGACACAGCAAAAAGAAGCACCGAAAAAATTCTGCGGGAAACTGGCTGAACGTAGCATTGGAAGTAATAGTTGACTTGTGGAGGAAAAGGTCTGAATTTAAGCGACAGCATTATTTGGTCTCTTTCAAATGGATTTTCGGCAGCTTTGGCTGCAAGTAATGTCTGTATGCGAGAAATCTGGCCTAGTAGAATGTTGTACTCCGATTCATAAGCAGTGAGCTTATACAAATGGTTTTGGAAGTTGTAAGTCAAGTTCTTGAGGAAATTGACATTGACCTGGTCTCTTGTAATTGCGTTCGACAGGTCGTAAACGTACTGGCGGGAAACACTGTCACGAAGGTCTGGAGGATCTGATTTGAAAGAGAGAAGATCCAATCTCTGAACTCGAAGTTCTCTTCCACGTTCATAGACGTGTAGTTCATTTCCAAAACCAAAACCTGAAGAAGGTCTTCCTTGAAGGCGATCTTGCTATCTTCTAAAGCATCCACCAACCTTGGTACTTTCAAATAGTGATGGTTCAAATTTTGCATAAGGTTACCCTCGACCCATCTGTTTCTAGGAATGGCAATCAATCCGTGTGCCATAAGCCAAAGCGCTAGCACCAAGGCGTAAATGTGAGACAAGGCAATAATCATAGATCTCAAGTGACCAACAGAAAGACCAACCTCGAGCATTAAATAAATTGCACCCGCAATGCCGACCAAAAGCACAACCGCCTGGAACTTAAGGTGCTCCCTGAAAGCGTCTTTAAGCTTGGGAAGTCTATGGAAATGACCCGATCTATAGAACTCTTGAAGCACAGGGAGTAAAAGCCATGTAAGCAAGAACGTACTCCAATAGTTTGACTTCCATATAAGCAAAATGGCCTGATCACTTATAGTAAAACCAAAAATATCCGTTTTCGAGTTATGCTTCACATAGTCCACCGGCAAGAAAAACGTAATTGATAGCGGCATGTAAATGGCAAGAAACAACGGCACCAGCAAGTAGATCTTATGGTGGAACAAGTTGATATGGTACTGGAGAAACGCAAGCGACACAATGCTTGCTAGCACGTAACATAGTAGCAAAAACACCCACATGTACGCCCAACAATTAGATATATATCAAATGAACACCTAGTCCAGTGTGGCTACGTAATAACACAGGAAACAGGAAGGTGGTAGGTGCTTTCTGGTGATAGTGGTGTATGGAGGCGCGCACCAGGACTTATTCGGTCCGGGGGTGACAGAAGGTGTTTCTCGATAAGGAACTACTTGATCTGACAGGCAGTGCATAGCAAGATATTGTTTAGTGTCGGGTAGTCATATTAGGCAAGGATGTCGGAAACTGAAAGCAAACCAGAAGAAGTGAAGGAGGCCATTGTGGCTGCGGAGACCGAGGCCCCTGAACAGTCGAATGTGGAAAAGCCAAGAGAAGAGCACCGCATTGAGGAAAAGAAGGAAAGTCCAGCGGGAACGGAAATTGCGGAAGAGGATCTGGAAGTGGCTTCGGAAGATACAAAGGCTGCTATGGGCGAACCAAAGAAACGGAAGCTGGTGGGCTTTGCGCCTGAGCCAGAGGAAGACCTCGAGGAGCATCACCAGTACCTTGATGATCGGAGGAAAGATAGGGAGAAGAGTAACCCCTTCTCGAAGATTCCTCCAGAGTTGGCATATTTGGAGTCGAAACCTGAAGGACCAAAGCCTTTGCCTACGCTCCAGAATGTGTTTGAGCCTAAGGTCAAGGCGAAACCTTTTAAAGACATGAGAGACAGAAGGTGTGTTGCAGTGAAGGACATTTCTGTTGTGAACAAGCAGACGGAGCTCAATTTCAATTATTGGGAAACACCAAACCCTTGCAGTTCGGATTCGGTCATTGTGGATATAAAATACGTATCCCTCGCTTCGTACGATATTTCCAAGCTCAACAAGTACTTGGTGAACCTTTCCAACACGAAGGTTGGTTTGGGCTTTGACTTTGTGGGTACGGTCATTCGCCCTGGATCCAAGCTTGAAGGCTCGGAATTTACCCCAGGGACAACCGTCTTTGGTGTTGTCAACCCAGAAGAGCGGAAAGGCTCCTTGCTGTCGGCCCTTGTTGTAACCCCAGGAAGAGACATTTTGATTGCAGTTCATGACGAAGTGCTCACAAAGTTGGAGGCTTTGAACGTCAATCTCTCATTTGACCCAACATCTTTTGCCATTGGTACCGAGGCGGAAGATCATGATGGAAGCTCCTCAGACCTCTTTCTGTCGAATTCGGATCTTCCCCAAGTGGCAGCCAACGTTGCTAAGAGGGCTGATCCCAAAAATGATCTGCAATTGAAAGCGGATGTTCCAGACTTGGCAAAATTGTCTGTGTTTGGCAGCTCATATTGTAGAGCAAAACTGGCTCTCCTGGTAATGGATCAGGTATTTGCTCGTAATGCGTCCGCTAATGTTCTCATCAATGGTGGTGACACTCAATTGGGTTACACCATTTTGCAGATGTTGTTTTCAAGTGTCTACACCGATGTGCTTGAGACGCTCAATGTGTTTTTGGTTGTCAAGGAGAGCTCGCTCTCGAAAGTGAAAAATCTCGCCGAGAGATTTAGTAATGGGGGGTCTCACAAGGTGCACGTTATTTCATATGACTTGGTGAATGAAGACCTCGTACTCCCGGGCGAGAAAACACCAATCAACTACAAGAAGGTTCCATTCTTTGCCTCCGAGATAGTGGAGAAGATGTTTGAAGCTCTTCCCCCAGATGCATCAATAGACACATCCAACATCAATAAGTGCAAACTTGACTTGTTCATTGATATTGTTGGCAGCAAGAAGATGTTCCAGGGATCAATGTCTATGGGATCGCTCGACGAGGTGAACTTCCCATTCAAGAAGAAGATGGCGCCTGGCGTTCAATTGACTACATTATTTGGCAAATCCAAGGGTCCACTTTTTGAAAAGCTTTTGAAACCAAAAGCAGAAGGATGCTCGTTTATCTCCTTCTGTAAGTTTAACTTACCCGAACCATCGTACCTGATCAGTAAACTTGTGGATTTCACGGGCGCTGATGTATTTAATCCCTGGGCTCTGAAGTGGCTGCAGGCGTTGGCAAACCAATTTGTTGCCAAGTACAGCTATTATGAAAAGTTCGACTTGGAAGTAAAGAAGAGCTGGGTCGAAGAGGGCTTAAGACTCTTGTTGAAGGGCGAATTGAGGTTTCCAATCAAAGAGGTTTCAGACTGGAGAAACCGCTTCAAGCAGCATGTCAACGAATTGAAGCATCACGACGGACAGATCGTGTTTGAGATTGAAAATTTCTAGTTACCGCCGCCTATCCACGAACCATGCAACGGGTCACTTGTGCTGAGCTAGTTGATTGTAAAGTTCAAGGCGACGCGAGGATAGATGAACAATCGGAGACAATGAATACCGAGGAAGAGACAATGGTTCCAAGAGGATTGGGAAGGTTTAAACAAGAATCACAAAGCTTACAAGCGAAACAACAGAGAAAATAACAACAAACTGGAGACGAGAGACGACGAGGAAGAGAAACATTGACGAGTTATGACTATGGCATCAATAAGGCGGTGAGGTACGTTTGAACCCGGGAGCAAGTGGTACAGGCGGGCGTGGAATGCAAAAAAATACCGGAAGCCCACCAAAAAGGCAAAGAAGCAAGTTCAGGATAGTAAAAGGCTGCAAGCACAAAACAAACAAAAAAAAAAAAGTCTAAAAAGCTCCAACCGAAGCAACCCTGAAAAAGTAATAACTATACCCAGTTTAGTGGTCAGCACCAAAAGTGAGTTGCTTCGAGTTACACCAGGCGGCAGCGGCAGAGGTTACACAGCACGAAGCAAAAAAAAAAAAAAAAAAAAAAATAGTCCACACACCGCATCCAGGCTCAGCAGCCGCGCTAAGCTGAGCAATGACAGCTGCGGCAAGCCGAAAAATACCAGTGGCTGCAAACGAAACATACCCCATGGTGGCTCCCCCCATATCACGTCCCACACAAGCCCTCCCGGAAAACCAATTACATATTCGTAATCTACACCACCACTTTCGGAACCAAATTTTCTTCTCCCTGCACCACCTCTAAAATCACCCTCCCATTCACGTAACAAAACCTTCCCACCTCATCCATTCCCATCGGTCTCGCCCAGATCAACGACGCGGGCCCCTGGGCTTCTGCAGGAGGATTCCAAGCCCCGATTATCGTCTACAAGCCATCTTTCACTTTCCTCCTTCTCTCTCTTGTTTACCCCATTACAACTGATACAACCTATCTTCCAACCACTTTCCAGCTTCCACCACCCTTGCCAATCCAGCTACCTCACCTTCCTAAGCTGCCTCTTGCCGCTCCCCTCGAACCACTGCGCCTAGGCTTCTTCCACATCACCCCTTCAGGCCCAGTGTAGATGTCTGGACAGCCATGTCTGGATCCATGAGCGTGCATTCCCTCATCGACAAGTTCTCTGAGGACGACTCCAAAGCACAAAGGCCAGAGGGACAACAGCAGCCACAGCATCAGCAACGACTGCGTCATCTGCTTCCACCGCCGTCGCATTCACGAAGTCATTCACGAAGCCATTCACGATCCCGGTCGGCTTCGCCCGTCAGACCGTTGGAAAGTGTTGGTCATCGACAAGCATCAACGCCACAGCTTCAGCTGGCGCCTTTTTTGCCTCTGGCGCCGTCGTTTGGGCATCAACATGAGAAGCAACACATCCCTCAGCCTCAGCCTCAGGCTCCACCGCCTCCACCTCCACAACAACAACCACAGCCGGCCCAGCTGCTTGAACAGATATTGGGGCCTCAATTTGCATCTATCCCACTTACTGAAGCTAACCTCGTGGAGGCGCTTAAACTACGTACTGAACAAGAGAGGTCTCGCCAGGAACAGCTTAGACTTGAGCTCGCCCTGCGTAATTTAGCCATAATTCAAACCGCCGTGCAAAACGACGTGCCTCCACATATGATTCCTTCCATGTGTGTGGGCCCTGTTCCAGAAGGTTACGTCCAGCAACAGGTAGCTCAAGCTCGTGGTCTGCAATCCCACCCTCAGCATCTTCAACCGGAGTTCCACCAGAAACGCCCGTCCGATACCAGATCTCCCTTTATAGCCCCAGAGTCCATGAACCCTCCAACACAAACCCTCGGAGCCCTGCCTCGAATTACTCGTGGTCAAGATCAAGATAATGCCAGTCCCGTGGCGCCACTTAATTTCAGATTCGGCGCAGGCTCTTCTTCAACGAGCCGGAGACCGCTTTCGCCAGCCAAAATCGGGGCTGCAGCGGTTGCTAATTTATCAAACCCTATAACCCCCTATAGACCGGCTCAAAAGACCCTCCCGGCTCACCAGCGTCATTTTTCTATGCCAGCTGAGACTCTGCTGAAGAGTATGGAAAGACAAGAACGGTCAGGTCCACGGACTCGCCTGCTGACGCAGAAACTGACCCATCTTCAGTCTCCATTGGGTGCTACTTCTTCCATTCAGGTTAGGCCATCTCCCGCTCAGCCGTTGCATAAACAAGCTCGTATGACAGAGGCCCCATCGCAGGAATCCATGACATCGTTTCAACATGTCATACAATTTCATCATTGGAAGCCCGAGAATCCCGGCCAGCAGCCTCCAAGCGACAGAAGTCCCGAAAGACCTCAACACTCTCACAAAAGACACAAATCCAGTGATATGTCTGTCGATATGACTGGCCAAAAGGAGGCGTATCTTGACAGACACGCATCTCGCCTTAGCATGGACCTGACTTCAAACGTCAAGCGTGAAGATCCCGATGTTTCCATGGACACTAGCGACGTGACTCTTACTGATCCTACGAAAAAACGTGAAACAGATACCAACAGTGAAACGTCCCAGTCTCTGGGCCGTTTTCCTCATGACATATTACTGTCCAATTGATCCCAAATACCCTCTATCTATTGCATTGCTATTATACCCTAACTTATTCATGCATGAAGAATCAAGCGCTGTTTGCCGCTGCAAACGACTCCTCAGCCATAATTTCTACTTCTCCAATATCAAGGGCGATCATTTCATCGCCATCTTGTGTGTCATCCACCTTTTCAAAAGTGATATCCGATTTTTGCAACGCATCAACTTCTTTTTTCAAATCGTGTGCCAAAGTTCTGATTAAGTTCTCGCTAACTTGGTCACCAATGAACCACAGGCAAAGGTCCTCGAGCCAAATCTTGTCATATACATAGTAAACGTCATGATAGCGGAAAAGCTCCTTCAAATCAAGTAAACACTTGAGCACCATTCTCTTGCCTCCTCTAAGTGTGTAGTATGCGTCGTTCCAAGCTGCTCGTGCTAGTTTATAGTTTCTATGATATGGGTACGAGAGTGCCCGACGAACAGATGCTATTATAGCAGCACGCAAGATTGTATCGTTGCTGCTTTCATTTGAGATATGAATCTGGGAATCGAGGAATGCAAATTGGGGGACCAACTTACCCACTGTCCATGCACTTTCGATGTTGTGCTCACCTTCGTTTTCTCGTAGATCATACTGGTATGCAAAAAGAAGAGATGCAATGAGAACATAAAGCTGTGGCTTATGTGAATCGTCAACCAAGTAGTTCTTGCGAGGAAGTTGAAGCATCTTTTCCTGCTCCTCCTTGGAAAAAACCACTGGCATTGTCAGAGATCGTTCTTCAGCTGGAAGTGCCTGGTTCTTTGAATACCAATTGGCAAACATTTTAGTTGCCGGCAGCTTCCACTTTAAAATACCCGCAAAGATCTTATCGTCATCTGGAGAAGGGTACTTTTCCATGATATAGTCAGCTGCGTAGTATTCTGGGTCAAACTTGATGTTCTCTTTGATGAGTCGTTCAAGCACACGGTCAGGGCCCTGGGCAGCTTCCGGGTTACCCAATTCGTTGATATCATTACCATTCGACATGGAAACGCCAATGACTCCATTGTAAGCGTTATTAAACCCATATTGCACCGTCAAAGGCTGGTCCTCCAACGTCTCGGCGGTCTGTTCAATTTCCCAATCGTGTTTCTCCCCCTCCTGAGCCACTCCCTCAGAAACGTCAGCATTCGACACATCAAGGTCCTCGATAAGCGGTTTCTGTTGTGGGGCCAGTTCTGGCTCTTTCCTCGCAAGAAGCTTAGCAGTAAGATCCAAATCTGGAAACACCTGGCCCTTATTCTCCTTGGCCACCTTGATCCTCACAAACCCTTCCTTCAGGTCAAACTCAGCATGAGCCCTCTCATCGTCCACCAACGGAAACGGAAGCCTTATCCTCAAGTAGTATGGGTTAAGCGAGAAAATAAACAACTCATTGTCCACAACCATCTCTATCGCCAGCGCAGAAAACCTGATATGCGACACCTTCACATTGATAAAAATAAACTCCTCGTTCTGGTCGATAGTGAAAAATGGCGTAAGCATGGCTGGGGTTGGATCAGATGAGTGCAAGTCATCCCATCTCCCTCATCGTCTTTTGGCTACATATAGTACCCGCGATGATGAGAAAATCGCAGGCATCAAAAAGTTGCAACTACCAATGGAAGAGAAGCCAAAGAGACGGTTTGTCGGCAGGAAAACCGTGCGAGGCGCCGACGGGTCGGTGGTGCCGGTGGTCAAGAGACACGTTGGCCGGGCGGTGAACCAGATTCCTCAGGATATCTTGGACGATAAGGAGCTTGCGGAGGCGATCAAGCTTCTCCCATCGAACTACAACTTTGAAATCCACAAATGTGTGTGGAACATCAGGAAACAGCTGGCGAAGAGGGTTGCTTTGCAGATGCCAGAGGGGCTTTTGATATATTCGCTTGTGATTTCGGATATCTTGGAGCAGTTCTGTGATGTGGAGACTGTGGTGATGGGAGATGTTTCTTATGGAGCATGCTGTATTGATGACTATACGGCCAGGGCGCTAGACTGTGATTTCATTATTCATTACGCCCACTCGTGTCTTGTGCCGATCGACGTTACAGCCATCAAGGTGCTCTACGTGTTTGTCACGATCAACATCGAAGAACAGCATCTCATCAATACCATCCAGAAAAACTTTGCCAGCGGGAGCCGCATTGCCTGTTTTGGCACGATCCAGTTCAATCCAACCATTCACAGCATCCGGGCGAAGCTCGAGGCCGCCGCTCAACCTATTTATATCATCCCACCGCAAACCATGCCACTTTCCAAAGGAGAGGTCCTCGGGTGTACGTCTGCCAAGCTTGACCACGAGCACATTGACGCCATGGTTTACATTGGAGACGGCCGCTTCCACTTGGAAAGTGCCATGATTCACAACCCAGACATTGTTGCTTTCAGATATGATCCATACCTGAGAAAGTTCACGCGAGAGAAGTACGATCAAGAGCAAATGGTGCAAGTACGACAAGACGCCATAGCGCATGCCAGGGGAAGTCGAAAGATTGGACTTATTTTGGGTGCTTTAGGACGTCAAGGTAATCCCCAGACTTTAGATCGGTTGGAGAAAGGCCTTGCGAAAATAGGCGTGGAAACGGTGAAGATCATTCTCAGTGAAATCTTCCCGGCGAAATTAGCCATGTTTGATGACATTGACGCTTTTGTGCAAGTGGCGTGTCCCAGACTCTCGATAGACTGGGGTTACGCTTTCGAGAAACCTTTACTTACGCCATACGAGGCTATGGTTATGATTGGCGCCGACAGCTGGCAGGACGGTTACTATCCCATGGACTATTACCGTAAAGACGGATACGGCCGTGGTTCAGTGCCATTGAGAGACACTTGAACAATATGGGAAGGCAGAAAGTCTCAGATTAAGCAGAATAACCAAAACCAACCGTTATGAGTGTTTGGGAAGAGATGCAGAAAATGCGCTTCTGAGGCTTCGATTTCACCTCTCGAAATGCGCTGTCTGTCTCTATTCTGCGTTCAACCTGCTCTGTCCTGTCCTGCGGTGCGCTGCAATGCATGATTGCACTAGTGCACATGCTTGGCTCGAGACTACTACTGTACACACGGTAACCCAATGCGCACGCCGCTCACTGCAACAAAATAAGCCAACCCCGAGGCCACATGAAGAATATTTTTACCTGTGGATCTCTCTCGATGCACCAGCCCCATGGGCTCCCCCCATGCCATGCGATGCCATGCGGTACTCCTTCAGTACCCAAAAAAAAAATTCCCCCTTAGCATATATTTATTTTGGATATTTCCTGCAGCGGTTAGCTCAATGCCGACACCAATCCAATTCAATCCATTCCATACACTTTGAGTTTTACCTCTTAGCCTCGTCGAGTTCCATTTCTGGAAAAGTTCGGCGTTTGCCACGGGGTTTCCTTCTTGCTTCGCTGCATGCCAACTATAACATGGCTTTTTAACTCTATTGCCCCCCTTCACTCTTGTGAAACTACATTCTCCACCCCGAGAAGTGTAGCAACCTCCATGGCCAGCCATGTGAACAAACCATCGCCCAAAAACCGCTCCACAATGGCTCGGAAACACCTATAGAATTGCGTGAAACTCACCATCACAGCCTCAATAACCTCGGTTACGATCGTTGGCAGGTTAAGTCTCATGAGGCTGTTCTGTACATCGAGAAGCGCACTCGGGAGCACTTCTTGCATGATGTCGTTGGTTGTGGCTATTTTTTCTTCGTTGAAAAGCTTGTTTTCCTGGATGGCTTCGTACATGTCAGTGTCGAAGATTTCGTCATCCAAGGGACATATCATGTTGATGATATTAAAGAAATCAAATAGTTGGCATTCCTGCAAAAGCTTATCCAAATGAAATCTCGTAACCTCTTTCGTAAATGTGCCAATTTTCCCATGAAGCTCGAGTACCTTATCGTTAAGGTAGGTGAGTGGCATGATCTTGGAAAGTACCAAATCAAGAAAGTTCTCTTTGAAAATGAGCACCTCTTCTTTGTTGAGTGTTTTACCCACGCCGCTCAAATGAGATTCAAAAATAGAGATCGGCTTATCCACGATTAGGTCAAGAAATTTCTCGTGCTCCTCTTTGGGTAACGAAAGGATCGTCTCCAGCGTCATGCTATCGACAAGAGGCAACAATTCCCCATAAAAATTGAGTATCCATTCCGGCGGCTGCAAATCTGCCGACAAGTCCATTTGGGCGGAATTTGACGAAGCAATTGAGGCTAATTTGTTGCTGACGGTGGTGACTATTCTCGACCGAGCCGAGTCAAGAAGCGATTTCAAGCTATCCACGAGCGTTTTGGCAAATTCAAGCTTTTCGAACATCATAAGATATAGTTCCAAGTTGGTATAGATTTTATGCATAACCTGGATCTTCGTTTCCTGGGACATGAGCTGCTCTATGGTTCCCTTTACGGGCCTGCCCAAGGCACCGAGTATCCGGCCCATCATGTCCGCTTTAGTGTTCCTAAAATCCTCGGAATCGTCCTGAAATAATCCCTCGAGGATCTCTGTTTCATTGACAACAACGGAATGCACGTACGCTAGCATATCTGCAACAAACCTGACAGGATCATGAGATGTATAATAGACTGGGCGAGGCTCCTTAGACACATGGCCTGCGGATCCCTTTCTGTTAGTCTGGGCGGCAAACTCCTCCAAAACAACAGCTGTTCTTGATTCAACATACGTATCAATTACAGCAGTGTACCTTACAGAGTTCTTTTTTAGATACTCCATGCAATGATGCAATGTCTCAGTTCTGGACTTATCGTTCATCAGGTATAAGTTTGTCAACGAACGGTTGCAAAATGTCAAAATCTTGCCCACTGCACGTTCAATAAGTTCGGTACTTTTAGCCATCACCGATTTACCCAACAGCGGATCGTCCAAGGCTAGAAGGATCAGACACTTGTCGTTTATTTCCTCGGCGCGTGCTAGAGCTGTGAAGAATTCGGCATTGATGTCGCCGGACGTAAGCAAAAGCTGTTCGTATTCATTGAGTGTGAATGTTCTTTTGAAATTAGCCAAAAGCTCTTTTTTGATTCTGTAGCCTGCCTGTTTGGTAGTGAGTTCATGAATATCTTTAGAAATATGAGAAGCACTTTTCTGGTCAGCGTCAAGACGTTGGTTTATATCGGCCACAAGTGTATCTAGATTATCAACACGGCCTCCTAGTACCTCCAACAGACGAACCACTTTACCGTAGTCTGCCAATGCCACTGAATGGCTTTTGATCAAGTCAGCTTCCACTTCTCCTCTAACGTTCTTCCGTGCCACAGACCCCATGACGCCTGGATCAGCCATAACAGAGATATCCGTGTTCTTTGATTCCAACAATCCAAACAATTCCTTGATTTCCGTATCTGACAAGGCTGGATTGAGTGCTCTGGCCAACCGTTTAGAGAGTGCTGAGACTCTATCTGAAGCCTGTGTCGTTTCTGGAGTTGATTCGCCTTGATCCCCCACATCCAATGCTTTAAGCGAGAGACTGGCGTATTTTTCAGCGAGATGGGCTTCTGCAGCCTCGGATTCACCCTCTACATGCTGTTCCTTCAGCTTCAAGAAAGACTTGAGGTTTGAGAAGTTCGACATGAGCCCCAAGTTTTCAATGTGTGGTTTGAGGGGAAGCAGAAGGGACGGCTGGGGCAGCGGGAGGTGCTCGTCATTGGCAAATGACTCGAAACTGACGAAATCCATGGTTTATTTGGAGAATGCAAAATGGGTCCGTTATGGTTTCGGTGTAGTATATGTTGATGTGGTGCACGGGTGTACACCAAGGTCCATGAATGTGTTGGTGATGCAAGGAAGGTTAGATTGATGTAAGCATGACCCGGGATTCCAGGGAGACATACGCAAGGCTTAACGAGCACATTAAACAATCAAATTACGTCTTCGGTTGTAGTTGGCGGGAGGAAGAGAACGGGGAGTCCAGAATTCTTACACGTGCATGATCACGTGACTCCAGAGCCACCTTTCCCCCCCCCCCCCATTGTTTCTTACAACTACCACTCAAGGAAGCCACGAATAATTGGTCCAAGGTCGGATTTCCGATATCCACACGGTCCAACAACCCAACAACTCAAGTCCAAGCGGAATATCCAAATCATAGTTGCCCTAAACAGTAGCTATATCCCAGTCTCAGCAAAGGCGCATACACAATCTACAAGAAACACCATCACAGGCGAATAAACCACAAAAAGCAGCTTACATAGATAATAGACCAATATCAAATGGTCTGGTCGGCAACAACTTTGACTCCGAAGCGACGTGGGGCGTCTGCCTGAAACAACCAAACACAAGGGCAAGATTGTCCCCAGATAATATCTCACGAGGCTTTCCACTACCAACAAAGACGAGATTTAAGGTTTGAAGATGCGAAGGACAATCCTCATTTACCTCTGCAACAGTAGGAGGTCACAAAAACGGGCGGGGAGCAACATTGAAAGCAGAGAGGAATAATCGGGACCAAAAATGGACGACTAGATGAGATCGGTTGATATCGGCGCTTCGGAGATGAAACAAATCTAATGGAGCCATGAGCAACCATAGAGCCAGAAGTCCAGAAGCGGCAAAGAACCCAGATTTTGACGAATTTCATCAATCAAGCATTCTCGTTGTGCTTATGCTTTTCTGCCTCCCCATATATTTTTTTTCTTCATTGCTCAGGTACAGCGGCTAAACACCCACATTTCTCTCGAGTTTCTCGGGCACCGTCTGGGCAAGTGAAGAGTTTCCGTCGAGCGCTTGTCTGGTTGCTTCTGCCGAATGGATTTCTGGGGCATGAAATCAGCCACTCGTTGCCATGAAAGACACCCCCATGCGCTTGGCCTGGAAAGTCTACGAGAGGACAAAAAAGAAAAGCAGTGAAATTAAGGTTTTATCACTTAACTTCCTCACGGACTTGTTATTCAACATTTTCTTTGGTGATGTGCTTTCCTTTTTTTCCGCTTCCTTTCTTTTTAGGCTCGTTGCTGGTGGCTGCAAATGAGAACAAGGAAATGCCCATACAATGGGCCCCGAAAAGAACAAAAAGGAAGCAAAGCATCACCCCTCCAGATGAAAGGAGACTATGCATCATCCAGTATCTGCGGCCAGATCACCTGCCTTGGTCACATCTTGGGAAATGCCAGGGAGACGAGAGCCTGCTTTTATGGAACACTGTTCGTGTATACGGGGCAATCTGCGGGCTCCTGAAATGTGGCTGGTGAGCGGCTACAGGCGGTGCCGGGTAAAACGAAAAAACGAGGAATAGGGGCGGAGGGGAAGAGCTCGTAAAAGGTGGTACGCCAGATTGCTTAGTGATAATTTGATGTCCCTGATTATCATCAACCTTCTGTTTAAAATTAAGATTCTATTGAAACTGTTCGTTTGCGTGGTTTTGACAGCTTAAGTGTCGATCCCTTTGTGCTTAGAGCAAAGGTGCCTCACCCTTTCCTGCATGATGCACCACTCCACGAGATAGCCTACCGTGCAAGTGAAGCCCACAAATGCAGTGCCTAAAAAGGCTCACGCCGAGCTTGCGGTTGCAAAAAAAAAAAAAAAAAATAAAAAGCCCCCAAAATCTGGAAACTTGCCTTTCAGGGTTGATCCCACCCCACAAGGCAGTGATAGTCCTCGAAATTCATTAACACTTATTTAACACGGTATTGAAAAGCGTACTAGATAATACTTAAACGTTGTCGCATGTTCTCGTCACTAGGCACTGCTCAGTGCCTCTGGGGTTCAACCTTTGGAGTCTGGAGGGGTTCGTAGAAGAAGCTATTCATGCTCCTCACTACACAGCCCCTGGCGTAGTCTTTGTAGGCACTTGGACGCATTGACAATGTCAACCATATCGGCATAAGACATCCTCAGTTCATCGTCTCTCTTTGCCGCAGGCCGGTCAGGCAGCTGGCTAGCCAGCTGTTCCACAGAACTGACAGAAGTCAGCGTCAGCGAGGCAGACAGAAATGAAGGTTGGTTCTCGTTCAGCAGCCGGGAGAAGGTCAGCGATAGGCTGCCCAGTCTTTCAGGCACTTTGGCCTGGCTGGCCCCGGTGTAGTATGATGTGCTGTCTGTGGAGAATTGGGGGCCCGACTCCAGAGTAGGGGAAATGGGACACAGCTCTGAGCCAGCAGAGCTAGTGTCGATATCGATGGAAAAGTCCAGGGCGTCGCCGCAAACGTCGAAACGAAGCTCGCCAAAGCCTGGGTCTTCTGGCCGGAGGCAGAGATCAGGGAAGTCTGGGCCAAAGATTGGAACTAATTGGTACCTGATGTAGTAGCAGAAGCTTCTGGCAAGGCGCTTACACAAGCTGTGGGGCACCCAGGTGCCTTGGATCTTCAAGAACCCACCACGGACTCGCTTAATGTATGGGTGCAAGGCCTGAGGCGTAGACTCAAGAAGCTTGACTATATCAGCTTTGGCATTAGGTTTAACGTGGACGACACCGTTCTTGTTCCGATGAAGAGCATGTTCATGGAGAGCAGCTCTCCATAAGCCTGTGAGGTGGGTGTAGCCTGTTTCGTAGTCCCAGATAACCCATTGAGTTGCCAAGGGGTATTCATACACAAGCAAATGGGAACGATTGGAGCCCAAGGCAGAAGCACTATATTTCTTGGTGACAATGGAAGGGTAGATTTGGTCAGACAACTCAGAGGTCAACTCGGGAGGGGATACTTGCAAAGCCTCAGGAAGAGGAGCAACAGGGAACTTCTCGTGGGAATCCGGGAATAGACGTTTGCCGTGTTGCTTATAAGAGTCCTTGAAGCGGGAAGTATCCGAACGGTCCTGGAAGCGAAGCACCAGGGTCAGAGGCTCTTTCTTCTGTTTCTTGCGGGGTCTGTTACTATCGTCATCAACAAACCTATAGTCCAGGGTATTCAAGCTTGCGGCTCTAGGGGCCGATCTAGGAGGTCCATTCAAGGAGTACTGAACAAGCAGAGGCCCGTGGGAAAGGTATGTAGGCATTGGAGGAGGGTACGGCTCGTAATGGTGGTATGGCTCAGGCAATTGAGGAGCAGCGTAGGTCACTGGCACAGCAGCAGCACCTACACCAGCCATTGGGGCTAGCAGGCCCATCAGTGGTAAAGGCAGATGTGGAGCCGCTCTATAGTAAGACATTGACACTGGAGGGGGAGGCCCTGATCTGGCTGGGGGCGGCACATTGAGCGAGTCCGTAAGATGTGAAATAGGCGGAAGGGTATTAAACATGGCCAATTGGTTCAATGGCAGCACTGGCTGGTACAAATTGTAGTTGGCAGGCTTGCAGTCTTTAAAGGTGAGGGAAGGTGCTCAGGTAGTTCGTCAGCAAGCAATGGAGACGAATAGCTTCACAAGCAAAGGCCGATTGCTCAGGCACTGAAACGTAAAAAAAAAAAAAACTCTTCTCTAGTTAAGTCCAGGGAAAAGAATCAAGGTTGCTCTGGGGTTCTAGATATAGCGAGCAAGGGGAAGCAGGAAGGGTTTTTAGGCGGCAGTGGCAGGTGAAGAGGCAGCAGCAAAGATAGACGGCTGCGAAAAAGGTGAAAAACTTGGAAACCTGGGGATGAAAAATGTCCTGGAGAACGGTAGCACTGGGAAGTGAAATATGGTGATTTGGCAAGTTTTAGATTGAAAACTTGTTGATTTGCAGTAGATCAATTGAGCTGGGGTTCGGGATTGGATGGGTTGTTCGTTTGGGGGCCCGCTTGCGTTTGGGTTGCGGTTTGTCTGGAAACAGAACGAGCACAAACTCAAGGGTTAAGTATGGGGGAAAGAAGAAAGGCCCAAAAAAAGAAAAAGTATATGGTACTAAAAGGGGATTCTCTCTTTTTTTTAACAAGAATAAGGGCAGGTCGATCAAGGGATCGGAAGAAGGATCTGCTTTATCTGCTGTTTTAGACCAGGAAACAGAAGCTGGGTCAAAGGCAGGGGAAACAAGGGAGAATATATAGGCGAGTACGAGGTATGAGCAAGGCAGAGACACACATATAGGGCCTGGGGAACTTTTTTTTTTTTTTTTTTTTTTTTTTTTTTTGGCTGTACTTGACTTTGGGGGGAGGGACGTGGGCCCATGCAGCATGTACGTCACACGCGCAAGAGAATACAAGGCACGAGAGTGGAACAATTGAGTGGAGGGAGACATAAAAGACGTAGAATGGGAGACTTGAGGGGGCGTAGACATACTTGCTTTCTGTTTTGTGCAAGAGAAGAGTAAAGTATGTGGTTAGGAGGGAGTGGAATAGGGTTAGGGATGGGTGCGGCAACCTTAACATCTGGTGGTGTGCTGCGGTGCGGTGCGAAATGCGAATGCGAAATGCTGCGGTGGCTGCAGAGACTGCGGCAGTGTGCACCGGCAGATTAGCTGCTGCCGCTTTCTTCTGCACCGCACTGCTATTTTATTTTATTATCATACATGCAATCACCAACACAAACAATGGGCGAACAAGAACAATCCAATGCACGTTTGATATGTATGACCTGCATATAGGCCTCCCATAGTAGAAGAGAAACGGGAGCTCTCCCTGCGCCCACTACATGAACCCGCAGCAGGTACCAGCGAAAAAAACATGCAAACGCCGATGCACGGCCTGCAGGCTCCCCAACTAATCCAGATGCATGGGCGGTATCGGCGAACATGTCCCGATATGTCAGGCTGTTCCGCTTTGTTCAGCTCTTTAGCCAGAGATATGTTGCCATGCCAACCAGATGCCGTGGCCTCCATGAACATCCTACTTCTCTGTAAAAACTAAAATTCTTCAAAGGAAGATCTCCCCCCAGGATCTTCAAAACACCTCGGCGTCGTCTGATCAGCACCATACACCTTAAGCGAGGTTTCCATCGAAAAGCATATCTCTTCTTGTCTCAAGCACTCCCACCTCAATCTAACCATAAACCCATCCAACTCACCTCTCATTGGCCTAGCCCCTCCTCGGTTGCCTGGACGACCGAAGCACTTCGAGACCCTCCTTGTATTTTCATGTTTCCCCCACCAAAGACACAATCATAAGAACTCAACAAAAAGAGCAGTGGGCGGCTTAACTAAAGCAAAACAGAGAGGTTTCTTCTTTTTTTTTTTTTTTTTTTCTGGTTTACTAGTGTGCGGCGGTTGGAATGGAGAAAAAAAAAAAAGAAGAGAGAGGTGGCTCGGTGCGGCTCACTGAAACAGCTTTTGCAGCCAGTCGTCACGACAACCGCCAAGGGCCCAAAAAACAAAAAAGAAGTGGAAAAAACCAAAATAATATGGTTACAAATCATAGGAGAATCGGTGGAAGGGGGGAGACTCTTGTAGGAATATATGGAAATGGCGGATTTGTTTTGGGGCGGTGCAATTTGGACCAGTATATATAAAGAGCGAAGGTTCGACGGTGAAACAGAAAATAGGCTTGGGCAGCACGTTGTGAGATTTCAGAAACTCATTTACGGAATACAACTCCGTGGTGGAGAAGACATCGTAAGGTGGTGGTGGCATTGGGAAAGGCAAGGTCGGCAAGGCAAGGCAAAGTGAGGAGGTGAATCCCCCATTTACCGTTCAGGCTTGGGCCAAAGAAGAGGATGAAAAATTCATGTTCATGTTCAGGTTGACGTTCAAAATTGGAGTGGGTTGTGGTTCAAAAAGGAAACGAGTTACCAAAAAAGTAAAAAGAAAAGAAAATGGAACCCATTCTTCGCTTCAAGCATTGGAAGGTGTTGAAGCGATGAAGCCTCTCGCTGGTGAAGCCTCAAAAGGTACACTTCACAAAAAAGCAAACATAAGCGGGCCTCCATCTTCCTTCGTTTACGACCAGAGAGGCTTGTAAATGTTCGTAGCGTCGTTCACTTACTGGATGTCGTAGAAAAACCAACAAGAAATCCGTAAGTGTAAGCGCCTGGTGGTGGGCCCTGGTACCGATTGTAAGACGCTTGGACGGCCATGCTCTTCATTGCCTCGATTGGCTCGTCTGGTCAGTGGCCCTTGGTCGCTTGGTCCTAAGGGGCAGGGCGCCAGCCAAACAGACAAGAGGAAAAAAAAGAGAAGAAGGGATGAATAGACACTTCTGGTCATTGCTGATAATTCCGATCCACATGGCTTTCCATTTCTTGCTGCTTCTTTTATTCCATACATGTCTCTCGCCAAACGCATGTAGAAGAACATTGGTTCATTGAATTTGGATGATTAGTTCCTTTTTCTGTGGTTGTTGATTTTCAGGGCACGGCAAAATACAACCACTTCACCGCCTTTACGACAATCCCACTAGAAATCTCTAATTAAGCTTTCCACGTAAATGTACCATCTCTTTAAAGGCGTTCTTGACGGCGGCGCTTCCAACCTGCCAGTCCTTCAAGTTCCAACAACCCGAAGAATGGAACGTAAAAAAAAAAAAAAAACCAATCTTTCCAGCCTCCCTTGTCCTATTGTCTCTCCATTCATTGTCTTCTTTGTCTTCTCACATAAAGAGATCCCAATTGTCGGCCTTTTTGGACCGAGCCGTTGCCAACCTCCCGAAAACCCACCATATCAAAATATACCGACTCCCCCAACGGTCGGCTTTGTGTAAACTGCTCATGCTCATGCTCGTGCTCCTTCTGTTTCTAAAATACCGCCTACATTGCCTGTTCTGGGAACGCCTCACTTCGTTTCATGTGTATGTCTCAGAAAAAAAAAAAAAAAAAAAATTCCACCTCATCACCCCACGCTGTTTCACCTTCTTCCTTTTTTTTTTAACATTTTCTCGTCCCCTCAGAAGCCCCACCAGAAAATTCACAACATCCTCTTCAGGCAGAATCAGCAGTACCAGCGCTTCCACGCTTTTGGGCTCGGAACCCGCTCGTAACCGTAACCACCCACTTCCACCTCCTCCACCTCCTCCTACATCACCTGCTAACAAACAGCCTTCCGCCCTGCCTCCACAAAAAGGCTATTTTTTGTTCTTTCTTCTCCACTGCCTTCCAAGCCTTCTTGCTTACTTGCTTTTTTTTATTTTCTGTTTCCCCCGACCAGGACCGTCATATCTGGCCTCGAGATGGCCAAGAGTATGGCTTATGCGCTTGTTGCCAATCGGCGGCCCCTCCACCCTCCAAGACCAGCCACTAAAGAAACAGAAAAAAAAAAAAAAAAGAACGCCATAGCTGCTTCCAATGTACTTTGTCAGAAGCATATCCTTCCTCTCATACGTGAAATCCATCTTGTGTCTCCTTTTTGCTGCTCGTTTTCCACTCACCGCCGCTTGTGGCTCAGTTCGGCACGGCTACCTATTTTAGAAGGTGCCTCCAGGTCATGCACCCTGGCTTCTATTTTTTAGGCACACTCTTAACCTTGCGCCGCTGCTGTCAAAAGGTTGCAAATCGGCCTCTTTTTTTTTTCCTTTTGCACCTGCTCGTCTCGCCTTGTTAGACTAAACCTTATCCTGCCATTTTACCTTTTTATTTTTGCCTTTTAGGCTTACCTCCTCTCTCATTCTCGATGCATCTTCTGCTTTACCTTGGCTGCGCTCGGGCACATACCTCTATTTACTTGTGTGATTAAGCTCTAAGGCGTGTCGATCCTTTTTCCCTCTTTCAGGGGCTCTCCTCCGCCAGTCCTTTCTTTTCTGGAAATGTATCCTATTTCTGGTCTCGATATCCTCTGCCTAGCGTTATGTCCAAAATTCTGTACCTTCGCTACCAACAACGACAAATCCCACGCTTTGTGTGGCCTCTAAACAAAGCAGCTCGTCGATCGCTGCTTCCGATTGTTCTTCCCACAACATTATCTAAATCATCCTCAGAACAACCGATTTCTGCCCTCATCCGCCTCTTGTCCCCATGTTGGCCTTTCAATGCCTTCTTCAGTGTGCCACAAGTCGGCTTTTCGGCTTCTATTATTTGGTCCTCTCTGTTTTACACTTTGGCCAAGCAGATGTTGCCTTCCCAGACAATGTTTTTGTGTCTTAGGAAGATCTACACTCGCTCCTACTGTACCCAGCCTCCCTTTGTTGGTCCCACTTATTGGTCCAGGACGCTTTCAGTTGCTTCAAAGGCACATTCGGCGTTTTGCAATCTTTCGCTTTCTTTCTTTTCCTTGTCAACTACGAAGCTGTGGTTGTGGCGTGCTGGCTGCCCCGGACTTATCTTTTGTTTTCCTCTCTGTACGTTTTCTGCGTTTCCCGCCAATGTCTGTCACAATCGTCTATCGCAAATACAAGCTGCTTTTCCAAAAAAGATCTACAGCGTCACCTTAGTCGTACACGAGGTAGGGGTCACTGGTGGCTTTGTGCAAGCTTCGTGCTTTTGGAGGGGCTTGCAAACCATAGGCTCCTTGAAAGCAATTCTCCATTTACCACGGCCCGACGTGTTTGAGTTTAAACTCCGGCTATGAGCTTTTCATCGCTCCAATTCCGGTCTTAAAACTTTAAATCTTCATTCCAGAACAGTATTAGACTTTCTAGTGTTCTTTGGGTACAAGACCATGCCGGTAGTCGCTAACTTTCCGCTTGTTGGCGGTCGCTTGTCACAAGCATTTACCACTCCGTAAATCATTCACAACAAACATCTTCTACAAACGGGTGACATCATTCATGGCTGTGTTGTGCCATCTCCGTGTTTTGTCTAGAAGCATTTCTGTTTTGGTCATCTGTTGCTTTTGAAAGCATCTCTTTGTTGTCTATTTCTAGTACTTCAACTTGTCTCCCACGGCATCTAAGAACTCGGTCGTAGTCACGTATGATTCCCTGTCGGTTCTTCCACATGCTAAAGCCAAGTCCTTGGTCATAATGCCATCCTCCTGAACAACGCCCACCGTAGCATTCTCCAATTTTTGGGCAAATTCAACAACCTCCGGGGTGTTATCCAATGTACCTCTTTGGGCAAGACCTCTGGTCCAGGCGAAAATAGAGGCAATAGAGTTCGTAGAAGTCTCTTTACCTTGTTGGTGTTGTCTAAAGTGTCTGGTAACAGTACCGTGGGCGGCTTCACTTTCATATGACTTTCCATCTGGAGTCATTAAAGCCGAAGTCATGAGTCCCAAACTACCGAAACCCTGAGCGACAATATCCGATTGCACGTCACCATCATAGTTTTTCAATGCCATAACGAATCCTCCCTTTGACTTGATCATCTGTGCAACCATGTCATCGATTAATCTGTGTTCGTACCATACGCCCTTGGCCTCGAACTCCTTGGCGTAATCAGCATCATAAATTTCCTGGAAAATGTCCTTAAAACGACCGTCATACTTCTTCAAGATAGTGTTCTTGGTAGATAAGTATAAAGGCAATCCCTGGGACAAGGCCATCTTGAAAGAAGAGTGGGCAAATCCTCTGATGGACTCGTCGGTGTTGTACATGGCCAAACCGACACCTCTGTCCTTATAGTCATAGACGGTCTTTGTGATTTTTTCACCGCCGTTCAGAGGAGTGAAAACAAGGTCCAACTTACCTGGTTCCTCGATCACCAAGTCGGTAGCCTTATATTGGTCACCATGGGCATGTCTTCCAATCACAATTGGCTTCTCCCAACCAGGCACAAGACGAGGAATTCTTGGAATGATAATCGACTCTCTAAAGACAGTACCACCCAAAATATTTCTAATAGTACCGTTTGGAGACAACCACATTTTTTTCAACTTGAATTCCGCAACACGAGCTTCGTCTGGGGTAATGGTAGCACATTTAATACCCACGCCGTGTTCCTTAATAGCATTGGCAGCATCAACAGTGATCTGGTCATCGGTCTTATCTCTTGCCTCGATACCCAAGTCATAGTATTTCAAGTCAACGTCCAAGTATGGGTTGATCAACTTATCTTTGATTCTGGCCCAGATGATTCTGGTCATTTCATCACCATCCAATTCCACCACAGGGTTCTTCACCTTAATCTTGTTCAACGCCATTGCTGACGACGAAAACTGACGCACGCTTCTGAAGCCTCTCAACATGTTTCGTGTAGTGTAGCTTTTTCACCAAAGTGAGTTGTATTAGTCAAACGTCGATTACTTATAAGAGTGAGAAATTTCCGGCCCGGTACCCACCCGCGGCGCCCCGGAATCGGTCTCGATAACGATGTGCGGATTAGTCACTGGGGGAAGTCAACCAAGGAGTCAGGAAATGACAGGTCTGGGGAATTTGGGTTTGCCGGCTCGGACTTTTTGAAAATAACCGTTGTTTTATATGATTCTCGGTGTTTGGACTGAAAACTGGTGGTTTTCCACGTGAGGCCTTTCTGAAACCCTTCCCTCAGGCACTTTTTTGCAGCCAATGCAAGACGGCCAGGTATAAAAGGAGGGCCTTTTCCTCGGCCAATTCCCACTATAAATTTTATATTCTTATTCTTCTGATCCTCTGCATTTTGCTGTTTAATTCTTAATCCATGATTCCCTCCATAAAAGGCCAATGCTTTGTCTGCAGCAACAAGGCAGCGTGTGATCTAGTGTTCACTGCTCGGTACCGCCTATGCGGTTCGTGTCAGAAAGAAGGTTTGTGGCACCCTGAGATAAGTTTTGAAAGATAATCTAACTTTTACAGTTCATGATCGATGTGTTCAATGTGATACGAGCCCTCGTGCGAGAAAGGGTCTTGTCCCAAAAGATGCCCTGGGAAATACTGATACCTCTGTGCCTTACGAGATGTCGCTTTCGGTGGCGCTCGAGGCGGTGAACAATTTACTTGCTGAGAGAAATTGTCCGTTCAAAGCTTTAAGTGATACCCAGTCCCCAGTTGAGAAGCTGTTGCATCCAAAATCCATGAGTATGTCGAGAGGCGAAAGCTTGTTGGCGGAACTCATGTACTTAC
Source organism: Candidozyma haemuli (assembly GCF_002926055.2). Classification (NCBI taxonomy): domain Eukaryota; kingdom Fungi; phylum Ascomycota; class Pichiomycetes; order Serinales; family Metschnikowiaceae; genus Candidozyma; species Candidozyma haemuli. The sequence goes on along the minus strand of NW_020289904.1, from coordinate 1,765,555 downwards.
GTGTGGAGTCACAATCCTTACGTCAAAAAAATCGGAAATTGAAACGCCGTCTTTTCAATTCCCTTCTTCCTTGCCCTAAAAAGACTGGACAGAAGATGACACCGCTTCGCCCATTGAGCGACGTGCCGTCTAAGGTGCACCTGCCACCAACTCCACCAGCTCCCATTGATCTAAGCCTTCCACCGCTTCGTTTAAAGCAAAGTGTTGGACCCAGCGGTGGCAATGTCTTACCTTCAGTGACTACAATGCTTGGGAATGTTCCCCTGGCGTGTGTTACGAAGAAAAAGCCTGGCTGCAAAAACTCGAAATCGCCTCGTTCTTCGCGCCTCTACCGCTTACCGTTTCCAGAACACGAATGATCGGTGATGACCTGCATGGAATTAGGCCCACGCAACACATTCACCAGAGAAATGTGAGCGCACAAGAATTTGTTGTTACCACTCTTCTTTCTATCAACTTACCAGAATAAAGTTGCTTCGCTAAGTATATTCTTTGCTTGTTTGCTTCGTAGACTTCCAAACATCAACTATTAGTGACTTTCATCTGCTGAATTGCCCAGACTTATCCAAGCCCGTGTGACAAAACTATACACACTGTAATAACTGTAACATGAGTGACGAACCATTCAGTGCGGAGTACTTCCAGCACCTACTATCATCGCTCACTCTCAACTCCAGGGCTCTCATCACAGAACTCACTGCATTGGCTGAACGCCATATCGACAAGGCTACCATCATTGTTTCATTAATCGAGGAAAGGATACAGAAGATTCTACCAAAGTACAAGCTATACAGCTTCTACCTCATGGACTCCATTATAAAGAACGTTGGCAATCCATATAACTTGCTTTTTGCCAGAAACCTTCACAAAATCTTCACTGAGAGTTACCTTGTGGTCACTGATACCCTAACCAGACAAAACCTTATTAATTTGTTCAAGACATGGCTTACGGGTAGAACCAACACTGGCGCAGAATTGTTTCCACATGATGTGCTTATGAAGGTGGAGCAATTCATCATCAAGGCCACTTCTTTGAACACTGGCGGTGAAGAGAATGTAAGGATCACGAGAGACACGCTCTTGAGAGAAGCCAACTACTTGCTTCAATATGTAATTGCTATGGATGAAGACATTGAACGTTTTGAAGACCATGAAAAAGCATACATTGATGATGCCAAGTCGAAGCAGATTCACCAGTTCCATTGCACTAGGAACAAACTTATTTTAAGCATTAACAGCATCAGTGAGACAGTCATGGTTAGTCCTAAGCCTGAGCTCGACAAAATTAAGGAGCCTTTTGCCGGCGACTTGCAACAGATAAGACGTACACTTGATGATCAGAGCTTCCAACAGCTGGCGTTGTTCAGAAGCGTGATGGAACAAAAGCAGGGTGTTTTGGATAAAGAAAGTCTCAAGAGGATAGAAATCAATCTTATACCAAAGCAATTCGATCCGCTTAAAGTGATGTCGGGCGACGAGGATATCGCCTTTGAAGCATTTGTCAAAGGCTGGGGATTGCCTATAATTAATAAGGAGGACGCGATGGTGATAGAGGAGAAGCAGATACAACCAAAGACAGAAGAGGTTCCAAAGGATGACACGTCGCTAGCTGCTCAACTTGGATTGAACGTCACGTCGTTCAACTTTTCAGATTCGTTTTGGGCAGCCCAAAGAACGAGATTACGCATATATCACCATCACACTCGTTGAATGAAAACATTGACGATGAAGATGATGATGAGCTTGGCTACGACCCGGAAAAGACAGTTACCGAGCAAGAGCATGAACTCATTAGTGGAGGATTCCTGGAGCCCGAGCCCAAGCCCTTCAACGGGAAGTCCAGCTTGAAGAGGCCAGGCATTACAGACGAAAAGGTCGTCAAACGGGTTAGGTTTGACGTTTAATAATGTATAGACAAGGCTAATAAAAGAAAGACTACAGCGATTCAATAAAGAATAGATTTCGATTCTAATACATACAAGCGGCAGCGTCTAATGTCCAACCGATGTACACAAAGTAATGACGGAAATGAAGGTTGCTTAAAGGTTACCGGCTCTCTTCAAGTGGACGTATGAAGTGATGAATGGGAAGGAAAAGAAGAAACCGAAGGTGCCCCACCACTTCAAAGCAAATGGAATCTTGGTGTTCTTGACCTTGAATGGCAAGTTGGAGTAAAGACCGGTAGCTGGCTCGCCGAAAACCTTGTTCATGGCTCTGGCAGAGGTCTGGAAGTTTCTGGTGGCTCTGTTAGCTCTCAATCCCAATCTGGCGATCATCATTGTATATGGGTTTTAGTGGGTTCTTGGTATAGGTTATGTTAGTTTTTTCTGACATGAAGCCATTCGCTGCTCACAGAATGAGGTGCACCCGTACACCCTGTTCCATCCTCCCACCCATTTTCTCATAGTTAAGCAAAGCTACCTTTTTTGTCGCACCACTTTTGAAAAAAACACCTTTTCTCAGTATTACCGGCTTCCAATTGGCTGGCTACAACGCACCCGCATTGCTCACAGTCTTTTTTTTGTTGTACCACTTTCACTAGGGCCTGTAGATAAGCGCCTATTGGCTCTCAGTTTCAACATCCATCCATCTTTAAATCAATACAACTTACCCACCAATAAACCAATGTCTGCCATCGCCCCAATCACTGGTACTTTGAGAAGAAAGATCATTTCCGACATCACCATCGGCTTCGGCTGTGGTTTCGTCATGGCTGGTCTTTACTGGCAATATGAGCACAAGCCTCTTGTCCAGAAGAGAGAGGCCTTCTACGCCAAGTTGAAGGCTGAGAAGGAAGCTGAGGACTCTGTCTAAGTCTGAGATAACAGTTAGAATGCTTTAGCTAATTGGTTCCGTGCTAAAGCCACATTCCAAGTTCTTCTATTCTTTTGCATCAATAAACGGTTTATTCATTTTGAATCTCTGTAGGCTTGTTATGTCTATTCTGTGGCCACTTCCATGAGCTTGTGGTTACTGACAATCCCGCTTGTCAATACGAAAAGCGTCTTGTTTTGTCTGGCAAGTTTCGTTTGCAAGTACCTGAGTACTGTTACCTCTCCCCGCGTAATACCGCCAATGAACACTGCAATAACGTATTCTGGCTTGGAATTCTTCGACGCTTCGATTTTCCGGTTGTCCAGCTCATCACATATATTATCGTCGATCGTCTGTCCTCTAAACATAGCATCCAAATTAAGCTTTTCCCAGTTAGGCCTGCGATGCACGTTATTGACTGGCTTGTACTTTAAGAAGTCACGGAAGTAGAGTGATTCTATAAGACGTGCTGTCAAGGGAACAGTCGCTGAGGGGAAGACAAACGATGGGTTAGGGTAGTCGGAAATCGTTTCAATGATAGGTTCATCACCCTCTTCCTCTAGCGGATGGAGGTTCCAGAACTTACTTATAAGCGTATAGGTCGATTTGTAGACATCCTGACCTCCAGTAATTCCCAATGAATTGACATCTTCATATGTTTTGTCGGTTGAGCCAGTCTTGTCGTCTTTACCACCAGAATCAGACAATGTAGTGGTTGTTGTAGTCTCGATTTCAGACTTTCCAAAAGTGAAGCCACTGAAAAAGTCTGTACTTTTGTTGACGGCTTTGAGAAGTTTCAAGTCACGCATCTTTCTGAAAGCTAACACTGTCTGTAAACCAAAGTAAGAATGAATCTGCTCTTCAATTGTTGTGAAATCTTTAGGTTTGATACCATCATTGATCAAGGAAACCAAAGCAGCGCAGCTTAATGCAACGGAGGAAGTACAACCCTGATTCAACAATTCGTGGAACTTTGCAATTTGACGTTTGTAGTCTAGATTAAAGATTTCATTCTGAAGCTCTAGCCACCACTCTCGTATGTCATGTTTATAATCTCCTTCCCTATTATTTTTGATCTTTTCCAAAATAGCTTCACTCAATGCTGTGTGCTTTCTGACTAGCTCCTGTTTTGCCGTCAAGTTTCCTAAATTCTTAACAAGCTGCTTAATTTCTTGCAACTCAGTAATATTATCCTTGTTGCCGAGCTCCAGTTGGATATAACGCGCGAGCTTATTAAGCTTCATGCCAATGGATGCGAAATTAAGGTCTTTGATATTGTCAAATAGTTCATCATTGAGCTTATCACCAGTCTTCAAGACGTTGTTTAATTCGTCCAGCGTGCCAAACAAGTCGTCCAAGAGTCCCAGGTAGTTCATGTGATCAAGCAAAAGCGGGAAGTAGTCCAAGTTTCTTTCCAAAACCACCAAGTCAGTGTTTCCTCGAAGTTTAGTGGTGTAGAAATCTCTTTCATTAGGACTGAACCCTGAGGCAAGATATTCTGTTAATTTGTCATTCATAAGGATGTTTGAGAGGGCAGCGGAATGGTCACCCTTGGCGAAGAGATTCTTGAACTTCATAGTATCGCTAGCTTTCGTAGAATCAACAATTTGAACAAGAGCATCCGATAAAAGCGATAATTGAGGAATTGGGTTTTCAAAGTACAGCTGAAGACCACCGGCCTCCATATTTAGCGAAAGAACAAAGTCCTCAATGCAAAGGGGGAATGTGTGCCAGTTCAATAAACGAACGTAGGAGTTGATTCTGATTGCACTCTGTTCCAAGTTGACATTGGTAGCATTTTTGAAAAGGTCATCTGGAGGCGATCCCAAGATCTTGGATATTTCATAATAAAAAGCTCTCCCGAGATCCTTGACGATCAAGCTCACCTTGACCTTCTGGCGACTAAGGTGAGGCCAGATCTGTCTGAAAAGGCTTAAACACTCATTGGTATCTTCAAGTACCACAATCAACCCACCATATCCTGCCAAGTATTGCAGTACATCTTCTGAAGAAGCCAAAGTCTCGAGCCATACTATTCTATCGAACTTTCCCTTTGCTTTGAGCTCCAGAACAGATGTGAGGTAGTTCAAGCATTGCGAAAGCTTTTGCGTCAAAACAAACAAGTTATCTGAGGTATTGATCTTTCTTAGAACATTAAAAAGATTTTCTGTGGTTTTTTTATTAAACGACGGGCCCAATTCAAGCGACTGGTTCGTCATTAAGGTGGTTGGTATTTGGTAAGTGCTAAGGAAGAGGTGCAGGAAAATCGTATAGTGCGTTTCCCCAGGTGGTTGCAAAATACAAGAAGGGAAGCATAAATATCGTTTAGTGGGGCTATATGAATGTCTAAAGATGAGCTTCTTTTTCGAGGCCGTTGAAATGAACTAAACCTTCCTGGATGATGGTGGCAACATGCTGGCCGGCTTCGTTATACATTTCAGCTTCTAAAAGCACTCTGTTGTTTGTCAAACGGACAGCCTTGAAACCAAAGGCCACCCATTGCGTACAGTCGAATTCACTGTCGTGGAAATAAATGATATGGTCGAGGGAAACAGAAAAGTAGTGGCCTGTTTTGTTCAAGTTGACGGTGGAAATACGCAACACTCTCGCAAGACGAGTCAAGAAGAGGGAGTCTGATAACACACCGAGCCCGACGAACTGGAAAGCAGGGTCCTTGATTTTGAGCGACCCGTCGCCCAAACGAACAAAGAACGACATCTTTCTCTCTGTGACTGGCACACGGTCCTCGTACTTTGTGTCTTCTAACGACACAAACTGGTGGGGGATCTTATGGTAGATGTATCTATTAGCAGACCTCTTATCCACTGGCATATCTTCCTGGCGTTCTTCTTGCAACCAGCGGGGGAAAGGGGTCTGGAAAGAAAACGGTTTAAGCTTCATAGGCTCAGCGTCTTCATCCTCAGGGTCGTATTCTTCACCCTTTGCAGCCGCTTCCTTCTTCAACTTCTCCTGTCTTTCCTCGTAGTCGTAGTACTCCCGTTCAGCCTCTTTGAACGAGTTCTTCTTTGTCAATGAAACATTAGCAATGTACCTTATTTGTTTATCCTGCCATGCCTTGACGCTTCTATTGCAGAAAGTCTTACCGTTAGAAACCTCCTCCACGGTCCATTTCACCTTCTGCTGGTCACTAACACTCTTGACGAAGTGGGAGTGAAGCGAGTGTGGCGTAAACCCTTCTGGCGCCGTTCTAATAGCCGCAAGAAGCGCCTGGCCTGCCAAGTTACCTCCATAAACACCCTTCGACCTCTTTTGTGGTTTGGTAAGCGTATGGTTCAGAATAAATACATGAGTGTCTCCATCTGGTCTGCCTTCCTTGATACCCAAGGCCTCTTCAAAGTCAGACATCTTCTCAGAGTATATCTCAGACAACGGGATCGGTTTGGTACTCATCAATCAAAAAAAGAGCAATAGCTGGTAACTTTTCACCTCTTACTGCCCTAGTCTTGTCCTTATAAGCTTTCTTAGTATGGGGAAGTTCGCGAAAAAGCTCGGTCCCAAATGCGCATGCTGAGCCGGCCCCAGCACTTGTTACGGGGAAAAAAAAGGTCCGCGGTTCCCTCCCAGCGGGGACATTCAGCCCCAAGAAGAAGAAAGCTTGCTGTAACGGTTCCTTCTTTGTGAAGAACTCAAACACTAATTGTTAGTGGCTGATCTTTATAAAAGGTGGTGAATTGTTTGTCATTGTGGTGGGGAAGAATTAGTGTTCGCTTAGGTAGAGATGAAGGGAAGAGAGGGAGAGAGTGTAATGGGTGCAAAATAATATGTGTGGTTTTGTGGAGATCTCGTATTCGGCGTGGGAGAAGGTGGCAGCGTTAGGAGACTACGGAGACGGTAGGTCCGAGGGAGTCGATGGAAAATTCGGAATATTGGGCAGGCATGGGCCGAGGAAGGAAGGGTTAAGAAATTCGGAAAAATAGAGAGATAGAAAATAAAAGGTGATAATAGATGGAGGGTTTTTAGATGGAAAGTCCGAATGGGTGGTGGAGGGAAGGTGGATCAAGGTGAGGTTGTGGTGCCCCTAGTTAAAGACGTGGAGTGGTGTTGAGATATGTAGAGGTAGGCTTCTTAGATGACTAAGATACTAGTAGACTAATAATTTGAACTTTCCTTTTTTTTTTTTTTCTTCTTTTTTTTTTTTTGTTTTTCTTTATTCAAAAGTTACCGGTGGTACTTCACCGTTTTGTGTACTTGTGGTGCCTGCGTTTTGCAGCCATTCTGTGATCTCGCATTTAAAATACATAAACAATCCAAACAATAATTACACCAGTCTATAATATTTCTTAGTCAAAGCATATGATGTTAACTAAATCGATTTACATATCTCATGAAAAATAAATAAAATGAAGGCCGTTTCTACGCCCTTAGAGCTTGTACGTGGCGCCCTTGGACTTGTCAGCCAACACGAGTGGCACATATGTGAGTGCCTCTTGCGTAACCGTTGCAATGTGTTTTCTGTTACGAGCATAGATTCTAACAGAGCACAACACTCTGTCGTTTGACAACCGCTCAAAGTTGTAGTCCATGAACATATAGTCCGTAGGATCAAAGTCGTTATCGTGGAAGTAAACTGTGTGGTCCAACGACACTCTGAAGAAATCCAAGGCTCCCTTGGACATCAATGGGATACCAAGCGCTCTCACCATGGTGACCAAGAAATACGAATCAGAGCCAAACGCAAGGTCAATGTGTCTTTGTTTGTCAGGGTTTTTTGCCAAGTTTAATCTGTCATTGACTTTGAAAAATCCACCATAACGACGGTATGGAATCTCAAGCGAGAGCTCATCTTCCTTAGGGTTATTTCTTAATACTTCTGGAGGAAGCACCGTAAGCAAGTTACCATTGGTGTGCTCGAACGAGGGAAGTTCGTCAAGACGGTCGACATACTTGTCAAACCATGGATGTGGACTGCTGGTGAATTCCAATGGAATCTTGGTTCTTGGGTGGTACTTCTTGTCTTCGTCAAGCTGAGCAAACTCTCTCTTTCTCTTGTCAATGGAGTTGTTGCGCACAAAAGACACAATCATAATGTAACAAAGCTGGCCAGTGTGCTGCTGGAAGACTCTGACCAAACGGGAACAGTAGTTTCTTCCTTGAGAAGTATTTTCAACCTCATACCTCATCTTGGACTCATTGGAGCCTGCCTTGAGGAAGTATGAATGCAATGAGTGAGGTGAGAAGTCTGGGTCATCGACTGAGTCGTAAGCAGCCAGCAACGTCTGGGCTGCAAATTCACCACCATAGACACCTCTAGCACCTTCTCTGAAGAACTCCAAAGGGTAGTTACCTTCAAACTCAGTGTCCAGCTTCTTTGTCACGGAGAACTTCTCCTCTAGGCGAGAGACATTAGGGTTCTCGTAAAGCTCTTGGATACTCATAAATAGAATGGGTGGATGTGAACGGTTTTTGGAAGATAAGCTATTGCAAAAGGCAAAAAAGAAAAAACGTGAAAAATTTAAGCTTTCGTAAATAGCAGACCCTTACCGTTCTTATACTTTTTCGATGCGATGTGAAACCGAGGTTATGGCATTTAACGCATGCGTTTGGAACCCCAGTGGTGCACGGGTGTCATTGGAGAACGTTATTCAAAGTGTGGAGAGGCTTACTTACAAGACAAGAAGATTTGCTGGAAGCGGAGCACTCTAAAAAATTGCGCGCTACTTAGTTAAACACTGCTGGTTCTTCAGCCCTGCCATTGTCGCCCTAGCGGAATCCAGGCACCATTAGGAAATGCTAGTTTGGGCGATCTTTGTCCTTATATTCTGTGCTTGTTTGGAACTCCTGGTCTCATGTACGTTAAGCCTTCTTGGATAACCGTGGCTACACAGTTACCTTCCTTATTGTAGAAGTAGCCGCGGACCAAGGCCCTGTTGTTTCGTAAAACCTTAAATTGGTACGTCAACGTCAACCAGTCTTTAACGATGTTGAATGCATTGAAATCGTCACCGTGGAAGTAGAGATGGTGGTCGAGCGACATGGCGTTGTAGTGGAAAATATGCAAGGCATTCAACGTAACGTTCATGATGTTTCTGGCGTCCTTGTCTTCATCAAAACTTTCATACGGATTGTCCACAGTGGGGTTCCAATGAAGATGTAAAACACGAGCCAACGTAGTCAATAACGCAGAGTCTGAAATATCTGCCAACCCTACGTAGTTATACCGAGGGTCGTTCATTTGGTCCTTCTTGGGTTGTTGGAGCCCGCTCCACACAGTAATCCACCTCTCGGCGGCTCTTAAGTTATCTTCTTCTGGCGTGAGGTTGTAGTCAATGAATTCTGGAGAGAAAGCATTACGAACAAAGTCGGTATGGGTGATTTTCCGGAGTTGGCTAGGATCAGGGTACTTCTTGGTCAACGGTGGAGGTGGATGTTGGATATTCAAGTCACCCGAGGTCACCCTCGATCCCTTCTTCTTCAATGAGCTCAATGCCGTGTAAATAATGACGTCCTTCTGGATCACCTTGATTTCTCTCATACAGAAGGTTTTACCATCGTGTAACCTCGTCACTTTGTAAGTGTACGGAATCTTATGGGAGCCAGCCTTGATAAAGTGGGAATGAAACGAGTGTGGAACGAACCCTGGTGCAGATTCCATGGCCACCAAAAGCGTTTGGGCACAAGTGTGGCCTCCATAAACACCTCTAGCTCCAGCTATAGGGAGTCTTAATGGATGGGCTCCCACCCAGGTATTGTGGTCAACCTTCACCACGCGGAAAGCCTCTTCAAAGTCGCCTGGATCATTTTTCAAGTCAGCTGGAGGAGCAAGAGACATGGTTTCGTAAACAGTATCTCTAATGAAAGAGTATGTAAAGTGCAAGCTCGGCTATTTATTTGAGGATTAGGCCGACCAAGCTCCGGTGAGAGGAGCTCACCCCGCACTGTTTTTGAAAAAAAGATCTTTCAGAGCGTTACGCAGGTCGAGTTATTCACGTGCGAGCATCCAGCATGTGAGGACTTGAGAAGAGACACCGAAACGCCATAACAAGACTTATGTGAAGTAAGGCTCGGCAGGTTTTTCTGGTTGAGGCCGCGTTGTGGGTTAGACACCTCATTGGGAATCCAATGAATGGTGGGGCCGAGGAATGCTGTCTTCTGAAAAGAAGGGATGGTTCCCCTCAATTGAACTTATCGTAGAACTTCTTGGAGATTTGTTCTTGTTCTTTGGTTGGTAAGCGGTTGACTCGTTGGAGAGGACGCGCAGCTGATCTTGAGGGCACCACATCTGAGAGTGCAATGTCAGGCTCTTCATTCTGGACTTTTGGAATGCTTTCGCCAATTGAAGAAATTAAACCGCTGATCTTCAGGTAACGAGGAGGTGTGATATTTCTGTGTGCTTTCAGTTCAAACTTGCGTTTCTTGAACGCGAAGCCATCATCTTCGTCATCGACCTGACCGGCTATCAATGGCTTGAGACCAACCAATTGTCTCTGCTTGTCTGTGAGCGGCAAGTCCACGCACTGGTCTTGTGGCCATACAAGACGTACCAAGCTGATGACGATTGCAATGATAAATATCCATTGGAGGTGATGAACATGAGGCCAGAAGGTCGGTATTAAACCCTTCTCGTTTTCAACATAACGTGCCCACGCTGCATGCTTTCGAAGCACTTGAGAATACTGATGGTTGAGCTGATAGAGCTTGTAGAAGTACTCTGTGAAGAGTATGAAAAGATGGAAGCCAACTAAGCGAAACACATTAGTATACAAGTTCTTGAAGATTCTCTCCTTGTTGACTTGTCTGCTCAAAGCTTCCTTCATCACAGGACTCATCCATTCTCCAGTAGGAGTGGACTCGTCCACCAATTCTTCATCATCATCAAGTTCATCATCATTCCTTCCTTGTGTTGGTTGCAGGGACGCATAATTATATTCTTTGTAGTCAGATCAGATTTTGGTGGTATAAAGTCATGAGGTAAAAGACTTCGGTTATGATATAATGGTTTATAAAAAACTTGAGGTTTTGGTTTGCTTTCTGATTCCAGATTTAGGAAAAGATGATCTTTACCCATGCTGCTGAATGGCATTCTTGCCTGGGATGCTTGTAAGGATGCTTCTGATAGTGGAAGAAGATTATCCATATCATTAAACGATGCATACTGGGAGGATCGGCTTATTGGAGCGTTTGATGCTTGTGGTTGCAGTTCGGCTTGTTTGTTGTACTGCCTGTCTTCATTAATTTCGTTCAACACCAGATTCACATTGGCGTTCGGAAGACGTCTGAGTGGAGTGGAGAGGGTGTCATTATTAACGCCATCGAGCATAGATCCAGTTCCTGAATAGAACTTTTCAGACTCGGGAGATCCAAACATGACTTGTAGTCTGAGATGTATGTCTGCTTGGGAGCAAAATATATGGTGTGTACTATTTGCAGGATCCATCACCAACTAGTAGAAGGGATCCAACGATAGCATCTACAACGATGATTAGAGATCTTCTGAATGATGAATTTAATATTCAGTTAATATATAAGTATCTTTCTATTAATATTGTGTTTGTTTAATCCGGTTTGGGTGATATCTCTGCCAGCAGAGATGAGTGGTATGCAGTACTGGCTGCAAAAGTGTCAAAGAATAAATAGGATACCCTTGATGAACTTAAAGTAGAAAATCATCTTGGAAGGTATTAAAGCCGCTTATATCTTGCAAGTCTTGGAGTGGGACGATTGTTGGTCTTCCATGTGCACATTGGGTGAAGAGACGGCATTTGCTTAGCTCACTTAACAAGTGGACCATCTCACCATGAGAGAGAATCTCTCCAAACTTGATGGCTTGTTTGCAAGACTTTGTTATGATCGAATCACGAATTCCTCTTGGTATCTGTTGAATGGCTAAGAACCAGTCCTGCGACAAGGCTGGTTCTGTGTGTTTCTGTTGAAGATCTTCAGCCCATCCCAATAAGAATGCTTTCAAGGATAAGACGTTGCTTGCTTTAGGTATAAGGATTGCAGGAAGATGGGTAACGTAAACATGGGCAGTATCGCTTTCAAAATCTATTCCAAATGTTTGGAGATGGTCCTTTTTTTCGACAAGAGTACTCAACTCCCGAGAATCGACTTCAAACAGAGCTATCTCATCACAACGAATTCGCAAGTCTATGAATGGGTCGTGGAGATTATCTAAGAAATCTCGAAGAAGATGTTCATATTGGATCCGCTCGTCACAGGCATGTTGGTCGGCAATGTATAAAGAATTTTTGTCCCTGAGTAGGATAAAGCGATCAACCACCTGGCTGATTATTTGGCAATTGTCAACGAACATATCCTGTGTAACTTGAGAAAGTTGGGGAGATTCTGGAGTGGACTCAGGAGTTGCAACTATTGGAGTAGAAGGAGACCCCTGAGGAGTCGTATTAGAACGTCTAGTTCGTTTCTTGGGTGTTTCGCCGAGCTCATCTACTTCCTTAAAAAGGCTTTGCAAGCTTTGGAAGACTTGTTTGTAAACTAGCCTAGAGTCCTTTTGGCCAGGTAATTGTCCATCCTCCTGGTGCTGCTTGACAAGGATAATAAACGAAGGGCATCCTTTTGTGGACCTCCCAAAGTAGCCTTTCACAGAGGTGTACTTAGCTCTTGAAATATAGTCTGAGATGCTTCTTCTTTCAGAGCCTGATAAATGAACCGGCGTATTATTGAGAAACACGAACTGAAGCCGACTGGTTTGGACAGATTCTTGGGAGACGAACAAAGTGAGAATTGCTTCCCCGTCTTTATCTTCATAGCGTTCAAAATTTCTTTGGCCAAAAAGTGAAGAGTAAGCTTCAGTAATAGTTGCACAATCGCTCGTATCGATGATCTTCCTAAAGCCGGTTTCCAGATCACCGTCGTTCACGTACATCGAAAGACATACATCAGGTTTAGTAGCAACAGTCTCAAACAACTTAACACGAATAGAATCGAGCATAGGTTTCTGATTCTCCATCGCAAGCTCCCAGCGAACTGGAGCAGGACCAAACAACCGAGCTACCATAACCACAGTTCCCTGAGCACCATAAGTAGGAGCAAAGAAGTCATCAAGTACCTGAACGCTCAGTTCCTTTTGCTTTCTAAAGCTCTTAGTATTCCAATCAGACTCGTTTATCGTCTTCGATCGTAGGACAACGTTAGAGCTGCTGTTAACCAACGCATTGAGTGCTTCTCCACGAAACCCAATACTCTCCTTACCAAACTTCGAAGTGTGGTGAGGAATCCCAGCCTTATCAAGGTTCTCCTTCACCATCCCAGTCCCATCGTCTTCCACACAAACACTCAAAGTGCCGAGGTGGAGTTTGACTCTGATGTGATGAGCCTCTGCGTCAATGGCATTTGATACCAATTCCCGAATTGCCGACTCGGTCGAATCTATTAGCATGCCTCCTCGAAGCCTAGAAACCGTCTCCAGGTCTAAACATCTGATCATGTTCTGTTCATTGGTAGTCAGGCCTTAGGGCTCTGTGGTACACTAAGGCTCACAAAAAGTAGTGCATGAGTCTTGCTCGGAGTCGGCACGGCTGTAGAGTCATTGACAGGATGTGGTTGGGGAACGCCAAAAGTCAAACCTTAAACATGAAAAACAAGCCTATTTGCATTTCAACCAATTCCTTCCTGAAACGTCGCTAAACCTGATTTATACTTTCTTTTTCACCTTTTCTACTCTTTCCGTAATGCCTTCTTCTCGGACTCGGAGCTCGCACTACTACTGATTCAATGCCATCGAGGCCTGCACAACTTATGCAGAGGACTATTACTTCATCGTCTTTCTTTCAACATCAAATGAAACCAGCAAGCCCGCGAGAGGACCATCTTCTGAAGAATTCAGACGTGTCGCCCGTTGAGTCGCTTGTGGCTGGCTCAATTTCGGGTGCCGTGGCCAGGTATGTACGGAGAACTCCGACCCGTCAAACGCCATACTAACATTTAGAGCTGTCACTGCTCCATTGGATACCATCAAGATCAGACTACAGCTACTGCTTAGTCGTGATAAGCACTCTAGCTTGGCACTGACAGTTAAGAAACTACTTAGGAACGAAGGTGTGACGGCGTTGTGGAAAGGTAATGTTCCTGCTGAGATCCTCTACGTCTTATATGGAGCTTCCCAATTCACGTCATATTCTCTCCTTAACACGGGTCTTCGTGATTTACAAGACTCGTTCAATGTCTCAATGAGCCCGCTGCTTCATACATTTACCGTGGGCTGTGGCGCTGGCTTGAGCAGCACTGTCTTGACATACCCGTTCGACTTGCTTCGAACAAAACTAGCAGCTAATGAGGGAGAAAAGTTCTTGTCAATGACTTCCGTTGCTAGAGATATATACCGTGAGAGGGGCTTTATTGGATACTTTGCGGGTATACGGCCATCGCTTCTCTCCATTGTTGCATCGTCTGGGTTGTTCTTCTGGTCCTATTCGCTAGCAAGAAGAACCACAGACAAGATATACGAGCAGTTTGGCTACCGCATATGGGGAGTCGAAGCTGTGTGTGGTTTTGCCGCAGGTACCACTGCTAAAGCTATAACGTTCCCCTTAGACACATTGAGAAAACGAATGCAAATCAGTCAGCAGAGGAGTGGCTTGAGAGTTTTCATCAACAATTTCAAAGCTCATGGCTTCTTCGGTTTCTACAGAGGCTTCTTCGTGTCGCTCATGAAAACAGCACCCACCAGTGCCATATCCGTTTTCGTATATGAATATTCCATCAGCGCCACAAGGAAAGCCAGCGTCCTCATTTAAAGGTCACAGACTTTCCCTACTAATTTGCCTTGATTTTCAAATTATACCCTTGCATATTGTTTAAGACCCAGTTTAATTTTTGAAAAGATAATCTCCGTCATCTTCGTCATCATTATCCTCATCCTCGTCATCGTCATCATCTCCGTCGTCCTCGTCGGTACGATTGTATAATAGTACATCGTGATCGTTTATATCTTCAATAGACCTCGTAAACAGACTAGGCAGAATGTATTCTTTATCCGCCTCGGATAAGCCTGAATCGAGACCATCTTGGGAAACGTTGCTGCTGTTGTCTCCCTTTCTAACGTATAGCGACAGTGAGTTCATCAAAACGTTATTGAACCTGTTGGATTGGCTGTTTTCTAAGCTGCGTCGTATCGACAGAGATTGTAGATTCTCGCTTCGATTCTGTTGATCTTCTCCAGAAGGCGACAGCGTATTTTTCAGTTTAGTTGATCTGCTCCTTCGGAGCGAGGTATCAGAGGTGCTTTGGTTCTCTGGAGCTTCAGTTGTTTTGTTTTGTTCGTGTTCGTGTTCGGGTGTTTCCGATTGTTGGTTGTCGATTGTAAGCTGTTTACGAATGTAGTCGGGCAACACCTCCCCCACCAAGGACGACCTTCGGGCTGCCATCACGGTCTGAGAACTTGCTGTCCTTTGCTGAACTTCATTTAGTTCTGAGTTCTGAAGTCTCGCCTTGTACTTCCTGAGTGTCTGTTTGATCGACCCCTTCCGTGGTCTTTCATAAGGAACTGGCGTATAGTCATGATTTTCGAGGTTGGTCACTCTTGAGTTCACTCTAAAGTTACTGACAGCAGCAATGGCAGGCGTGCTGGGTGTGCCCCTATTAGACGGTTCACCCTGAGTTAGGTTCTTTATCTCATATGAAAGTCTCCTTTGCGTTCTTTCGTCTGCTTGTATAGCAGGAGGTCTCTGTTCTTTGGAAGTAGCTTCAGTTTCCCCATCGTTATCCGCTACTTCCTGGCCAACCTGTTGGGCCACTTTATATTCCATAAGGTTGAGATCACGGATGAGCTTCTCCACTTCCTCGTGCAATGGAGATTTGGCATTCTGGTTTTGCTTAAGTAGATGTACTAGTTCCTTGTCCTGCCCTAGACGCGTCCTCTCGACGACATCTTTGAAGATTCTCTCTGAAGACGATATCATTTGAAGAAAAGGAGGTCGTATCTTCCCTTCTATCTTTTACATTGTGCAGTGCGGTATTATCATGGGTTGGGGTAGTTGGAGTGCACGGCTCCTCGAAAGTGGGAAAATATTATTATATTACATCTTTGGATTTGCTATACTTAGTCATGGGCAAAGGGTATTAAAAGATGGGGTAACTCGTAATTTCAATGTGAATAGAGCCCCTTGACTTCCTCGAGAATCGAAGGGTACCATCTTGCAGCCACGTCCTGATGCGACTTAATACGGTTGCGAAAAACGGCATGTCCTACAGCATGCTGGGAGAGGTCTGGGGTAAACTGGAACCCCACATCGACTCCCCATCCTTCTATCGCCTTATCTCTATCATCTCGAAGCTGAAGAACGTCTTTGGGAATATTAGATACGGCCAGCTTTCTCGAGTCAAGATCGATCGTCTGGAAGAATGGCACTGATATACGGGTTCCCAGTCCTGCTTCTGGGTTCAAGACACGGTGAATGGTGGCTTTACAGACCCCGTTGGTGATAGCCTCGAGTGTTTGTCCAGCATTCACAACAAGACTGTGTGGTATATTATCAACTGTAATCCATTTGCCCTGGAAATTCTGCACTTGCAAAGAACTACGGTGGTGTTCTGTTGCTTGATAGATGTACGTGAGGAGATCTGAGTCACGGTGTGGTCCTACTCCTTGTCCTGTTTCAGGTAAATCATCCAAAGCTTGGGATTTGGCTCCCTGGAGCTGTGCTGAGTCTGGGTACGCAATGAGTTTCATCTTGCATTGTTGGTTTTCTTTAAAGTACCCGTCTAAAGCATCTGGAGGAATGCCAATGGCCTCACATGCTAGCCTTCGGAACGTGTTACTTAGACGAGTCATCTTCTCGATGTAGCTGGTGATGACTGCCCTGAAGCCTGGGATATGTTCTTCGTCGGGCCATAAATTAGGGCCTTCAATGTTCTTGTAAATGGGGTCACCTTCCTTTGGAGGAGGCAACTCGGTGGCTAGATCAATCTGCTCACGCCAGTCGGTGTGGGAAGCAGTGATCTCGTTTGCAAGTCTGGTGTAGCCCAAGAAATGTGGAGAATTGATCATCTCACACTTTTGCTTCACGGCATCTGGAAGTTCGAAAAACTTAATCAGCTGCTCCTTGATATCCAAGAAGTCTTGTCTGGAAGGACCGTACTTTTCATAGTTCACTAGGAGTAGGAAACCTACATTGATAAGCGAGTTGCGAAGCTCTGCGAGAAACTGTGTCTTCGTTTCTGGATCAAAGGCTTTCTCCAAATCTAACACCTGGATCAGCTGGAAGGACATTGCAATTTAAGTGAAAAAGAGTTATAATACTGAAAGAGTCCTTCTCGATGAGCCACAACTCGAGGCTATATGCTGCACGTGCGATGGGCTGATTATGTGGGGAACATCAATCGCTGCGGCTATATGGTCTTACGATTAGTGCCTGCCTTGGCTGCAAAACTTATGGGTGGAAGCACTTTTAAGGCTATATTATTAAAAAGGGTCGAGATAAATGATATTTAGTCTCTTTTTTTTGCGTTTGTGGGTCGTTCTGGTATAAGCAATGTAGTGCTTATTCCTTCGATTCATCAGTAGGCTCCGGGCCGTTATCATCCTTCACTTCGGTAGCTTTCTCGTCACCATCATCTTTAGCATCAGGGTTTTCGTCGATGGTTAAACCTTCCTCAGGTACCTCGAGGCTGTCTTTCTTCGATGTCTCGTCATTGAGTTCCTTGGTTTGGTTTGCAGCCTCGTCTTTAGGCTTCGTCTCGACTTCTTCTTCGGTTTCTGTCTTGGTCAGAGTCTCGGCTGCTTCATTGGGTTCATCTTTAGATTCCTCCTTGAGTTCCTCTTTAGGTTCCTCTTTAGGTTCCTCTTTAGGTTCCTCTTTAGGTTCCTCTTTAGGTTCCTCTTTAGGTTCCTCTTTAGGTTCCTCTTTAGGTTCCTCTTTAGGTTCCTCTTTAGGCTCCTCTTTAGGCTCCTCCTTATGTTCCTCTATAGATTTTTCCTTGGGTTCTTCCTTAGACTCTTCCTTAGGTTCCTCCTTTGCTTCCTCCTTCGTTTCATCCTTAGCTTCTTCTTTAGCATCTTCCTTAGCTTCTTCCTTAGCTTCCTCCTTAGCTTCTTCCTTAGCTTCTTCCTTAGCTTCTTCCTTAGCTTCTTCCTTAGCTTCTTCCTTAGCTTCTTCCTTAGCTTCTTCCTTAGCTTCTTCCTTAGCTTCTTCCTTAGCTTCTTCCTTAGCTTCCTCAACAGGCAGAGTTGGCTCATCTAATGACCCGCTCGCTAGATTTTCATCCACAATGATCTCACTCTGCTCCTCGGGTTCATTAGATACGTTCGCTGATTCCTTCACAGGCTCCTGCTCTTCTTTGGCTTTTTCAATTTCAGCTTTCTTTTCGTCATCGGGTAAAGTTGCAGGCTGCTTGCTACCGCCCGAAGTATCTGGGCCATTGCTTTCCAAAGACTTTCTTGCGGTCTCAGCTCTCTCTCCCTCAATGTTGTTCCTCATGATTTCCTCCATCTTCGCATCTTCGATAGTAGGTAATGCATTAACATTTTCCCAGATGACTTGGCCAGAACTTCCATAACCGGGAAGTTCCCCGAGTTTCACCCTGAAATAATCGACGTCCTTAAGCAAAGAATGTTTTTCGTTGAGATCTTTGAATTGAGGAAGCTCTGTGCAAAAGCAGTTCAATAATAATCTCTTATAATTGTCGAAAATTTGCAGCAAAATGTTTGAGTAAGTACCTTCGTCTGTATACTTTAAAAGGACTTTGTGGACGGTGTTAATTTCCTTCGCAATGGATTCCATATATGGATGGCATTGCTGACCAGAGGTGAGTGGTTCCGACCAGTCAATCTGAACAACTGATTTACAGTGGGTCACTGTACGCTCCTTCATCAATGACACGATCTTGTTGCAGAGCTCGCCTTCGTGATCCTTATAATATGACGCGATTCTGGAAAATGTAAGTTCCTCGCCACTTTGTTGAGCTTGGTCAAAATCATCTTTCTTGCTCTTGAAGATATGCTGGATGGAATTGAGGAAATCATGGGCAAACTGTATCGTAGGAATACAAAGGGCAAGATGTCTAGTAGACATATGCTTAAGACCTGCTGTTCTTGTAGCGCCTTGGTTTAAAACAGCCTGAGATATCCTTGAGTTCATGAGGTTGAAGAAGTTCAAAATGTTAAACTTTATTGTTTGAGCACGAGATACAAAGACGGATGAAAGTATAATGTAGTCTCGTATGTTCGACACCGCGTCAAGCATAAGTCGAGGGAGCATGTACTCTTTCTCGCCAATTTGAAGCTTGGCCTTGCGCGGTTGCTCTTTGGTTGTCGCTGATTCATCTTTTTCTTCTTGTTCGTAGAATACCAAAAGATTCGATCCAAGCTTTCCGCTTGTGCCTTCTTTTCCATCAGTTTCGTGGTATTTGCAACAGCCAAGCAATTCGTCTAGCTTGTCCTGACCGGCGCCAACAATGGATAAATCGGTACATTCTCTCCAAGTTTCCTTGTCGCACGCACTTCCAATACGCTTGATGGAGTTGTGATGAAAGCGGTTGACATAGTAACCAATATGATTCTTCACCCAATCATTGAATGAACTGCCAGGGCCCGTCGCATTGTAGCCTGGATTAATAAACTCGCATTCCAGTAGATATGCAGACGAAATCGAGAAGAGCTTCAAATACTGGGCAACAGAAGAGTCGCAAATCTGTTCCAGTCTGACGTTGGATATCTTTACCAAACGAATTTGGGTCAATTCTATCGCCCTATTAATGGCATTTGTTATGTCTAATGACATGACATCAATAGCGTCGTTTGCTGATAACGAACTAAGTGACAAATCGAGTAATAGCTTTTGATGAATTGTGAGTCTTCTCAAACATTCTGATAAGTTTGCATAAATCTTCTTCATCATCGCAATGTACTCGTCGTGTGAGAAGCCCTTGATGTTGTCTGACAACGAATTGCTTGCCATTGCGCTTGACTCGGATCCACGGCTTGCCTCCGGAGGCATAGATGAATCTCTAGATGATGGGTTTGACAGTGATTCCATTTGCAAAGAATCCAGTCTGCTAGCCAGCGGTAAGTTGGAGCTGATGATAGCCTTCACCTCGGTAATTATCTTATTTTGATAAACTCCAAATGCCTCAACTAAGTGGCTTGACTTGTGCAAGTTCCTTATGAAAAGAGTGAGTTGTTCCTTAACACTTGGCGGGACATTTGCGTATGAAGTATTCAGAGCGGAACCAAAAGTCCTGCGAGGGTCAGTCGCCACATAAATACGATTCATAGTATCCTTGACAGGTACCAGTTCATAGTGTGACCTAAGATCTTCAAGCAATAGGCTCACGAACGAGTCAATATAGCCCTTACTGCAAGCCTGTTTTAACTGATGCAATTTGTTTTTGATGGGGAAAAGGGCTGGCACTCCGGTAAGGTCGACTAAAGAATATTCAAAGCGTGGATAAAACTTGAACGTATCAGGGTCTGGGTAATCTTCGCGAGTTGTGCCATTTATCAAATGCTCGATGATTAAAATGCTGTTAAGGCAGTCACTATGTTCTCCCTTCGTGAAGAGGTCTTCGGCTTTATGGAAAAAGTTGACGACTTCCTTTAGTTGAAGGACTGATGATTCAAGATGACATACGTTTTGACGCTCGTCGAGCAAGTCTAGGATCTTTAAGCCTCTCTTGGCTTGTTCTTCCTCGATTGTGCCGAGCTTGGTTTGGATTGAATGAAACTGTTCAATACAGGTTCCAGATTGGGCCTTGATCCCCTGAATTTCCCCCAACGTGCTAAAGAATGAATCAGATGTTCGTGAGATCTCTTGGATAAGCTCAACTTCAACTCTATCTAGGTACTGTGAAAGCTTGTCTTGTACCTCTGTGTTGTGTACTATATGCGTACTATCATGGGATTCGGGATCGGGAAGGATTTGGGAATCTTCCATGACTTGGCGGAAAGTTCTTGGGTCATCAAGATGGAAGTCTGGATTTTCAAACACCGTAGGGATTTCAAGCTGGTCATCATCTTCGGCATGTTCGAGGCGATCTAGGGATTGAACAGGCGAAGAGGCCGAAAGCTTAGTTAAAACATCCTCAGTCAAGTTTCTATTCGTTTTCTCGAAGTTCTTGTATTCTGCAGCCATGTCCTTGACAAGCTCTTGGTTCAACCTTTTTGAAGAGACCTTATATTTGAGCGATTGAAGCTGGATCTGTGGAATATCCTTGGAAGTAGGTTTGGTCAAATTGTAAACCGTATTGGTGCCACCATTGACTGAAATATATGTCTTGAGCGGCTTATTTTGTCGGATCCGAGCAACGTCGGACGCCAGGGTAAGTTCAAAGATCGAATTAGGCCCCAAAGGCAGAAACGTATCCTGGCTACCCTCTTCCTCGCCATAGCCCATCTTCAATATGTTAAATGCCAGTATTATGCTATCTTCGCCAGCAGAACCACGAAGGTTGGAGTACACTGATTCGGTGACCGGTTTCCGGGCCAGCTCATGGGAATACTCGCTCGCCACATCCTCGTTGATATTGACCGTAGTGTCCATAGAGACACGTGCCGACGGCGTAGCGTTGTCTCCGTTTGAGGACATGGTGTGGGGCCAATTAGGTGTTGAAGGTACGGTGGTTGGTTGTTGGTACTTGGACAGTTGATATGTCGGTACAGGAAGACTATGTATGGTGCGCCCAAGAGGCCAGCTGATTTTAGAGATAAGATGGTCGAATGGATGAATAAAGGGAAGAATAGGTATGAGGAAACAAATTGTGGGTACTGAAGGTATTTTTTAGCATTTATTGTGAGTTGGGGTTGTTTACGATTTGTGTATGGATTTTGCAACCACTTACCGAAATGGAGGAATAGGAAGTGCTGCGAAAAACACGGTACTTCGAAGAAATGTGAACCCACAATGGGCTATGAGCTTTATATATATATGTATATAAAAAAAAACAACTATATCCAAAAGGAAGTTATTCAAATGCCAGGAAAGTTATATTTATCTTCCTTTTCATTAAAAATCGATTTAAAACCACTTTTAATGGGCCTCTACAGTGTACTGCCGAACCGGGTACTGTTACACTTGACATGCACTGAATTTCCAATGCCAAGAAACAACACCAAAACTCCAATGAACCACCTCACCCAAACTACTTCAAAATTTGCTCATAATAAGAAGAAAGAAAAAAAAAAATTAATTGACTCATGGAATGTGGGGGTACCATCCTAAAACGAACGGGAAATTTTCAAACCGTATCACGTGCCCAATTTTGGTGTGGATATTTAGTGCACTTACTTAGCTAATGTGCTCGTTACTAATCACTCCATCTCTCTTTCCATATAATCCACTACAATGTCTGAGCCAGCCAAGCAAGAGTCTAAGCCAAAGCCATGCTGTGTGTGTTTGGACGAAAAGAAGACTCGTGATGAATGTCTTTTGTTCAACGGCCAGGATTCCGGCAAATGTGATGACATTATCCAAAAATACAAGACATGTATGAAGGGCTACGGTTTCGAAACCAACTAGACAGTTTCCGGAAGCCATCCTTTATTCCTGTAAATAATATAAAAGCCTAATGTACATAGTTGGGGCAAGAGCCGTTAAATAGATAAACTCGGAACTTTAGAGTCATGCTCAGCTTGTAGATCCGTAGTGGTCTGCTTGATTCTCCTCGTCTGGATGTGATCTTTTCGGCAAGAGACCGTTGCCTTCTTCTATATCGTGGTGAGTGGCGTCATGGGAGCGTCTTCTGTGGCTTCTGGCGTTGGTTCTGTAAATGACCTGATTTTGAATGAAGTTGTCAATCAACACCAACTGCAAACAGTTCATAAAGATGGGCACAAGGAACATCACAACGAATATCTCGAACTCATTCGGGTATTCATCGAGCCATGCTAAGAGGATCTTGCTCGTTATCCATAAGAGCTCTGTCTCAAAGCACTCCACCAAGCCATACAAGATGAACTTGGTCGCCATCAACGCACCGAAATAAATACCAAGCTGCTTAATATAAGCACGCTTACTTGGATTGTGAGGATCTGGTCCATATTGGCCTGATTCTATCTGGGTGAAGCCAAGATGGGTTTTGGCGAACCAGTTGAAACAGCGGAACACGAGGTAAAGAATGTACACGCCAATAGTACAGTCAAACACAATACTCAAGAAGTACCAATCGCATGGATCGCCGGTTTCATCTCCAGTTGCACTGAGCCATTCCTCGGGCAGTGTCTTAATGATAGATAGTAGAACATTGAATACATGTACTCCAAACGCTCCAATCACCTGCTTAGAAACGTCAAACATCCAGACTGGCCATGTTCTCCTCACAGGGTATTCGTAAAACCTCTTGACTAAAAGCGACAGTAGACATAAAAGACCCAACAATGCCTGGGTAATAAGGGAAAACGTGCCCACCAATTCACACTTGCCCTCGGAGTCATTATCCTGACGAGACCGAGTTACTGTGGATTCTATGAAAAGCGTGCTTGCTAAGAACCCAGCGAGTGACGCTGCATCAGGAAGCACAGCCATATGTAAGTGAAGGTAGATGTGGGAATATGCGATCTATAAGATAAGTAATGAAGGCTGTATATGTCTTTGTACTAGAATGACTTAGTCCTGGAGCAAGCTAGTGATGCTAGCTGCATGAAATGCGCGGTGTACGGGTGTATTACCGTTAGCGTATGCGTGGGACATGTCCTGACATCTGTCAATGGCTGCAAACATGCGCCCAACAAAATTTTACATGGAGTCATGTTGTATATTCGTAAGCGATAAAATGAGCATCATTTGGAGTTGTTGATGCATGGGATACCGATCTATCCTTTTATGATGGTTCCTCCTCTAATTGCTGTTTTTGTTCCAGCCTCCAAGGAAGCTGGCCACTGACAGGCCCTTCCCTCTTCTTTGATTATTGGCCTCTTCAGAGTCTGGCGATGATACCTTAAGTCCATTCTCATCAGCTACCTTGTACAAGGAAGAGTAGCTATCAGGGCTTCTTGCGCCCTCGGATGGGGGTACGGCATCATCAATCTCAGAGTCTGAATCACTCTCCGACTCAAGCACAAATCCACTTCTTGGAGGCTGTCTCACGATAGGTGGTGATGCTTTACCCAGGAACGCATTCTCTGATGTAGTATGTGGCGGTAATGGCGATGCTTTTCTTTGAAGAGGCGGCAGTGTTGCGCCTCCCTTCAAGCTTCTGTCGGCAGCATCTGGCTCTAGTTGTTTCGAAGGGTTGTTCGGCGTCGGATTGAAAAACATGTCCGACAATGCACTTGGCTCTTCAGATTTCGACTCGGTCTTCGAGAGCCCTCCAGCACCGGTGAAAAACTGATCTGAGAGCGAACTGGATGAATGAGGCTGTTTCAGCAATCCAGTCGACGAATATCTTGGATTTATCAGGGATACGTGCTTCTCCAGAGGCTCGCTAGACATCTGAATGTGTTCAGGGTAGTTAGCTTCATCCGTTGGCTTATCTGTTGATGTCATACCACCACCGAACACCAGCTGAGCAAGTGACAGACTAGAGTTGCGAGCATTGATAGAAAGGCCTGGCCCTTCGTCATCACTGTCAGAATCAGAGCTATCATTAAGCGAGAAAGGATTAGGTGTAGGCTTGTGAGGGGCGCCAGCGGCCGAGTCGTCAAGCGATGAGATCGGTATTTTCTCTGTGTTTGAAGATTCAGTGGTATCATGAGCACAATTAATGACGTCAAGGGGAGCTTGGTCGAAGTTACGGATATCTTCATTCTCGATGATATCGTAATCAAAGTTGGAGCCCAAAGCAATATCCTCAGGTACATCAACAACATCAGGTGTTTTGCGTCCTTCGCCATATATAGCATGGTTAGGGTCAACCTGATAGACAGTATTGTAATCGTAATGGTAATCATATCCTCTATTGCTGAAGTTTCCAACGTTGTGAGACAAGCTCGACGTATATGGGTTCTCATCATCGCTATCTTCGTCGTCAGAGCCGTAATTCAACAGAATGGATGGAAGTAACTCAATAGTGGAATAGCGCCTCAAGCTTTGCTTAGAATCTGATGTAGCACTTCTCGACATGTCGCTGCTTCTATCTGTATCTCTCTTGTAGAGACCTGGATGATGACTAGCGCCTGAAGATGAGGGAACCTTCAAGAAAAAGCCTCCCTCTTCGTCGTCATCGTCATCGTCATCGTCGTCATTGTCTTCAGAGTCTAGGGAATGCATGTCTGTATCCTCTGGTTCGTAAATATAGCTGTCGCTACTGGCATAGCCATAACCCTGACCGTAGTCGTCGTCATCATAGCCACCGTAGTATTCGTTGACTGATTCGGCAGACGGGTCATTAATGGCAATACACTGGCGCACCTCGCTATTAAAATGAACATGACGGTCAGGTTTTTCAGGCTTAGTATTCGAGTCTGTGCGTGCAGCGTGGGCAAAGGATGATCGTAACGGAGATTCTTGGTCGTAATAATGAGCGCTGTCACTTTGCTTTGAATTAATTTTCTCTAACTGTGAAGCCAATTGATCATGGTTCAATTGAGATTTGTCGGAGGCAGCGTCAGAGTGGTCGGATGCATGAGAAGCGGTTGCTTCGAGCTCAGGCAAGTCCATTGCCGAGTTGTTTCTTGAGCTATTCTGCGAGAAGTTCTTATACTGAGAATTCAACTTAGCCGAGATGGCGTTATAGTCAAAGTATTCTGGCGGTCTATCAGAGAAGCCAGCCTTGGCAGCAGCATCACGTCTGGCTTGGTGTTCCGCCTCTTCACGACGGTTCTGTTCCTGTTCAGCTCTTGCAGAGGCAATTTCAAGCTTTCTCATGTTCAGGTGGCTGATCATCATGTCTTCGACAGTACGTTTTTTCAAGATGGGCTTTGGGCCGGGGCTTCTTCTGGCAATCGCCACATCACCGGCCACAGCGTTGGTGGCTGTTGTAGATGCTGGACGGCTTTCATCGTTGCCGTTATGGTCATGATCGTCATCGTCGAGAATAGGGCCATAAAGCCATGTAACATCACTCTCTTTCGACCAGTTCACCGCTTCAGGGCTAATGGTTTTAAGATTGCAACGTTTCTGGGCCCACGTTCTCCAACTGGCATTTTCCAAACGTGCAGCGTTAGCCACACTTTTCCTTCGGGAGATGACATATCGCCATGACTTGCAGATATCAGAGACATCCCACTGATGGGATAAGTAGTCCACATGCCGTGAGGGCTCTACCGTCACATCTGTGTCGTCATGAGGAATGAGCTCCGGGCTTGTTAGAAATGGCGGCGTAGGTGTGGTGGCAGGCGCTGACAGAGGTGACGTCGGGGATGTGGGAGCTGCAGTGTATTCTTTGGCCTTGGCAGTGTCCACCGCAAGGTCTTCCTTCTTTTGGTTTTTGTTCTCCAAGTTCTTCTCCTGCTCACTCGGGTCAATGAATTCGTCCAAGAGACCCAACGACCTCGTCCTCTTTAGCTTGAAGGTGGTATTCTGGAAGTGGTCGTCGTCCTCAGCGTCCACATGTTGCGAGGTGGTGGCACCTCCAGTGAACACCTCTCCCTGATTGGACATTATTCTATTATGGTGAAAAGCAGAAACGCTGGAAATGACTTAACTTGGGGAAATGCTTGAGTTTATTGGATGACAAGCGGGTGATGGTGTGTGGTAACAGTGGATGAATGCAAGCGTGGACTATAAGTTGCGGGTAGACCTTTTGTAAAGACACAAGGAGCAAGTGGGAAATGGGGGAAAAAAGGGATGAGCTCGAGATGCTGGTATGCAAGGAAAGCCTTCACGAGCTATTATATGGGAATAAACAGCTGCGAGAGTGAGAAGGGGATGGTATTGGTTGATTAGAGGCACCTGGGGGTGAAAAACATGAGCGAGAGAGTTTGTGCCTCCCTGGGTATAGGTTTGTCTGGGTGCACAAAGACCCGTGCACCACAGCCTTACCAAAAATTGTATAGGTAAGCATACCAAAAAAAAAAAAAAAAAAAAAAAAAAATAACACAATACCAATGGCCATGCCGTGAGTGAGATCGAAGATTACATAGATTATTCTATTTTCATGGGTGAATAATTCTGAGGACTGGGAGACCAGCCAAGAGAACCAGCAGCAGTCGGAAAAATTAGGGCCTGACTCTGACTTTCCGCGCACTCTCTCGTAGAACACCGGGACGGACCGAAAAAGAGGGTTTTTCCATGTCGTTTGAGTAGTAGCATCGAAAAGTGTCACAAGAGTCATGCCTCCCAAAAGCAAGTATGTTCCATGTTTGACACCCCTTTTTTGTCCTGCTTTGGCGTGGCGAGACCAGCACGCAGATTGTGGGGAAACAATAATATCTGGGGCAGACCGTTTTTGCCTGGTTCCAGCACCTGCCTGCCTCTTTTTTTCCCCAGGCCCTGCAGGACTGCCTACCTCTTTTGAGTTCTCGTCAGCTATTTAGGTGGGCCCACCTTGCACTTAATTCTTGGATTCCCAGGAGGGGCGAGCGCAAAAGGGGTGGGGGAGCCAGATAGCAGGGGATGTGCGAAGTGTGTCACTGATAAGGAACGAGGCAGCCAAGTTTTCTAGGCTCAATGGGTATATAACGAACCGTTGCTGTCATGTGGTTTTTTTTTTTTTTTTTAGTTGTCTTTTTTGGCAGCCACTGAGTCTCCGCAGCCAGCCTTGGTTAGCCACCGGAACATCTGCCTTCTAGCGAGAGCAAGCGGTGCGCGGCGTCGGTACACTTTTCTGTCTTACCTGACGGAATGGGTGCAAAATTATGAGGAGGGGGGTGTGAGGGAAAGAAAAAGGGCAGGCAACTCCAGTGGATCTCTAATTGATTTGAAGAAAAAAAGTCATTAGGTTTCGGTTTTGGGCGTTTCGCCTTTTTCGTTCTCCTCTTTGACCTTCTTATACTTTGCCACAATCTCATCGTGATGACGCTTGCGCTCGTTATGCGCAAGCTGCTTACGGTGACGACGACTGTTCTCGTGCACTTTCCATCTCTCTTCCCCTACAGCCACAAGGGGCCTACCCTCCAGGTCTTTGCAGACGGGGCACTCGTAATGTTTCCAATTGGCGCTGCTTTCTTTGAGTTTGTTGCTTTTGAAAGATTCAAAAAATGCTGATGTCGGGAGAAGCGCCTGGAGATGCTCCGGAGCTTCTGCTTCCGAAACACCTGTGGGCCCACATTCTAGAAACTGCTGTGCTATCTTGACACCCCGATCACCCACATTGCTGTTCCAGACTGCCAAATCAGTGGCATCAAGTAAGTACATTTTGCCTCCGTACATGTAATTGAACCGGGCTTCCTTATGGAGTTCCACTCCGAGCATTTTTGTGATCCATTTCACCTGGTACCGGGAATACTGACGGGTGCGGATCTTCATTCTTTCAACACCCTCTGCAAAAAGCTTCTTGTCACTTTGACCACTTTCAAGCCATGGCAAGAACTCCTTGAAACCAATAACCTGTAGAATGCTTCGCGTGCAATCTGGCTTAGGGTCTTGTTGCTCATAAAAGTCGTAAAGCTCTCGTATCTCCTCAAGCGCACCGTCTTCTATCATTTTATCCACCCTTACGTCGAGCCTGTTCAGTAATACCTCCTTGTCACAATGTAGCCATAATAGAAGTGTATTGTAATTGAGACAAGAGTCTTCAAACTCATCAAGTTTTTGCTCCTTGTATACGTCACTCGCCTTCTCGCCAGTCGTCAAGTAAATCTCCAATGCCCTCAGGATCTTTCTTTGATCTTGTGGATGAAACTTCCCTGCCACTACTGGATCAACTTCTTGGAGCTTCTTGAAGCTTTCCTCGACTGGCCCATCAAGTAAAACCTTATCTTCCTCTGTGAGCTCACGAAGCTTGGTCGTAGTGTCTTTCTCTCCAGCTGTCTTGTTCTTAAACAAAAGCAGCTGCAAGTAGTAGAAGGTTCCACCAATGATAATAGGTGTTTTTCCCCTGGAATGGATATCTTGGATAGCTGCGTTAGCTTCCGAGCTGAATCTATGGATGAAATACTCCTCTCCCCAGTTAACATGGTCCATTACATGGTGCGGTATTCCTTCACGTTCTTCTATAGGATGCTTGTTGGTGATTAAAGGAGCTCTCTTGTACACTTGCATGGAATCGGCATTGATGATTTCGCCATTTATCTTCTTCGCTAGCTCTATACTTAACTATATGGTTAGAAACGTCCAATGTATCATTCTTTCCTTCGCACATACCTGTGATTTCCCCACACCTGTGGTACCGACAATCGTTATGACATTCTTCTTTGGTTTACTCATGACACAATTCCTTAAATATCGTAGATAGCTGAGTATCATAAGCTCATTTGGGGGTTGGTGATGAGCATCGAAACTCCATCGCACTGTTGAAATGTTGATGCGAACACAGATTGGCCTGCATCAAGGTAGATGCATATCGTCAGATGGATCTCTGAAAGTTGCCCTCTGGCTCTGCGGAGCTGCTAGATGTGGTCGATCGTTTTGCATGGCACTTTCAATGTCACGAAGCTTTTCCTGGTTTTGTATGTTAAGCAGGAGTTCTCGGGCTTCTTCTCTTCTTCTGTACAAGTACTGGTCGATTTCGTGTAAGACACTGTTTCCCTTATCTAAGAAATCAGAATAGAATTTGGACGCCTGATTTAAGTTGGAGACAAGGTCAAGGTATTCGACGTATGCTTCCTCGAACTGTTGAAGTGCTTGATGTCTCCTTTCTTGCGAGGCATCCTGGGCAGTTTGACGGAATTCAAGAAGCTGTAGGTTCTTGTCGTGAATCTTCTTCTCGAGATCCATCTGTTTCTGCTTAAGCTGATCCACAAACTGAAGGTCACTGTTAAATGTTTTGACATGCGTCTCGTAGATTGGCTCGAACTTTCTTGGATCGATCTTCCCGTCTTTGTCCCAGAAATTGTCCAGATTCTTCTTGTATTGTCCCATGATTACAGGAAACACACTGTGGTCCCTTGATTTAACACCAATGGATGATATTAAGCGTTGCTTGCTTTGCTCTATCTTCTCACCATTCGCAAGTAATTCTCGAAGTTCACCAATTACCTGACCAACCTTGGAATTAACATGGGCGTGCGAAGAACGAGGGATCGTGTTCAAAAGCTGCTGTTTACCCCCACAATATACTATCAATATGTCTTTGATGGAGCGATACAGGTCCATAATTAAAGCATCACTCTCCAGACCCTGGTCAAGGTACGTTCCCATTTTAATGACTCTGGCGCTAAGTTCAGCAGCAGCTTTCTCCGAAGGTTCACGATTCCACCTGTCAGAACCCTGCTTTTCTTTCATCAAACGATCCTCGTACCTTTCCATTGATAATCTCTCGTTACACGCTTCAACGAGATCCTGGCATTGTTTAGCTAGCTTTCCTATTTCTAGCATGGAACTGTCAATAAGCTTTGTGCCTCCCATAGAAGTGATTTCTTGGGAATGGTGTAGTAGAGAGTCTGGAACATTTTCAGGCTTCTGGATGGAGTCAATTGAAGCAGGTAGATCTCTTTCAGCAAGGAATTTACTGAACATTCTTGTCAAAGCCTTGAGCGGCTCATGAAAGTGGTCAACCACAAATGCATCTTGACGTTCCCTGAACGCCTGAGCAATTTGGATGATTGAGAATGGCACAAGATGTTTGAAGGCCTCTTGACCGCTAGGCTTCTCGAAGAACTCCTTCGACGCTTCAACATCGACCATCGAGACTCCTGTTATAGCTGGAAGTGTTTTGACATCAGGCACAGGCTTGAGGTACACCAAGTCATTATCTTTCTCTGCACTTTTAAGGGTACTTTTCACCATTTCTGTTAATCCTTGGAGATCCTCAACAACGGGTTCTGTCACGTATCGTTGGTATTTTCCTCCTTCATCGCATAACTTCGAAGCTACCTTCAAATATGCCACTTGATCACCGTACTTGAATGAATCGAGTGCAACCACAGACATTCTGTAATGAGCAGCTGCGTCAAAGTGAAAACTCTTTACCTTAAAGTGATTAATCCAATCTAGCGTAATTGCATCAGATTCAGCACCGTAGTCAGCCGCTTTCTTGTATAGTTCAGATACCTTCTTCGATAAACGAGCAATGAGATGGTCTTTAACTGTCTTCCCCATAGCTGCTTTCAGCCAAACAAGCTCTTGCGCTTGTGCTATGAGCATGGACCTGAGACATTGAAGAGTGTCTTCATCAAAATCGGGGATTCCAGCCAATGCTTGCGGGTTCAGCTTTAGAAGAGCATCAAAGTAACCAGCAGCGGTCTTTAACGACGTACATGCCAGCTTGAGGCCTTCGTCCGTATAGGCATTTTCATGCAAAGCCTTATATGAATATAAGCAGCCCATTTCATAGACCAATTGAAGCTGCTCTTGCTTCCAGGATGTGAAGGAGCAATGCTTGGGCTGGTAGCGAAGAGTGCCATACCATTCGAACTCTACACAGTTGTCCATGAATTTGTTATTGGCATCGGAAAGGAAATGGTAGTAGTTATACAAGATATTTTCAAAATGGGTCATGTCGGGATTGGTCTCTCGTGATAGCACCGCTAGATCGTTCTGTAGATGCTCTGCGTTCCTGAGATCTTCTTCAAACGACGTCACCGGCTGAAAATAGTCCCTCCTGATAAGCTCAGCGAGAATATCGTGAAGCGGCTTAGCATCGCATATTCGGAACGGAATCTGCACCAAGTTGTTGAACATCCTGATGTTATGCTTTTGGGGAGAAAGACGTCAAAGGTTTGATTGTTATCTGGGGTATTGGCGTCGATTTCGCGCACTGACATCAATGGGCTGTGGGTGCAGACTGGTTGCGAAAAGTAGGTTATAGCTAGTTTATGCGGGTTTCAGAGGCAGCCAATTCAACCAGTTCAACTAGTTCATGGAGATTGTATGATCTTTCTCCGATGGCTTCTAGTTCCAAAGAGGCTATTTTTGTGAAGAGAGCTTCGTTGTTGGTTTCTTCGGTGAGTTCTTGGGCGAGGGAGAATATCTTGTTGTACTTCTCGCTCAATGACTGGTCATACTGTTTGGAACTCTCTTTGATTTGTTCATCCATGTTGTTGGCTGCCTCATGAAGCGAATCAAGCAATTTGAGTGCTTCCTCGGTCGCTTCCTTGGACTTGGGTAGGACGTACTGGCCAATAGGTAACTCTTCTGGTGTGCCCTGCGTAAGCTCTTCAGCTATACGCTCTTGCACCATGTCATTAATATCGTCACTAAGTGAATTGATTGCGTCGGCCTTGAACTGTTCATCAACAAGTTGTTTGTAGTCAGACTTGATGAGACTCTGGAATTCCTGAGCAATGGATTTTTCGATCTCCAGAAATTCTTCTGGAACAGCTTTAAGTTGGCGTGGGTTGGGAACAGTTAGTCCACGGATAGCTACCAGCGTTTTGTAGGGTGTCAATTGCTCTTTCAGTTCCACTGGAGGACCGGCAAGCGGGGCATCCTCTTCGTCCAGAGGTACCTCATTAGCCAATGCACTGATATCTGCCAATGGAGGAAGCTTTAATGCAATTTCGTTCTTTGGAGCTGGAACCGTAGAGAACATAGACTTGATAAACTCTTGAAGCTTCCGAACAGATGATTTTTGAATAGGTTGTGATTCAGAGGTTCGTCTTGAAACCGGCGCCGCCAGCTTATCTTTGGAACGTAGAATCTCTTGAGTAGCATTCGAGATACGCTCGTTGATTTGTTGAGTCTCGCTTTCGGTTGTGCCTGGTGCCGGTAGATCAAGCTTTCTTCTTTTGATATCTTGATCGGCAGCATCAGAGAAAAGCTTTGCAGCATCAGAGATCTCCTGTCTCGACCTTTTGTTGTCCTTTTTCGTGGTATCCACAACTTTCTTCTTTTGCTTTTCTTCTTTAGGTTCAACGCCCTTGAACTTGACTCTCTCTTGAAAGCTCAAACGCTCTCTATCATTAACAGAGTCTTCTTCAGCTGTATCATATAAACCAGGAGGCGGAGCATGTTCATGTGGAATATCAGTGTTATAATCAAACTCGTTTCTCTTCTTCTTGTTCTTCAGCTCAAGACTCATTCTCACACCAGCAGCTTTAAGATCTCTACGTTTTTCAAGTAAAGTAATTCGGCGGTTCTCTTGAAGCATACGTTCACGCTCCTTTCTTTTAGCCTTTTTACCCACCGTATTCGCCAATCTTGCCTTGGCCTCACTCAACATCTCTTGTTCGTCTTCATCCATATCCTCCATATCTGGCCGTGAAGGTAAACTCTCAAAAGCGTTACCCAAAGCAGGTAGAGTCTCAATCCCCGGGCCTGACAATTTAAGATCTTCGTTATCATCTTCTTCTTCCTCGGCTCCTCCTCCCATCGCTCTATCCAAGAGATACTGATATCTCTCCACACATTGAGTTGGAGTACGGCCCATTACAGGGGAGATACTTCTCCACTGATTAGGCATGAGCTTGGCTAAGCTTAACAATTTTTCATCTTCTTCAAGGCTCCATTCGTCTCTTTTAATACTAGGGTTAAGGTACTCATTCCATCGAGCCTTGGCTTGTCTGGCTGTTTTCTTCGGTAGTAACGAGGCCACTCGAGCCCATTGTGTGAGGCCGTATTTTGAGACGGCAGCTCGAAGAATCTGGTCCTCGACGTTCGTCCACTGCCCTCCTTTAACGTAGATTGGAGGGGCCATTACTGTGATGTATGGTTATCTTGGGAAGATATATAGTGCGAAATATATGTACTATGAGAAGAGGTGGTAATGTACTGTGCGCATATATGGCTGGAAAGGAAGAAAGATGAAAAATGGACTGAACGGTGCCGTAGAGTAGAGGAAACGTTAAAAGACGGAATTATTAGAAGAATTAAGCAAAAATGGAGTTGTAGGGATATCCAAAAAAATAATAGACGACCTCGGTGAGGGTCGAACTCACGATCTTAAGATTAACAGTCTTACGCCTTAACCAACTTGGCCACGAAGTCGCTATGGAAGAGGACTTAAAGTAGAAAAAATATATACGTCTGAATGGAAAAACTCCTTAAATGTTAAATGTTAATGTCATCAATAAAGTATTGAAAGTGTTTGTATCAGTACTGCAGTTTTCAAAATGCCGAAACGCCCCGGAATCACGAGTTAGGGTAATTTTCTCCTCTCTCGAGGCTCTTGAAGATACAAGGCACCTTTCGGACAACTAACTCACTGTAACATACCCTACTGAAGCCTTTTAGAAAACCATATTTCTTCTTTTGCACTCCCTGTTGTTCATCTCTTTCCTTCCATTTTGCACCCAAAGTGCTGATCTGCCTCACTTCGCAGGTGCAGTCACCTATCAAGAACATACCAGTTTAGCTCCAACCCAAACATATAAAGCATGGAAAATTTGGGCTTGGCGCTCCAGCTAGCCCTCATAGCCCAGAGAGACTTTGCCATCCAGACTAACGAGTACTTGGTTTGCGTCGATACACTCAGGCAGATTGCTGCTGAACGATTTGGTATAGATAGCATTGTGGAGGTTGATCTACAAGACTTAGATGTTGATTTCGAAAGAATCACGGAAAGCATGGTAAAAGAAGACGGGGTTCTTCATAACATTATAATATGGAAGAACTTGGAGAATTTGCAGCTAGATCTAGGGAAGAAACGCAACCTTCTACGAGTACTTGATCAGCTATCTAGATACGGCAAGGTCTCGTCCAGAGGTCTTGACGAAGAACCACTACAGTTTGGTGGCCAGATGGTTCAGAAACCTCCACTCTGTGTTGTCATTCCTGTCATCCAGAACGGGGAGCATATGCCTCGGATCAATCCTCAAATAAAGAGCAGGTTCTTCTTTTCCCAGCTATACTTGCCCACTGAAAACGATACGATCAAGTTGTTTACGAGCCAGCAGTTAATTCTAGAGATGAGAGAGCTCATGAAAACCGTATATGTGAAAGCTACGGTTCAAGAGTATGTATTTTCGTTGTTCGTGTTCACTAGGTCCCATAGGTTGTGCTCCTTGGCACCATTAACAAGCCGACCTCCGTTGTCAGGTAGAGAGGATGTGCTCCTTTTGGCAAGGGCACTTGTTGCTGTACAGCACTTTGGTCACGACGAAGCGTTATACATGACTCCAGAGCACGTTAAGGTGGCTTACCGTAAGGTAGCCCAATGGCTAGTAGACTGGGAAACGAACCCTATTTTTAATGGGACAGCCGAAGAGGATAGTTATAGAAAGAAGATGGAGGTATCGATGCTTACAGGCGACTGGTTCGGGAGTGAGTGGAGATATGTGGATAACTATTTGACCAAAAACGCATCTACAAAGGATGAAAACTCGACCACAGGATTCACCAATCCTCTAATTGAGGACGTTTTAATGTCTGTTCAGCCTCCAATCTGATTGCAATGACATTTGCGTTGTGGAGGTACTAATGGAGGAGGAGCACTTGCGTTTGCATTGATGGGTAAGAAGTCGATCTGAGCCTGAGTTTTTACTCCAGGGATCACAAGGGCTATCCTCTGCCCTAACAGGACTATTAAGTATCACGTTCTGAGGGAATGTTGCTACATCTAAGACCATGGCAGCTACAACCATGGACACTGAACAGAGAATAATAGAAGAAAATCATGTCTTCACATGTCAAAATACCGACTAAATCTATCTCACAGAAGGATAAGTTCCATCAAAACTTGTCTACATCGCTCACAATGGCAAGATCTAAATTTGTCTTGGTTCATGTGTGAGACTTCCAGGTACGGCCCGAGAAATCGCCAGTACCGCGATAACCGGACAAGTATCCTCGCCGAGCCCTTTCAGCCACAACACCGATCAACAAAGGCACTTATGTATAGAAACTAAAAAGCATTGGCAAAAAATGCCTCGAATTTCTCAATTTTCTTCACTTCAAATCTCAATATTCTTTCCAAACGGTGGAACTAGAAGGAGGGGGAGAACACACCCGTGCCTCCTGATTACATAATCCAACGAGGCCACCTAGGAAACAAAACCACGAAATCAAAAACCGCCTTCTACCTCTTGCTACCGTCCACTTTTAGGCCAATTCACACACAACCCTACTTTTTTCGATTGTTTACAATTTCCGTGTGGCTTACGGTTGAACCTGAAAGAAAATGTCGGACATTCCTATCGATTTCACTCAATTGGCTCAGTTGACCCAATTGGGTATTCAACAGCAGTCGCTTGATTTCAAGTCCACCACTCTTGAGTCTGATCGCTACATCTGTGTTCGTGAAAGCACTCAACAAGGTAACACTGTTGCCATCATTGATGCTCAGAACAACTTTGAGTTGACCAGAAAGAACATGACCGCCGACAATGCAATTATGCACCCTACTGAAAATGTGATTGCTTTGAGAGCCAATGGCACTGCTTTGCAGGTGTTCAACTTGGGATCGAAACAAAGATTGAAGTCTCACACGCTAGAGCAGCCAGTTGTTCTTTGGAAATGGTTGACCAATGAGGTTTTGGGTCTTGTTACCGCCTCTACCATTTACACGTGGAACATCTTTGATGGTACCAACGATGGACCTGTTAAGCTTACTGACAGACACCACACCCTCAACAGCTGCCAGATCATAAACTTTGTGGCCGAGCCCGACCTAAATTGGTTTGCTGTTACCGGTATCGCTCAGGAAGACGGCAGAATTGCTGGTCACATTCAGTTGTTCTCCAAGTCTAGAGGCGTTTCGCAAGCCATTGAGGGTCATGTCTCTCGTTTTGCTCAAATCACTCTCTCTGGAGCTGCTCACCCTACCAAGGTCTTCTGTATCGGTAACAAGACCGCCTCTGGCCAGGGTAACTTGCACATCATTGAAATTGACCATGTTGAAGGCAACCCATCTTTCCCCAAGAAGACTGCGGAAGTCTTTTTCCCTCCAGATGCTACCAATGACTTCCCAATCTCCTTGCAGACCTCCAACAAGTACGGTATCATCTACATTTTGACCAAGTACGGTTTCATCCATTTGTATGATATTGAGACTGGAACTCAGTTATATGTCAACAGAATTACTGCTGAGCCTGTCTTCACCGCCGCTCCCTACAACGACGGTACAGGTCTTGTTACCATCAACAAGTCCGGTCAGGTTTTGGCCATTGAAGTTTCGAGAGACAAGATCATTCCCTACATCTTAAACAACTTGTCTGACGTCTCTTTGGCCTTGTCCCTCTCTTCTCGTGGTGGTTTCCCTGGTGCCGAAAACTTGTTCCAACAACAGTTCCAGAGCTACTTGAGCCAAGGTGACTACACCAACGCCGCCAAGGTTGCTGCCTCCTCCGAACAGTTAAGAACTCAAGACACTATCAACAGATTGAAGAACATTACTCCTCAGCCAGGTCAGATCTCTCCTATCTTGCAATACTTCTCCACTTTGTTGGACAGAGGTACCCTTAACAAGTACGAATCCATTGAGCTTGCTAAGCCAGTCTTGCAACAGGACCGTAAGCCATTGTTCGAGAAGTGGTTGAAGGAAGACAAATTGAACTCCAGTGAAGAATTGGGTGACATTGTCAAGTCCTACGATACCGCTTTGGCTTTGGCCGTTTACGTTCGTGCTAACGTTAACATCAAGGTTGTTTCCTCTTTGGCCGAGTTGGGTCAGTTCGAGAAGATTCTTCCTTACTGTCAAAAGGTCGGCTACAACCCTGACTACACCAACTTGATCCAGAACTTGGTGCGTGTCAGCCCAGACAAGGCCAGCGAGTTTGCTGTTTCTTTATTGGCTAACGGAGATGCCAACTTGAACATCGAGAACATCGCCGACTTGTTCTTCTCCCAGAATTATATTCAGCAGGGTACAGCATTCTTGTTGGATGCTCTTAAAAGTGACACTCCTTCCGAAGGTCACTTGCAAACTAAGGTCTTGGAGACAAACTTGTTACATGCTCCTCAGGTTGCTGATGCCATCTTGGGCAACCAAATGTTCAGTCATTACGACAAGCCAAGCATTGGTAAGTTGTGTGAGAAGTCTGGTTTGTTCCAGAGAGCTTTGGAGCACTACGACGATTTGAAGGATATTAAGAGAGTCATCATCCACACCAACGTTTTGCCAGCTGACTGGTTGGTCTCATACTTTGGTCAATTGAATGTCCAGCAATCTATGGCTTGTTTGAATGAGTTGATGACCAACAACTTGCAACAGAACTTGCAGATTGTGATCCAGGTTGCTACCAAGTATTCTGACCTTCTTGGTCCACTCAACTTGATCAAGCTTTTCGAGACTTACAAGTCTAACGAGGGTAAGTACTACTACTTGAGCTCCATTGTCAACTTGACTCAAGACCCAGATGTGGTTTACAAGTACATTGAAGCTGCCAGCAAGTTGAACCAAACCAAGGAGATTGAGAGAGTTGTCAGAGACAACAACGTCTACAACGGTGAGAAGGTTAAAAACTTCTTGAAGGAAGCCAACTTGGAAGACCAATTGCCTTTGATTATTGTTTGCGACAGATTCAACTTCGTCCACGACTTGATCTTGTACTTGTACAAGAACAAGTACTTCAAGTTTATTGAAGTCTACGTTCAGCAAGTGAACTCAGCAAACACTCCCCAGGTTGTCGCTGGTTTGTTAGATGTCGACTGTGATGAGAACATCATTAAGAATTTGTTGATGTCCGTCTTGGGCAGAGTTCCTCTCAAGGAATTGGTTGAGGAAGTCGAGAAGAGAAACAGATTGAAGATTTTGTTGCCATTTTTGGAAAAGACTTTGGAGGGTGGTTCATCTGACCAGGAAGTTTACAACACCTTGGCCAAGATTTACATTGACTCCAACAACAGCCCTGAAAAGTTCTTGCAAGAGAATCAGCAGTATGATACCTTGTCTGTCGGTAGATACTGTGAGAAGCGTGACCCATACTTGGCATACATCGCCTACTCCAAGGGTGGAAATGATGACGAGTTGATCAACATCACCAATGAGAACAAGATGTACAAGTATCAGGCCAGATACTTGTTGGCCAAGTCCGACTTTGATTTGTGGGCCAAGGTCTTGAACCCTGACAACGAGTACAGAAGACAATTGATCGACCAGGTCGTCTCGACTGGTATTCCTGAGTTGAGCGACCCAGAGGCAATCTCTGTCACTGTGAAGGCTTTCATGGAGAATGACTTGCCACAGGAGTTGATTGAACTTTTGGAGAAAATTATCTTAGAGCCTTCTCCATTCAATGACAACACTTCCTTGCAAGGTTTGTTGCTCTTGACTGCTATTAAGGCTGACTCCACTCGTGTCGCTAACTACATTGAGAAGCTTGACAAGTTTGATCCAAACGAGATTGCTCCTTTGTGTATCGACAATGACTTGTTTGAGGAGGCATTCGAAATCTACGATAAATTCGAGCAAAGAACCGATGCCATGAAGGTCTTGGTCGAGGACATCATGTCCCTTGACAGAGGTGAGCAGTACGCTGAGAAGCACGACACCTCTGATTTGTGGTACCAATTGGGTACTGCTCAATTGAATGGTTTGAGAATCCCTGAAGCCATCGATTCTTACATCAAGTCTAAGAACCCACAGAACTTCCAGCAAGTTATTGAAATTGCCGAGCGTGCTGGTAAGGAAGATGAATTGGTTCCATTCTTGGACATGGCCAGAGAAACTTTGAGAGAGCCTGCTATTGATAATGCTTTGATCAACTGTTACGCTAACGCTGACAGATTGACTGATATTGAGAAGTTTGTCGCTGGTCCTAACGTGGCCGTCTTGGAGGAAATTGGTGACAAGTTGTTTGAAGCTAAGAACTACAAGGCTGCCAAGATTTTGTATTCTAACATCTCGAAGTACTCTAAGTTGGCTACCACTTTGGTTTACTTGGAGGACTACCAGTCTGCTGTCGACTGTGCTAGAAAGGCTTCAAACACTCAGGTCTGGAAGCAGGTTAACAGTGCATGTATTGAGAACAAGGAATTCAGATTGGCCCAGATTTGTGGTTTGAACTTGATCATTGATGCTGAGGAATTGCCTGAGTTGGTTAAGACTTACGAGTTCAATGGTTACTTCGATGAAGTCATTGCCCTTTTCGAGAGTGGTTTAGGTTTGGAAAGAGCCCACATGGGTATGTTCACTGAGCTTGCCATTCTTTACACCAAGTACAAGCCTGAAAAGGTCATGGAGCACTTGAAGTTGTTCTGGTCTCGTATCAACATTCCAAAGGTGTTGACTGCTTGTGAGTCTGCTCATCTTTACCCTGAGTTGATCTTCTTGTACTGCCATTACGAGGAATGGGACAAT
Source organism: Candidozyma haemuli (assembly GCF_002926055.2). Taxonomy (NCBI): domain Eukaryota; kingdom Fungi; phylum Ascomycota; class Pichiomycetes; order Serinales; family Metschnikowiaceae; genus Candidozyma; species Candidozyma haemuli. The sequence continues at coordinate 1,725,673 of NW_020289904.1, read as the reverse complement.
GCTGCCTTGACTATGATGGACAAGTCCGAAGTTGCTTTCGACCATTCATCTTTGAAGGAGATTATTGTCAAGGTTTCCAACTTGGAGATCTACTACAAGGCCATCAACTTCTACTTGAAGGAGAACCCAACTCTTTTGGTTGACTTGATGTCTGTCTTGATTCCAAAGCTTGATCTTCCAAGAGTGGTCAGAATGTTCGTTAAATCTGACAACCTTCCATTGATCAAGCCATTCTTGATCTCTGTCCTCGACAAGAACAACTCGATTGTCAACGGTGCTTATCACGATCTTTTGATCGAGGAAGAGGACTACAAGTCCTTGCGCTCTGCCATTGAGTCTGAATCCAGCAACAGATTCAACTCTTTGGACTTGGCCGAAAGATTGGAGAACCACGACCTTATCTTCTTCCGTCAAATTTCTGCTACCTTGTACACCAAGAACAAGAAGTTTACTAAGTCCATCCAGATTTTGAAGAACGATAAATTGTGGGCTGACCTTATCAAGACTGTTGCTATTTCCAAGTCTACCAAGCTTGCACACGAGCTCTTGGACTACTTCGTGGAGACTGGTAACCACGAAGGCTTTGTTGCTCTCTTGTACAGTGCTTACTCGTTGATTGAATATGATTACGTGGTTGAGTTGGCCTGGTTGCACAACTTGGGCAACTTCATTAAGCCATACGAGATTTCCGTGACGTACGAGAACCAAAAGAAGTTGAAGGAGGTTTACGAAGATTTGGAGAAGAGAAGAGCGGCTGAACGCAATGATGACGAGCCTGCCGCTGGGCAGCCATTGATGATCACTAGCGGTGCTGGTTTGGGAGTGAACAACACCGGCTTGGGATACCAGCCAACTGGCGCTGGTTTTGGCAATGCCTTTTAATAATCGCAAAAGCGAGACCTAAAGCGGTTGTTTGACTTTGTAGGGTTAGTCAAGCATCGGCCAAGGGTTTCTTACAGATTGCAAATAGAGACGAAAAAGTTTGATTTTTGAATGCAGATGTAGATGATAATGCTAGATGAGGCTCTCGTGGCGAAGGTAAGTTAAAGCCTGAGAAAATGCAGATCGAAGAGATTCGATAGTGGCGTTTGATAGCAAGGCTGAAATGTGCAATGCAGCCCGGTTCGGAAGTGTAGAAGATACCGAGTCTATAGATTTGCTGCCCAAGAGAAGCTCTATAGAGTACTTGCGATCAGACAATGCGAGCACAACCCGACGACATTGCATATCGGTATCAGACGAGACGAAGACCTTGCTGTTAGAGGGGTCTAAGCCGAAATCGCCGTATGTGAGCTGTGAAATTGAGTTGATGGTATCATGGCGGTACTGGGTTGCAACCAAGGCAGCGCGGATGCACTCACAGAACTTCTGGAGACCGTGGGCCTCGTCCTGGTGGGTCAAGTGATGCTTGTATGAATCGAGGGAGATGTATGCTGGAGTGGTATAACGAAATACCAGCCAGTTGTGGCGTTGATCCTTGGATAACACACGCCTTAGGATCACATAGTGAGATGGTAGGAACGCATTGGATGAATGGGAAAGAATATCAAATCGCAAGCCCAACAATGCATCTTCAGAAGTGTCATATAAAGCGTCATTGATCGGGAAAGCGGTGATACCACCGAACCTATGAATGCTTTCTATCAACGCATACGAACCTTGGCGGGTCCGATCTTGAATTGACGTAAGAGAGTCTGACTGTGGGGGAGCTGCCGTCTCCTTTTGATTGGAGGCAGTTTCAAAATAAGTTCTTATGGAATCGTCAAAGTAGGAGTCAAGGATCAACGGGGGATCGTCTGAGGGAGCAACAGTGTGCCGTGGGCGGTGGTGTTTCTGGAGATGGTGTTTGTTTGAAGCTTCATAGTTTGCAACCTGACGGAACAACGAATCATGGGACGACTGAAGAGGTCCAATGTCAGCTCTCAAGCCAGCAATTTCTGCCCTGAGAGCATCGATTTCTGCCTGGACATCCATAAGAAAACCGAGAAACAAGTGTTATTTTGTTGATGTAAACAAAGCCTCAGTGCGGTTATCTTTTGGCGCACACACCCTTTGCCCGATACAGCGAGAGAACTTCTCGAGAGGGAAATGGCAACAGACGCAGGACCGCAACCGCCATTTGGCTGCGAAAAGAAATAGAAACCCCCTCCTGAAAAAAGCGTTGGAGGAGAGATCCACATTCAACAGATAAAGAAAAAACCCAAAGTTAAAAAGCTAAAGGTGAAACTTACATGAAATCGCAACCCAAAAGTGAAACGCACAGAAGAAACCAGCAGAGTGTTGTTTACTCAACTTGTCTGACTATGTGTTCCAGCAGCTCGTCGGCCTAAACGGTTGCGCAAGCACCGCGGGTTAAGGGTCTCTCGGGTCCCAGCAACCGGAACAAAACGAGCGAAGCGAGAGGGATATACGATGATTTGGGGACCTCCTTTGGAAGAGGGATGATTTGAAAGGGGCTTGAAGGGCGGGAATCAGCAAGTGGTGACTTTTTTTCCGTTGAACCTGGCACTGAGGATGCCGATTGTCTCGGGACATTCGTCACTCTACAGTTTCTCACTTACAGCGCCTAATGGACGTTTCACCGTGGAGGCACAGGGTGTTAAAGGCAAAAACAAAAGTGTGAAGGTCCCATTTGCTAGGCGACCAGAAACGGTTTCAAAGTAGCTGGTTCGGCTTGTGACAGTAGCAGGTATTTTTTCTTGATCCAAACACTGGAATGGAGCATAGCCTTGAACTGAGCACAGACGGCTGAGCATCCAAGGAAAATCCGTCTTCTGGAAATTCCTCGAGCATGGAAATCGCCTGTCCCGTGGGGGACGTACCTACGGACAATCCGGGATTCCTTCATTGATGTAATGGAAAACCCTGCTGCCTGTGTCCCAGACTGCTTGGCTGCCTCCCGCCTGGCATGGCTGCGAAACCTATTAATGGGATACAAACGACGACCATTGTGTGCGGACGGGTCATGAACTTTCCCGCCCAACGGTAACAAGATATAAAAAGAACAAACAAAGTGGGAGCTGAGCAGCTGCTGAAACCTGAGAGGTATCCTTTTCATGTCTCAGGAGTTACAGGGTGGCCCATGGCTTCTTTGCTTTCTTTTTTGTAATCGCACATTTGTGGCTGCAGCACCCTCTTTCCTTCACATTTTTCCCTTTTTTCAGTGGGTATCTTTTCCTCATCCTTTCTTGTTTTTTTTTGACCTGTGTTATTTTTTGCCTTCTCTGCAAAGTCCCTGTGCCAGTGGCTTTTGCCGCAAAAACCCAGCCATTGTTGCTTTTCAATCTCTTTTCCTCTTCTAGCGATTCAAGCCTTCCCTGACAATGCTGCCATGCCGCCCCGATCCTGGCGAAGCTTTTTTTCTTTATTGCCCCAAAACATACACACCTTGTCTGTTGTCCTCTTTTAACCTTCCCATCGAAATCCTCCCGCCCGATGGGCCATACCACTTTTACCCCTAAACCCATTCTTCTGACCTTTTTCTTTCCTTTTTTTTGCCCTTTTTCCTTCCCCTGGTTTTACCCTTTTCGCTGCCATCTTACCCGCTGCGCAGCCCGTTCGCCTCACTTTCTCTATCTACCACTCGCTGTGTGTTCTGTCTATGTGTCTCTCTTCTTCTCACTCCCTGGAGGGGGCCCAAAAAACAAAAAATGTCCTGCTCGGTAGCTTTAACCGCACTGCGCCCTGCAACAGGGTTTGTGTTGCGACTTTTTTTTTTTTTTTTTTCCACCCACGGTGCGCTCGCCTGCCGATATAAATTCAATCAGGGCCGCTTCTTTCCCCTGGCGCCATATTCCAGGTGCTACGACCGCCCTGACCATCGTTTTTATTAATTTTGACCCATATCCTTCCTCCCCCTAATCTTGTCCTTGTTTTGTTTCCTTTTGTTCCTTCGGCTCCGTTTCTTGTTTTCATGCTTCGTTCGCTTCTTCCCTTGACACTATTGTCCCTCGCGGCAGGTCTTGATCTCAATGTCTGCTCGTCTCGAAACATCGGCGGCACTTTAAAGACTTCTGATCAGTATATGTCTAATGGCTTGTGTCATGACTACTGTCTGAAAGACGGTTACGCCGTGGCCATAACTCAGAATTACGACTGCTGGTGCACTAACGATGTCCCCGCAGACACTGATTCCAAGTCCAACTGTGACACCGGATGCCCTGGCTATTCCGAGCAGGAAAACTGTGGTGGTGACGGCTACTTTGGTTATATCTTTATAAGAAGCCCTTCAAATACTGTTGAGCCGTCTTCTCTGACTACAGAGGCCTGGTCTACCCAGGAGGCTCCGGAATCCACCCTGGAAGAGGAAACTTCCGAGGAACAAACTTCCACAACTCCTACTTCAACTTCCACATCGTCATCACCTTCCCCAACCTCCACATCATCCACTTCTACATCATCATCATCATCATCATCATCGTCATCATCATCATCATCGTCTTCGAGATCCTCATCTTCTCCAAGAACTTCATCCTCACCATCACCTACGACATCGTCAAGGTCTTCAAGCTCCAGCTCAAGTCTGAGCTCGTCCAGCTCTTCTAAATCGCTGAGCTCAAGCTCTTCTGAACCTCCTGAAGTCGTTACCTCTTTACAAGCAACAACGGTATATTCGGTTACAACTGCTGATGGCTCTGCATCCCAGGTGATCTCAACCAGATACGTAACTGAACTTGCTTCAACATCGACTCCCACGAGCGACCCGAGTGCATCAGGTGACGGCGATGACGATAACGACGACGAACAAAAGTCTTTCTTTGACTCGACTGGCAAAGTAGCCGGCACTTTTACCGCAGTTGGTGTGGTTGTCGTTGGTGCTTTGGGCACTTTGCTCTACTGCTGTTGTTTTGGCGCAGGTCGCCGTAATGACGATTACTCAGACGAAGAAAACCAGTATTCATCTGACGAACTTTCTGTTAATAATGAAAAGCCTGTCGCTGCAGGCGGTAACTTCCACTCAAAGTCGTCACTGAGAAGTTCTAATTTAAAGAGAGACAATTCTAGCAAGTCGATACTTTCTATATTTAATCCCGGCACTGGCGGCATGGGAGGCTCCGCCGTTGGTAGGAGCATGTCTAAGAAGAAACTTAATCCTAATAAGGAGTCTGCCCCAGATTCTGGCGGCCCGATAATGTTCCCTATTCTGGAATTCGATAATCGTTTGGACCCACTGACGATGTTCCAGAATTCAAATGCATCGAAATTCTCCTTCGCCGATGAGAATGATTACTCCAGGCGTATATTGCATGTCGCTAACCCCGAATAGATCCATGGCTCTTTCGGCAGCAGCCCTGTTAATTGTACAATAATTGCATCCTAATAAAAAAAAAAATGAAAACTATAATTTGATTCATGAACTTTCTGAATAAAAATTAAATCGTATACATCGTAAACTAGGCCTGTTACACTTTACAAACCGTAGGGCGCCTTACTAGCCGACCCCATGCTTCTTCTACTACCTCACATCTCAAGAGTCCTCGGGACTTTGCTCATATTTTATAATGAGGTTGTCTCTCGTATGCATTAGGACTTGATTCTCTCGCCTTCTTGACCTTCCCATTACCTTTACTCTGAGCATGATCATGCTCATGATTGTGGTTATGGTCATGATTGTGATTGCACGGACGGCCTCTCTCGTCGCCACTTTCGTCAGAGGAAGAGTCACTCGAGCCGCTATCACTATCACTCGAACACTCTCCAAATTCACGCTGAGGGTGGAAAATGCAACAGATCTTTGACTTCTTCTTATTCATATGTTCGTTATCAACCACATCGTCAGTCCATCTAACCTGTGACCTCGACTTCTTCTTTTGCTTCTCCTTCTCGCTTCTTGGTCGAAGATGTAAAACTGGCGTCGGAGTTGTTTCTTCTGTTTGTGTTTGCAGGTTAGGCCCTGCTTGTGACTGTCTCTCTGGCATAGTGGTGTGGTATTTTTGCTCTGTTAAAGATTGACCGAGATAATATATTAGTGATCTTTGGAATCTGGTCATGTGACGTATGTTCGGAATTTACCACTCAGGTATTCTCCAAGAATATACGTATTTTCACGATTCAAATAATTTTCAGCATTAGAGACACTTTAATGTCGAAAATTTCAAAATCTTTATTACCGTTAGACGATTTTTCAACTCAGGAAACGGGATAGTAGTGCTAGCAAACTGAAAAGGGCTAACATTACCTGCAGAACGCTGCCACTCCTTTGCTGCTGTTTCCCCGATCTCCCCATTCAGCAAAGATGGCTGAAAACTTAGCATCTGGGGTAATAAATGTCGCTTCAAGGAGTCAGTCTCCTGATTTAGAAAAGGCTTTACCTAAGATATACTATTTTATTCATTTCTTTTTATTTTTTTTTTTTTTTTTTTTCAGTTTCTATTGTTTTGCTCGAAGATCTCTTTACACTTTGAATATTGATAATTCGCAGCTAATTGGCAAAACGGGCGGAATGTCATGTAACCTGACTAGGAATAGAGTTTAGAAAAATATTGTGACACGGGTAACATATTTGGAAAGTATACGCTAAGAGGTCTATGGCTAAGCAACCCGCCTCGAGTACCACTTGTGGGGAAAGAAAAAAAAAAAAAAGAGTAGAGAGATTCCGACTTCCAAGGAAATGAACTGATATTAGAAGCAAACAAAAATGAAAAAAGAAAGCTCCGATACGGGGAATCGAACCCCGATCTGCTCGGTGAGAGCGAACTGTGCTAGCCATTACACCATATCGGATTGTTATTAATGTTTTGGTACCGCGGTGGTGATGAGCAAAACGATACACTATTGAGTATCGCACGACCAGTATAAAAACCCATACACCAGGATTATAATGGGTGGAATTTTTCAGCCTCCAGCAAACAAGCCTTAACCATTATCACCATGTGGCTAATAAATCTTTGCCAATACAAAGACACTTGATTATTTTCAAAAAAAAGAAAATTGGAATTACGTCTAAGTTGACTTCATCAAAAAGAAAAAGGCATTGGCATTGGTCCAACTCATCGGGACTAAATCTTGCTCGAGGCGCACCTGCCCATAGTGACCTCGGCATCTTGTGAGTCCAAAACCCGCCTACTCATGTCTTATCTATCTAACACAAAACAGTAAAAGACCCTTGATAAGTCCGAAACATGACCATCTCAAAAAGTCGACTACAATGCCCTCGGCTTCTTTTCCTTCACCTTCTAGAACTACGATATGAGGTAACCAGCGTTTATTTATGGTGTTGCATAGACTAAGCAAAAAAAATAAAGAGGGCCCAAGAAAAATCGGTAAAACTCACCGATCATCGTATATGTGACTCAAATGTGATGGAGGAACCCCGGACTCACGCAAAACTTCTACGTGATCCCTGAACCAATTATGGCACGACTATCTGAGCCACATTTTGGCACACGACTATTGTTCCGTTACGTGGGCACAATCTTTATATACTGTACCATATATGTTGGAAGCGTTACGTCAACCAAGAATCATTCTATCAGCCAAGCAAAATTTAAACTCGATCGAGCTTGACCTATTGAATGTAACGTCATTTCATTCTTGTTCTTCCTTCCCCACCCCGTGTTGTTACACTAAAACGGCGGGGCACAGCAGAATTTGGCATAGGACCGTTTTACGGAGACTACCACATGGGTTTCTTGCAAGCAACTTCTATCCAGACCAATTGTTCAATATCAGGAGGGTTAAATGACCCTTTCATGTTTTTCCGGCGTCCTTGAGATGCTTTGTATGTGGGACCAATCTGGCAGAAGAGAACTGCATCCCACGTAAGACAAAGGGTTTATTTGTTACTTTATATGACATATTATGGCATTTTGGAAGCTTGCTACTGCCTTCTTTAGTCAATGGCATGGGGTTAGATCTTGTGAAAAGGACAAAAAAGCAGTGTAACTCGCTCAAATTTTCCCTTAGAGCGATTTCAGAACTGGAAGTGTGATGGTGAGGGCCCAATGGATGGTATGAATGAGTGAAAAATTGCCTACCTGCATTTTGACCAAAATACACTATATATATAGTTCAAATTTTATTTCATGCAGAAATCCTCTCGGTGGCCAAGCTGGCTAAGGCGCGAGACTGTAATGTGATTGTAATCTTGAGATCGGGTGTTCGACTCACCCCCGGGAGATTTCCTCTAGCCTTTATGGCCAAGTTGGTAAGGCACCTCACTAGTAATGAGGAGATCGTCAGTTCGAATCTGGCTGAAGGCATCATTTTTTTGATATTTGATATTCTGATATCTTAAATCTGAACCTCGGGCCCCATGGGGAGATGGTTCTATTTCTTTTTAAGTCTGCATGCCTCTATCAGAATCTAAGCCAATCAGAGTATTCCAATGCACGTCTACGCCAAGTGGAAGCGAAAATGCGTCGCGGAGATGAACCCAAGTGACTTCGGCACCTATACCGAGAAAGGAATTAGTGGCCTGTGTACAGTACCACAAGGAATTTTCGCACAATTCTTTTTTTTTCTTACCTTACATACTAAGCACAGGCTCACTCGTGGGGACTTTGTCCTATTTCTTTTTTTTTTTCTTGACTGCCAGGGAGCTCACTTTCTTATAAAAAACGCCACCACATGCAGGACATTTACTTGGCGTGAAACTTCTTGGCAATTCAAATAATCAAATGACCTTTCTGCCACAGCCTAGTCCTATACAAATATATCTCTCCTGCCTTTCGCAAACTCGTCATATCTTGAAAGGTTTTTTTTCTTCACCCTTATACTTTACCAACCCACTTTACCCCATCCCATTCATTGTATATTATTTTCAAGCAAACCCTTCTATTCGTGATATAAGATACGGCTTGCTGCGAATAATAAAAAAAATAAATTAACCACAAAAAACAAATCAAGGGATAGATAACCACTCCATTTTTTTTTTTGGATAACTATTTCATAAGAAATGTCGCTGAATTACAACCTTCACCCAGTGACATACTTGAACGCTACCGCTGAAAAGGTCATGGACTCAGAGGTCGACTTTGACCTTGACGCCGTTTCAGATGCTGTTTCTACCAATTCCCCAACCACTCAGTCATCAAACGGCTCTCCACAAACTTCCTTCACATCCCAGTCTTCCGCCAACTCCCCTGTGCTGCAAGCTTCTTCTTTCGGCAAGGAGTTCACGAATGCCCACTTTGGTGCTCGTGCCACTGGTTTTGCTGGTACTGCTTTTGAACCAGCTGTGAAGCAGGAGTCCCTGAACTCTCAGCAACCTCAACCTCACTCCCACGCCCACCCTCACGCTCATCCTCACAACCATGCTCACCCACACTCACACAACCATGGCGATGTTAACTGCTCCGCCGGTGCTTCCGGTGAGAAGAAGAAGCCGAAGAAGACTTACAGAAAGGTTAGGGATGCTGACATGAAGGGTCCATTCAACTGTCAGTGGAGTGGATGTTCTCTCATCTTTGAGACTCCAGAGCAGTTGTACGACCACTTGTGTAATGAGCACGTTGGCCGCAAGTCCTCCAACAACTTGTCTTTGACTTGTGACTGGGACAACTGTGGTGTTACCACTGTCAAGAGAGACCACATTACCTCTCACTTGCGTGTCCATGTTCCTTTGAAGCCTTACCGCTGTGACTTGTGTACCAAGAGTTTCAAGAGACCTCAGGACTTGAAGAAGCACTCTAGAACTCACGAGGACGAACACCAGCGTAAGTTGAAGAAGTCTCAGAAGATGAACGAGAAGGAAGGCGAGAAGCAGTACCCTGTTCCAGTGTTGCCTCCACATCACGGTCCATTTGATGTTGGTTCCGCTTACTACCCTACTTTGGGTAACGAAATGACGCAACGTCAAGAAGTGTTCGACCTCAGTACTAGCCTCCACCCACAGCACAGCAACCAGCCTCCTTCTGACACCAAGAAGAGAACTTTGGACCACAACATGCACATGATGAACGGTATCCTCAGTGACTTCAACTTCTACGGTAGCCAGGACTCTAACAAGAGAACTAAGGTCGAGCCTCAGTACAACATGGAGGTCTACAACCGTTTGAACCACGTGGACGGCTTCATGAACAACCAGCCAAACTCCAACCACTCCTCGACCAGCAGCCAGGGATCCGTGCTCCACTCGCACAACATGATTCCTAACCCTAACTCCCACTACTCCTACGGTGCTAACCCACAGACGAACTACTACGAGGCTGAGAAGTTCTTCAACAACTTGTCTTCCTCTATTGAAATGCAGTACCAGAGTATGATGGGTCCAAACGGCAGTACTCAGGCTGCTGCTCCAAACCAGCAATACCCACAGCAGGCTCCTCAGCAGCAATTGTACCCAATGTTGCCTCAGTACCAGAACAAGCCTTACGACAACAACAGTCACTTCGTGAACAACCACAACTCTGGTTACACTCCAAAGTTCCCACAGGTCAACAGACAGCTCAGCGGTGGTCAGTACGGTGCCAACCCATACGGCTCTGTGGAGTACGAGTCTATTAGCAACACTCAGAAGTCTGCTAAGAAGCTCGATGATGACTCGTCTAAGGACAGTACTGAGGACGATGAAGCTGACATTTTGGCTAACTTCAACAAGTTGTCCATCAACGACAAGAACTCTGCTGAGTTCGATCTTGAAACTGTTAAGAGACACCGTGACATGATCAACTTCGTCTGCAAGCAGTTGGCTGCCATGGGCCAGAAGATGAAGGAGCAGGAGCACAAGCAGCAGGCCAAGGACGTTCGTATCAAGGACAACAAACAAAGCTTGTACCCAACGATCACTGCATTTTAAAGTTTTATGACTTTGATGAACTATTACATTCAATTCTCTTTAGATTGTTACGATCGTTAAAATTTTTGGGTTCAGGTTTCCTTTTCTTTTATATATATACAAATGTGATTACGTTTAGGAAACAATGCTGTAGATTATTCGAAGGTTTTAAGTAGCACACCAGATCCAAGTACTCTGTTGCCCTGATAAACCACGACGTTTTGACCTGGTGCCATAGCTCGTTGCTTCTCTTTGGTTTCTATTAGAATCTTGTTATCCTCAATAGCGAGCAGATCAATTTCGATTGGAGTTTGTAACGATCTGTACTGAAGAGTTAGCTTCTCAAGTCTTTCATGCTCTATATCATTAAGCCATGCCCATTCGCCAACTTTTAGTTTTTTCAGGAACAATCTTTCGTTAGACCCGCCTTTGACGATAACGATTTCGTTTGTGGCAACCCTTTTTTCACTGACAAACCAGACGCCACTATACTTTGGATCGCCTTGAGGCATAGAAATACCCAGTCTCTGACCGACAGTGGCATGCCATATACCTTGATGTTGACCCCAAACCTTACCGTCCTCGGTAATAATATTACCTGGTTTAGGAGGAATGAATTCGTCAAGAAAATGACGGAACTTGGTATGGTCTGGAGAAACAAAGCAAAGACCTTGGGAGTCTGGCTTCGAAGCAGTATGAAGTTCTAGTTCAGCAGCCATCTTCCGAACTTGCACTTTGGTGAAATGGCCTAAAGGTAGTAGCATTCGAGGGAGAACGCCACTCGAAATACTGGCCAAGTAATATGATTGATCTTTATTACCATCGTATGCTCTGATAAGATTGAATTTTTCATTCTCACAGCGTTCAACCCTAGCATAATGTCCTGTGGCAAGCCACCATCTCTTCTCTTTTGCAGCATACTTTGCAGCCAAATGGTCTATCATCTTGCCAAACTTGATGAACTTATTGCAACCTAAATCAGGATTTGGCGTGAGACCTTTTTCATACATCTCCATCATTGGTGAAAAGACATCTGCCCAATACTCTTTTTCGAAGTTGACCCTTTCACACGGTATATTCAACTGGTCGCATACCTTCTGAACAGTAGACCATTCTCCCTCAGTACACTTCGCCAGCTGAGACCAGTTTGCCATGTAGATACCCTTAACATTTGGGTATTTAGCAGAGAGCAAAGCGGCTGTAACTGAAGAATCAACTCCTGAACTCATAGCCACGAATATGTCATCATTATGATCTGGCTGTGACTGACGGTATGCGAAAGGTTCTGGGATTTCTGGATGAGGATTAAGCTTCTGTGTGATTACATTGGAATATGACCTGGAAAATGGTCGTAGGAGACTTCTTTTGGCCAAGAACCGAAGCATATGGGTCGTAGTTGGTGAAGTTGAAGTTGCAAGGTCAAGAATCGATGCCTCTCAATATGCACTTCTAAGCGATCGAAGCGACGCATAACAGATAGATATGGAGCGAGAACACTAAGAAAATCGATGCATCCTACAATATTCCAATTCGCTATAGTTTTATGATACTTCCTATAATTGTACAAAATGACTATAAAAGTCAAGGGGTTTGCCGTGATAGGTCTATACTATCCGGACAAATCACATTATTGAGATGAAAATACTGGATCATGCGGACCAGAACTGGTAAGCCTTTGGCTTTGCCACGCTTATAGGCAAAGCTTCCTGCTCCACTTGCTTCTCTTTATCCACATCCATCTTTGCCTCTTCTCCTTTATCTAAGTTGATTTTGTTAAAGTTCTTGTTGATTTCGTTAATGTTGATCGGCGTCAATAACTCATTCAACAAAGGCTCTAACTCGGGGTTATTGTTTTCCTTCTTGAACTTGCTAACTTTCTCGAAGTTTAACCATCTCTCGATAAGTGCTTGTTTTCTTTGCAAGTTCAACAAGTTTTCGGTCTTGATGAGGTCAGCCTCCAAGTGGTTGATTAACTTCAATTTAGCGTCAAACTTTTCCAACGTAAGCTCAATAACTTGGTTTACGAGGTTTGTTTGATCAAGCACCGTTTGCTCCAAGTTCTTCTTAGCGTTACCCTCCAACATTTGTTTGCCATCTTTCGTCTCTATCAACTTTTTCACGACATCCTGAATGATCGTTTCCTTATCCAAACCAGCTGGTTCCTTCTGCTCTTCGTTCTCGGGCTTGATTAGCTTGTTCAAGTACCTTTCTTCAATAGGAAGCTGCAAGAATTTGATCAAACATTCATCACGAGACTTCGAACCGACATGCTCACTGATCTTATCCCATTGACCATTGTTGTTAAGGAAAAGAGTCTGGTTATTTATCTCAGAGGTGGCATACATTTCGACACCCTCCAAAAGAAGAAGGACTTCCTGTTCCGTCCATTCCTTTTGCTTGAAGCTCTGCTCCAATTTGATAAAGTCGGACGAAGTAAAGTTCGATGGGAACAAACCTTGGTCGTAAACATCCTTGCTGATGACCAGCGGACCCAAGCTTCCACTTGTCAGAGCCTTGCTCTTGAGATTGTGGTATCTCACTTTGCTGACATCATTGGATGTCTCATTGCAAAAGTACAGCACCGAGTTTGGCGCTTTTTGATTTGTAGACTCGTCAAAGATATTTCTAGTAACTTCCAAATTAAGTGGAATGGATCCATCATCCTTTTCCTCCAACTTGACAGAATTTTCGGTGGTGGACTTTTGATCACTGGTGTCGGAGGTTGTAGCTGCTGAAGACTCAGCTTTCTTGACCTTGGAGCTTTCTGGAATAAATGGAACTAAGCCTTGGGGAGTATCCAAAGTGACTTGAAAGTGCCCCGTGTACTGTGGACCGACTAGAGTAGGCTTGGTTCTTGGGTCTATCTGGTAGTTGATTAATCCCCATTTTTCCAAGAAACGATGTATGCGGATTATACTGGCAACATCACCTGCCAAGTTACGACGCACGGCCGTGACTGTTAAATATTCAATTGGGTTTATCCTGTAGGAGTTGATCATGAAGTCTCTCAGATTCTTGTACACTTCTGGAGTCTTATAAGTGGATGGGTTTTCTTCATTTTTGGAGGGGAAAAAGTCAGGGAACAGTTTCTTCTCAATCAGATGAACGGTGTTCATGTCGAACCATTTGGAGAATGATGGAATAACAACGTGTCTTGACTGTTCAATGAGATAATTCTTCGCAGTCTCTTGGAAAGCTGCTCTAACCTTTTCAAGATCAACGGGTTCTGGCTCAGCAGGCTTCTCGGCCTCGGAAGTCTCAGCGGGCTGCTCGTTGTTGGCCTCCTCAGTCCCCGTCATTGGAGTGTCCTCCAAAGGAGTCTCTGGTTTAGAGTCACTGGGCTCTGCAGACATGATATTTCACGATTGATGTATTGGTGAAAAGGTGTAGCGACTTGTTTAGCTTCTTGATTTTTTGTGCCTGCACGACTTTGCTTGGACACGACAACCCACCTTGTTGGAGATCAGAAGCTAGATGATACTTATTAGTTAAAAATATGCCGATTAGCCATATACTGAAGATCTTATAATGTTTTTGTTTTCTTGAGGTACTAGAATGGGTAGAGTTCGATTTTCATGAACATGTGTTAGCCATGTCTAGCGTGCGGTTGCGCATACACCAACAAGGAACTCACCAATACCTAAGCAATTCAAGGAGAGTGAAGCAAGTTAGATATAAGATCGTAGGTGTTTTTAAGGGGTGCTACTTGTTAATCGGTATTCATCTTTTACTTCACTATAACACATGTGTGGCTTCCAGAAGGTGAACTCTACTACTTTTCTGTATACGCCCTAGTTCTTGGAGTCATAATCAAAAAGAAGCAAGCCTGATAGAGATTAGTGAATGATCTGAAATAGTTTGAGGACAACATTTTGGCGAAATTAACCAATAGCTTATCTGGTTTACCTCTATATTTATATAGATAAGTGGACGGCTGCAAAATATGTCGCGACGAAATGGGAAAGATGTGCGACACGAGCAACGCGTAGTTTGTTTACAGATCGTTTATCTTGATATCTATCACTGCTCAGAACAGATTTGTTAAATCACAGTCGGACAACACTAATAAGATGGTTGTCGCAGTGAGCAGGAAAAGGAACAGGAACGAGAGGCCCCAGTATGGGGAACTCCACTCGTCGGACGTGTCCGATTACGATGAGGTGGAGGAGTCTGATTACGAGTCTGAGGACGATCAGCCTCGTAAGAAACATACCAAGAGTACCGTTCAACGCCCACAACAAGTATTGGAAAGTGAAGAAAACTCTTTGTTCAAAGCGTTGTCGAGCCCGGTTGTGGCCGTATCAGAATTGGCACTCGAGTGGGTTGAATCATACATGGCGGAGGAAGACACCGAAGGCGTGAACTCATTCATGAACATGTTCAATCTTCTTTTAAAAGCTGTGGGATGCAACGTTCCAGTTCAAGCTCATGATATTATCAGCCCCGACTCGGCAGTTGCAACTGTGAACGAGCTTAGTATTCACTTCGAAAAGCAGAAATACCATGAGAATCCATTTGCCTCAAACAACAAGGATGTGAAACATTTCCAGAAGAACGTTTTGGAATTTTTCAGTGAAGTTATCTTTTATGCCCACGAAAAAGGCTGCTTATATCAAGAGCTCATAGACGAGGGCCAGACTGTTCTCTCATCAGACTTCATGACGTCTTTAATACTGTGGTTCAGTGCCCTCAGTGCTAGTAATTTGAGACCCTTTCGTCATGTGGCGACTGTTGTGACACTAAATATAGTCACTCAACTATGCCACCAGGCCGCTTCTCTTGAGGTGTCTCTTGAAAGGCAGGAAAGACAGTTGAACAATGCAAAGAATAGCAGCAATAAGTCTAAACTGAAGCGCCTGAAAATTGAGGTAATCCAGAATAACATTGACAGAACAAACATCAAGATAGGTACTATTAATGAGTATTTGGATGAGGTTACAAGATCTGTGTTTGTTCATCGTTATAGAGATCTCGACAGCACAATCAGAGTCGAATGTTTACACGCGTTGGGCGACTGGATGGTTTCCAACCCTGCTTACTTTCTTCTGTCGGCGTACTTGCGCTATTTCGGCTGGCTTTTATCAGACCCAACAGATGCCGTCAGGGACGAGGTTGTGAGGTCTCTCCATCGCCTATACAAATTTCTGAAAGGGTCTATTGAGAATATGGCCTTCAGCTTCAGAAAATTCACGAAGCGTTTCCAACAGCAACTCATCAATATGATTTGGAAAGAAAACTTGGCAAGTATCAAGATTAATCTTTTTGCAATTTACTCCGAGCTTTTGAAAATCGGTTTCCTTCTGGATTCAGATAAAAGTCGAATTTGTTCGTACGTTTTTTATCTTGCAGAATCAGAACTTCATCATAAACAAGTCGGCACCAAACTTAAAGCTGAATGCAGCCGATTTATTACCATAGCATGTATTCAGGCCACTGAATCTACCGTTGACAAACATTCCAAGTATTTCCAGAAGTCATCGGGACCCATCAACACCAATAACATAGCTGGTGTTTATAAGCTCAAGTACCTCGCTGCATTTTTCCAAGAGTCAATAGATGAGTATTCGACGAAGCGCCCTCATTTATTCATTGACGAACCGAGTGTGAGCTCATGGAAGATGCTTAAAGGTGTTTTTACGGATTTGCAAATCATGCCCGAATGGGCTGGTGAGTGGGAGTTGATTGTGAAATACTTATTCTTCGATACATCAGCATTAATTGTCGAAGGTGCATCAGATAAGGAGACAGCCTCTATAAGAGATAGCCTAGAACTATCTCTGAAGGACCAGCAATTTTTTGTTTCATTTTTGTCGGGCAGCGTCGATTCTTCGTTAAACGGCAAATCTCGCAAGGGGTTGGACACATCCGAAGATTCACCCGTCAACATGGTACCCAAATTAGCCTGTCATTTAGCAGATCTTGAGGATTTACTGAGTAAGGTAACCTCGATGTATCCTGTTTTTCTCAGAATCTGGAATGACTTGCTAGGCTTCAAATCCGAATCAATCCAGGCCGTGTATGAGCACTCCAATAGCATCGATACCTACAACCTGTTGCATGGTAGAGTGCTTCAATACTTTTTGGAATGCCAGGAAATGTCATATGATCTTGTTGAGCTTTACAAAGAGTACTTTTCTCTTCTACTAACATCGTCAGACGAACGCGGACAAAATTCCAGCAATGGGGATACCAATCAACTTATCAATCCTAACGTTTATCTTAAGATTGAAGATACTATTTTAGCTCTCCTGACAGAAATAATGGAGGATTTAAGTTCAAAAGGATCATCGCATGATGTTTTTGAAGCAACTCTGGAACAAGATGATCCTTTTGTCTGTGATCAAAAAGATCTTTGCAACACCTTGATTGAGATATCGAACCCTGTTAAGAAACTCAACATAATAGGAGATATAATCAGCATTATCAGATCGGTTGGAGAGCCTCTACTTGACTATCCCGGCAGTTTACTTGAACTGCTTTCAGTTAAACTACTTTCGAAGTTTAGTTTCCAAACCCTCGTGAAGCTCTGGCCTCGTAACTTGTCCAAGGTAATTAAGGATGTAAGTGAAGCCTGGAGTTCGATACTAGATTTCGGTCTCATTTGCCTCTGCTGGAAGCTAGAAGATCTTATGTATTCATTGAATGATGGCACAGCGGAGACTATCAATGTTGATATCTTCATGGATGATATGTGTGGTATCTTCGTTAATGTTGTTGACTGCTTCAGCTCGTTAAACGAGGTAGTATTCGATCCTGAGGAATTGCCAGGTCTAAGCGAAGACACTAAGTCCTTGAAGATTGAACTCGCTGAATTTCTTCACATGTTCGGGACTAAAATAGCCGATTTCGCCACGTCGCTTAAAGCGTTCTATGATCGGACGAAACCAATTCACCGCTTTAGAGACTTCGATGCTATGTTTTGCACTTCGGAAAAACTCGGGCCATTCGTTAACGGCGAGCTTCCAAAGAATTTGGAAGATGCGTTGATGAATGTCTTCTTAATAAGAGAAGCAAAGCTTGGCTACCTTTTGGGTGAAGACTTAGAGAGGCTTGATAACGAGAATGTCAACTTGGAAGAATTTTCAGAGGAGCACGATGAAGTTCAAGAAGACACTTCACCGCAGGAGGTCGTCACCAGATTTGACACTAGTGACGAGGAAGATAATGAAGAGGACGAAGTTAGGGTCGCTAGGGAAACCGCTGAAAGAGAAGCCAGACTGAACGCAAGATCGTCCATGCTCAAGTTTAAACTGGACCGAAAAATTTGGACGCAAGAAAAATTGCTATCTGTCTATTCGATGAAGCTTCTAGGACTTATCAAGGCAAATTCGTTATCGTCTCATTCTACGGAACGTTTCAAGCTTAATGGCCAGAAGCTTGGGCAAACTTTCGGCACTATCGTTTCCATGATGAGCAGCCCTGACCAGGTCAATAGAGAAAGCGGCTCATTTGAAGCTACTGAAGAGCAATCTGCGGTTGTTTCATAATGTCATTAAATATGATAAATAATTTTTCACTAAGTTCTTCCTCTCGAGTTGTACTCTGAATCAATATTTTGATCGGTAGGCGCGGTTGTCATGAACGTTGGCACGCCAGGTTGCTGAGTTTGTCTCGAATCCTGTTGTGTCAATGACGAGCCTCTTTGCCTTCCGTTCTGTTTTGTGTTTGGTATACTCATGGATCTCGGCGTATACTGTTCTTCTCCACTCAACATCAGGTGGTCCGAAATGCTATGCATGTCATCTGGATCATTTCGATTCATGGGTAGAGTAACATAATTTGACTGGATATCTCCAGACCTTGGCAACTTCTTAATATTAATCTGAGAACTGGCTGTGACAACCTCAGGTTGGCCATTAATTGTCCTTGAAGAAGGTCTATAAGCACTAGGAGGCGGCCTGCTTGGTGAAGTCGAGGTTCCCAGCCGGTATCTCAACTGAGACTGAAACTTGGCTTTGATAGAAGGTGCCTGCTCCAAGGCTGGACTGCGGCTTCGAGTTTTGACGGACCGCATATTGAGCCCGCTGAGATCAAGCTTTAAATTGTCTTTGTTCATACCTTCTCCTCGACGAGGTGAACATTTGAACTTATTGCTCTTTCTGAATTCCACAAGAGCGCGTCTAATATTGTACGCAGAGTCTTGACGGAAGATCTTGATGAGGCCTGTTTGATCACAGGTGACTATGATATGACCTATGTCAAGGCCTGTAGTCTCCGCGTACTCGATTTCTTTCTTTCGAGGACCAAGGATTCCGTAGTCATCGAGTTGAGGAGCCCTCTTTACCAAATCGTAGATAATATCATCCGAAAATGCGAGAAGCCTTCTAGTATTGTCCGGTGCAAACAAAGCACTATTGACTTTTGTGTGATGAGCATGAAAGCAAGCGTACGAGTTATTTTCGTTTGGAATATAATGTTCACCGCTGCTGTCTTCTAAGAAACGTTGCAAGCTTAGTTTCTTCCAAATCTTATTGTCATGAAGTAGTTTCGTAAGTTTCTTATGGGTATGGTTTACTTGCTGCTTGCCCTCGTTATAAAGTTCTTTGAGAGCAATCCTGAGCTTATTGTTAATGATGGAATTGTTGTTTTCCCACACATAAACCCAGTGGTCTTCCGATCCACAAACGATGAAACGATTATCATCACTCAACGATGCCACAATAGATGAACTGGTATTCGTCGCTCCTTTGAAACGTGTAAGTAGCCTGGTGCGATGCATGTCAATCAATCTTGCTTTTGAGTCATTCGTTGTGATAAGTAAGTTCCACCTAGCGAATTGGGTAGCTGGAATGTCTGTAGCTGCTTCATTCTCGAACACTTTTATGCCTGTGATCTTGTTCCCATGTTTTGATGCAAAAGGGCTCGCCATGGATCTCTCTTTGAGCTCAACTCTGCGGGTAACATTAAGGCCTTGTGTCTCGAGGCCAAATAGAGAGCCATTGAATCCACCGACGATACAGTTGTTACCAATAGGAGTGAATGCCAATGCGGTGATCAAGACATCATTGCCCAAATTCTTGCTGTATGCGACAGAATTGTCCAAGATGGACCACAAGCGAACATAATTATCTAGCGAGCCACTCAAGAAGAAACGATCATCATTGGGATGAAACTTCACCGCAGTGACAAAATCTTCATGCTTAAAAGTTTCCAAGCATTCAGAACGTTCAACATTCCAAAGCTTGACAGTGCGGTCCATAGAGCCAGATATGAGGAAATTGTTCTTGCTCCAGTCTAATGTTAAAATGGATTTCGTGTGGCCTGCAAACACAACCTCTGGTTCTTGTTGGAAGACGGGTGCGTATTGAAAGACCTTCAGTTTTGAGGAAGGCAGTTTCCGTCCAGCCTCACGGCTCTTATATTGAAGCCTGCTCAATGGTGACGAAATGACATGCCAAATGTAGATCTTGCTGTCTCTGCCGGCGGCGGCCAAGTACTTACCATCTCTGCTGAATTCCATGACTAAGATCTCATTGCTACGCATGGACGCACTATCATCACCAGCAGAGGAATTGGTTGTACTCTCTGAGAACTCAGCACTACTCAGGTCTGAATCAGAAGCCAATGCTTCAGTAACATCCTTCTTCTCACCGCACCGAAGCTCCTGAGCAAGGAACAAGTTATTAAGCATCCGCGGACTTTTGTTGCTCCGCTTATTGATCTTTAAGCGCTTGGGGAACATCAAAGATTCACACGTTAGTCCGGCCCAAGGAACATTCGTCTCTGGAGACTCATCTTCAGCCGTTGGGAACGCTTGTTCGCCGCTTCTATCAAAATCGTCATCGTGGTAGTCGTCAAGGGTATAGTCGGAAAGGATGTCATTCAGATCGTGCAGATTGAGGTCTTCAACCAGCTGGTCAGCGTGATTGAAAATGGAAGTATAGTCATCGTCAAGGAACACACCGCCATCTTCACCGTCGGAACGAAGCAGGGGAGCTTTTGGAATTGCTCTGGAACTTCGAGGCAGCGAGAACTTAGTATCTGAAGAGAAGCTGGTACCCGTAGAAGCCGGGGAAGGCGGGCCCAGAGACTTCTTCTTGCGGAAGAGCTTAGACAAGATGCGCTTCTTGCCTCCCGACTCGTTTTTCGACATTGGGCGAGTGGGTGCTGAGGAAGAAAAAGAACAAGATAGCACTCAGGTGGAGTGGAACTTGAAATGGGAATAAAGCCTATTTCAGGAAAAACCCGTCTGCGTGCGCAGGCAGGCCCTTTTTCTCGCCCCTCCTAGATGCCAATTCTACGCCAGACGCCAGACGCCAGCCGCCAGGCGCCATACCGGAGTTTCCAGGGCCATCATTTTTCCTCCACCTTGGCGCCGATCGAGCAGGGCGGCTTTGCGAAACTAGACTGACCCATCGACCCAGAATCTACAGTACCATTACCACAGGGAATCCAGGCAGCGTCCCGCCAGGAAATCCAAAGCAGCAGTTTCATCTGGGTCTGTTGCTGGTGACAACGTCTCTCTACCTTCTATTCTTTCTCTACACTTGGCAACTTTCCCTGATGGGGCTTGACATGTTCGCCCAGACAGCTCTAGACAATGGAATAAAGGTTCCCCTTTCTTTGAAGGAATTGGCGTCAAACAATAAAAGGGCTCAGCGAGCGAGAACAGAACCCTCTCTCAGTGAACGTTAAAGTTTGCAGCCAAGGGGCTTCGGTGCGGATTGCCGCCGCGTCCTCACTCACCACACCGTAACGCTTGCCATTTTTCCTTTTCTCTTGCCGTATGTCATGGCGCACTGCTCGCTGTCTTAGCAACTGTTGTCGCTTATTCTGCTGCAGGCACTGACCCTGGGAAATTGCTGCAACTGTGGTGGAGGAAGAAGTTGCTGGTGGAGACGGAGAGAAAAAAAAATAATTGGTGGAGTAATGTGGGGGAAAAGAAGCTTTTGTTATTTTCTTTTTCGCCTTCCGTTTGAATTCTGGGTTTCTTATGGTTTCGCTGACGCTGGGTATCCGATCCATCCGGTGGGGCGTGTTATTTGGTAGACTGGTTACCTTTTTTTTTTTTAGAAGCGGTTTTTCCGGTGGATTTGCGCTGGCGCTAGAAAGCCAAGAGAGACGAGAAAAATTATTCTTCTGGTGAGATCTGTGTTGCAAACCATAAATTGCAACACCACAAAAATGATGTGGATACTGCGTTGTATCCGTTTTCTTTTTGGGACCATCAAAGTTTACTTTGAGGGTAGGTTTGAAGCGCTTCTGTAGTCGATGTCCCTCGTGGTGTTGCTGGGTTCTAGTCTGCTTTCATGCATCTTTACCTTCTTTGTGTCAAATGGCTGCGAAACTCAAGCCTCATACGGTTTCTTCGGAACGGGAGAAATCCGGAAGGACCAAGGAAGATTCACAAAATTGGTGCCCTGTCGATATTAGGAGTCGCCTGGGTTCAACAAATCCGATTATCTGCTTGCACGGTGACGAAACAGATAAGCAGCCGAGGTCTGTTCGAGCCGCAAGTGATACATTGTGTGATCCGACCGAGGCAGAAGACGATCTGTCTGCTCATTCAGATAAGTGATGGTACGATAATAATGGGCTCGAAGGGTTTGTGATCGACACTAGCGAATATAAAGCCGTTGAAAGGGGTGCATTTCTACAAGAAGAGGCACAAAAGTCCCTCGCAATTGCCAGAGGCATTCCAAGGCTAAATTAATTCAGTTGACTACGATATTTGACAATTAAATTAGGGGCTTCAGGGTTGGTGTATACGCAAACCAATTTCCATGATCTGGCTGGCTTACCCCAGGAAACGCTCTTATCGAGTTATTCTCTCCAACGCAACCACAGGACGTCTACGTTTACTTCCAACAGCTACTTTGCGTTCATTCAAGATTGGTTCCATTTACTAAGCTATAATAGTACTCACATGATGAATTAGTGAACTGTCTGAATTAAAAAAAACTCGTCACAGTCAATCTGTCACGTCTTATGGCTACATTCCCTTTTTTCCTGTTGTTTGTATTACATCGCCTGTCACACCCTGCCCGGCAATAGCCGGCAAATGCACTATGCTAACTGCATGCTTTAGGTCTTCTTCTTTTTAGACCACTCCAAACGCAAAATCAAGGAGTAGTAACCCTTGCCGTTCAACTCGTCCAATGCTCTCTGTGCAAGCAGCTCGGTGGCGAATGTCACGTAAGCAAAACCCTTGGATTCGCCGGTTTCTCTGTTTCTGATAAGCGAGCATCTCTGCAATGGACCGTACTTTCCAAGCAACTCTTCTCTCAACATCTGGTCGTCCACCATCGTGTTCAACTGGGAGATTCTCAATGTACAAGAGTCGTCTCTAGACTCTCTGCTTGGAGCATCGGCTCTCTTATGCACTGGAACGTATTTAGAAGATTCGGTAGGCTCTGGAGTAGCACCTCCACCACCTGGGGCGGCAGTCTCTGCTCCAAGCGTGTCCTTGAAAGGACACTTGGATGTGAAATGGTCACCACCACATGTTCTACATGTGAGTCTCTGCGAGCTGACCAAGTTGGCTTTCTGTTCCATCTTCTCCTCCTCTTCCTTCTTCTCAAGCTCTTTCCAAGAGGCACCGAGCTTCAACTCGATCTTTTCACCCAACTGCGTCGTTCTCGTGTCTGGGCCTGGAGGAGTGTGCTTCTCTTTACCAAACTTGGCCCAGCTTCGGCGGATGGCTATGGATGGGTGTACTCTTTCCTTGACTTTGACTTCCTTGATCTTCTGTGTAATTTTCACCTTCTGGCCCTTGGCGTTGAGTCTATAGCTCACCACCGTCTTGGTACCATCTGGGTTCGAGGTAATCTCTGGGACTGGGATATCGTCCTCAGCATCTGCCCACGACTGAAACATATTTATGTGTTGTTTAGGTGAATTATCGATGCCTTGTAGAGTACGTTTGGAATACAGCGAAAAATTTTAGTGCAGTCTGCACGACCGCGCTTCTTAGTACTTACTCTATGATGTCGCATTTTGCATCCACTCTACTAGACCAATTACCAGGATGGAGATGGCACTGTCTTCCCCAAAATTATATTGAAATATCTTTAATTACTAAGATCCAGACAAATTATTTCAGCGATTTCCTTCCTCCGATAGACTTCTTCATGTTTACCCCAGTTCCCTCTGCTGTCAGTGAACGGTACTTCCTTCTCTTGAAGAAACAGCGCGAAGATATCCAGTTGTCTCTCACTGAGTAGTTCATCTTCAAGGGATTGCAATATATGTGCTTTCTTGAACTCCAATTCAAAAGGCGTCCTTCTAAACTTTCCAGCTAAGGGCACTGCTTCCACGTAGTCGTCCTCAGATGCAAAAGCTTCGTTCACGAACAGAATATAGTCTGGGTACTCATCCACAAGGTCTGCAATGTCATAAATGCCATCAATGAAAAAGAGGGAGTCAAGCTTGATGGTGGGCGGATTTATGTCAAGGCTCTGCCCTAGTAAGGTCTGGTACATGAGCAATTGCAATATGAGTGTAGCTCCGACAGAATGTCCCACAAGCAGGGCATTGTGGATACCATGCTCCTTCTCTAAGAATGATATAGCATGTACGACGTCAACAAGGTGACTTGGATGTTTGACTTCCGGCGAGAGTCTGTAGTTCAAGCCAATATAGTTGGTATTGTCGGTTGGAAGTTGGTTAATTAGTTCTTTAAAGTCGTCATATGTGTTATTAGGATCTCTCCAAGCCCCACCATGTATAAATATGAGGGTGTGTTTATTATTTTTATCAAAATGAAAGAATTTGATTGTTTGCAAAGGATCCTCACCGTAATTGATCACCGATGCTACAGTCATGATAATGTATGTATGTTGTCTATTGCGTATCTATAATTTACCGAGCCCGTATATGTACAGGTTCACCG
Organism: Candidozyma haemuli; assembly: GCF_002926055.2. Taxonomy (NCBI): domain Eukaryota; kingdom Fungi; phylum Ascomycota; class Pichiomycetes; order Serinales; family Metschnikowiaceae; genus Candidozyma; species Candidozyma haemuli. The sequence goes on along the minus strand of NW_020289904.1, from coordinate 1,701,125 downwards.
TTATCAACCAAACCAACAAAATTCAAACAATTCCAGGAATGACCATGTAATTATCGCAAATGAAGTCATTTCTTAGTAACAAGTGATTGGCACGAGAGCCACCAAATAAGTAATACAACAGGAGAAGTAAAAATTGGAAGCAGGCGAACTAAATCGCGCTGAATGAATAATCAAAGAATGTCTAGGGATCGCCTTTCCAAAAAGCCATTGAAAGGTCGATTATCTTAAGTAGCTTTTTCGTTGTCATTGCGCTTTGTCAAATAGAAGTAAATCCACATAGATAGTTTTCGGGAAAAAGATCATGGGAGGAGAATATTTCAAGAAGAATAAAAACAAACATTAAGCATCAAGGCGCTTAGTAACGGGTTGGAGAACGGTCACGGGTGTAAGAGTCTCTCTCAAATCCACCATCACCACGGTCCCCACGGTTGTAGCCGCCTCTACCGCCTCTGAAGCCACCATCACGGTTGTAGCCACCCTCGCGGTTGAATCCACCTCTGTCACCTCTGAATCCACCACCACGGCCGCCTCTGCCGCCTCTGAAGTCACCTCTGAATCCGCCACCACGGCCGCCTCTGCCACCACGGAAGTCGCCTCTAAAGCCACCACGGCCACCACGGAAGTCACCTCTGAATCCACCTCTACCTCTTCTGCGTGGAACGTAAGGGCTGGTGTCGTGCTCAGCACGCAAAGTAGCACCCTCGTAGTCAGCATCGTTCAAGTTCTCAATGGCGGAAGCAAGCGCCTCACCCTCTTCGAACTCAAGGGCAGCAATGGTCTCACCAGTGTCGTAGTCACGGAAAACCTTAACGAAAGATGGCTCCATACCCTTGTCACGGACAAAGTCCTTAAAGTCTTGCCAAGCAGTGTTCTCTGGGACATTGGTAATCTTAACACGGTTTCTGTTGCGGGTCTCCTCCTTACGGCCGTGGGCCAATTCGATCTGAAGGGTCTGGCCATCCAAATCAGAACCAGACAAAGACTCAACAGCCTTAGAGGCATCCTCTGGGCTTTCGTAGGTAACAAAAGCGTAACCTCTCATAATTTGAACCTCAACAAGTGGTCCGATGTCAGCAAAGTGGCTTTCGATAGCCTCCTGAGGAGTTTCGAAGCCAATAGGTCTAACGAAAAGCTTGCTAACTGGAGCATCCTCAGCTGGAGGAGCATCCTGAACTGGAATCTGGTCTTGTTCGGTATCGGACATTATTAAGAAAAAATGAGATATAAGATGAGCAGTTTTGTAGTTGATATTTTTTTCTCCTGTGGTACGCGTGGTTTGGTTCACCCACTACCTTTCATTAGGGAAGATGGTAATCACAATTGGCCATTACAAGAGATATGTTGGTAAGGTTCTGATGAAAAGTTTTGAGAGACTTTGTCTCGGTAGGAAGTATCTACAATCAGTTCATCATTGAATTTTGACCAGTGTAGGCAGAGTTATCGTTATCTCGCTCATTTGCGGCTTTGAGGCCATATAACCGAAATTAACTGTATAGCAGTGTAAAAGCAATAGAATGAAATGTTTTTTATGGCTTTAGATCCCTTTTGGGCCGTTTCGCTGCTGTGATTTAGCATGGCCCTGACTCACATTTTCTAACAACATCCGATATGGTGTAATGGCTAGCACAGTTCGCTCTCACCGAGCAGATCGGGGTTCGATTCCCCGTATCGGAGCTTTCTTTTTGCTTTTTGGCAACTTTATCAGGTAAGAGCATAACTTTTGTGGCCGGGGCCTCGTAACGATAGCAACGGTATTCTACAAGCGTCATTAATATATATGTAGGCATTAAAGGGTGTTGGTAAACACCACCATTAAATAGGGTCTATTCCGAGCTCATCAAGATTGTCGTGATAGTTGTCCATTTTCGTGTCCTCCTCCTCCGTGTCCGTTAGGAATATAGTGTCTAGAATATGGTCTTTTTCGATAGCAAGTTTCTCTTTACCATAGTCCGAGCAAAACTTAACTGATGCAAGCATGGCACACACAAGATTATCATTGTTGAAACTTGGCATAGTCCCTGCCTTCAACTGAAGCTCCGTGGGTACTTGCAACTTGGATTTATCAATCTCCGTCTCACTTGCACCGGAAGGTAAGAAGAGTGCATCGTCAGTGACAAGTGCTTTCAAAAGACCACGAATATTCACCTTGTAGACTGTTGTATCGGAGACAGACACTGCCAATACTAGCTCATCCATGAAGCTCCTGATATTGATCGCTTTGGAATTGGAAGGCGAGAACACTTTCCAGTGTGATATACCGTTTGGAATAAGTGCATTGGTGCCAGAACAAAGCTTGTACGGTTTCAGTGGATCCCAGGGGACGATTTCGATGTTGAGCGAGACAAACGAAGACACATGGCTCATTTTGAACACTTCTTGAGGCTCGCCGTTAACTATGATGGTGTCTTTCAAGACAACGACCAAGTTCGGTCTATAGAGATCGTTACCACATCCGCATCTGACCAAATGGGCACGAGCGAACCCTAGCCAGATTTCACGGCCAGGAGGAATGATTTTTTGTAATTCCTCAGAGTTTTGCTTCTGAGCCTGCAAGACGTGACGAACATTAGCCATCTGCGTGCCCCCTCTAAATGGTCCAATTGACGACGACACCTTGAGATTTTCATTCTGCTCATAGAGGAACCCACATTTACCAGTTTCCAAGTCACATTTGAGAACTTGCATGCTCGCCCAGCGATAGACGAATAAAATTGTCTTGTCGTATCCGTTCACTTCACGGTCAGCATCACTAATCATGGGTGTCCAATTCTTTTGCTTTGATTGACGAGGCATATTTTTAATTCGTAGTTCGACCGCCTTGGCGTATGTCGTATTATGAGTGGGAGTGTTGACAAGGTCGTCCACGTTATTCTTGCCCTTTTGGAATTGCCACGGATAACTGATCCACATGGAACGATACGTGGTAGGCTTTTTAAGAAGCATTCTGTCTTCGTCATCATCAGCGAAGGCATATTTCTGATGGTGTAAGTTAAAAATCATCATTGGCTCCTCATAATTGTTTTTGTTCTTGACAAGAATTAGTCTGGGGTCTTCTGGCCCAAGGTACCGCAACGCACGGTCCTTATACTTGTGAAAGAATGGCACAGGAATGATTTGAGGGTAATGGGCTACCCTAAATGCCTGTTCGTCAACGTAAAACTCAGCACCTTGTTCATTGGTAGGTATAACAAGACTCACGTCTCTGACTTCTTGCCAGTTTTCATCGTATAACTGGGCATATGCAAAGGAGAATTTGGGGTCACGTCTATTTCCATCAGGAGAGTATGCCAACCGAGAAATCATAATGTGGTAGCCATATTGGTCCAAGTAAAGTGAAGAACCCGCAAGTCTGAACCAGTGGCGATGACAGACCTGATGCTTGAGTTGTAAACGGATCTGTAAATCAAAATAAGGAGCCATCTCAGACAAGTACTCATCATCTCCACGATCAATTCCTCTAATGACTCGAGCCACAATGTCACATAAAGGCGTATGTAAGTTTGTAGCTTCACTCACCTCTGTGGAAACGTTATTTCTGAGCAACCCACATTGATGCAAGTCCATGCCAATGTCCTGAGCCGTGTCGTAAACCTGGAACGGATGGGGGTGGAAAACTTCCTTTTTCACAGGAATGCTCTCTGGTCTATGTTTCTCGATATGTTCATAGTTATAGTTTGGATTCTCTCGAAGTGGTGGAGTATCGTTGATAAAGTCGGGAATTGCCGAAACGTCTATAGGAAACGAGCTGCCAAACACCAATCTAGTCTTGACAGGTCGAAGCTTGTGGGTGACATTTGTCCATGGCAATTTAGGATTCAAGGTTAAATGGCACACGAGCAAAACCACGAAAAATACTGCTAGCCCATACCGGGTCAAATGCCGGGCCATGGCGATGAGGTGAAGGAAATTTGTCTCAAAGCAAGTGTTGTTTGTTAAAAGAGCTTCACGAAGGAAGGTAGGAAAAAAAAGTTGAATGTCAAGTTCACGCGGTCAACGAGGCTTTCAGGCTCCTTCTAGTTCTGGCTGGGGGAGTATTCCTTCACATTCGAGCTGGGGCTCCCTTTGTTCTTCTAAGCCAGTAGAGTGTACAGAAATTCAGGAACGATCTGTATAAGCTGCGTGTGCGTGCACTACTGGGGGAAGCAAAAGGTTCTTTGGCTTCATACGTTAGTATAGATATGTGTATATGCATTTGGGATCAGTTTTTCTTTCCGTCGTCGTCCTTCTCCTCTGTTTTGTCTTCGTTCAAATCCATCTTGTTGAGCATTTGTTTGGCTGTCATAAGTTTCACATCTTCGTCTGCCTTCTTGGCTCTTTTTCCTGCTCCAAGCTTCTGCGAAAATGGCCGCACAACTGCTGATGCAAGCAGAGCTGGCGTCAAGCCGTCATCGAGGTCGAGATCTTCGTCGTCGACTTCGTTGTTTTCCTCCTCGTCGAGATCTTCGTCGTCGTCGTAGTCGTCGCCATCCGCGTCTTCGTCATCGTCGTCATCGTCTGGCTCTTCTCCATCGACGTAGTCCTCATCCTCGTCTTCATCGTAGTCGTCAGTATAGTCGTCGTCGTAGTCATCATCAGTAAAATCGTCCTCTTCTTCGTCGTCCTTTGAACCCTTTTTGCTGTCTTTCTCCTTGCTCTCACCTGTGTTGAACATCATGAAACTCTTAAGTGGAGACGTGAAGGATGCAGACATGGGTCTCTCTTTCAAAGGCAGCAGCGACTGCGTTTTACTTCTCTCAATATCTAATGATCTGACAGAGTAAAGCTCAGGCAGCCCTGGTGGAGGTGCTGACCCAAGCTTTGGCAGGTTAGGACCTGATTTCATCGATGAAGGCTCGGCTTCGTCATCTTCTAAGTCACTGAAATCGCTAAGGTTGGCCATTGGCTCTCTCCAATAATTAAGATCAGTGAACTTTTCGTCAGGTTTGACGACTTCATTAAAGCTCGAGATGCTTCGAGGCGATCCCGGGGAGTTGGGTTGGTCACCTCCGTCTTTAGAATGGATGTACTGATTAAACTGGTCTTCGTTCCAGTATGGACTCACCTCACTGATAAGCTTCAATGGTGGGAAGAACTGGTCAACAAGCTCTCCAATTCTCAAGTATGATGATCGATAACCAGCGAGCTCAAGCAACTCCATATGTACCTCACCGTAAGGGTTGATAGTGAAGATACGATGCGAAGGAATACGTACACTTCTGTAACTGATAGCGTCCGTAATTCTGTTACCAAAACCAGCATAAAATGGTGTTCTTTCATCAGCTTCATCAACACTCTGAGACGCTCCAGTCTTGGAGAAGTACAAACTGCTGATATCTCTCAAGCAAGCCATTTTGAACACTTCAGGTTTCTTCAAAATGATCTCTCGCCTTAATGCAGCCATAGTCCTATCAGGACTAAGAATTACTGGACCAGGTGGAAGCTTAACTCCGTCTTGGTTGATACTCTCCAAGTATTGACGAGTTGTGTCGGCTTGACCGACGGATCTTGCAGTCAAGTAAACAATATTGTAGCCATTATGAGCAATATCTTGGAAAAGCTTTGCAACACCAGGATGCGTCCAGTCTCTACCAATCATATTAAGAACATGGCCAAGGGCATCAGATTTGGTGATTGTTCCGTCAATGTCGGAAATAACGATAGGCGTAGTGGACTTCCAGAGATATAAATCTGAAACCACTTGAGAGTTACCTTGATTGAGTTTAAATCTAAGCTTGTTACGGCCGTAGTTCAACTTCATCATGCGTAATTGTTCGGATGTCAAACGTAACGTCTTAAAGTATGTCTGATCCTTGTACTTGTGGTCAATCAAGGAGCTTGGAGTGTGAGAAAGCTGGTTAGAGCTAACATCATCACTCAGGATAGAAAGATTGTCTGTGCTTAAGATGTCACCTTCACTTGGGTCATCACCTTCTTTATTGATGATTCTGATCTTACCATCTTCATCCTTGCATACCACTCCTTGTAAGAGGCTGAACTCACTGGTGTCTGCCTCGTCACTAATTGGGTATTCCTTACCATTAAGCAAGTTATTCATTTCACGTAAGAACACTTTCTGAACAAGCTCGTCAGATTCATCAATGTTCTTCTGGGAGTTTGGCTTGTAGCCATCCATATCAAGAACCATGTCACCATTGATGTCAATTTTAGAAGGGATATTAAGTTTCTGGGTGATTTTCTTTGCCTTTTCAAAAGCAATACGCAGAATCAGACTTGGAGTGTCGCTTCTTGAAGGACCGCCCTTTGGTGGCGGCGTACTCTTGTCTAAGCTGATTTTCAGCTCTATGTCAGTTGAAACATTAAGATCCAATGCTTCTGGCTCACTCTTGTTCAAGTCAAACAGCGAAGCACTAGGAGAGCCTGGTGGTGACGATCTAGGCGAGCCATAAGGTGACAGTTCTGCTGAAATCACAGGAGATGTAACTACCAGCAGTGACAAGTCCTCTGAGTCCGTTGCAAACACGAAGAATGCCTCACCACCTTCACCGAGTTTCATTGGCAAGTCTGTCTTTATATCATTAACATAAAGATCAATTTTCTTCTGCAGCGGTTTGATGATCTGGAACTTGCCAAACCTAACATGCCATGGTGAACAGTGAAACAGGCCATCTGGCTGCTCAATGACAATGATGTCAATGGCACCCGAGAGAGTGGCTGGATTCAAAGAATTCCACTGGTTGTAGACGTAGTCTCCGACTTTGCCCACGTATTGCATTGGGGTGGATATATGTGAATGACGCTTGAAGGTTTGTCTCGTTTGGAGGTAATGAAGGGCAAGCGCACTATCAGTAGGGTCCTGTATTTGGAGCACTGGGGGACCCTATGAAAACGCTTGAATGGTGCAACGAGGAAGCAAGGGTAGGTAGAAATGGTTTTTGAGTAATAAAAGGCTATTTAAAGGATTTAGTTTACCAATTCAGGTCTTTAGGGTTGTTGTTATATCGAACGAAAGCTGAACATTCCTCGACACCTGGTGAAACGTTATATTGGTAATTGCCCAAAGCAGTAACCTTGACTAAGCCAGCATGATCCGAAAAAGAAACCTAAATGAGGCCGACGTGTCTGCCAATGGGCTACTAGTAGTATATAATAATTTTGTTATGTAGATAATATTCTTCGCCGTACACTACACTGAGCCCTTTGGACGGTCTGTGATCCTCGGCTCGGGCTTTTCGCAACCAGACGCACTGTGTGTTATACTTGATGGTTGCAACAGCTACCATATGGTGAATCCAAGAAGACTGTTTAACGTGAAAGACAATATTCAAGATCCATTTCTATGTCACTGGAGTTTGAAGTTTTCGAAAATACACAAAAATCTTGGGAGCAACGCGGAAGGGTTCATTGGTCAGTTGCTTGCTATAGTTGCGAACGTCTGGACCATGTAGGGCCATTGGAGAGGAAGAAGTGGAGAAACAGCTCTGGAGAGTATAAGCAAATGACAGTGTGTGACTGGAGTCGTAGCCAATGGCAGTGGAAGATTCCAACCATAAGGTTTAAATTGGAACCGTAGGATCGACCGGAAAGTGTGGCTCCATCTCCACCTGACTTCGCCTAGAGCCCCGGCGTTGTATACCTAGTAACTTGTGCTCTAGTAGGCATGATCCAATTGGTTTAAGGCTTTCAATGCCATTTCCAGACCATTTCAGGCCATCTATGTACATCGATAGGCAACATCTACCAGTGAATATGCACCATCGGCCATTTGCAGCCATTACTCACAGTCACCAACTCAGCATCACCCACTGCTTTTTTCCATTTAAGTGGTCTGGCATTCTCCACTCAACCTGACCATCATTGCTGTATCTTCCCCAAGTCCCCCACAAATGTTAAACCAAAAAAAAAAAACAAAAAAGACATTAATCGCTCATTTACACGCCAAGGCAATTGCCTTATATACTATCATACGGCGTTTCGCCAGTGGCTTGACCGCTATTGTCTCGAGGCAAGGTGCACCACTCTGCCAACCATAACTGGGGAACTTTGCAGCCATACAAGGCCAGTAACCGCTTACATCTAACAACTACAAAACCAGTACCGATCTTCAACGGCTTTATCAAGCTACTGAAGAGACGAAAAAAATAATAGTCACCAAGCAGTCTTGGCTTGACCCCACGACAGTGAGCCATCATTTACGAGGCCTTGCCTTAGTGCGAAACCTAACACAAAATAAAACTAGCTTTACACGACAGGCATGTCAGATCTTTGATATGGAACTACCCAACAATATCAAAAGAAGAAGGTAGTATATAAAGTCTACTGGATTCCGTGACTTTTTATCCCGATTATTCCCTTTTATTACCCTCTTCGTGCCGTTCGTTCGTTGCTGCACGGACTGCGTCGATAAGATCTGTGCAAGAAAAGCTTCTTCTTATATCTTTTTTTTTTCTGTCCTCTGATTTTATACCGAGTCTTTTTCAACCACTTTCTTATCCCCCAACCATGTCTCTAGAAAAAGCACACTCTACTGATTTGGCGGCTAACGTGATGGCGGGCGACAAAGAGAGGGATACGGATTCCACGTCGTCCATGGCCCAGAAGGGTGAGTTGAAGAGAACCTTTTCTGTGTGGTCTGTGCTTGGTATTGGCTTTGGCTTGACCAACTCTTGGTTTGGTATTTCCGCTTCGCTTATCACTGGTATCCAGTCTGGTGGTCCATTGTTGATTGTTTATGGTATCATCATCATTGCTTGTATTTCTTATTGCATTGGCATTACGCTTTCTGAGTTGTCTTCAGCTATTCCTTCTGCCGGTGGACAGTACGTGTGGACTCGTGTTTTATCCCCTAAGAAGTACTCCAGTTTCCTTGCTTACCTTTGTGGCTCCTTAGCATGGGCAGGTTCCCTTTTCACTAGTGCATCTATGGCTCTTTCTGTTGCCCAAACCGTGATGGCCTTCTGGAAGCACATGCATCCAGACCATAACACAAAGTCTTGGGAGGTTTTCGTCGTATACCAGTTGGTCAACCTCATTTTGATCTTGTTTAACTGTTACGGTAAGTACTTGCCTTACATTGCTAACGGTGCCTTGTATACTTCTTTGTTTTCCTACTGTGCTATCACCATCACTGTGCTCGTGTGCGCCAGGGGTAACTACGCTAAGCCCAGCTTTGTGTTCACTGACTTCGAGAACAACACTGGCTGGACTACCTCTGGTATTGCTTTCATTGTGGGTTTGGTTAACCCTAACTGGAGTTTCTCCTGTCTTGATTCGGCTTCTCACTTGGCTGAAGAAGTCCATGGCGCAGACAGAGTTATTCCAATCGCTATTTTGGGTACAGTGACTATCGGTTTCCTCACCTCATTCACTTACTCTATCGCTATGTTCTTCTCTATCACTGACTTGAACGCGATTATCAACTCTGGAAGTGGCTTGCCCATTTTGGATATTTATTACCAGGCTTTGAACCATAGAGCAGGTTCTCTTTGTCTTGGTATTCTCATCTTCTTCACAGCTTGTGGCTGTACCATTTCGTGTCATACATGGCAGGCAAGACTCTGCTGGTCTTTCAGCAGAGACAACGGCTTGCCATTCTCCAAGTACTTGTCCATCATTGACCCAAACTTGGGAGTACCATTGAACGCTCACTTGTTTTCTTCCTTCTGGGTCGCTATATTGGGCTGCTTGTACTTGGCCTCCTCCACTGCTTTCAATTCTATGGTTGTGGGCTGTATCACGTTCCTTCTTTTGAGTTACTTGGTGCCCACTATTTGTTTGCTTTACAGAGGCCGTAACAACATTAAACACGGTCCTTTCTGGCTTGGAAAGGTTGGTCTTTTCGCCAACGTCATGACTATCGCTTGGGCCATTTTCGCTTTGGTCTTTTATTCGTTCCCTACTTTCATGCCTGTCACCGCTGGTACCATGAACTACGTCTCTGTCGTATACGGTGTATACTTGATCTTCACATTGGGCTACTGGTTTTTCCCAATCAAGAAGTACTCTTGCAGAGAGCTGTTTGCCGGTGGGCTTGGTAATAACGAAGAGGAGGAGTTTCCCGATGTGTGTCTCACGGAGTTATAGAGATGCTAGACTTTGCATTTTAACATTACATTCAATTCTTCAACAGGATATAGAATCTGGCAAAAATAACATATACCACTAGAAATAAAGAATAAGAGAAAACCTTAACAGTATGTATGAGCCCTCTGACACCTCTCTTTCAGATCTCTCGATCCAGACAGGTTCTTAATGGATTCAGTCAATCTTTCCACCAGCTATCGCATTCACTTACAACAGATCCTGGCCGAGCACTGAGAGGACACAAGACAAAAACTGCCCCGTTATCCAAGGCGCCCTTCCAGCTGTAGAGATGCACTGTCTAATGTGGTGGATTACTTTTGGACAAAGTTAATGAAGAAAGAAAAAAGGCAGGAAAATCTCAGCTTATATAGGGCCTCAGATCGATGCGTTCACGCCGGGTAACTTTTCGCATAATGCGAAATTCAGAAAACAGATCTATAAACATCAATCTTGTCTGCAATATATTCCAAGAATACTACCTCAATTTAAGGTTCCTTCCTTGACCAATTCATGTCGCTCTTTGGATCTAATAATTCTACGGCTGGGAAGCCAGCCGGTGGTCTAGGATTCTCCTTTGGGGGTCAGCAAAACACACAACAGAATCAACAGAACCAACAGAACCAACAACCTCAGCAGCAACAACCACAATTTGGCCAGCAGCAACAGCAACAGCCAGCAGCTAACTCAACAGCGCTGACGATGCAAAGCTCCGGTTTCGAGAAATCTTCGAATTTGTCCACCAGCGCGTCTTCAATTAACCCTGATGGCTCATCTGGAAAGGTGTTGAAAGACTTGTTGGAATCCGCTAGTAACTTGCCAAAGTTAGACAATGTTAATGTTGGTTCTATCCACTTGCCTTTAAATGAATTGCAAACTCGTACACAGCTGTTGAGAAGAAAGGAAAGAGACTTGGGTGGCTTCACGAAGGCTCATTACTTGCTCTCTGGCAGTGGTATCAATGCTGGCGATATAGAAATGGAATTGAAAAACATTCGTGGTCCTCCAGCCACTTTGGAACAGCGCAAAAAAGAACAGCAGGAACAACCACATCAGCAACGCCAGTCGCAATTTCAACAACTCCACGACCAGCAACACCAAAAGTCTGCTCTCCTGGCCCAGCAAGTTCACCAGCTCTCTCAAGAACAGCAGAGGCATGAACTCACACATGATCAACAGAGCCTTGATCTTGCTTCTCGTGAAGGCTTAGCTGGAGAAAGACAGTTGAGCCGCCTAGATGGAGCTCGTATGCCTGTTTCTTCTGGCCAAGCTGGAAAAAACATAGAAAGCTTTTTAAGCGCTAAAAAGGATGAAAATATCTTAAATGCTATCGAGCTGTCGCTTCTCGCCGCTTCTCGCGACTTTGATAACTTCATCACCAAGAATATATCCATTGATTGGAAGGTTCGCAAAGATCACCTAAAGAAGTCCCTTGGTATTCCTGTCAGAACTAAGATTAGCCAAGAAGAACTTTCTAAGTCTTTTACATGGAACCAGACTCAACCTGGCAATTATCGTATTCTTACGCCGTTGAAGAATAAGTCTGCATCATCGAGTGTCAGGCAACTTACGAGGGAGAAGTTCGAAAGTCATGCTAAAATTGTCTATCTGTTGAACGAAGCTCGCTTGAAGCAACAACCTTTCCCTGTCGCTCTAAGCTTCGAGGAGTTGAACAAGGCCAACCTGGACCTCAAGTCTAAGCAGTTGGCAGAAGCTTGGAGAATTATTGCATCATTGGCCAATGAGAAGTTTGTTAAGCTCGACCAAGAGCAGGCATTCTTTTCGGAATATCAAAGCAAGACCAATGAAAGTCAATTGAAAAAGCGAATTGTCTTGAATTCTAAATCTTGCTTAGAAAAGCAGTTCTTCGACTACATGGATGAAAGCTACACCAAGGATGATGAGAAGTTGCCAGACCATCGCGTCCCTAGTAACATTAATAAGGTCTCGCATTTCATTACTAAGATCATCGCTAAAAACAGCGATGCCAAATTTCTTGAGAGAACTCTACAGGTCAATGGAGTACCTATTTGGGCTCTCGTTTACTACCTCATGCGCAGTGGTTTGTATTCCGAGGCTGTTCAGCTCGCTGACTCGAAGAGAGAGCTTTTCGATAAGTTCGACAAAAACTTCCCAATCTACATTTCCAGCTATGTCAAGAATGAGTGCTGTGGTTTGCCAAGTGACCTTCAAGAGAGACTAGCGTCTGACTTCAATCAAACTTTCCAATTCCTTGACGAGAAGTCTCCTAATTTCGACCCATACAAATACGCCGTCTATAAGGTGATTGGCAAATGTGATTTAGCAAAGAAGAGTCTTCCTGCTGCTGTCAACCTCAGCATTGAGGACTGGTTGTGGTTCCACTTATCTCTCATAAATGAGTTCAACTATGATGCATCATCAAGCTTGATCTACGAGAACTACAGGCTTGAAAATTTACAGAAGAAAGTGTTGTCACTTGGACCAACAAAGTTCAATGCTTCGTCAAACAACCCGCTGTACCTCAAGACTTTAATTCTGCTCGGTTTGTACGAGCTTGCTGTAAAATTTGCCTATGAAACGATAAACGAATGTGATGCCGTTCACCTTGCCATCGGCTTATGCTACTACGGATTGCTTAGAGTATCTGGCTTATCGAACGACGATCTTTTGGCTATCAATTCTTCTGATCAGCATGAGATAAATTTCAGCAGACTCCTCGGTTCATACACTAGAACATTCAAGATCAGTGATCCAAAGGTTACAGTTCAATACTTGATCCTTATATGTATGGCAAAGGGAGGAAAATGTCCTGAGGAGACCGCCAAATGTCACGAAGCCTTACGTGAGCTCATCCTTATTTCTCGCGAATTTACCTTGTTATTGGGAGAGCTTAATGATGTTACAGGAGAAAAGCTGTCTGGTATTCTCGAGAAACAGCGTTCATTAATTAACTTGTCAGACTTGGCCAAGTTCCAGCGCACAATTATTGATGTTAGTGCTTCAAGATGCGAAGAGGAAGGAAGAGTGTTTGATGCTCTTTTACTCTACCAATTGAGTCAAGACTACGACGTTGTTGTCCGCCTTATCAACGAATTTGTTGGTGAAACGCTCTCAATGTCTGAGCTTGATAAACCTTTATTATCACAGAACACTTACAGAACGCCTTCAGGCAATGAGAAGCCAGAGCAGAGCATTGAAAACAACTTCATCCTTCTCAGCAAGCATGTGATGGGAACATTCAACAATAACAGCTCTATTTTGGGCAGAATTTCACCAGCTGCAAAGAAGGTGAACGACGCTTTGTTGGAAGTTGTTGATATTCGTGAGAGTTTTGCAGCCAAGAACTGGGAAGACAGTTTGACCGCTCTTCAAAAGTTGCCTTTCCTTGCTTCCCTCACCAGTGATGATTTCGTCGCGGTCAGGAACTCTGCTGAATCATTGACCGACTACGATGTTTCCCTCCTTCGTGTTGTCCCATCGTTGCTCGTCATGGTAATGACTAGCGTTGCCCAACTCACTCGTCGCATCAAGGACAAGCAATTCGGTTCCGTGGGAAATGAAAAAGACGTCTTGGCAAACCTTAGAAAGATCGCCAAAAATTGCATGGTTTACGCTGGCCTCATTCAGTACAGAATGCCCCGCGAGACTTACAGCTTGCTTGTAAACCTTGAGCTGCAGTTGTAAGTATCCACTACACATATACATAATACAGCGCGCACCACATTCAGCTTGTAGTATTTCATATCCTAGTGTACAACGATGCCACCTAAAAAGCTGCTGGCAAAGCAAAAGGCTCCCTCCTATGTCTTTCCACAAAGGCTTTTTGAACAGTCCAAGTCGCTCAAAAAACAATTCTACGTTCCACAACCTGAGACGATCATTCCTGGGCAGATTGTCACCATTGAACATTTCTTCAGTGAAGACTTCTGTGACCAATTGATCAGTTCCTTTGAGTCTGATCTTAAGCTAGAGACTACTCCGCTCATAAAGAGTAAAGATTATGCTGCAAGGTATAATGACAGAATATCGTTGACAGACAACGAAGCAGCCAGTGCATTATGGGACTATCTTAAACAGATCCTACTACAGAAGGTGGACTATGAAGATGAAGAGCTCGAACAAATCAATGAAATCTTTTCAGACGCCAAAAGCTTGAATCCACAGCTTCGAGTTTACCGATACACGAAGGGCCACCATTTTGGTAAGCATTATGATGATTCAGTGAAATGTCCATTGGCACACGATCCTACCAAAACAGGGCACACGAAATGGACGCTACTTATTTATTTAACTGGTGGAGACGAATTTGTCGGAGGAGGCACGATCTTCTACCCTGATTCCAATAGTAAAAGCGAGATCAATGTGCATCCCACTAAAGGGTTAGCGCTTCTCCATAAACACGGTGATGATTGCTTACAGCATGAGGCAGAGATAGTCAAGGAAGGAGTGAAATGGGTTTTAAGAAGTGATGTAACGTATTAGATCAGGATCGGCTACGACAAATTAACGACTTACAAATAAAGAATTCTGGTAATATTATATTAATTTTATCCATTGTATCTCTGTATAAATTTCCATGGTATGATTACAAGTGGGCCTCCAGACGAAGCATGCTCTTGTAACGGTCCAAAACGGCTTCATTAGCACAAGAGCCTCCGCAAACAACAACAATAACGATATCGTCCTTGGTCAAGTTACCCACGCTCTCTTTAAGATACTTGAGCTGGTTGTAGACAACAGAAACGGCAGCTCCGCAAGCTGGTTCAACCATCTTTCCGAAGTCTCTTTGGTATGCAATGCAACCCTTAACGGCCTCAAGGTCGTCAATGGCAGTGATATGGTTCTTGTTAGTGGACTGGTCATTGAACAAGTCCAAGGTTGGTCCAGAAACGTATGAACAGGCCAAAGAAGTAGCGAGTGATCTGACACAGTTCAAAGTAACGACAGAGCCTGCCTTTACGGCAGAAGAAAGAGTTGGCGCCTGCGCCGTCTCCACCAAGACACAATCAGCCTTGCTTCCGTTTCTCATGAGGCCTTGCTTGATACCGTTGAAGAGGCCACCGCCACCAACAGAACAAACCACACCTCTAACTTTCTTTGCATCCTCACGGCTCAATTGGTTTTGGAACATCTCGTCCACAAGCAAAGAGTGGCCTTTCCAAATCAATGGGTTGTCGAATGGATGGCAGTAAATGCAAGAGAAATCATTTTCAGCCTCAGCCATGAGGCTTCTAGCAAACTTATCAGCATCACTGATACTGTTTCCATGCAAGAGAACGGTAGCACCGTACAGACGAAGCTTTTCCACAACTTGCTTCATAGCAATTGTGGGCACCACCACGGTACATTTTACGTTGTAAAACTTTGCCGAGTAAGCAGCAGCAAGACCAGCATTACCACCACTGGATGCAAAAACATGAATAGGCTTTTGGCTGTCGGCCTTCTTAGCCTTACGAATGGACTGGTGGATCAAGTGACCAATGCCTCTCAACTTGAAACTTCCAGAAGGCTGCTCAATTTCATTCTTAAAGAACACTCTGCAAGGAAGCTTACCAGAAGTGGAAAGCAAGTCTGTCACTTCAACGAGGGAAGTCTGAACTGCTGGGGCTGCAGAGGTGTTGTCGTGAACTTGCAACATGATCAGAATGGATTGAATGAATATAAAAAACTATAAACTAAACAGCAAAACTTGTCCTTTTAATACTCTACGCACGAAAAACAAGGCAGCTGGTAAGAGTCAAACACTGTGGAACCATGCACCATGGCACTTAGCGGTGGGACCGGAGTTGCCCTATAGTAAGTTGCGGAAATGCATTTCCGCATTGAGACATGGCTGCGAAAACATGGAGATGGATTTCCAAACGGTAACCGGTGAGGCATACACTGTGAGTGTGAGCGCCCCACACTACGGAAATGCATTTCCGGCCCAAATATTGTGATCACCTTTTCCTTCACTTTGGCGCCTCAGCATGCCAATACTTTGACTTCATCTGCTTGTGCATGTTCAAACTTTCCTTCCTTCCTATAATAGTGTTAGCAGTTCTCCAGATTTTATTTACCTAAACGGCTCTGTCACGTCCCAGCTTAACCGTTTGGTCTCTTCAGTAAACACTCCATCTCGAGCCTGTCTGTCCCCTCGCTTATGCAGTCTGTCGAGATGTTTCCTCTGCCTACACCTGGACCCTATACGATCTGAGAAGTACTGTCTGGAAAATATACCATATCGTGATGGCATCCCCATACTTATTTCCAATCCACCGCCTGGGTTCTCGATATTGGCTATAGCTAGAGGGTTCCAGTTGGCGATTCTTGGCGCTTATCGTACTCTTCAAAACCCTTCGCTTTTAAATCAGAAGTACTACCGCCAGACATTGATCGCCATCCAGGCCTCATTCGTTATCCAAGGTCTCATATGGTCCCCAATTCTTGCTCTTCGAGTTTTAGTTAAAATTGCAGCTGTGTTGACCAAATCAAGAAGCCTTGACCATGTGGTGGCAAGTTTGAAGTCTTTCCAGTTCAATGTGCTCAACATCTCCATGGTCTTGATCTCAGGTTCTAGATTTTCAGCAGGCAATTGGACCAACTATTCTTGCAAAGTCTAAAGTTTATCGATGAAGTTCGCCTTACAAAGTATCCAGAGACTGACCGTGTTTATCATGAGAATCTTGTTTCTCTCAATACTGAGGAGAAGATCACTGATAACCGCCCTACTCTAGAGACTATCAAGAAAAAATGGGCCTCCTCTCAGGAATTTTCAGCCTTCATGCGTAGACACATAACCCGGACTCTTATGGGTGTTGGTGCCTACTTTGTGAGTAAAGTGCCTGTGTTTGGTTCCATCATTCTTGGTCTTGTGTCATTCCTGAACTTAGATAGTAAGATAGGCACGGTCAATGCGGCTGTCATATTTGGTGTCCTTCAACTAGTGCCCAAGAGGTGGGCCGTCCTCTTCCTTACAACGTATTGGGGCTCTCGAAGCATGGTCCAAGACCTTTTGGCTCCATACTTCTCTCGTGTGAGATTCACCAAGTCAGAGAAGGACCAATGGATAAGGTCAAGAGAGGGTATCCTTTTTGGCTTCGGGTTATGCCATTTCCTTCTCATCCGCAGATTGCCTTGGGTCGGTCTACTACTTTATGGCTTCGCTGAATCCTCTGTTGCATATCTCGTCACGAAGATCACTGACCCACCTCCAAAGCAGGTGAGCCAGCTCGTGAAATGGAATTCTTCTCAACTAGTCTGGAATAGAGAAAAAGAGCTAGATCTCTTGTCTGGCCTGTTTGCAGACAACGACGAAGGGTTCCAACCAGTTCCTGGTTCATATATATTTCATCATTAATATATCATAGCATTAAAGACCTACCTTAAGATCAAATATACGGTTACCGGAGTAAATGCAGTAAGCAAGATCAGCCTGCAATGCTGACGATAACCCTTCCAATTGGTCACTCGAACTTGCGTACACAAATTGGCCTAGCTCGTCACATTTGTTGGTCAAACTCAAAATTGGTAGTAACGTCAAATCGCAACGGCGCCAGCTGTGGCCCGATTCCGATATTGCGTATGTCACAAACTGCTCGTCTACCGCCTGGTCCAACCTGACCTTGAAAGTTTCCGTCACTATATCAGTGGACTCTGTCATTGTGACCTCTTTGGGAATCCTTGAGGCATTCTGTTGTCTTTCCGTCGGTAGACTCTTGAAGGAAGTTAGATAAATAAACTTATCTGAATGTGAGGAAAATAACCCAAGATCCATGTGTGTAATAACAATTTGGCGAATGTGCGTGGAAAGCTGTGACCTGATGAATGACTGTTCTTTCTTAATAGCAGACAATGCTTCATCAAGAACTTTGCTGTTCTCCCTGCTTGATATAAGAGCTTCAACACTATTCATCATGGCGATATTAAAAGTTAGAAGCTTTTGTAGCTGTTGCACGGATTTGTCTTGTTGAAAACATGCTATGATTGTATCTTTTAAAGTCTTTCGTTTCTTGATGTTTAAGGTGACTTTTTCAGGAACACCAAAATGATGTAGCTTCCATTCAAAGACAGAGCTAACGAAGTCTTTTAGGGCTTCTTCACCAGCAGTGGATGTTTGGAAGTCCACTGTTGGGAACTTCTGGGCATCTTGGATTAACAGTCCGTGTATTTGGGAAAGCGATGTCCCGTGGACAGCCGATGTGACTAAGCTTTGATCAAGCTCCAGAGAATGGATGAGACCAACTCTAATCTCAGCTTTTGAACGAATTTCATGATGTATAACATTCTTAGGAGCAACGCTGTAGGCAACAACAAAACAACCATTTGGGGTTAAGTTCGAGCCGTGGACAATAAAATTGCCTTCGATCTTGTCGTTAAGAAAAGTTTTAAAGACATTAGAGTGGGCTTTATTTTGCTCCCTGATGCATGCCTGTTGGAACTGATTTAGGCCCCTGTTCACGAATGTAGTCCAAGCCTGTGATGATGCAAGAAGGGAACACTGGCCGTCGTTGCTGACGTCAACAGATAAAAGGTGGCCTGTCTCGTACGAAAGGAAAACAGTGTAGCCGGAGTTTTTGATTCCAAAAGACAAGCCCAGTATGGTTGAAATGTGTGGAAGTTTAATTTGGGACTTCCTGCTGCCGTATGATAAATGTAACTCTCTTGTATCAGTTATTATTAGTATTTCTGGGGAGAGAAATTTCAAATGTGAAACAAGGAACCTGGAGGACTGTTTGGCGGAAGATGGTTCACCCTTCACCTTAAAGTCCTGGTCTAATGAAATTGTAATAACCGAGTTGTCAGACCTGAGTAACGCAAGTTTAGAAGAATCCGTTGAAACACTTTGTTTAACAACTGTGCCACCAGCATCAATTCTGCTTATCTCTGGTAAACCTGAAGCTAAATGGTGTATGGAGATATGGCCGTTCATATGGGCTAACAGAATGTAACTGACTCCATCTGCACCCTTGGCAAACGCAAAACTCGTTATCTTCAATTCAAGGCTCTCTGAATTGCTTATAATAATGTCACCCTCAGCAGTTAACCGATGTTGAGGTATGCTCAAATGGTCTAGTAGGCATGTAAAGCTTCTAAATAAGACACTATAGTGTTCAGCGTCTTGAGACAAACGTTTCAACACAAGCACTTCCCCAGTATTTAGTAGAACACCAAGATAACAATCCTTTGTGCCGTCAACCATTGGTGACCACGCGTGAGCAGTGATACAGGGTTCTGCTATCCTTCCGAAAGCAAATCTATCTTCACCGTCTTCGATGAGAAGTCTGGAGAATATTTGGAGGCCTAGTGACTCCAATTCCGAGATATTGAATACACTTTTCACGTCATAAAGGCCATTAGGGTCAATAACATTTTTGTTGGAGGAAGATGGAGCTCCCGTGTTTAGCCAGTTATGGAGCAATGGGAGTTTTGGATCTAGGACTGTGATATGATCAGAGTTGTTGATAGCTACTTGCAGGTTTTCTGAGCATTGAACTGGCTCCAAAAGCCCTGTCTCGGCAATAGCTCTCCCGATGACAATTGGTTTAGCCAGGGACATGTGGAGGGAAAAAAAATAATAACCTAACGATGGAATTCGTTAGAAGATGTTATGGTGATAAAAAAGTAAACAATAGTGAAGGGTGCGAGGTTCGAACTCGCGCGGACAACCGTCCAAAAGATCTTAAGTCTTCCGCCTTAGACCACTCGGCCAACCCTCCTATTATCACCTAATGTAGGTTTTGGGTTAATATTTCATTGCTTTTAATAAAATGTCAAATTATGAGTGTTTCTAGCCTGAATTTTTGTAGATTTAGATTTAAGTATTATCACTGCTATCGCCGTTTTGTGATTTAGAGCCCCGTTCTTGAGTTATAGCCATTTTAAGTTTTCTCTCGCTATAAACTGTCAGTAAAAGAAAGCATTAAGACGGCAAGCAGAGACAAAATTGCCAATTATTGACTTGTTGACTGTTTGACAATTTAAACAGATACATCCGGTAACTTTATTGGGTAGATATTTAGTGAAATCATCAACTGCCTATTCTGCTTCCTGTGCAATTACCTGAATACCAAGTACAGTTCTGTAGTCCACAAGGAAATCATGTCTCACATAAGGAACGCCTGACTTCAATGTTAGCTTCAGATGTGGCCTGGATTTTTATTCAAATTCTTGGATATCTGTTTCCTTATTCTACAGCTCGCCATTCAAAAAATTAACTTTCACAACATAATATACATAAATAAATGGGACATCTCTATCAAGAATTAGAAATACTATTGTACACTAGTATTGTCAGTACCTTCACGCTTTGGTCTTCCACGCTTCTTCTTGCTCACCTTATCGTTTTCAACCACAGTGGGCAGCAGCGTCTTCTCAGCTATTGGTCCACGACCACTTCCACTCACACGCACACCACGAATGGTGAGTCCAGTCTTTTCAATTGGGAACTTTCTTGGACGACCTCTCTTGTCTTTCTTCTCCAAGAGCTGTTGCACGGCCACATCGTTGAGAGATTTGAGGGAGGTGCCCTTCACAATGCCAACGTGCTTCTCTGAATCACCAATCTTCTCCAGCGTCGTCTTCGTACTGCTTTTGAGTAACTTATTAAGACGCTTGAAATTCTCGTGAGAAGAGTCAATAAATTCGTTGGTCGAAGGATCCAAGATATACTTCTTTGGTCTGCCTCTTTTCTTCTTTGAACCATCATCGTCGGTAGCAGGAACAAACTTGGTCACAATTGTGATCTTATGTTTATCCAGACCGTCAGTGCCATCGGAATCCTGCGGCAGGCCAGCATCCTCGCCTACCTTCACATCTGGACCCATTGGATTTTGAAGCTGCTGCGCTTGTTGTAGGGAAGTTCTTCTGTCCTGCTGCTTCTGCATCTGATGGTTCTGATTTTGAGCATGTTGCTGATGTATATGTTGCTGGTGTTGCTGTTGTTGATGATGTTGCTGTTGTTGCTGCTGCTGCTGTTGTTGTTGTTGGAATTGGTTGAACTCCTGCTGAGGGTCCATCTGCTGGCCTAGAGCTTGCATCTGATGGAACTGGCCATACTCAAAAGGTGGATGTGCTTGCAAAACCTGCTGCCTGCCTTGCTTGCTGAGCACCTGAGGGTTTGCATAGTGTGGGATTTGCGTATTATGGTTCTGATGTTGGGGATGTTGGTGTTGTTGATGAGGATGCTGTGTGAAATCAGCCTGAGTGAGCATGGGACTCTGGTCCTTCAGTCTTCTTCTCAGCTGCTGGGCATGAACCTGTCCCTGGTATCTCTGAGACGAAACCTTCTGTTGAGCATGCTGATGGTTCATACGCATCTGCTCTTGGGGATGTCCCTGGTGGTGCGCTTGTTGTTGTTGTTGTTGATGTTGTTGATGGTGACCCCTCTGGTCATGCGGCACCTGGTCCTGGGCATTCCCAAGCACCTGGCCCTGGTTATTCCTCAAGCCTTGCTGAGGCGGAAGTGTGAGTGGTGATGGGGCCATAGTATTGCCCATCATGCGGTTCGATAAGGTAGTGAGCGGAGGTGATGGCGTGCCCATTGAGTAGTTCTGGGGAGTAGGAGAACCGTTTCTCGAGCCGTAGACCAAGGGGATCCGCCTGTTTTTATCCTGGTTCTCGAAAGAGTTATCCATATTATTCAAAGGCTTCCCGCCGTTGTAGTTGTATGGAATACTCATGATGAATGTAGGACACTAGCGATACAACCAGATATGCTGAACGTGGACAATTTCCGGTAATTTGGCGATAATGGGGTGATAGGACGAGTCTTGAGCACGAGTTACAGTCTTGACGGTGATTTCATAAACTGAAACAGTGATTAGAAGAAATGGTTGCAAGAAATGTACAAAATAAATAAAAAAAAAAAAAAAAAAAAAAAAAAAAAAAAAAGAGCGCACGAGAGTAGGTAAAAAAAAAAAAAAAATACTGCGAAGCGGAGCTTCTGCGCAGAACGCAGTGATGCCTCTCCACAGATAACATGGCATGTAATACTACTACAACGAAAGCCTCGTTGGTATCAAAATAGAGGTCGGAAAAGGTCCTTCTGTGCAATTTTGTGCTTTTCTTACGATGCTGGTTTCTCTATATCATGGCATCTTCCTATAATCGTATCATTGTTACATCCCTATATCAAATTCCTATTGTTCCCATTGGATGCGGCCCGCTAGGGAGCGGAATCACAAGTGGGTGATTACAAGCTGTTTTGTAGGAATTTGGCTAAGCAAAGATTCCTGGAAATCTTCCACAAATTCTCTAGAGTCAACCAACTTCTCGTCGAAGGCGACCTTGAAGTTCACATTAGCGGTTGTAGGACCCTCTGCATCGTAGGCAACAGGTGCTGGCGAGGCATCGAATCCTAGAAGTTCATCAAAAGCGTCTGGCTGAGCTGCTGGGGCGTTAGAGCCCAATGGAACCAGAGAAGTGAATCTGTATTGAACGTCTGAAACGTCGAATCTCTTCTTGGTCACAGGAGCGATGAGCAAGTCGTCAAAGACATCGTCCACGCCGATAGAAGATGGAGATGGGCCCTTGGCGTATTCTGGGAATCTAAATCCATAAGTCTGTGTGATGGCAGTATGCAATGCTTTCTCAAAAGCGTGTTGGAACTTGAACTCGGAGACGTTTTCACCCAATTCTGATGTGAATTCTATGTTGAGAATGTTGGAAGGCTTTTGAATCTTTGGCTCCTTGGCCTCTTCCTGTTTCTTAGCCTCTTCCTTTGGAGGTGCGATCTTGATGTTGGACAAGTCCAAATGCTCTTTGTTCTTGATGTAGGAAGCCACTCTCTCGACAGCGTTCTTATCAATTTCACCCAAGTATGCAAGCACATCTCCTTTTAAAAGTCTGCCCTTAGGACCCGAGGCTGGGATTTTGGAAAAAGCATCTTCATTAGAGATTCCCTTGGAGTGAAGCAACAATTCCACAGCGGGCGTAAGCTTCTGTTGAGGGTTAGCCTTTGCAAAGACGTCACCCGAACTTGGTTCCTCACTAGATTTAGCAGGCTTCTCCTGCGATTTAGGCTGGGATTCCTTCTTTGGCTCAGGCTTGGATTCTGCTGGTGGAGCTTGCTCCTTAGGCTCTTCCTTCTTTGGCGCAGGAGTTTCAGCTGCCAAGTCAGGTTTTTCCAAAGACGATAAGTCATCGCCTGGTTCAGCCATCAATGCGATAGGTTTACCCACAGCAATACCATTGGCACCATCTTTCTCCAAGATCTCCCACATAATTCCGTCATCCTGGGCTTCAACATCAATGGTGGCCTTGTCGGTCTCAACCTCTAGTAAAACATCACCAGCAGCAAACTCCTGGCCGTTTTCGACTTTCCAGCTAACAATTCCTCCCTCTTCCATTGTGGGCGACATGGCTGGCATCTTAAACACCTGAGCATCGAGCAATGCTGACCTGATGTGGAAGTTTCGGGAGGCAGCAGCCATGTTGGCCCTAGCAAGTCTAGCCATACATGCTGTACGTGTAGCTGTTAATCTCAACATGGAGGTAGAAGCGAAGCGACTTAGACTTTATGTTCAAGAAGGAATTAGTTGAGTTTCAAAAAAGTAGATTATGATGAAGTTGTGCATATTTCGGACTCTAACCGCCGAGCGGGCGCGACATCTCCGAATCTTTGGGTGCAAAATCTGTCAAACCGGACTCCGATCATATATGAGTGAGGTTGTGAGAGGGATGCAAAATAGGATATATGGAGTCTTTTGTCCAGAAAATAGTGGTCTTTTTAATCCGAAGCTTTCTTGTAGTGGAATCATGGAATTGGTCTTCGGTAACTCAACAACTAACATTGCTCTTACACAACACTCCGGGAGCTGGCTGGCCTTAGTGAAAGCCAGGAATTGCTCGCTCTAGTCAACTCAATGGACGTATTAATGGAATAATACCACCTAACTTCCTTGTTTCTGTACTTCCAAAATAACTCTGCTTCACCGAATCTTCCTTAAATATCTCTCGTTATAGTACTGTGGTCTCTTCTATAGCTCTATCTTCCAGAGTAATTTATTGGTGCTGGCTCTTCAGGTTAAAGCGTGCTCTATTGCTAGAGCTAGTCCAGGGTCTCCATACCCACCAGTGAAAGCTTAGTTATAACTGTGAAGGGCAGCATTCCCTTAACTTACAGTGACATTTCAGACCTTCTCCTGAAACTAGCGAAGGCCAAGAAATAAATGGTACTATTTAGCTACACCGTAGAACAATGTTCATTATGGGAATCTTACGATCCACAGTGACAGGCCAGGTAAGAGCAAACACAGAGAATTAGCACAATTTCCCAACTCTGAACCCAATTCCGTATCCATATACCTCTTGAATCCACAATTTTCGCTGTTTCCTGTGAATTTGGTTAATTTGTGTATTCTTCACAATTTTAACCGCCCATTCTACTACCCCAGTGGTATTCTCAGGGTCCGGCTCCCAGCTGCAATTTGCATGTAAATAGGCGAACACCGGAAAAAGTACAGACAATGGAGGTCCATTAAAAAATTGAAAAACAAAAAAAAAGTGGCCCCTCAATAAACCAAAACTACTCAGTCCTATCTCACCTTGGACAAAAAGTCAAAAAAATCTCTTATCTTATAATTTCCAGCTGTGGTTGCTGCGCTTCAGCCGTTTTGTGTTTACCGTCCCCTTGTGGTTTCGAGGCCTCTTTTGACATTTTCGCACCCGGCCTTTTCCTGGGCGCAGCTGAGAATTTCTATAGACAAGCAACCACCACTGTCTGGTTTTTGACCTCCACCTTTTTTATAAGCGACTTATCAACTCCTTTCTTTATCAGGCTAACGTGTTCTCCATAACAAGACTTTTGTCGATAGAGAAAACATACATCCACAGAGTTTTAGCATTCGTTCTGTCTCTGTCGTGACCACCATTACTCCACATCTGGTAACGTTCGAGTTGTTGAGTTTTTCTAAGGAATCAACCATACCGCTTCTTGGGCGCTAGCATCTTACAAATACAGACTAGCTGGAAAATGGCACCCATATCAAGACTACAAGGGGTCTTGGCAGTGCTACGCAAGTACATGCGTTTCATTGGCCCGGGTCTCATGGTCTCTGTCGCCTATATGGATCCTGGTAATTACTCCACCGCTGTGGCTGCTGGTTCAGCTTTCCAATACAAACTTCTATTTTCGATCTTCCTTTCGAACTGTCTAGCGGCGTTCCTTCAAACCTTGGCCGCTAAACTAGGCGCCGTTACAGGTTTGGACTTGGCTGCTAACTGTAAGGAAAACCTACCTCACAGGCTCAACATCTTCATTTATATCTTGGCTGAGATTGCCATCATTGCTACCGATTTGGCTGAAGTGGTTGGAACTGCTATCGCCCTTAACATTTTGTTCAACATTCCCTTAACCCTTGGTGTCATCATTACCATGGTGGACGTGTTGATCGTCCTCATGGCATACAGACCCAACGGTCCCCTTCTATTCATCCGCATTTTTGAGTCATTTGTTTCTGTTCTTGTTGGTGCTACTGTGGTTTGTTTCGCCATCGAGTTGTTCCAAGTCTCCAAGGAGCCCACTTTTTCACTTGTCGAAGTTCTCAAAGGTTTCTTACCAAATGAAAAGGTGATTGATACGAGTGAGAGAGAAGGAGGCAATGGTCTTTTCCTCAGTTTGGCTATCATGGGTGCTACTGTGATGCCCCACTCGTTGTATCTTGGTTCGGGTCTTGTCCAGGCCAGACTCAAGGACTTCGATATCAAACATGGATACTACACTCCACCAAAACCGATCGAGAGTGAGTCTACTGCTGACCCCGAAGAAGAGAGAGTCCACTTAACTGGGGACGAATACGCGGATGCTGTGGGCGCCAAGGAACCCGAGGAATACTATAGACCTTCCGTACATGCTATCAAGGACACAATGTCCTATACGATCGCAGAGTTGGTTATTTCTCTTTTCACGGTGGCTTTATTTGTCAACGCTACTATTCTTATCGTTGCTGGTGCGACTGTTGGATCCAAGAACAAACATCGGACTCGTGATGACGATGATCACCATGACCACGATGAGTCTGATTCAGATGACGAAGGTGGCGATAATGCTGACTTGTTCACTATCTACCATTTACTTTCCAATCATCTTTCACAGACAGCAGGTTTCGTTTTTGTCCTCGCGCTTCTTTGCTCAGGTCAATCAGCAGGAGTTGTCTGTACCCTTGCTGGTCAGATGGTCTCTGAAGGATTTTTGCTGTGGAGTTTCCCACCAGTTATTCGTCGTCTCGTTACAAGAGCATTGGCCATCTTCCCATGTATCTTGGTTGTGTCGATTGCCGGAAGGGAGGGTTTGTCAAAGACTTTGAACGCGTCCCAGGTTGTTTTATCGATATTGCTTCCCGTTGTCACAGCACCGCTTATATACTTCACTTACTCTAAAAAGATCATGAGTGTGCCAATTTTGGTGAGAGACGGTGACGAGGACGTGGATACTATATTCGAAGAAGAGCTTGCAATCGGAGGACTTTCTGATAGCGGCACACAGAATACAATTCTACCACTGCGCAATCGTTATGCTGTCGGTGAACCGGCTATCAGACTCCAAGATCTTAGGAAGGCTCATCCTTGTGTTGGATGGGAAGACGAAACGGACGATGAGAGTCATGAACGTCAAAACTTGTTCCTGGAACAAAACAGGTCCGCTGCTAACTTTACTCCTGCTTCGAATGGATACGACAGGGATTCCCAAAGCCCGCCTCCATATCCAGCTACTCCTGCTCCCATTGACGCTTCGTCGGATGATCTTGTCCGCATAAAGGGCTACAGTGACATGAGTAATGGTCCATGGATGAATTTCTTTGCGATTACATCTTGGGGGTTCGTTACTGTGCTTAACATGGTTCTTATAGGCAGTTGGGTCCTTGGTTACGACGTTCCGCTTTAAGCATTTCCCATTAGAATATGATGACTCTGGGTTATCATGCATATCATTTGGTATATACTAGGCAATCTATAGACGAGAATTATGGCAAAAAGCTTCGATTCATTACTTATGAAAGACTCCGTAAGCCAAGTCACAACACAGAATCATTCCAGTAGTGACGACTTGCATCTTATAATGCGTAGTCTTAAATCCATTTTGTCTCTCGATCTTATGGACTCGCTCACTACCAGAGCGCTGCAGAGAAGAAACTGTCCATGAAAAGTGCGACCAGAATTCATAGATCTTTATCATTCGAAACTCTGCCATGGAGAAATTCATAGAAAGCCTGGCTGAGCTCTTCGAAGCTTTCCCGTCCGCAACCGTGACGATAACATACTCCAATAAAAATAAAAAGAAGAGCCTGGACAATGAAGCGCCAGCCAACAGTGTGAAGTTCAAGTGCACTGAGCCCAAACTGGGGAAAACCATCCAATATTCAACCAGAAAGGCCAAGGAATTGTCAAGACTTTTGACGTATTTTGGTCCTCGTGGCGTGAGTAAGAAGAGAAAAGCAGACAGTGAAGCTGAAGATGCTCAGACGTCGAAGAAGATCAAGTCTGAGGTTACTGGTGTGGCGAGCGTCATGAGTAACTCGAAATTCGAGGAACCACAAATAGAACCTGAAACTCAGCCCGTTGAGCTGACACCTGCTCCAGAGGAGACTAAGGAGAAGACGCCACAACCTCTGTCCAAGAGTAAGAAAAAGAAGAAGGGTAAGAAGAAGTAAAGAAGGTGAATCAAATAGCATTAAATGTATGAAACAGGGCAATTCGTATTAAGTTTTTCAAGTCATTGAAAAAATCCCATGAAGCGTGAGACTAAATTGCCATTCTTCTTTCGTGGAGAGGCATTTGGGTCGGTCAAGTTCCCCAAGCCGTTTATAACCAAGGGATCTTGAACTTTATTACCTTGCTGCTGAGACCGAGCAGTATAAGAGCTACTCCGAGAGTGAGCGCCAAGAGTCGATACTTCCGATTCTTGCTGGGTTGGGGCAGCGAGTTGTTTGGCTCCGAAGAATCCGGCGCTGAGGAGGGAATTAATGGGCGTTGTATCTCCTGAACCGGCGTGGTTACTTCTGTAGGAGGTGGAGTGGTGGGGCTGGATAGGCCTCGGTTGAGAGCTGGATTGACCAGACGTTTGGATATCAATGGGGGCGTTACGATGCCTCGGCGGAGAGCCTGATAGAGGCTGTCGGCCCTCTTCTTCATGCGATTGACCGCAACTTCTTGCAGAGTGATAGTTCTCCAGAGTAAAACCCTCTGTCGTTTCACCATCATCTCCTTGGATAGCGTCGTTTCCTAGATCTTCGTAGCCATCACTTGGGATTGATAACGCAGCATACGAAGACTGCGACGTGGGGACTTCAGCAAGGTGACCATTATTGCTGTCGTTGGTATAGTTCTGGTGTAACAGGTACCTAATCACCTCACCATCTGATGTATCTTCGACAGAAGCAATCTCGGATGGCTCCGAGGACGCTGACCGTGGTGCAACAACCTTCTCTTCGTGCAAATCATCGATTTCCAAGTAATTATTGGCATTGCCCTGAATATCGTGCTCAATCTTATACTTTGGACTGGTGATCCATTGGGACCCATTCACAACAAACTTAAACACCAAGCGTTGAGGTTCATCTACACGGACTTCACCAACGAAATCACCACCATCTTCTTTCTTGAGTACACCCTTCTTGAGCGACCAATCATCAAAATTTCCCGTAACTACCACACTGTCTGTGCCACTTGCCGCGGGCCTTTAGTGTTAGTGAAATATTCAAGCAATTGCAACCCTGAAAAGTGGATCATGTCTTATCAACCATGCGGCTGTACGTACCAGACAAATCTATGAGTATAAGGCATGTTAAATAAACAAGCAACAACCAATAGAGTTTTAAGTATACAAGGTTAAGGAAGAGACGAAAGAAAAAAGAAGGGGGATCAAGTTGAGACAAGCACTATTGCCTTATAAATAAATTCATGCGTAAAAAGAAAGGGAATCCACCCACCCGCCTTAGATCGCTCAACCCTGTACGCATACAGCTCGCGCAGCACCGATATTATGATCGCATTTTGGGGCTTGCGTCTCCCGGGTAACAAAACTGTGGACCCTTCAGGGGAGAAGGAATAGTGGAGGGGTCTTGATCGTAGAGAACTAGGATCAATGTTGGGTTGTTTTTAATTGGCAGAATTCCTCTTAATTAGCAGTATTTTTGGTGCTCTTTGAGTGCTCGGAGTTTTATGCCTCGGCCGATCCGCTCCTGAAAAATTGGGCCTCTCCCTGTTTTTGTGCGTTTTAGGGAGGTCTCGCTTCACTGGGAATCGCGATGCAGCCTAGACATAATATTGTGTGTCCTGCTGATGTACCGAAATTTCACACCTTGGAACCGTCAATTAGGTCCATTTTTTCTCTTGCATGCCTTCAGGTGGACTTGTTTCGTATTTCTTGTTTTCGGCCTCGGACCAATTGGTGGTAAGAACCGTACCGTTTGACTCCACATACGACTTCATCATGGCTCTTCTCGTATCATCATCCACATCCTTGTATAATTTTGCAAAGAAATCTTCCTCTTCTTCGTCTTCTTGGACTTTAAAATTGGACCAGTTAACGGCTTTCCTGGATGAGGAAGGATATGCCAACCCTGTGCCACTTTCCTTTGGCTCTACAGGCTTGATCTCTCCATTTCCTTCCAACAGTGCCCATTTCCCTTTGATCTTCTTTGCTAAAGTAAGCTCCAACTTTGTGCCGTAGATTTTGTATGTGGATTGCTCGATGTCTATTTCACCGTACAACGGTTCCAAGTTGTAGTTGTATTCGGAGTTTTCTCCACTAGGGAAGGAAATGGCAACAGATCGAGAATTGAAAGCAATGTTCAAAGTCTCTTCTTTGACATTCTTAGCGTAAATGGTCACGGTCACATTCTCGTTTGATTGGTACCAGTCATCTCTGATCTTTGCTTTGATAGGCGCCTGCTTATTGATGACATCAGCGCTAGTCAGCTTCACCTCGGTAGACTCTGAGGGTGAAGGTTCAGCCTTCTCTGATAAATTGAGTTTCTTCAAATCTCTTTCCGCTTTGGCGATCCAAATGTCCAACGCAGGTTCTGTAAACAGATACTCTTTCGCCTTCTTGAAATTCGAAAGTGCTTCAGCATATTGCTTCTCGCCGTAGCTTATTAGACCCAATCTGTAAAAGCAAAGCCCCTTATCATCTCTCTTACCTCTTCTATCGGCTATCTTAATTGCTTCATTGATATCTGCTCTGGCGGTCGAATGTTCACTGAGCTTCAAATAGGCAGCGGCACGCTTGATGTACGCAAGAAAGGCATCAGGATTTTCTTTCAATGCGGCAGTGTAATGGTCCACTGCTTCAGAGAACTTCTTGCTATTGACGGCTTCGTCGCCGTGTTTAATGTGTAGTTCAACTGCCATTGGTTTGTTGGATGATTTGTAGCGTTTACTGCTGTAGACACAAATTTCGCACCCACCTACATGGTTTCTGTTGTATGGAAATCACTAACTATATACCGAAATGATGCACACTTTACCATACTCTGTGCCAGAATCTCTTTAATTTACCATCATTTGGTTGATCTGGTTTCCGCTCCACATTTGGTAACAAGAACCAGAAGCCTAACATGGCACTGTATGTTGCAATGAAAATAGGTAAAACGACGTAGGCACCTTGTGTCTCTGCGATAAGACCGGTAACGAATGGAAGAACAGCTCCTCCACTAGAACCAAAGGCCGTCATAATAGTCAAGCTGACAACTTGAATCTTTCTAGGCACAATGAACGACACTGCAGTGATCATTAGTGGGTATGTGGGGCCAATAAAGACTCCCGCAAGGCCAACAAATACACCCACAGCGACGCTGTTTGGCACCACCCAGGATAAAACAACCATACCTATGGCCATGAGCGCTAGAATAATGATACTCTTTCTAAGCCCGAGAGTCTTATGCAACGGACGCGTCAAAAGAAGCCTTCCGATGGTCAAACCCGCCCAGAAACCAGACAGAACGTAACCAAAGCTGGTATTGGCACCACGGTAGTCCAAAAGGTAGGTAACAATCCAACCTCCAAGCGACACTTCTGCACCTTGGTAGCAGAAAACGAAAAGGGCAATGAACCAAGTTGGAACATTCTTCAAAGCGAGAACCATATCACTTGGACCCTTGGAGGAAGAACGCAGTACGTCTTCACCATTTTGCCATGCCTGAGAATCTTCAAGTTCAATTCCTTCTTCTTCAGCGGCCGATCTGTTAATCAATCTCTCAGTCTCTTCATCGTGATCCCATGGTTTTAAGTCTTCTTCTGCACCCTTGAACGCCAAATTAGCGTTTAAAGAGTTCACCAACATCAACGCAAGCAAAATAAGATAGACATAATTCCATTTGATGCCATTATTGACCATACTCGTAGCAGCAAGAGGAGATATGGTAGCACCCGCACCGTAACAAGCATGGAACAAGGCCAAGTATTTGGACTGCTTGTCTAACTTTGACAAGAACACATTCGACTGTGCCAACACTGTCGCCAAACCAACTCCACCCAAGAAAAAGCCAAAGCAAATGAGTGGAAATGGTCCTCCACTAGCAATGCATGAGTAAGCTGCAACTGACAGAAAGATTCCATAGGTAATGGACCATCTCTTACCAAACCAGGGGATGATCTTATGGGAGAAACAAGCAACAAGGATGAAACCAACAGCATTGGACATCCAAATAAGCGACACAACAGCATAGCTGATATCGTAATGAGATTCCATTGATGGTAAAAGGGCACCCGGAGCAGCATCAGAGAAGCCTCCACAAGCTGACCAAAGACTAACTGCAATGACTCTCCAGAGGTTTCTCTCGGGATTGCGTAAAGTCATTGCCTCCTTGTTTGCATTGGTAGGTGGAGCATGGGTATTAGGCCTTCCCGAGGTATTAACATTGCCGATACTAGTAACGTTTATATTAGACTCTCGTGTGACTATATGGGGTCTATCTGACTGTCTATCATTAGCGAAATCCAACGGAGTACTCAGGATTTCTCCGAGAGGTTCTTCACGCCGAACATGGGCCTCTTCTTGCTTTGTTATCGACATAACACGAAGGTGAAGGGAAAAAGTTGTCGCTTATTCATCAACTTATGCATAACTCCCCAGAAAACTCAAGCATGTCTCTCTGTGCCGTTCATGTCTGTACGTGGGGAATTATCTTTTTTTGGCCTTGCTGAATTTTTCGCGGGATCCAAATGTCTCCACCGCTAAAGCTTCATCATTGTTCCGAAAACATCAATAGGAACCGCTAAGTGTTACCTGCAGCCTTGACAAGGTCCAAAAACTTAGATTTCGAAAGTTCATTCAACATTTCTTCTTGCTTGCCTGAAGAAACCTTGGTCTTACCCATTTCCTCCTTCGTCTTGACCTGGGTTGCCAAGACAGCATTGAACAACTTCACCACGCCTCGCTGGGCAACCTTCTTAAGCTTCTTCTCCTTCTCAATAATCTCACGTACCTTCTCTGGCTCACTGGCAGCGGGAAGAAGGTTACGGACACGAACCTTGTCTTGGATCTGTCTCTTTTCGGCAAGCAATTCACGCTTTGCCTTCTTTTCTAATTTGTCAGATTCCAACTTTTTAAGAGTGGATTTGTTTCTGGCCAAAATAGGGTCTTTTCTGTCGTAAGCCTTCAACTTGGAGCCAATGATGGCGTTGAAAGCACTGGCAAACTGGTCGCCACCATCGTTACTTGTTTTCTTCTTTTTTCTCAAAGGAAATTCGTCATCGGATTCCTCGTCGTCTCCCGATCCATCTTCGCTTTCGTCGGAAGAAACATCGGCTACTTCAAAGTCATCTTCAAGGCCTGAATCAGCATCGGAGGCATCCTCTTCATCTGAGGATTCTTCAGACTCTTCTTGCTTTGATTCAACTACCTCTTCTTTTTCAGCAGGTGTGATTTGCTTCGACTCTTGCTTTTTCTGCTTAGAGTCCCGCTTTTGGGCTTTATCAGATTTCCCCATGATGCTAGCGATGAGATGAGTATGCGGTAGGTTCTGAGATGAGTCTCTTCTTAGGTATGCACGCGTGCAGGAAATTTGCAACCATTCCAATAGGACCAAGCAGACAGAAAGGATTTCAGACTTTGAAAAGTTAAAGGGAAATAAGAGGTAGTTTTAAAGACACTGAAATTTTTGATTGAAAATAGAATAAGGAAAACAATTTCGAAAGTGGTCCTTCTATTGTCTCCATGGCACATAGATACTGGAGCAGACCATCAAAGCATCAACAGCAAGTTAGGGGTAGCAGAAACAGCCAACGTAGCGGATCCGTATTCTATCTTTGCCAAGAACCCTTTTGTGGCGTTTATTGTAGTTGCTTGAACTTCAGAGCCCACAACGTGCCAATCGGTTTTATCAGTGCACCCGTGCACCATATCAATACTACTACTGGTGTTTGTTTATGTTTCGGATCTGATACACGCATGAGACTGACCTAAACCATGAGCCAAAACGGAGAGATGAAAGTGTCTAGCCCTTCCAAACTAGGCCATAAAAGGTCATTGGGTGTGGCTGACTTTTCACCACTGAAGAAAACTCTTCTTATAGAACGTTATTCGGTACCCGACTCTCTCCCAAGACTGAATAGTGAAATGGGATATCTTCTACGGCAACATCCCCTCCAGCAGGAGATTGAACAGAAACACCAAGAATTGCTACTATACAAAAAGCAAATAATGTCCAGAAAGACCGAAATCTTCAATCTGGAACTCAAAAACCGTAAATTGGAAGATGAAGTCCGTGACGTATCCAAGCATCTTCGAGAGGTTGAGGAAAACGTCAAGCAGTTGGACGATGCCGAAAGTGAAAGCATTAAGCAGATCGACTCGAAGTTTGAGCTCAAGAAGAAGGACTTACTTTTGAGTCACGATAAGAGATTAATGGATCTAAAAGAGACCTTATCTCAGGAAATCGACAAAACTATAGAAGACGTCGCAAAGAGAGATCAGGAAGCCAGGCGAGTCTTACAGGAGGCCATCAGCCTGCTTGATGAGAAGATCACTTTATCACAGAAAGAAAAAACGAGAAGACTCATCCTGCTTAAAGAGGATCATGGAAGAGCCGTACATGAACTCACGAATGAGCTAGAGAATGAAGCTGCCCAAGCACAGCAAGATTCGGTTGACTTGAATAGGGCTGCCGTGGCATATGAAATGAAGATTGAACTGGTTCTTCTTCAAATTAAACGAGAATTAACGTCTAAACAGGCAAGACTCGAAGATGAAATGAAGAATTTGAGAGAAAGTGTTTCGAACAACGAAGCTGACAAAATGAAGGTCCAAGATAGAATCAATTCCACTCTTGCTGAAATGACGAAGCAAGAAAATCTTCTCACGGGCCACATGGAGAATATTGATGCCTACAAGGAGGAGATCGCTGCTATCAGCGAGTTGATTCCTCCCCTAGAACATAAACGAAGGCTTCTCCACGCCAAACTTCATGACCTTAAAGGCAACATTCGTGTCTTCTGCAGAATCAGGCCTGATACTACGGGCCCGATTGCTAATATCGAGGCACCCTCACCTGAAGAGTTCTCTGACAATGGTAAGCAGGACCTTATCGTTGCTCAATCGGAAACGACTTCCCTGTGGAGTTACTGTAACGGAGTACGCAATGATCAAAATAACTTTCAATTTGACAAGATATTCAATACAGAAACTACGAATGCTGAGATATTTGAGGAATGGTGCCAGTTAGTACAATGTGCTTTGGATGGGTCCAACGTATGTGTCTTTGCCTATGGTCAAACGGGATCGGGTAAAACATACACAATGTCCAACGGCAAAGATGGAATGATTCCATTATCTATTAAAAAATCTTTGACGATATTGATGAGCTACTGACGCATGGTTGGGATCATTCCATAGAGGCGAGCTTCATTGAGATATATAATGAAACTATTGTGGATTTATTTGGTGACTCGGGCCGATCTTTGAAGCATGAAATTAAACATGATGACCTGTCGAGTACAACAACAGTGACGAATCTTAAGACGAATAAGATGACTGGAGTTCGTGAAGCTCTTGAAATGTTGCAGAGGGCAAACAAACGAAGGGCAACCGCTGCGACTGACGCTAACGATAGGTCATCAAGATCCCATTCAGTTCTTTCCATTAAGATAAGAGGCTGCAACGAGCATACTAACGAGACAAAGTCAGGTACGTTACATCTAGTCGACTTGGCGGGATCTGAGAGAATTGGCAATTCCCATGCAACAGGTGCACGCTTGAAGGAAACTCAAGCTATTAATAAATCACTCTCCTGTCTTGGCGATGTTATCTATAGCATTGCGAGAAAAAATAGCGGTGGGCAAATCGGTCATGTCCCTTACCGTAACTCAAAGCTCACGTATCTCCTCAAGAACAGTTTACAAGGGGATTCGAAAACTCTCATGTTCGTCAACATTCTGCCGCTACTGAAGAACTACGGTGAGACAGTAAACTCGCTCAGGTTTGCTACTAAGGTTAATAGGACCAAGGTTCAATAGTAATATTATCTTCTAGACAATTAAGTCAGTTCGTTACCTGTTAATAGGTTAGTCTCAGGCATATATGTAGAAGCCTTCCGCAAAAGAGGAGACGACTTGATCTCATCCCACTGTTCCTTATGATTTTCAATAGCCCACTGGGCCACTTCTTGCTGTGCTTTGGGTTCGAGGCAGTAGTTATGCATTGCCAAAAGCAAATCAGGCGATAACTCGAGGTTGTACTCATCAATTTCACTCACTAGCTTAAAAGCATCTTCGACTAATCCATGGTAAACATGGGCAATGACATACTGCTTGAAAATACCATAATCAGGGAAAACACCGAACTGGGAAAGGTTGTTCCAGAATTTCCTAACGTATACCATGTCACTATAGGTGTAAGTTTTTATCATGATACGAGCAGTTTCCTCGTTGACACCACCTTCGATCTTTGCGTTTGAAGAAATTGCCAAAAATAAGTCTCTAGCCTTGCCAACATTTTGTAGATTGGAATAAGCGTCAAGAAGACAATTTTGTAAATCAATATCCGTATCTGGAAGATTTATATCCATTTTGAGATACTCATGGATTTCAATCACTCCTTCTTCATAAAGACGGTCCCCAAATGTTTTAAATAAATACATGTACATCTCTCGAGATGGTGGAAGATGATGGTGCGAGCCGTGTAGCTCATTGAGAGACTTAACTCTCTGAAAAATGACAAGTGCAGCATGAAGCCTGTCTTTCTCGCAAAAGAACTTCATGGTAGGTAAGTAGGTTTCGAAGGGGACTGCAAAGTACTTGTGAAGCTCACCGTAAAGTACCCAATTTGTTTCAAACGTTTCTTCGGTAGAAAATGTAACTGTGAAATGATGTAACTGATCAAAAAGCTCTTTATGGGCATATGCCCAAGTTGGTGTAACCAAGAGTCTTTTTGGTGATTCAGTATTCATTTTCGGTAATTCACGTTTAAGAAGCTCAATCGCATCCCCGACACACTCCTCAGCGACCATTTTCTTAGACAAGACAGCGAGAGCTTCAGCGTTGCATTGGGACGTCATATGCTGTTTTATCTTGCGAAATATGGGGAAAACTTTAATGATGCTTGTGTCATCATCGCAGATAGAATGGATCAACCTGTTTAGGGAAAGCTGTGTGCGTGGAGAGGAATCGTGTTCCCAATTCACAGCTTCACTTCGAAGAGATTCTTCAAAGATTTGAAGAGCGGCCTCACTATCAGATGCATCTAGAGCATTTTCGAGCCTATACTGATAAACATTCAAAGTGGGCAAGTGTCCATAAGTGGACTTGAACCAGGTGCTTAGTTCGCCCAAAAGGGGACTGACAGGAGAAACAACACCTGAAACCATTAGTGCTTCCACGACTTTATCTTGCGTGTTATTGAGTTCTTCTGTGGATATTTGTTTAACGTAATCTTGAATGAGATGATGGAGTTCGTCTTCAGACAAGCTGAAATTATTATGCAAATAGTTTAATATCTTTGCTTGTATCTTAAGGTTTTCTGAATATCTGACGTTGTCCTTGATGACAAACTCGGTGAGCTTCTCGTGTAGTACTGGAAACAAGGCATACTTGCTGACTTCAAGCAAGAGCAATTCGCACAACGATTCATCGAATAGGTCCAGCTCCACAAGGACTTGTTTAATTTCTTCAAAAGATTTATCGTTAATTTTGGTGAGGAGAAGCTCTACTCCCTTCGCTTTGTCTTTGTACTGAACGACTGTATTTAGATCGACAAAGAACTTGAGTAGCTGGACCGAAGATCCCGCTGCTAGGTTATCTGGTAAAGCATTCACCATTTTGAATGTGAGTTCCTGAATTCGATAGACATTCTTATTCAAATCCTCGTACTCGTGGACGTTAGGGTTCAGTTTCTCGAACAACAGCTCGACATAAGCCCGGTACTCTTTCACCAAGTCGTCGTTCACGATCTCTGATTTTTCCCTTAATGCAACAGAAAGAAAAGCTTCAAAATACAGAAGGTCGAGACAACCTTTCATACGAAAATGATTAAACACGGTTCCAGTAAAGTCTCGTGGGAGCTTTTTCGAGTTGTGTACCACAACAGCGAGAGCGTTTTCAAAGTCGTTAAACTTTAAGGAAGCACCTATGTCAATCACTAATGCATAGATATCAGATGGATTGTCTGAACTTGACTTGGTAAGTTCTTGGGAAAGGGTTGCCATATATTGAGGCATGGTGAAATCCTCCTGCGCCAAAAGCACTGAGGATGTGCTTCTGAAAAGATGTAGGAGATCATCTAAGGGAAGAACGTTCTCAAGATTCCTTCCTGACTGGTCGTAGAGGTATGCAAAGACAGTATCTATCGTATATAGACTGTCTTTGTTGGATGCAAAATCGGGTACTTCGTTGATGAGTTCAATGAGTTTTGTCCTGAGAATACGAGATCTTTCCTTCGATGGGATCTCTGTGGTCTTGAGGTAATGCTTAAGGTCGCCAATGTGGCTATGCTGGATCTTGTTTGAGATATCCTCGTCTTCTATGATGATTTGTGCCTTGGAGTTATCTTGTCTATGTGCTTTAGGCTGCTTTGCCTTGGTGAACCAGGCACCTATATTCTTATGTCTGATTTGTTGGGTTCGTAAGGTGCCGTTAAGCAGAACACCTATCGGAAGACGGCGATAGCCCCTTATTAGGACAGGTAGACGGAGCATGGGTATGTCTTGGGTTTCCGCAGAGTTCACTTACAGAAGATGTGCATGAAAAGTTGGAGTAGTATTTCTTCAGCGCGCAGTCTATTTTGCAACCATGACAGATACTTTCTATACACAAATTATATATCCGTTCTCTTGCTGATATAGGTCTTTTTTTTTTTTCTCTTTCTGTCCTTAAGCAGCGTCCTCTTCGTAATCAGGGAGGTGCAGCTGTAATCTTTTAATTGCCCAGTTCTTTCCGATAAACTTGACTTCTGGGTCGCTCATGCCCTCTGTCCTAGTGTACTCAGTCCAATACGCTGGGTCTTTGAAGCGTGGATCCTCAGGTCTAAACACCCCAAGGCCCTCTCTAATGGCGAGAACTTTCTCTCTGAGTTCAGCTGCAAGGTCGGATCGGAGCCCCTGGGCTTTCTTTCCAGACATCAACTCCTCAGTGAGATCAGTAGGCTTTTTTGGATCAATGTATTTTTTGCACAAGTCTCTCCATTTCTCCCTGTAGTACTCGATACGATCATCAGGAATCATGTCACCGATAGTGACATGGATCTCAGCACCTAAGTTGCTAGGGAGGTAGCGCTTGATACCTTCACCAGCAGCATCTTCAGGCGCAACTTTTTCGAACCCGTATGCGAACATAGGAACAACAACAGGAGCACGAGTACTCTCAAGAATCAACCTGGAAACACCCCACTTAAAGTATCTCATCGAGTTACCGTGAGGTTCTTGAAGCTGCAAAACAAAACCTTCAGGGAAGACATGGAACCATGAAGTCTTGGTACGAATGAAAGGAGACTTTGACATAAGAATGTTCGTCGACTCTGGAGAAGGCTTCACCGACTTTACAAGCTCCTTTGTCTCCAGAGACACGTCGAGTTTGGAAAACTCTTGGATCAAGGTAGGCTTGTCTTGTTCTCTGGCCCATGGACTAAACTCCAAATCCAAGGTATCATCGGGAGACAAGATCCTGATCGCAGCATCCAAAGAGCCCTGGAACGGACCCTCACCAAACCTCTTGGTTCCCATGATCTTT
The DNA here is from genome assembly GCF_002926055.2 of Candidozyma haemuli. NCBI lineage: Eukaryota > Fungi > Ascomycota > Pichiomycetes > Serinales > Metschnikowiaceae > Candidozyma > Candidozyma haemuli. Next base: position 1,661,987 of record NW_020289904.1, on the reverse strand, counting down.
CCGAGGTTGAAAAACCAAGAGAAGACCTTATTGGAGAAGCAGATATTATGGGCACCGAAGCCCCATCTGATAGTATCAACGTCTGTATGGAACCTGAAGGGCAAAACGGCGTAAAAGGATGGATCGTCAACAACTGACATATGGTTCATCACCGTAAGAAGAGACCGTTTCTCCTCCCGAGCCTTGGCCAAGGCAAAATCAAGTTTCTCAACGCAGTGAAGGTGAGGTTTGTAGAACAAGTTGAGAAGTAGCTTGGCTTTCATGGTGATAAGCAAGCACGTCGCATGGGACGCATAGTTCCAGAGCGGTGAAGTTCGAGGGTATTCGGATAGGAAATCATCACCTCTCTTCAACACATCCTGGAAAGACATTGCCGGCTCAGAAACTCACTAGAGTCATTTTTTTTTTCTCTCTCTCTTTGGTTTCGCGGCTACTTAGATACATATTAGCTACATCATTTCGCACGAAAAACGTGGAGAACCTACGTCATGACAGCTCGTGCCAGATAATAATCGAAAATTCGTTGCGTTCAGCCCCTGATCACATATCAGGTAAAAGTAGTTATAGTTCTCTATACCCATCATAGATGAGACGCAAGCCTGGCCTATTCGTTGAACATATCGTGGTACGCAAAGCGGGTATTCTTGAAGGAGCCTTTCTTTGCTCTCTTCACGTAAGTGAGGAAACGGCGAGAATGGGATTCAGATGGACAGTATGGGCCAAGCCCATGGTACATTCCTGATGTCCAATCTTCCAGTAGTCTGCTGAGCGTATCCAGCCTAAAGTCAACGAAATCAAATGGAGTAATCTCTATACCACTGAAGTCTTCAAGTGCTCGAAGACACGGATCTCGCTTGAACTCATCGAAGTTGGTTTCATCGCCAACGAGGCTATCCTTGAGGGCAATCTTAATGGTCATGATGTCTGTGAGTGGAAGAAGACTTGGAAACATATTTGCAGGGTCTTCGTTCATGAGGCTCGTGTAGACGAAGCTATCTGGGTTGAAGATTCGGCGATAGAAGTTGTGAGTGGTTTCCTTTTCAAGATGTTCCCTAGACGCCAACTGGCGAATGTATATCTCTGATCCAGCCATTATATTGTGAAAGAAGGCCTTGTGGTAAGGTATTTCAACCGCGATAGTGGTTTTGTACCCTCTTTTTGCAACCATTTTGTCAGTTATATTCCACTCCAAGAAGTTCAAACAAAATGCCATTTGATCTCGATTATGGTAAGCCAAAGAGTCCCGATGATGTTTTGATATATGATCCTTTCCTTTATAAGTATACCCTATCTGTTTCAAAGAAGCGAGCTGCGTATGATGCCTTCAGGGCGTTCGTGGGTTATGACTTAGGGAATGTCAGAGATACTACAATGATCTATTTCATTTTAAAGCATGATATTATTCTTACTCGGCATGAGATGATGAAAGTCTTGGGACTTCAGCCATCTGGAAAAGTTGACTCGACTATTTTTGACAAGCTCGAATCAACGATCTTTCACGTCGCTCGAACCCTCCGAGCCAAAGTCCCAGTCCGCAGTCTACTAGAGATGCCGCTCACTGATATTAGCCGTATATGCTACATGATTGCTGGCAAATTTGAATCATTGTTCTTTGCTCCAGTAAATGGAGACGACTTTGACTTTTGGTGGACAGACCGCTTCAATAGTGTATGGCCTGTTATCTCCGAGCTTAACCGGCTATACAATGAACTAGGATGAGTAATTAGTGCTAATATATATAAGAGAATGATTAACAAGGCTTTAGCATTGGTATAAATGTCAGTTGGCTTACTGTCCTACCAAAAGTTCCAGCTCGCACGTCAAATATTGGCTTTTATTCACGAAGGGGAGATGGGAACCAATCTTGATTACGCATAACAATTCAAAGATTCGAAAACTTTGTGAAGCAGCTCGAATATACCATATTATGAAAAAATTGTACGACTTAACGGTCCTTTTTCCCAGGCACCTGGACCATTTTGCACCCTTGCGAGTACTAGCACAGTAGTAACAGGCATGGCTGATGGCCTTTCACCACACTTATCACATATTGGGATTTTATTGAAACCTACTAGCTTTCCTTGAAAATAACATTTAAACCATCATTTTTATTTATTTGAAATATGACCATATTCGTTTTATTGCACTGGCTTTGGTTAACTACCCCATCCCAATCTCTGAGCCTGCTGCAGTACGGGCATCGCATCGCATCGCACCAAAAAAATATGAGATTATCCTCCATCTTCTTGTCCCAACAACCATGGCTAGAATAAAGAGAAAGGGGAAGTCCGGTAATGCCAAAAACTTCATTACCAGAGCAAGAGCTTTGAAGAAGCTTCAGGTTTCTTTGGCTGATTTCCGTCGTCTTTGTATCTTCAAGGGTATCTACCCAAGAGAACCTAAGAACAAGAAAAAGGCTAACAGAGGCTCTACAGCACCTACCACTTTTTACTATGGTAAGGATATTCAATATTTGATGCATGAGCCAGTTTTGGCCAAGTTTAGAGAGCACAAGACTTTCTCCAAGAAGTTGCTGAGAGCTTTGGTCAGAAACGAAATTGGTGATGCTGAAAAATTGGAAGAACTGAGACCTAAGTACACCCTCAACCACTTGGTTAAGGAGAGGTATCCTTCCTTCGTTGATGCATTGAGAGATCTTGATGATCCTTTGAACATGTTGTTTTTGTTCGCCAACATGCCTTCTACCAAGGGTGTGAGCCACAGAGTGGTGAAGGACGCCCAGACATTGACAAACCAGTGGCTCGCCTACTGCGCTAAGGAAAGACTTATCAAGAAGGTTTTCGTGTCTATCAAGGGTGTTTACTACCAAGCTGTTGTCAAGGGACAGGAAATTAGATGGTTGGTTCCATTTAAGTTCCCTTCCAACATTCCATCAGACATTGATTTCAGAATCATGGTCACCTTCTTGGAGTTCTACTCCACTTTGTTGCACTTTATCTTATTCAAGTTGTATAACGATGCTGGTTTGGTTTATCCTCCACCTATCAACATGGAACAAATGAAGGGTATTGGCGGTTTGTCTTCATATGTCTTGCAGTCTAAAGATCTGAGTGTAAAGTCTTTGCTTCCATCCAAGCAAGAGACTCAGGTTGAGGCTGAGTCGGATGAGGAAGCCCCAGGTACCACTTTGTCTACTGAAGAGATTGAAAAGGCCAAGAAGGCAGACGAAGAGGATGAGCAGCAGGAAGAAGAGGTAGAGGATGTTGAAGCCATTGAGCTAGATCAATTTGCATCCACCAACAAAGACACTGGTGACGTCTTGGCCCAGCCATCCAAATTCTCGCATCCTTCATCTACTTTGTTCTCCAAGTTCTTGTTTTTCGTTGGCCGTGAAGTCCCAATGGATATCTTGGAACTCTGTATTTTGTCGGCCGGAGGTAACTTAATTTCCGAAGTTGCCTTGGACGAAATGAAGATCAATCAGCCTGAAGCTTATAAGAGCTTGGACATGAGCAATATCACGCATCAAATCGTCGACAGACCAAAGATCACTAGCAAAGTTGCTGGACGTACTTACATCCAGCCTCAATGGGTCTTCGACTCCATCAACAAGGCCGAGCTTTTGCCAGTAAACCAGTATGGTCCAGGTGAGACTCTTCCACCTCATTTATCGCCATGGGGTGATTCTGGTGCTTACAACCCAGAAGCCGCTGTTGAGGAAGGTCCTGAGGACGCTGAATCTGATGAAGAGATCGAGATTGATGGTGATGATCTACCCGATGAAGATGAGGAAGACGCTGAGGAGGATGAAGATCAAAAAGAATTGGAATTGGAGGCTGCTGGCGTCAAGTACTCCGACAGATCTGACGAGAAGGGTGCAAAGGGTAAGAAGAGAAAGGCTACCCAGACTGCTGAAGAGGAAGAGAAGGAATTGAAGAAGATCATGATGACTAACAAGCAAAAGAAGTTGTACAACAAGATGCAACACGGTATTGACAAGAAGGACAACAGAACTGAACAGTTGACCAAGAAGAGAAAGCAGCTCGAGAAGACGAAAAAACAATTGGAAAAATTGAACAAGAAATAGAGTCTTCTGAAATAAATTAAGCATGTATACTAAATAGAACGAGGCTCGTTATTGCTACCTTTAGTGCGCGCAGCTAGTAATATATTCCACTTCTCATATCTACTACAGTTACATCTTAGATGCTTACAAGGTGCATTAGAAGACAATTGACAACGTCCAGCCGTCTACTCAAGGGTAAAATCTACCCCAAGATCGAGGACTGCGAGGACCTAGACAAACTTATCAACTCGGCGTCATGGAATGTAAGCGATGCCATTCCAAACCCAGATAATATTGAAGAAGACATCACGCCCGAGCTCGTGCTGAAACTTTTAAAGCAGTCTGGTCTTCCTCACAATATTTCCGAAGACTTGTATAAGCAGCTTGAACATGCCTTGAGGACCCAGGTTGGCTTCATCGACGAGCTTTACGACCCGGGCATGAGCCATGGAGAACGCAGAGCCAACAACAGTAGGATGTTTAGACTTTTGGCATCCGATCATCAACCGCCAGAACCGCTCAATTTGAAGGCATTGCTTAAGCAGGTAGAGCAAGTGAAGAAGCAAGTTGACCCCGAGAAGGGCGAAACTGGGTTCGACCATGAGAAGTTCCGTAATACGATAAAGTTTGGCGGAAAGTAACTTAGATGGACATGTCTTGATTTACTGGTTTCTATTAACACGAGCATCCATGTACATCCTATCGGGAACTTCCAATTCGAATAGGTTGTGTAGAAGCTCTTTGATCTTCACCAAGTCTTTAGTGCCTTGGTTGACCAAATCGACACTTGCGCCCTTTTGGTAATTAATGAAAGCTTTGATCTGGAAAGTGTTGGACTCATCCAATAGTTTGAGTTTTAGTTTCAGGTCTTCTGCTGCACCGGAGGGATCGTCATCTCTAACGAGAATCTTAAATATTTCAATTACGATGTCACCATGAAAGAAGCGTATACCCTTTTGCCAGTACTGATTGACCACGTCGTATCCCAATTCCTCGAGAAATTGAAGAAATGAGTCTTTCACTTCCGAGTTGGTTTCACCCACTTGCGTCTTCGGTTCTTTTTCTTCTTCTTTTTTTATAGCATCACCCTCGTTGGTTTCCTTACTATCGGGTATGTCAGCAAAGTCTGGAATATCAGTGATCTCAGTGACCTCCGCCCCTTCGCCATTCGTTTTTGGCAAGCCTTCGGGTTCTATTTCCATGAGGTCTTCATCTCCCTTGTCTTTCTCAGTGGAGTCCTCCTTGGCTGGACCGTCAATTTGCATGATATCATCGTCCTTTGCTTCTTCTTTTTCTGCCTCTTTCGTATCGTCCTTTTTCTCTTCTTTTGCCTCGTCCTTAGCTTCCACCTTGGCTTCTACCTTAGCTTCTTCACTTGTCTCTACCTTTGGCAGGGTCGACGATATGAGAACATTCTTACCGGTATGATGATGAACAAGTGTACTTTCATAGAAATTATGCGCCAGTACAGGGTTCTTGCCTGCGTTCGGAATATCAGATATCTGCAATGTCCAATGTTTAACCTTCTTACCAGAGAAAAGCCTTTCCACACGAATGTCTGACTTACCCGCTATAATTGGCTGTGATAGGTTCAATTCCAGAGCAGCTTCATCATTCCAAGTTGTCGAACATTTCATGTAATATTGTTCTATCTGATTCACCTTGCCTGGTTCGAATTTTGGCTTGAATACATTATGAGGCTTCGTTAGAAGGGTGTATGTTGCAATGTCTTGTGGATGTAGCACTCCTGTTAATGCTTGTAGTGTGGAGACTGTTTGAATATAGTTGCTTTGAGATATACTCGAGCATAGAAGCAATTGGTGAACCATGCTGTTGGACTTTGAAGTTGTGGTTGAACGATAATCAATGTCGCGCTAACTTATGGAAACTGATGAAGTGTTTCCTTCTTGGAAAAGTGACTTTGCAAAGCTAGAATATGGTGAAAAGTATAGGACTGTTATTATTGAGTCTTGATTATCATATCATTGAAGTTTTATTTTGTTTATAAAGAGATTTGTAATTTATTGTTGCAAACTTCTATTATGCGTATATTTGAGATACCCGCACTGAAGATGTGAATCAGTAGACAAAGGTAGAAATACGGGAAATTACCATAAGCCAAAAAAGAAAAACAAGATAGAAAGAAGACTAACAAAGTAGCAGGAGAAATGAAACATTAACAACCGCAATTTGATAGAATCCAGACGTGACACCTAAGTAATGATAGGAGGGACCCAGCAGCCATCATAGGACCATGCTACATAGAAAGTGCCTACCTTCTGCAATTACAATCCACGATTGACCTTGAATTCATGTTCACTAATATACACTGATAATGCTATTCGATTAGATATCTTTCTTGGCCTCTGGCTTCTCAGAGATTTCTTCGGAGGTGTCCTCGGAGAAGGCAACAACGATGTAGGCGATAAGTACAGCGTTAGCAGCAGCAGCCGCAGAGCCTCCACTTACAATGGAGTTTGCATTAAAGACATATTGGACCGTGAAGAAAGTCACAAGTGGCAAAAAGACCATGGCAGCCGTGAAATAGAGGAGTTTCCTCACAACTGAGCTGAATGTTAGTAAGGGATCGATAATACCCATTCATTACAGGAGAAGATGAGCCTGATCATTCAATCATTAAAAAGTCACATACGCTGGGACGTCGGCAGCCATTACCAATTAATGCAAGTTGTTGTAACGTCAATATGGTACTGAGGGCTACTAAGTAGTATGAGATCCCAGTATACACTCCAAAGGTAGAACCAACCATATCGTGCCATTCGTACACTAGGAAAGTAGTTAGAAATACACAAATACAGTCATAGATAAGAAAGGATCCGCTTCCTATCCCACCCTTCACAAATCCATAAACTGTCTATTCAAAACATTTTATTGTGCCTTCTGCAAACTTGTCCACGTGACTTCATACGCAGTTGGCAATTTAGGTGATCAACAGGTTTCTACAATACCCTCAAGAACTAGTGTCAATTAACCATGAAGCTCATCACTGGTGTTGCTGTTTATGCCAGCGCTGTAATGGCATATGTAAACACTGCACCCATGTTCAGCAGCAAAGCTCTTTTGGACAACCGTTATCTCACCGACGCTCATGATGTGTCCTCGCAATTGGAGAACCTTACAAAGGATTGGTGCTCCCAGGAGCAAAAACTTCCTATGATCATCTACAGAGTAAAGAATCTTGCTAAGGGATCTAATGATTTGGCAGAGGCGTTTACAAATGTGAGATACGAATCTCCAAGCCAATTGGACCTTACATTGCACTCTCTGTGCCAGGTACACTATTCCACCAACAATCCTAGCGAGTTGAACGCTGGTGAGGTCTACGTTGTCGACTTAGACGACGACTCAAACTATAAGGTCAATGATCTTCTTTCTGAAGATGCTTTTGTGACCGTCCAAGGCAAGCCTAATGGAGGAAAAGCACGTTCATTCATGGCTGGTATCAAGGAGTATGTTGACGACTTTCAACAAGGCTGGGCCAAGAGACAAGACGAACAGGACGAAGCCGATGCGGAGGCTTTCGAAGAGATTGAGTCGGCTTTCAGAGCAGCCGAATCTTTGATCGCTCACGAGGAAGGTGACTCGTTCGTGACTGCTTTAGCAGAGGACAAGGAGACATCTTCTGGATCTGAGGAACAGAAGCAAAAGACTGACGGCAGATCCAATCTTTTCACAAAATATCAATTCTTCACACCAGGCATTTGGCTGTGCTTAATAATTTCTTTATTCTTGGTTTACGTCTTGCTCACTGCCGTTGGCTGGATCTCCTCGATCCAGATTACCTACAAGTCCTTCGAAAAGCAAGTTGACTACGAGAAGAAGACAGAATAATCGCAGTATTATTTAGATATAAAGAATTACCACACGTACGGAACTATTTTGTAAGGAACCTGTCTCTCGTATTCCTCCCATGCCTTGCCATACTTAGCTCTGCATTTGGCTTCGTCTCTAGTTTGCCTGTGAACCAACAAGACACCAAAATAGATGACATAGAAGTAGGTCAAAATGGTTTGACTTCCGGTAGGTAGACACCAAGACCAGCCGATGAACCAATCACCGAGGTAGTTGATATGCTGCGAGAGCTTCCACCATCCATCAACAAGCAACTTCGAACCAGTTGGGGTGGGGATGCTCTTCATATGGTCAAGCTTGCCTTGTTTGAAGTCTGATTTCTGTTGGTTTGAAGAATGGAATATGTAGTAACCGAAGAAGCTTAGAGCCAAGATAGAAGCTGCCTGAATCCAAGTGAGATCAACAGCGTTACCTTCCAAAGAAAGATAACGACATTGTAAAGAGTATGACCATGGAAGCCAGGCCAAGTCACCGAATGCAAGCATGAATCCGAATCCATCGGTAGCGATATCCATCATGGTCAAGCAGCCTTCCTCGTTGAGGACACCATCGAAGATATAGAAAGCTTGCAAGAAGTTGATCAATACCAATGAGTTGGAAATCTTGTCAAACTTGTGATATTGGTTGTGAATGCAAGATAAGTTAATCAAGAAAAGCAACAACATGCCTGGTCTCAACTCACAAAAGAGCTTGATATCCCACGCACCAATTCTTGGGTTCAATTCACGTCCAATGAACCAATCGTAAATAGGATTACCTGAGTTACCGTTGATAGAAAGGATCCTTTCCTTTGTCTTGAGGCCATTTTCTTTGCGCAATGGGACAAAAGACATGAAATACACGAAGAAGGCCACGATGAACGAGTAAATGATGGTGACGAAGATCAACTTTGCTTGGTTGTCGTACAAGAATTGCAACTCAGGAAGGTAGTAGTCTCCAGATGCAAAGAGTCTTGCGAGAAGCAACACAATCAAGGTCCCACTCATAAAGATACCGTTGATACGGTATTGCAACTTGGTACCATCACGAAGGGTAACACCGTCCATGTCTTTACCAGGAGAATAGACGTCGAGGACAGCCAAGATAAAGAACCAGGCCAAGTAGGCAGTCCACACCGTACCATCAAAGCACAATTCCCTCCATTCGTCCCAGGACTGGGGAATCTGTTCGGCAACCTTGTTGAGATCAAGCAGGATCCCTTTAACCGAGTAGTGTTCATTGCACACGGCATAGAAGAATACCAAGAGTAATGGCAAGAACGTTGGGATTGCTAAAGCACCAGGAATTCCAAAGAACTCCTTATGCTTAGTGACAGGGTTCAATTCCGACATTCGTGGTTGCAAATCTGAGAAACCGTTTACCCTCGCCTATGCTTTTATAAGACAGACTGTTTACGAGCTGTGCGATGCGACACTAAAGTAAACGAGAGCGAACGACAGAGAACGAGAGAGGGAACGACAAGGGTGCGAAATTCACCCAGGGAGCACCAGAGCAACCCAAACACGTTAAAATAAAGAAAAAAAGAGAGCCAGTTTTGTGTCAATTAAACCAAAACCAACCAAACGTCTTTTTCAACGCTAACCGACAAACGGACGTTTTTGTGTGAATAGCAACTGCGAAAGTAACCTAACATGGCGAGATGCCTCACAATGCCCATGAAGGGAGCCAGGTGCAGATTCGTCCCAGGCCCATTGAGACGTGGGCTGTTCTCACGCGGTTAGCCAAACCCAGGGGGACAGAAAAAAAGAGGGAATTTTTTTTTTACTCTTTGGGAAACACATTGGAATGTTAGACCAAATGAGTGAAGGATCCTCCAAAAAAGGAGCGAGCCATTGAGGAGAAACAGGAAAGAACAAACTTGTCGAATAGAGAATCAGTTACGGAAATTAAGGAAAAAGAAGGAGCCGCACATGTTCCTCAAGAAACCTTACCTTCATTTTTGCTGTTTTAGTTGTTTTTGTTTCACCTTCTTGCCTTTTGTCCGTCTAAGGGCTGGCTCTTGTCCATATAATTTTTTTTTTTACTTCCGGCGAGCCTCGTCCAGGAGAAAATCATATCCCTTCCGAATACAGCCAAATTACGTGCATGGCGCGGCATTGACAGCAACGTTTCTTCGCGAGCATAAGGGTATCGAAGATAAGATTCCCGATGGAAAATATTTGTTTTTAGAATCTTAAAGTTTAGTAGCGTTTGGGAATTTTCCTCGGAGACCTCCAGAAGGTAAGTATTTAGGCTTTATTTGGCATGTCTGCGCCGCTTTTCGTCTTTTTGATTGTCTAACTTCCACCCTGGCAGCACCTCACCTTCTATCTCCCTGGCTGGTTCTGGAACACATAGCGCTCGGGCGTAAAGGGTAGAGCCGTGGCGCCTGCGTACACACATATAGGCGGCTCAACATAAAGGGCTGTTCTCTGAGAAAAGTCTCTCATTCTTTGCAATTTTTTTTTTTTCTGTTAAAGGTCTGGCTCCACGTCCGCCCTTGTGCACTCCAGCGTCTGAATCGGCTTCTACAGGGTATTTTTTTTTCCTCCCACACAAGGCGGCCTTTGGTTTGTGTCTTTATTCACCCGGAATCCTTTTTGCTATTTCTTTTTCCATTTTTTTTTTTTTAACCCTTCCCTTTCCCAACCATTTTATTTTGGCTACTCTTTCCTTAGCAGCCTTATCTTCTATTATTATATTACCCATCCTGCTATATTATTAGGTGCTACATTGATTTCATTTCACTTCTGGTCTCCCTATTGCATCCACAGAGAACCATCCTCGGCTCACTAGCCTTTTGATTCCATACTTCACTCACACAACATTTACATGTTAGCATCCATGCCAGGATCTTCGCCAATGAGGCCCCAAGAACCCATCAAGCGCAGACGGGGTAGACCCCCTAAGAACAACAAACTGCCCGAGGCCTTCCCTACCCTCACCTTACAATTTCAGACTTCTCCTGAATCGGGCTCTCCTACTGCGGAGTCGAATTCAAACATGATGGTGAAGATGGGTGAACCTGATACTTTCACTCCATTGATGAAGGTGTCCCCATCCAATCCTTCGTCGAGAAAGCGCAGACGCAAGAGTAATTACCATTCTGATATCGACGACTCTCCCAGCAAAAGATCAGTGTTAAGCCAGAACACAGACTTGGGTTCAGAAGAGCCTCTTTTGACACCAATGTCATTGTCTTCTGTCAACGGAGGCCCAAGTCTGTATGTGAATGCTAAAACCTTGGAAAATTTGTCATTTATCACGAAAGGCGACTCGAAACATGAATCTGCTTCGACGTATTCGCTAGCTACTCCTCCCAAACACAATGCTTTTGATAGAAACGGTTCTTCGCTGGCGAAACTTACCGAAAGTACTATCGAATCGTCGTCGAACACTGGCACCGAGAACGAGAAGGTCAAACTCGCACCTACCATTGAGAGTCTGGCGGACAGCATGAGTTATGTTGATGATGATTCCTTCCTGTTCCAACTTGTTGTTGACGAACGTGGAAAAGCTGTCTTGTCCAATAAAGGTTTGTCCAAGTCAAACCCGAAGGTCTTCCATAGAGATACCAATGACCACCTTTCGGAATTTCCCCATGAGATGACTCGTCCTTCTATTTTGACTCATTCGAACACTGCCATAGGCATTGAAACGTTTCATCGTATAACGAAAGACGGCTCATCTAATGACAAACCCAAGAGAAAATTATCGGAGCCCACGAAACCTGTGCTTCCATCGTATGCGTCACTTGTGTCATCATCAGACAATGATGCTCTGCCTGAAAAGCTCATCGTGCCACAAACTCCACAAAGTAATACTCTTGCTTTCAGTGAAACACCGATTTTCATGCAAACAGATACTAGCGCTCCCCAAGGGGATTTGGCGTTTAACTTGACTCCACAGTTCAATGCTATGATGTACCTGATGATGAGTATTAACTCACCACAGCAGAAGAGAAACTTTTCTCAGCAACAGCCATTTTTGAATCCTCAGATTGACTTGAACCAATACAACAGACTCAATGGCGGTCAGGCACATGCAATTGATACCCGTGAATTGCTTGGAGCTCAAGACTCAACCCCAAACAGCGCATCTTCTGATGAAGGTGATGCTCGAGCAGCCCTTCGCAAAGCATTCAATAGAGGAAAGTAGTTTACTAGCACTTTTAAATTTTAGTTCGTAAATCTTCAAAATTGACATACCATAGTATAACAGCATAGAATCCAATAAGTGTCGGATCGTATCAATTTAGGTTGGTAATATCGTTAGAACTATCTGGCTCTGTCTCTTTATTCAACGTCTTGATTTGGGTGAAGTAAGACGATCCCACACCTTGTACAACAGAGCATATGAGAAGTTCAGTAAAGAATAATTACAGTCCAAAATGAAAAATTTCTAGAGATCCACTGGGTGTGTATTAGCCATTGGTCTCTACGAATAATTTCAATTTTTTTTTTTTTTTTTGAACAGATCATTTGAACCCATCTACAAACTTCAAGTTATGAAGTACCACCAAGTAGACAAGGCATTATACAGGGCACATCAACACTAACTGGGAGGTGTACCGTTCCTCAGCTGAGATGTACAGATGTCTAAGAGGAAGCATTCTGACATTTGAACTTTTGCACGACTTCACGTGACAGATGGTCCAAAAGCCCTGAATGAGGGTTACCCGCCCCGAAAAATTCTGTGAGCACCCTCACTACATAAAATTTTTTTCACATCCATTTCCCTTCTCTTCACCCTAATACAACACATCAATAATGTCTCACAGAAAGTACGAAGAGCCAAGACACGGTTCCTTGGGTTTCCTCCCAAGAAAGAGAGCTGCCAACTCTAGAGGTAAGGTTAAGTCTTTCCCTAAGGACGTCAAGTCCAAGCCAGTCGCTTTGACTGCTTTCTTGGGTTACAAGGCTGGTATGACCACCATCGTCAGAGACTTGGACAGACCAGGTTCTAAGATGCACAAGCGTGAGATCGTTGAGGCTGCCACCGTTGTTGACACCCCACCAATGGTTGTTGTCGGTGTTGTCGGTTACGTCGAGACCCCAAGAGGTTTGAGATCTTTGACCACCGTTTGGGCCGAGCACCTTTCCGAGGAGGTCAAGAGAAGATTCTACAAGAACTGGTACAAGTCTAAGAAGAAGGCTTTCACCAAGTACTCTGCTAAGTACGCTAAGAACGGTGAGGAGATCCAGAAGGAGTTGGCTAGAATCAACAAGTACGCCACTGTCGTCAGAGTTCTTGTCCACACTCAGATCAAGAAGACCCCATTGGCTCAGAAGAAGGCTCACCTTGCCGAGATCCAGATCAACGGTGGTTCCACCGAGGACAAGGTCAACTGGGCTAAGGAGCACTTCGAGAAGGAGGTCTCTGTCGACTCTGTTTTCGAGCAGAACGAGATGATCGACGTCGTTGCCGTCACCAAGGGTCACGGTTTCGAGGGTGTTACCCACAGATGGGGTACCAAGAAGTTGCCAAGAAAGACCCACAGAGGTTTGAGAAAGGTTGCTTGTATTGGTGCTTGGCACCCAGCTAACGTTAACTGGACTGTTCCAAGAGCTGGTCAGAACGGTTACCACCACAGAACCTCTATCAACCACAAGGTTTACAGAGTTGGTAACGGTTCCGACGAGAAGTCCGGTGCCACTGAGTTCGACAGAACCGCCAAGACCATCAACCCATTGGGTGGTTTCGTTAGATACGGTAACGTTAACAACGACTTCGTCATGGTCAAGGGTTCTATCCCAGGTGTTAAGAAGAGAGTTGTCACTTTGAGAAAGTCCTTGTACGTTGACACCTCCAGAAGAGCTCTTGAGAAGGTCAACCTTAAGTGGATCGACACTGCCTCTAAGTTCGGTAAGGGTAGATTCCAGACCCCAGCCGAGAAGAGAGCCTTCATGGGTACCTTGAAGAAGGACTTGGAGAACTAAGTGTTTTATCTAACTTAATATCCTTATCTTCCTGTAGCGTAAGTTTTAATGCATACAATATAGGTTTACTTCTTAAATGTCATGTAGTTTAGGGTTCATATAATTAGCTAGAAGGGGAAATGAAAACATAGCACTTATCTTTGATAAGCGAAGATCAATTCTACACGGGTCAAATATTTCAGTTACGATTTTCATATCTGTAAAAAATGGTATCAACGACTCCACCATCTGTTCAAATTGCAGACACACCTTAATCTACTTGAATCAGAGGTAGCTGTAGCCCCGGACATTTTCTATATGAATGTCCCAACTTATTACAAGTGGAACACCTGCCTGGTTTTCTCTTTTTTGGACCTGTTTGATGTTCTTCATTAGGACCTATGCTGACGACACTCATAGAACGCTTAGCAGCAGAAAATTTAGGATGAAGAACTGGCCAGCTTGTTTGGACAGAGATACCCTTCGGCGGTGCTACTTCCTGATCTTGATGATCATTTAAACGGGCAGGTGGCCGAGAAATCGTTGTCCATGGAGCACCTTTGAGTCGCTTTTTCTTTGCAATAACATTCCAAATATCTCTAGGGTCAATTACATGCTCTGGATACCGCCTTCGCAAGTCGACCCACATTTTCCGAGCATCAGCGGCGGCGTCCACTAACTGACGCTTCCTGTCAATCGTTTCTGCGTCAGATCGGCGAGCCAAAGCACGAAATTCCACATCAAAGGTGAGTGGATGATTGTGGTTTGAATCAATGGGATTCAATCTCCAAGTTCCATCTTTACGGCATGTCCCAGAAAGCCGAAATGGACAATTCATCCTCTTTGTAAAGCTGATTCGTTTTCTTTCGGAATCAGAAGGACCTGGGCTTGGAGAACCGCCATATTCACATCTAAGATAAACATACTGGTCTTTCTTCGAATGAGTAACAGCAAGACAAAAACAGTTGGTAGACGAATGACCACAAGCAAAATCGACAAGGTCCTTCTTACTATTGAAAATCATTTCGGGAAGGTCACAAAACTCCCTTTTCGTTCTTTCATCAGGATCCATAGGACGCGTTGTCACTTCCAGATCAAAGAACCTGCCTACTTTGGGGTCAGGCGGATGATCATAACGTTCCTTCAGACCTAGAACTGTGAGCCCAGTTCCGAGTTCATCCTCTGGCTCAGCCACGTCATTTGGTTGTTCGCTAGCCATTGCATTGCATGTAAAAAGTAACAGTTTATTTTGATATCGTGATTAATCCACGATGTTAGACCACGCACATTTATCAACAGGCGAGGGTCCGATGCGCGCCATAATGTAAATAAGCCATCGAGGTAATACAGATCCACCACCAACACATATTCCGTGATGTCCCTGGTCGTCCTGAATTCAGGGTCTCTTTACAGCACATATATATCTACGGTCGACCATCTACCGTGCGATATCATCAGGTCACTATGGCTCGTGCAGTGGTGTAATATTGCTGTTGAGAAAGAAGAAGCACATCTTCACGAGCTTTTCCTAAAGCATGGAAACGATACACAGAAGGTTGCTGCCGAGGAATATGCACAGCTGAGGAGAAAGATCGAGATTTTATCGAGGGAATCAGCTGAAGAGGTGAATGCGTTGTATGACCAACTTCGAACACATGAGAGTATGCTTAAAGATGAGATCATACAGCTACAACGAGTCGCCGAAGCTCCGGCCACGAAAGACGAATCCAGTACACAATCACTACGAAAACAACTTGAGGAACATTACAAAAGCAATCCTTTACCCTCACAGACAGAAGCAATGCGTAAGAGTCTAGATCAAAAGAAGAAGCCAGACACAAATGGCATAAAGCTAATATTGAAACTTTCCAAGCACGATGAGCCACGAGTAATACGAAAAAGAGGAAGACCTCGTAAGGATGAGAGTGATCTACTTCGAAGGATTCCCACTAATACATCTGATCTAAAGCTATCGCCAAAGCCAACACCTACGAAGATACATATTAAGCCACCCACGCCCACGATGAAAAGTTTTGTTCCTGAAACCCTTCCAGAACCAGAACCCGTGGTTGAACAAGAGGAGACATTTTGCTTTTGTAAACAGCCCTCGCTGGGTGATATGATCGCTTGCGATAACGACAAGTGCCCCAACGGTGAATGGTTTCATTATAAATGTGTCGGTCTATTGAATAGAGTAGAGGCGCTCAAATATGCCACTCAAAAGTGGTATTGTTCCGAAGGTTGCCGCCAAGCTGGACAAGCGGCACTCGAAAGGAAAAAGAAGAACAAAAAGAGACGGAAGAACTGGTAATCTACCTGGTGTACATTACATATAAGTTCCATTATGCCATCTATATATATAATTAAATTGCCAACAACTCCAACATACCACTCATTTCCTTAGCGTCCTTGCATTTTCTCACCTCCAATCTTATACGCTGTGATAAAGTGTTGAATGCCTCTTCAAGAGCAACACTTTTACTGAGCAAATGACCATAGCTTTCAAGGATAACAGCGAGGTAGTCACAGATAATGTTGAAATACCTGACGTCCTCGATGTTCTTGGTACACCATTGTACAATTGGCATCAATGAGATCTCGTCTCTGCCATACAATGCTACTCTGATCTTACCTCTCTTCTTTAACTCATGCAAAACGGTCACCACCTGGTCCTTTGGGTAAATGCCGCTAACGGCAACATCAAGTGCTTCAGCCCATCTGAAAGCACGGAGATTCTTTTCATAAGCTGTGACCTTCTTTGGACCTGTTCCTGTAGTGGAAACTACCTGGGCGTCTTGCTCTCCAGTGTAGTCATTACCCTTGATGGCTCTCGAGTATGAAAGACTATGTTGTTGTTTTTGTTGCGTTTTCTTTGGCTCGGTTTTCCTCGTTCTGATGGAAAGAAGACCAGAAGTCAAACCAGTAGCGAAATGCTTGTAATTTGGTGACACAGCCGTGCACAAGACACCACCACTGCCGAACTTCCAACCGAACTTGACGTCCCAGTTTGGCGAGCTGTAGTCAAAGATCTTGACGTGACCATCAAGCGATCCAACGAGCAAGCCTCTGTTACCAGCGTCATGCAAAGAAGTGGCTGTTTTGGTGAAATTCGTGAATTCCCTAATCTGGGAGCCTCTAGCCAAGTCCCATACCTTCACCTGAGGGCCACCAGCACTGACTAAAGTAGTTGGTGAAAGGGCCAAAACATCCTCAACGGGGTTGCCTTGGTCAAACTTGGCAACTGGATCAGGTTGTCTTGTGTCGAAGAGTCTCACCACACCATCGTAACAACCTGTGGAAATCAAGTTTGGATTGCCTGGAACAAATGCACAGCTTCTGATGTAATCATCATGATGGGAATCATCGAACTCAACAATGGGGCCACTCGTGCTCTGTGAAATATCATATACTCTCATTACTCTGTCGTCTGAACCTGTGACAAGCTGGTTGCCAATAGTTGGGTGGAATCTAGCCACATGCGAAGGATGAGAAGAAGGTGATAGACTGACAAGGAGATTACGAGGCTGGTATGCGTCAAAGATGGAAACGAGACCCAGGGCATCGGCTGCGACCAAGAGCTTACCATCGTATCTGTACTCACCTGAATATACGGTATCCTTGAACCTTGAAAACGTCTTTGTAACTTGCCTCGTTTTAGAAGAAAAGACTTGAATTCTTGTGGAAGAAGTCACGGCAAAATCATGCGGTGAAACGGGATTGAAATGAATGTGGGTAATGGGATGGTTTTCCTTGATGAGTTGTGGGTTCATGAAACCACGCCAGTATTTCTGTTCTGGAGTCGTCTTTGCAGGCAACACGGGTGCACGTGCCTGCTGCACTCTTTGTCTGGACGATGACATGACAAGAGTAGCTAGGTAATGGGGAGCTTGAGTATTGTCAACTGCTACTGATGAAGGTCTTCTCGATGCCAGGCTCAATTTTCCAGGCATCGAGCGCACGTGATTAAATACACGTGATCTCATATCAAAGAAGTCGCTAGCACCAACAGAGCTGCTTACAAGGAAAAACAAGCCAGGCCATTCCAATATGACCGAATTTCAAGTGTTTTCAGTAAAAACTAGTGAAATGAAAAATTGTAGGAACGAGGACTCTCAGAACTTTGACTAACATAGGTAAAACCAGACTCCTTTACACCAAAGAAAGTTAAAAACGGATATGAAAGAACTTTTTTTTTTTTTTCAAAAAAAAGCTAATGAAAGATCAGCTAATAAAACTTTATCAGATAAAGCAGCTTTTGATCATCAAATGAATATGCATTTCATCCAAATGCGCGAATGGAAAGACGCCGTTTGCAAAGGCATGTAAGGTCGGAATCGTGATCCGAAAATGCACCTTTTTCGCAGCCTTTGTTCCCTGGTGGCTCCCAGTAGATGTGACCAGAAGCCCCTATTAGCTGATCAAGGGGGGCCAGAACGCAAGGGGAAGTTCGGTAAAAGGCAGGTTTTGGAAGTATATGCTTTTAGATTGGCCTGGTTTAGTAGGTTTAGCGAAAATGGGTAAATATATGATATTCTTTGCTGGAAATGGGCTTCTCGGTGCTTGTGCCTTTTTGGGAGCAAATGTTCCGGCTCGGTTGACGGGTCTAGTACACAGTCTCTTGACACAGTCAGGCACAGGAGCCCTGCCCAGCGGCTTCCTTAATTGGGGTGGCACATCTCGAAGTCATTTTTCACTTCCCACATATATATATAGCAGCCGGCTTGCTCTTCCCTGGGACTTGCTCAATATCCATTTCTTTTCTTGCACACCATGGGAACTTTGCAATTTATTGCTGACGAAGTTGGACTCAAGACCTTGGTCAATGGAGGCCTCGATGTCTACCTCATTATCTTTATGAGAATGGTGAGGTTATTGAGTTTTGGTGCCACTTCTTTGATTTTGGTTATTTTCCTTAAAGAGCTCGGTATCGATGAAGCTACCATCGGTTACTTCATGACCTTGGCTTTCTTTGGCGACTTGATCAAGTCTTTCTTGTTCTCCTTGATCGCTGATGGCTTGGGCCGTAAGTTCACCTTATCCTTGAGTTCCGCCCTCATGGCATTCACTTGTTTCGGTATCGCCTACTTTGACAACTTCTACGTTTTGGCTGCCGTTGCCGCTTTGGGTATCTTGACTCCAGGTGGCGGCGAGGTTGGCCCATTTAGATCCATTGAGCAGAGTGCCATCGCCTCTTTGGTGCCCCATGACGAAAGGTCCGACATTTACGCTTGGTACACTTTCTTGGGTACTTTTTCCTCTGCTTTGGGTTCTTTCGTCTGTGGCTCTTTTGTTGATTTGTTGCAAGACCAATGGCACTTCACTGCCGTGGAGGCCTACAAGGGTGCTTTCGTCGCTTTTGGTATCTTATCCGTCATCTGTCTCATTTCTTGTTTCTTCTTGACTCCTAGAATGGAAGTTACCCATAAGCCAAAGGCTCCAGTTGAACAGGCTGCTGGCGAAGCTGCTGCTTCTTCTGCAGAGACTCAGGATGGTCCTGTTGAGTCGAACGAGTCTCTGGAATTGATTCCAAAGAGCAAGCCAAAGTGGAGACTTTTCCCAGAATTGAGCAAGGATATCTTGTCTATTGTGCTCAAGTTGTCTTTCCTTTTCGGTCTCGATGCATTCGCTTCTTCTTTGGTTCAAGGTTCCTGGCTCACCTACTATATCAAGCATAAGTTCGACGTGAGCTCTACTACGCTTGGTACCATTTTCTTCGTGACCTTCTTTATTGCTGGATTTGCATCTCTTTTGAGTACCTCTTTCACCAAGAGATTGGGTCCAGTCGTCACCATGGTGGTTACCCACTTGCCAGCCTCGGCTATGTTGATTCTTCTCCCACTTCCAACTTCCTTGTCACTTACCTTGACCATCATGTTGATACGTGCTTCTACCCAATCCATGGACGTTGCACCTAAACATGTCTTCTTGGCCACTTTGGTTCCTGCTGACTATAGAACTGCTGTGTTTGGATGGACTAACATTGTCAAGACCATGGCCCAGATGTTTGGCCCATCCATTGCTGGTTACTTGACTGGTGAAGGCGTCCAGTGGATTACTTTCATCATGGCTGGTTCATTGAAGGTCCTCTACGATGTGGGCATTTTGGCCACCTTTTTGTCTTACAACAGACACAAGGCCCACTAAAGGGTCTGCTAAAAATAATGCTGGTTGCAAAAAAATGTATGTGCGCACAGATGGAACTATCGCACCGATTGCGCCCTAGTTTCAGCCGTCTGTCACATGTCCTCGGCCAGTTCTAGATAATATATAATATAGACTTATTCGTACATTTAAACTTCCCATAATCCGCCTTATTCCTATAAAGCAACGCAAAAACTCGTCTCACTATGCTACGGCGTTACGCGGGCTACTTGTTCTTACCCATCTTTGCCTTTGTCGTGAACCATACCCCAAGTTTCGTGTGGGTCCTCATCGACTTCGTGCTAGATGTGTGGTTGTTCTGGGTCCGAAAATTATACCACTGGCATACTCGTAAGGATAACCTTAACGAGGCACTTAAGCAGCTCAAGTCTGTTGAGAACTATAATGAGTGGAAGGCTATCGTTACTGAGGTGGATAGGCTTACCAACATGGATATATGGAGACAAAACTTCATCTCCAAGCATTATGATTACATGCTCGTGAACGAGCGGATGAGTTTGCTTCGTGAAGCTAGACTCAACGAGGATGCTTCTCTTTTGATGTCTTTATTGCGTTCCGGGCTTCTCCGCAACTTTGGAGGTATTGCTCAGAAGCGTCTCTACACTAAGGCTTACTTGGGGACGAAGTTTAAGATTCAAGAATACATCATCGAGGTGCTTGACTGCCTCAACTATTTGAATGACTCCATTCACGCCGAGAGGGCTAGCAATGACTATATCATGAACAGCAAGCAGCTCAAACTTGACTTCTTCCATGACGCTAGGCAGTCGTTTGGATGTACAGCACTTATCTTGCAAGGTGGATCTCTCTTTGGCTTATGCCATATTGGAGTGGTACGTGCGTTGTACTTCAAGGGTTTGCTTCCTAGAGTTATTGGCGGAAGTGCAGTGGGTGCTGCTGTTGCGGCTTTGGTGTGTTCTCTTACTGATGTTGAACTCATTCCTATCTTAGTGTCTATTACCGACGTTATGGGCAATGTTGATACCCTCAATCATGACGTCGATGAAAGATATGGCAACGTTATCGAGAATGTCGTCCGCAAAGGTTACTCCCAAGATATTCTTGTCTTCTTGAAGTTTGTGAGAGACACTATTGGCGACTTGACCTTTGAAGAAGCATATTTGAAGACTGAGAAGATTCTTAATATCGTTGTTCACCCAACTCATCAGTCTATCCCTTCGTTACTCAACTACATCACGGCCCCTAATGTTATTATCTGGACCGCTATTTATGCATCGATTGGAACCGGTGTCCTTTCAGACAGCGTCCAATTATACGTCAAGGACCTCAGGAACGAAATTGTTCCCATGGCTCCTGAATTAGACATTTCCTTCTTGAAGCCTCAGGATGTCAGCTACCAACAGCACTACTTTGGCCATAAGAAGAAGAGCCCTGAGCAAAGCTTGTTTTCTGCCCCAACGGAGAACTCGCCATATACTAGACTTACCGAGCTTTTTAATGTCAACCACTTCATTACAAGTTTGGTGAGGCCCTACCTAGCTCCACTTATCAGCAATGACCTCAAGCATCACAATGCGTACGGAAAATTAAGATTCAGTGATGATGCTCTTAATATTTTCTGGAATGATGAAACAAAGAAGCTCGAGAAGCCAAAATCCTCCGCTTCCCACATAGATGTGCTTACAAAAGACTCTTCCTACAACTTTAGAAAACACTTGAAAAATGTTATTGGTCTTGAGATTCAACATAGACTTGATGTTTTGAACAAATTAGGTCTTTTACCCGAGATCGTGAAGCGCCTTTGCATCGACGAAAAGCCTTCAACTGCCAAGTTCTCGACAAATTCTAGAGAGATCACAATTGTCCCGGAATTGAGATACTTACTTCGTGACATTGGCAGGGTCTTTGATGTGCACAAGACTATGGAGAATATTCCATATTGGATTCTTGTAGGAGAGAGGTCAGTCTGGCCATTGTATCCTCTCCTTTGGACAAGATGTTCGATTGAGTTTGCATTGGATGATTTGTATAGTCTTCACCGGAAGCGGAAGAAGTAGGTTATTAGCGGAAAAAGAGTTTAACACTGCCTTCTTTAGTAACATTGTAGATGAATTCGTTCTCAGCCACAGCTGTAGGGGATGGTACAGCACCCTTGGAAATCGTTAAACAACCTGTGATGTCTTCAGCTCTGCCAGTTGCTAACGGCAGAAGGTTCACGTTAATGGAAGATTTGTGTAGTAATTTGACGAAGAAATCCGTAACCTTAGGAACAACTTCCGTAGTCAAGACGCTATCAAAGTCTATGAGGGAAGGCTCAGCGTTGATGATAACAAAAACAGAATTGCTGATAGTTTGTAAAGACAGAATGAAGTAAATCAAGCTGTTGGAGTCGAAATCTGTAGCTGCTAGAAGGAGTTCAGGGTTTTCGAGAATGATAAGGGTCAGTTCGTGACTTATGTTTTCAATAGCAGTCCTCAAGTCACCGAAAAACTTTTGCACTGCTTCTTTGCTTTTGGAAGTATCTTTGATATGCTTTGTGAAGAGGTCTGTAAGACAGTCGTGGAAAGTGAAATTTTTGTCGGTGTCCAAACTCAAGCCATTTCTCTTGCAATTCTTTACCACAACGCTTTTGGTATTTGTGAAGGAGATATAAACAACATGCGATCTATTTGGAATCTTTTTGTTGATGTCTCTGTTGGTCGTGGTTGCAGTTCCGATGATGGCATTCTCGATGAGCGAACTAACAAGCCACGCTGGACTCGTACCTTGCACATGTGCAATAGTGCCCAATTGACAAGGCTTGAGCTTGAGATAAGAATCCGGGAGGATCGAATGGTCAGCAAAAAGTGCTAGATCTTGCTCAGGAACAGAAGTCATGGTTGGTTTCCATACACTGGTGCAGGCAGAAGCTGAAGATGAGGGATGCGCATTGTAACTTCACAAGAGGCCCACAATCACCAACCCACCTAACAAAACGTAGAATGTTGTAAAATAAAATGTTCATAAAAATGGATTACTTCTTAAAATTCAACGAAACGGAATAAGGACTTCAAGACATGCCTTGTGAAAAGTAGAAAATGGCAATTCTTTGGAAATCGTCTGTGTCGTGCTCTTTGGGTCCCTCAGGTTTTTCATTACTACTGAATGCTCAGTATGAAGGCCAGGGAACTATAAGCGAATGGGGGGGTCCACTCTGCCAAACAGAGGTTTCTACAAATAAGGTAATATTTATAGGACAATTCCATTACTGGATCATGCACCGACTCTTTTAGGCTTTTTGTAAGGAATGGCTCTGGCAACTCGGATAAATGAATGAGGGGGACAGCATGGAGGGTTATCATGGAAAACTCACACGAAATGCCGTGCGGAAGTCCTTCCAGACGGGATGACTAAGGCCAGTCTAGTAAGTAATTGGAATATTATTACTGTAAAAAAAGATTAAAAGCAAACAAGGGTTAATAAGAAGACGAAAACTACCACAAACTGTTATTTTCTAGATAGGGAACTGGAAATATTGATAACACTGGGACCGTCTTCTACTTGCATACTGGTTATCATGAGAGCTGCAGCGGCGCACGGCTCTTGACGTACATTAGATAGCCAAATTTTTTTCACAAAAGGGCATCTCAGGGAATTTAAATAATGCATAAGTATCACTAGGTTTTATTTTCTCGATTAGAGTTTGAGAGACCGTCTTTTCGATCAGATATTATCCAAGGCTATTGTTCGATATGTCAACGCTTGCCGAAAAACCTCTTGCAGATGAGACCAAGCTAGATAATGGCAGTATCGAGAGCCAACCAGTTGTGCAAGTTTATGAACATGACGATAAGGAAAGAAGACTAGAGGAAGGTGGGAACTTTCTTGACCGGATCGGGCTCAAGTTTAATGCCGAGATTAGAGGTGTGGAAAGGGTCCCTGAAGATAAGCGAGTCGATAGAAACTGGACTTCGCCTTTGACAATGTTCCTTTCGCCCAACATGTCTATTGCAGCTTTGAGTACTGGCATGTTGGGACCAACCTTCTATGATCTTGATTTCAGAACATGTATTCTAGTGATTGTCTTTTGGTCCATTATTGGGGCCATGCCAGTGGGTTTCTTCGCTACTTTTGGAGCAAAGTTCGGTCTTAGACAACAGATCCTTTCGAGGTATTTTGCCGGGAATGTCATGGGTCGTATCTTTGCCTTGTTTAATGTCATTTCGTGCTGCGGTTGGAATGCTGTCAACATTCTTCCCTCGGTGCAGATGCTAGCATCAATAGGCCCACTCCCACCATGGGCAGGGTGCTTGATTCTCGTGGTAATCACATGTTTCGTTGCACTTCTCGGTTACAAGGCGATTCACTTGTATGAACGGTATTCGTGGATCCCAAATCTAGCGATCTATTTAGTGATAATCGCTAGGTTGTCAATGCTGAAGAATTTCACTTGGGGCACTATGGTAGGCGGTAAACAACAAGCAGGAAACGTTCTTAGTTTTATTGGCGTTGTCTTTGGATTTACTGCTGGTTGGTCACCCTCTTCAGCTGACTACTTTGTGTATATGCCTGCTGATACTCCATCATGGAAGATTTTCACTTGCATGGTGGTTGGACTTAGCACTCCATGTATCTTTACCTTGATCCTTGGAGCAGCATGCGCTATGGGTACATTGACAGATCCGACTTGGAAAGCGGCGTTTGATGATAACTCCGTGGGCGGGTTGGTTAACATGATCTTGAATGTCAATAACCTTCACGGATTTGGCAAGTTCTGTATGGTATTGTTAGGGTTATCGTCTATTGCCAACAACTTACCGGGGTCGTACTCATTGGCATTAGCAGTACAGGCGATATGGCTGCCGTTGGCCAGATTCCCTAGGTTAGGCTGGTGCTTGATAGGGAACTTTGTATCGCTCGGGCTAGCGATCCCAGCGTATTACGTGTTTTCAGAAACCATGAGCAACTTTCTAAGCATCATCGGCTACAATGTGGCTATCTACCTCGGTATCTCACTTGCGGAGCACTTCATCTATAGAAGAGGCTTTCAAGGCTATGATATCACAAACTACAATGACCGGGGTAGTATTCCTGTGGGATACGCTGGGATCAGCGGGTTCCTTTTCGGGGTTGCTTCCACGGTATTGCTGATGAACCAAACATGGTATCAATCAGTGATCGCTCGCAAGTTTGGCTCTGGCGGCGGCGACATTCTGTTTGAGCTAAACATTGTTTTTTCGTTTGTGGGTTACAACCTTGTGCGACCATTGGAAAAAAAGTACTTTGGCCGATAAAGCCTCAGGTAGGTGGTAATTGAGCAAGCAGAGAGAGAAAAAAAGAAGGCTGTCATCCTGGCGGCGTCGAGGGTTGGAATGGACCACCCTTTCGAGAACAAAGGCAAGGGGAGACCAAGTACAAGATAAATACACGGAGAGGACAGAAAAAAAAAAACGGGTAGAACGGCTGGAACGGGTAAATAATACTCTAAAAGTCAACACGGCGTCTCTAAGGTTATTTTTATTCTTGGTCCATGAATGGAATCTCTGTTTTGGGCCAGAGGCGGCACGGTTGGTAACTAACCGCAAGACAAAAAAAAAAAAAAAAAAAAAATACGACCCAGCCTGCACCTCCTGATGTGGCACAATTTGACTCAGCCTAGCACCGGTGCGGACGAAGCCTTATCACAGCCCCATTGACAGTGCCAACGTGGGAAGGCCCATTTAATTAGCTGGGGCACAAGGGGAAGTCAAAACAAGTTCATGAGACGAGGAAAAGTATCCACACTCCCCGTCCCTTTATTGCCCTGAACAATCGTCTGAATTGAATCTGCCGCTGTACAGGCATTTACGAAGCTAGCCAAGGTTACTTGCAGGGTGATGCCATACTTTTTTTTTTTATTCCGGTCTTTATTCAATTATTTACCCTTTGTTCGCCTGGGCGTGCGTGGGCGATGTGATAGACCTGGCCAGGGCTTAAGCGCCTTTGCCCATAAACGGTGCTTTTATAAGCACGCTATTTTGCCTCAAGTGATATATCTCTTTTTCGTTTTTTCTCTGTTTGATTGGTACTTCCTTGAATTCTTTGCTTTATTATAGACAATGTTGCCCTCTCGTCTTCGGCACTATCTTCGACACGAGACCGTGCTTCTTGTGGTGGCTGCGCTTTCCTTAGTGCTTCTACTATTGCAGTTGGCCGAGTACGATGACCTGAGCATCACTGATGCCTTTCGTAAGGCCTCCTTTTCCTTAGGCCCAGACAAACTCATCAACGGTGTGGGTAGTGGAGCTTACATTGAACAGGAGGTGCTGCCTCTCCATAGATCCATTCTTCTACCGGCGGGATGGAAGTTCGATAAGTCGTCACTCCGAAGACATCTACAAAACTCTGCTAGTAGGAACTGGCGGATCGTGCAGCCAAAGAAACCTCTACAACGCAGCCCGAATAAGTCCAGATCGAGATTCGTGCCCCATGAGCCTTTCACCTTGTTTCACTCGGCTGAAAACTTGCCCAAGGACCAGTGTGAACATCGCCTTAACGATACCATTGATAACTTGGAAGTGAACTCTCGTGAAACCCTTCCAGGTAACTTCACCCATATTCTTCAAGTGTTGGTGGAGGAGCATGATGAATATAAAGATCCTTACTACCAGGAAATATCCCCACTTTTCATGAAAAGCACCAGGATCGCTCTTGATAAAGAGCTCGTTAGTGCCTTCTGGTACCGTTTATCGGGATCTTCCGTGTGGCTCAAGGATCACAATGTGCATTTACTCGTCTCAAGATTCCTTTACTCGGAGCATAAGAAAAGGAATGATCCTAAAGCCAGTTTTGTCTTGGTACAAGTTTTTGATAAAGATTGGAAAGAGCTCAGAGACGTACAGCTTGTTTTCCCAACTAACAACCTTGACCATCCTGATGCTCCAGGTTTTGATGCGGACGGTCAACGTTTCCATTCATACCGTTTCCCTCGTCTCATGCCTATCCCATTCTTCAACGACTACGGAACCTCAGGAACAAAGTACTTGGGCCCAGAGGATCCTCGTGTAGTGATGATAAAAAATCCAAAGGGTTATGAAGAGCCACTTATCGTGTTCAATGCTGAACATCATAAAATGGTCAAGGACAAAAATGGAAAAGAGGAGGATAACAAATTCCGCTCCATGTTCATTTCAAGACTTTTCCAATTGCAGAAAGGCAAAGGCGGAGTCGAGACAAATGTTCGACCTCTCACAGATAGCATGTACTTCACTAGGACTGATGAGATGGGTATCAAGGGCTCTAAGCGGGCAAGAAAGGCAAAGAATTGGACTCCAATGATAAGTGATATTGATAGGGAAAAGAATGGAGGTTATGACACATCTGTTCTTTTTACCACGCAACTCAAAAACTTGGCCGTTATCAAGTGTGATTTATTTGATAAACCGGGAGAATGTGAAGAGGTTTACAAAAGAGATGGCGATCTCGGTGAGATGCGTGGAGGAACCCCACTCTTGAGTGTGAATTCTGTCTTCAGAGAAAATGGCGTTGCCATCGATCAGATGCTTCCGCCAGGAAGGGAGATATTTGTTGGCTTTGCAAGAGCCCACTTGTCGAATTGCGGGTGTGGTTCATCATTCTACAGACCCAATCTTATGGTTTTAACAAAAGACGAAGTCACAACGACAGTCGACGATGAAAAGGTGACCAAGTTCTTTTACAAGATATCGCATATTTCAGGATTCTTATCCTTGCATGTCCCTATTGACCCATGGCACATTGATAAGCCATATGCCAAGTGCCAGGGAGTTAACGCGTTGATTCCGAATGGAGTCTCCGATTGGCAAATGGAGCCACTTGATATTGTCAATGGCCAATGGGCGGTCAAAGATAAAATGTCAATTGCATTTTCTGTGTCAGATTTCAGTGTTGACCGGGTTGAGGTGAAGGGTATTCTTCAAGCACTTCTTACCGTTGCTGATAAGTCCCTCTTCTTATCGCCTCCAGGTATTAACCAGGATGAGTTAGAGGCTTTCTTACCGCGTCTCAACCTGGAGGGCAATCTCGACGAAGCAGTACCTGGCTACTCAAATACGAATGTCGAATGCGCTGTCCAAAGTGGAAAGGGCTTCTGTAAGAAGTTTGGACAGTCGGAGCTGGTTATTGAAGATGAACACAGACATGAAGACACCTCCATTTACAAGGCCATCTATGATAGCAAAGTGAAAGAGTACGACGAAGCATTCAAAGATGCCGAGAATGAAAAAGGCCCATTTTATTGAAAATCGTGGGAAATCTATACTTTATACAACATTTTAGTCTAGTATCCTTCGCATGTATACTCCGGTCGCAATCTTGTGCTTGCCGATGGGGGCCCTCGGTACCTTTATTCCGCGGACTCTGATACAGTCTTTACCCCGCGAAAAAGGGTCTATTTAAATAGGAGCCATATATTTATTCAACCGTTAATTAGAGATGATTCCTGAAACTTCTACAGCATACCAATACAAGACTAAAGTAGCTCCAGCATCTTTCCCAAGAGTCTACAGAGGCATTAAAGAAGGCGTTCGCAGAGATATCCTTAAAGTATGCTACAGAAAGTACACAACCAAGCTCACTAATGATGATAACCTCCCGTCGTTCAACCTTGTGTTTCTCCACGGCACTGGTATGAATAAAGGCATGTGGCACTCTCTTATTGATCAATTATATAACCAAGGGAAAGCTAGTGGAGTATTTATTAATACCTGCTTGGCAATCGATGCCGTGAACCACGGAGAGTCTGCCGAGGCTAATAAGGAGTACTTGGGAGACGGGTTTGACTGGAGAGACGGATCTTACGATGTACTCAAGGTTGCTGAAGTGGAACGTGATACCTTATTGGATTCCTCCTCGAAGAATATTATTATTGGCCATTCCATGGGCGGTATGATGTCTCTATATGTGTCATATTTGCAGCCACAATTGTTCGACTCATGCGTGGTTATTAATCCAGTTTCTTACCGTCATGAGGGCGTTACAATAATTAGAGATACTTTGGCTCCAATGGGGTACATGGAGACCCAGTTTGATGTTCCCGCTGATAAGAGCTGGGAAGAGGTTGTGCATGCTTTCATGAGAGGGCAGTCATTCTTTAAGAGATTTGATGAGACTGTGTTGAAGAATATGATTGACGATGAAGTTCCTAATGATTTATACGGCAAAAAGGTTGATAAGATCGCCTTGAGAACTTCCAAAGAAGCTGCCTTGGCCACCTATCTCGGGTCTAACGAGGCATTGCCACCTATGGGAGCAGTTCTTCCATATATTAGAATTCCGGTAATCAGGTTTCTCTCTGAAAAGGATTCTGCTTCTGAGGAAGATAGGGAGCAGTTGGCTACGGATGTGAAGACTTTGGAGACAGTCGACTTCCCAGGCAAGAGACACATTTTGAACGGTGAAGACCCTGAGTTGACTGTCAAACATCTACTCGAAGTATTCCAAAAGCGGTCTCGTGCGCCACCCACAAAATTTCCATTTATTAGTATTCAACCCAAATTATGATTTCCAAAAGGATATATAGACAATCGATATAAGGTCACGTGCAAGATTTACGAATGTGGACTTGATGGTGAGGCTCGCTTAACAAAAAAAAAAAAAAAAGTTGCGTTTCAATCTCATCTCAAGCATCGCAACGTCAAACTCTCTCAGTTTACCTCGAGTAAAACAACACAATGACAAGAAGAGAAACTATAATTGCTTACGTGGCAGAATTCCTTAACTCTGACAAGGATTTGGTAAAGGTTGCTAAAGCCTTGAACAACTACGTGAAGAAGGAAAAGCTTCAATTACCATCTGTGGCTGGTGACCTTGCCTCGTTGCTTTCACTGAGTGACTTGGACGACATTGAAATGAAGGATGGTGATTCCTCAAGTGATTCTGAATCCAGCTCTAGCTCGAGCAGCTCGGACTCTGATGGTGAAGCTGATAGTGAGTCGAGCTCCAGCTCTGAATCCGAGTCCGACGACGAGTCGGACGACGAGGATGCTAAATCAGTAACTGAATCGATTTCAGACACTGAACTCAAGCTTAGCGAGAAGAAGGACTTGGAAAAGAAAAAGAAGAAATCAAGTTCTAGCAGCTCCGAGTCCGATTCCGACTCTAGCTCCTCCTCCAGCTCTTCTTCCGGCTCTTCTTCCAGCTCCTCATCCAGCTCATCAAGCAGCTCTGATTCGAGTGACTCTGAATCTGAGGATGAAAAGAAGGTAGTAAAGAAGACGGCTGCTCCTGCTAGCCCAGAGTCTGATTCCGACTCAAGCTCGTCGAGCTCTTCTAGCTCTTCATCTTCATCGAGCTCCTCCTCCGACTCGAGCTCTAGTGATTCGGACTCAGATTCATCCTCCAGTTCCAGCTCCAGCTCCAGTTCTAGCTCTAGCTCCAGTTCTAGCTCTGGCTCATCCAGCTCCTCCAGCTCCTCCGACTCGTCGTCTGACTCCGACTCTAGCTCCAGTTCGGATTCCGATTCCGATTCTGACTCAAAAGATTCGAAGAAATCTGGTACATCATCTAGCTTCCCAAAGAAGCGCTCTAGCAACTTTGACGACAACGTGAGCAAAAAGGCTAAGAATCTTATTGCTGCAACTCCAGAGCCAGAGCTTCAGGAAGGTCAAAGAAAGCACTTCTCTAGAATCGACAGGTCCAAGATTGCTTTTGAGGACACAACCTTGCAAGACAACACCTATAAAGGTGCTGCTGGTACTTGGGGTGAAATGGCCAACGACAGATTGATGCAGGTTAGGGGCAAAGACTTCACCAAGAACAAGAACAAGATGAAGAAAGGTTCTTATAGAGGTGGCTCTATCACCATGGCATCTGGCTCTTACAAGTTCACTGATTAGGCAGTTTTGCGTCCAGGCCTCATTGCATCACAAACTCAGCATAGTATATAGATAAGACAGTCTCGATATACGATTCTGGCTTGATATAATTCGTTTTTTTATACTCAAATTTTCTTTTGAGTATATATTTATTAATTTAAGGTGTTCTTATAATTGCCGTAACATCATCACGTAGTATCTGTATAGTAGTAAAGGTGCGCATACATATTACAAATCGAACCTTGAACTTAAGTTGCCTCCCTCACCCAGTGCTCTTTTGCTATCGCTATGTCTAGGGTCAACTACGCCGATCTTGAGAGGGGTAACTTCTCAGACGATTCGTATGATTCGTACGATGAAGAGATTAGCTCCAAGAAGAACGCGGACGATGACTATGAGTATGGTGGGCAGGCAAGGAAGAGAAAGCCAGGGGCATCAAAGCAACGAACATCCAAGAAGGCTGGTAATGACATGCCAGCTGCTGCTAACAAAAGAGTTAAGGTTCAGGAAGCTGTGGAGACCATCAACGATCAGCTTAGTGATGATGACTTTCCCAGTGAGCAGTTGGTAGAGGTGACCCCAGAGATTCCTTCGGACTATGTTCCAGATGCCGTGTCAAAGGTATTTGGCAGGCAAGACTTCTCCTACCTCAAGCTTAAACCAGACCACTTTTCACGTCCGATTTGGATTACCCCCACGGATGGAAGAATCATCCTTGAGTCTTTCTCGCCTTTGGCAGAACAAGCACTGGACTTCCTCATCACAGTTGCCGAGCCACGCTCTAGACCTTCCCATATTCATGAATACTCTATCACATCTTACTCCTTATATGCTGCTGTGTCTGTGGGTCTTGAACCAGATGATATTATTTCCGTCTTGACTAGATTGTCAAAAACACCGGTCCCAGACTCATTCTTGAACTTTATTCGCCAGGCAACAATAAAGTTTGGTAAGGTGAAGCTCGTTTTGAAGCATAACAGATACTTTGTTGAGAGTACTCAAGCTGATATCTTACAGATGCTTCTAACTGACCCCGTCATTGGTCCACTCCGTATCACTCCAGAAAGCGAGAAGTCCGCAGCTGATGCTGATTCATCCAATAAGACTCAGGATGCACAGGACGCAAATAAAAATAGTAGTGGAGAGGGTGGTGATAAGAAGGTTGAAGATATATTCGATTCAGTTGTGGGAAAGAAGTCAGAGGATGACGACGACGACTTGGATGCGGTTCACTCATTTGAGATCGCGAGTGATTCTGTGGAAATCGTTAAGAAACGTCTTTACGAGATCGAGTATCCCGTTTTGGAAGAGTACGATTTCAGAAACGATAAAAGAAATGCCAACTTGGATATTGATTTGAAGCCTTCTACCCAAATCAGACCTTATCAAGAAAAGTCTCTTTCTAAGATGTTCGGTAACGGTCGTGCTAGGTCGGGTATTATTGTGCTACCATGTGGTGCCGGTAAGACGCTTGTTGGCATTACTGCTGCATGTACGATCAAGAAATCTGTTATCGTTCTTTGCACTTCGTCTGTGTCTGTGATGCAATGGAGACAGCAGTTCTTGCAATGGTGTACGATTCAACCCGAGAATATCGCAGTCTTCACTTCCGAGAATAAGGAGATGTTCAGCAGTGATGCTGGTTTGGTGGTATCAACGTACTCAATGGTGGCAAACACCAGGAATCGTTCCCACGATTCTCAAAAGGTTATGGACTTCTTGACTGGAAGGGAATGGGGTTTCGTTATTCTTGACGAAGTGCACGTCGTGCCAGCAGCGATGTTCAGAAGAGTTGTGAGTACAATCGCCGCCCATGCAAAGCTTGGTCTAACAGCCACCTTGGTTCGTGAAGACGAGAAAATTTATGATTTGAATTTCTTGATCGGACCCAAGTTGTATGAGGCCAATTGGATGGAACTTGCTCAAAAGGGACATATTGCTAACGTTCAGTGTGCCGAAGTTTGGTGTCCGATGACAGCTGAATTCTACCAGGAATATCTTCGTGAGTCCTCGCGTAAGAGGATGCTTTTGTACATTATGAACCCCACCAAGTTCCAAGCATGTCAATTCTTGATTCATTACCACGAAAAGCGAGGCGACAAGATCATCGTCTTCAGTGATAATGTTTATGCATTACAAGAATATGCTCTCAAACTAGGAAAACCATTCATTTATGGTTCAACTCCTCAGCAAGAGCGTATGACGATTCTTCAAAACTTTCAGCATAACGATCAAGTCAACACCATCTTCCTCTCGAAAGTGGGTGACACTTCTATTGATCTACCAGAAGCTACGTGTTTGATTCAAATTTCATCGCATTATGGATCCAGAAGACAAGAAGCTCAAAGACTAGGGCGTATTTTGAGAGCAAAGAGACGTAATGACGAAGGTTTCAATGCTTTCTTTTACTCGTTGGTCTCTAAAGACACACAAGAAATGTATTATTCTACAAAGCGTCAGGCGTTCCTTGTTGATCAAGGTTATGCTTTCAAGGTTATTACACATTTATCAGGAATGGAACAACTTCCTGATTTAGCATATGCCTCTGCCAGAGAGAGGCGAGAGCTCTTACAACAAGTCTTGCTTAAGAATGAGGATGCAGCAGGCGTTGAAGTTGGTGATGACGAGGACACAAACTTTATGCCAAAGAGCGGTCGTCCAAAAGCCGAAGCAAGTAGCGCTTCTAGAAGCGCTGGATCTCTCGCTGGATTGGCGGGAGGAGAGGACATGGCGTACATTGAGTACAGCAAAAACAAGAACAAGGAATTAAGGGAACATCATCCTCTCATTCAGAAGATGTACTACAAAAAGAAGAAGTGAGAAGTTTCATTACAGTTCTATTATTTAGTCATAGGAAGAGCTGACAAAGTTTCCAAAGTCATCATCATCAGAAGCGGGTGTGTTTTCTCGCAGCTCTTTTTCACTGATAGTTAAGTCATTCAAGATTTTGTGCTGTAGTTTCGAAAGATGTTTATCGTAAAGATACTTCTCTTGGTAGGCCTTGAAGCGTCTCCGGTAAATGCCGATACTTTCTGAGAAAGACATGGCATTGAAGGAATCTTCGAACTTCATTCCCAAAGCCACTTGGAGCACTGACTGTTTCTCAGAGGCTTTCTTTTGTGGGAAAGGGTGGTATCCAGATCCCGGTAGCTGTAACACTATCCTGTAGTACTTAGGAGATTCCGGCGTCATTTTGACAGCGTCACCGCCATCGTTAGCTATTGAGCATTCTATCCCTAGCTCACGAAAAGGATTATACCATGATTCTGCCCACACATGTTCTTTTCCCAATTCGTTGAATTCGTCCAGAAGCCCACCCGTCAGTTCCTGATTGTAAAAATCTAGCTTTAGGCGTAAGACCTGGTATGGCTCTTTCTCAACACGGGAGTCGTCTTCGGCCACCTCTTCCTCTTCTATTAGTCTTAAGCTACCACGCCAAACGACATTTGATCCCTTGGTTTCCCATCGGGAGAGTGAAACGTCGCCTGGCGGTATCTTGAACACCAGCACATTGTGCGTGTCGAATAACTGATTAGTCACGATTGACATTTAGGGGTCTCTGAATATGTGAAATGGATAAGTCGCCGACTAACAGAGTCTATATGGGTTATACGGCGCAGTTATGTACCCGAAAATGTTTCGTCTTATTTGTAATGGCTTCAGTGTAAGCAATTGCTTAACCCGCTATGCGGTATCTAGTCCAAGAACAACTTTCCTGCAGTGAAAGGGACCCACCTACCGAAGCGAATAAAAGTCCGGCGAGTTATATAGCCGAGCATAAGAATAAGAAACCGGGAGCCACAGTTGGCATTCTTTAAAAGAAGGTATTTTAGAGTAAAAGTTTATTCGTTGACTAAGTACGTAAATGGTTGTTCGTGTTTTTGGGGCATTTCTGAATACAAAGCTACTTTGACCCTAACCATTTAAATGAATTGCAATATGAAGAATTTTTTAATCGACATGTTTCTCTAAGGTAAGCCAGTACCTAAGAACGATCTATTGCCTTTGCCAATTCTTGGTGGAATGCTTAGCCATTATGGGTACACCTATTAACCCTCCCAGGGAAATTTTCCAGGGCGTGTTTCGCACGACCAAATCTTTTCATTATCCTCACCTACATCGATCAGTGCTACTGTAACGGAACCACCAAATAATGTTCAAAAGCCTGGTTGTGAAGAGCATACAGCTCGGCAGATTCATGCCTGTGGGCTCTGTTCCCAGAATGCTTTCGTCTCTGCTGCGTAACATGAGCGTTTTCGATGAGCTCAAGAACCTGGAATCGGCAACGAAGAAGAACGCAAGCACGATTTTCGATATCGATGAGTTGATCGCCAACTCTCCTGGTTTGCAAACCAACCACGAGCTTGGGCTGAACTATGATAGCTATGCTTTTGGAAACACAGAAAAGCACCCTAGGGACGTTGCAAAAGAACTCAGTTTAACTGGTACTCAAGCAGGTAGAACTGTTGAGGTAAAGCAGGGAAACGTCTCCCAATCCTTGAAGGTTCTTTTCAGATTGCTTCGTGACGAGCTGATTATTAGCATGAAATTCCGTCAAAAGAGACATCTCAGACCAGCTCTTCTCCATGACAGGAAACATAGACTATGGTGGAGAAAGAACTTTGCAGCTAGATTCTCAGAGTTGTTGGGCCAGGTCCGTGATGCCAAAAGAAGAGGCTACTAATACCTTCTACTCCATGTAAATATTAACGCATTCAAGATAAAATGAGACCGTGTGTAGTAATTCGATATTCATAAGTACTTACGCTACTTCAGTGAGTCAATAATGGGATTTATTAGTATATGCTAATTTTTCTTATGGCCATTGCCATTGTTGTAGTTATTATTCTTCTTCGCCGCCTTCTTATCCTTGAAGTCCTTCTTGTTGTTCTGCTTGTGAGTTCTTGGCTCTAAATGAACCACCACGTTTCCAACAGTAAGCTCCTTAGCTTCCAAAGCCTTTTGCTGGAACTCCTTCTCCTTGAAGTCACATAAAGCGACTCTCTGATTCTTCTTGAAAAATTTCATCTCACCAAAAGTCTTAGTCAATGCACTTCTCAACTGCTCTTCGTCAACGTCGGCATCTCTGATATAAATTGGATACCATTCCTCCTTCTTGGACTTCGAGCTTTGCTGCTGTTGAGGCTGCTGCTGGTTGGATGCAGCGCCCTGGGCTGGAGAAGCTGGTTTCTTCA
This sequence comes from Candidozyma haemuli, assembly GCF_002926055.2. Taxonomy (NCBI): domain Eukaryota; kingdom Fungi; phylum Ascomycota; class Pichiomycetes; order Serinales; family Metschnikowiaceae; genus Candidozyma; species Candidozyma haemuli. Next base: position 1,626,061 of record NW_020289904.1, on the reverse strand, counting down.
CAGTTGGAGATGGAGCTGGAACGTTCTTGGCAGCTCCTGGCGAAGAAACAGTGGCAGTCTTCGATGTAGGAACCTTGGGCTGCATAGCAGCTAAATTGGCCCACGTAGGTTTTGGAGCTGGGGCAGCAGGCTGAGCTGGAGCAGAAGTTGGAGTAGCATCCTTCTTTGGCGCAGCGGACTCAGCACCAGCATCCTTAGTCTCTTCGGTTCCAGCGGCAGGCTTTTTGGAAGCCTTCTCCTCCTTTGGTGTCACCTTTGGTACCGTCTCATTAACAACCTCTTCTTCCTTCTTTTCGGCAGTAGCCAAAGGAGCGTCGTCCTTGGTAGCCTTCGAAACTTCGGCGTCTGCTTCACTTGCGCTTTCAACTTCTGGCTTTTCGGCTTCGACAGGTGCCTTGCCGTTTGGGGTTTCTGGCTGCTGTACGACAACCAGTGGTTGTTCGAAGCTTTCAGAAAGATCGACGAACTTCAACATGTCGTTAGCAACGTCAAACAAATTGGTACCAGCAGGCTTCAACACAAAGGTTTGGACAAACTGCCAAAGACTGGAGGATCCACGCTTCCAGGAACCGCAGACAACGATCAAGATGCTGTTCTCAACAGAGGACTGGAAGTCGGCCCTTTCGATAACAATCTTGTTCTTCTCAGAGTTGTTGCTTTGCTCCAAAAAGTGCTTCTGGATAGACTCGGTTCCGTTGGCGAGATGAACAGTCTTGGGGACTGGAGCTTCGGACTCACTTGACTCGCTTGGAAATGCATCGTGCAAGAGAGATGCATTCTTGTCGTAGAAACCGTAAAGCTTTTGCAACTCCGAAGTGTAGGTTCCGTAGTAGTTCTTGACAAACAACCAGCCAATCTCTTCGATGGAAACAGAGTCTGTCTTATTATCTGGGACGGTCATTCTATAGTCAATCTATGGGTTAATGCAAATGCGGGAAGGGGTAACCAATTATTCAAGAAGTAATATAATATAAAAAGATATGATACCTTAAGGCGGGATTAGGCTTGCTTATGTTCACAGGCAAAGATGACGATTAACTTGTCTCAAAGCTTGGTGGTAACGGGTGTTGGTGGATTCGATGAATGGAAAATCGAAAAAAAAAAAAATGGATCAGTGCGGCACACAGGCGACGATCAAGCCAAAGGCCACCATCTGGTTCTTTTCAAGAAAGTATAACATTCTGAAAATTTATTCGTAAATCAATATTCCAGTTGATTTCTTACATTTTTAATTTAGTTTTTCTTATTTTTTTTGCCGCAACGAGTTCTTCTGGAAGAATTACACGGACCTGTTTATCGTCGTTGAAGCTGAAAAAGAAAGAAAAATGTACAAGCAGTATAACGAACAACAGAGGCGTTCAAAGATTGATTTCAATTTCTTCATGGCTTACCATGGGCATTTCAAACGGTAAGAAGCTGCTTGCTCCTTCGATAGATGTTATTATAGCCCCTTCTCTGTCAAGGTTTATCATGATATCCACTGTCATTTGGTATGCAATCTTGATATTTCCCAAGCTTTATTCTCTTTCCTGTTTTCTTTTTTTTTTTAAAAAAAAAAAATTCTTCCTATGATTATCGTTTTTTATTCCTTCTTCTATGTAGTAAGAATAGCTTGATATTTCTAGACCGGAGAAGTTTCTCTCACTTATCTACCTACTTATTGAGAAAATCAGGGTTTGCTGATAAAGCATATTGCTTGCTTATGGGACTTCTAAATTTAATGATATGAACGCTAGATCCGTGTGCGTCTTAGTTGGATTCCTTCAACAACTCCTCCAAGATTTTGTTCTCTAATTCTGCTCTGTTACTCACTCCATCGAAACTCTTCACTCCCATTCTTCTCAAAACATCAATGGAAGTGGCTCTCTGGAATCCCATATTTTCGAATTGGCTGACAATGCCCTCATCAATTCCATAGAGGGCAGCATCGCTAACCTCGGTTTTTCCAACCGCACTCTCGTCAGCAGCGTAAAGCTTGGTCCAATAAGCTGCAGTGTCTTCGAATCCTTTCTTGTTGGTGATATAATGCTTGGCAACTTCAGCATCCTGTGGATCATTGGGCTCTGGGGACTGGAGCAATGATTGCAATGAAATCAAGGAAGATTTCAAAGTCAAGATTGGGGTCCAGGCATCCTTCAAAATATCCAAGCAAATGGCACCCGTAACGGATGAAATATTGGGGTGATAGATCTTAGTGTTGAACTTCATCACAGGTGGCTTGAAAGGGTACTCATTTGGAATGACGATGTCAACTTTGAACACGCCCTTCTCATATGGTGTACCCGGTGGACCCTGGAAAAGTCCAATAAGATGAGTCAAGTCACTTTCGTTGACGAGTTCAAGATTCACTCCACTTTGGGTATCTTGACGACATTCTTCAAGTTCCTTGGCGATTCTCTTTACTCTTGACATCTTTTGAAGTCGGTGAGCTGATTGCCTTTGACTTTCGCATACTACTGTTGAGGCCTCCGATACACTGTCGTGCGCACATCAACCAGGCTGTCAGTTGCTTCGCTCTAGACAAGGCACTAGTTATCGTTAATGCATCTATTAGAAATAGCTAATATACAAAATAAAAGTGGGGTCGTCAGATTATTGGCTGACACCCTTGAATGCTCGTAACAACGTATCTAAAACCACCCGAACTTCTTGCGGTGCGGTTTTGATGAATGGCAATGATGCGAGGTTTTGTTTTCCATTGCACAAAATCTCTTTGGCAACAGCCGTAAGACCCCATGGCCTAGGTCTCACAACAGCTCTTTCGAGGATTACCCTCAAAACGATCTCTTGAACCTCGTTTTGAATAACGTCAGAATTCCAATTGGCCTCGTTGAATAAATGAACAAGAAGCTGGACGGACCACACAGTGTGGCTATTTGGATATCTGAGCTGATTCACAACGGCGCACATAAGATGATAACGGAACTCTGTAGAACCGATGTTCAAGAGGTCCACGACTAGACTAGCGTGCGACGATTGCGGACTGAAAGCTGATCCATTCTTTTGGGAACGTTCCTCAATGGCAGATGTCGTAACGTGCAACACCAAGGCGTTGATGAGCTTAACATTGTAATGAACCACTTCGAAGCCGTAATCCGCAGAGTCCTTTGGATGGTTCAATTTGGTGCCAGCGTGAATCGAACGCATTAAGCCTGGCGCCGGGATTCTCAAGTAATTATCCACTGGCTTCTTCAAGCCAACCTTCACAAGATCGTCCATCGGGTTGTAGAACACTGATGGATCTAAATCACTTCCATTAGTCTCGTTAAGGTTAAGATCGGTGCTATGTGGATCTTCAGCGACCAAACCATTTGGTGTCGCAGATAATAGCACGTTGCGAAGTTGAATATAGTTTGAAGGGATAGCGCTTATCAACTGGTAGTGACATTCCACGACAAATTCGGGGTAATCATGACTTAATGCGACGAATATGCGGCTGATGGCTCTGTATATCACGCTAATAACATCCGTCTGGCTCGACTCGTCCCTCGAATAGACATTCTGGAATTTCAAAAGCGCTGTCAAAAGTCGAGCTGCCGCAGCATAGCCAGCCTTGTTAGGAAGTTCAATGAGCTTGGGGAGGAACATGCGGTGAGAAATCAAAGGAATCCAAGCAAAAGCGAAACCCGGATAAACCGTGGGTTGAAGACTGTTAAACACGTCGCTCAATACAGGGAAGAATCTTTCATCAAGATGAGCAGTAGCGTTGACATCATGAATGGATGCGTCAGCGTAAGTGCACATCATGGTCGAAAAGATTCTGAAGTATGCTCTTTCATTCCAGTTTGTGTTAGCAAGTTCATGCTCTTCAATTAATACCAACGAGATAACTCCAATAACGGTCTTCAACCATTCGGTCGCGTTACTGGCATCTGAAGGAGTGAACCTCAATACAACCCTCACAATTAAAATTGCAAGGCAATCAACAGCCAAGTAAACCTCGCGCTGTGTACGGCTCCTGATTTCGTGTTCCGCAGCAAAAGCACCTGTTGCAATCTCAGTTGCAGCTTTGAAGAAAACTTCCACCTTTGACGGTTCCGTCAAAAATCCAGCATGGAAGAGCGCATCAAGGAAGTTCTTCTGTAAGGGAATGGCCTCATCACCATGGCCAAGTAGCTTCGTCCACTCTGCAAATAAGTAGCCACTTTGCACATACATGCTTGGTGGTTTACTTGCGATGCTTGGAAGAGCAGGAATAGCGGACTTGCTGAGGAAATCGAATAATTCATCACGAGCAGCGATAGCCTGTGAACTTTCATTTGTAGTCTCGTCAGCTTTATACTGTGAGAGAGCTGCAAGCGTGACGGCGAAGTCAGACCTCAAAGCAATTGGACGAGGTTCTTCGGCACTGAAAACCTTCAACAAAAGAGTTGCTGCGAACTTGACAAGGACGGGACTTTGTGACTCCTGGATCAACTTTCCAATAGGACCATCGAGCTTCGTAGGGTTTACCAACTGCACCTTCATCAACGAGAAGATCACAGGCATATTGAACTTCCTCTGATCCACAGAGTGAACCATCCACCAAGTTACATCTTTGGCAGTCGATGGGGAGTACTCGCACAAACGATCCAACACAACAACGAAGATTTCACTACTCATTGGGTTCTCGTGGGTTTGTGTGAACAAACAATTAACAGCGTATTGAGCGACCTTAAGTAGTAAGTCTGGGTGTTTCAATGCATTGCTCTGACAAAGGCTCAAAGCCTGTGAAACAGTTTGCAATATTGGATGATCGGCAGGGAGCTCACTAAGATTGTTCTCCTTCACAGACCCTAACATTTGGATAGTCTTCTCGCACATCTGGGTGATCATAGCACACAACTGGTCGACAGTGGCCATGTCATCGTTTTGCATGACAGCAGAGGCCTGCTGAGGAGTGACTTGAGATGGAACACTGCCCCTACCAGAGGATCCATCATGCGCTGGAACTTGAGAAAGATTATTCGCATTAAGAGGAATGGGTTGAGCACCAGGAGTCTGAGCCGCCTGTTGATGTACCTGGGGCTGTGGAACTGAAAGCTGTGGTGTCTGCCTCTGGGCACTTTGTTGTTCCGGCCTATTGATGGTGTTTGATCCGAACGAATAGTAAATGTTCAATTGAGAATCACGCAAACCATCCTGTTGTAAACCCAATGGCGGTGGTAACTGAAGAGCATAATCAGAAGCGTTTTCACTGCGGAAATGCTCTCCGGGAGGGATCACTTCTCTAGCATGGACCTGGGACCGCATCCGTTCCTCAATGAGCTCACCAATGTTGCTGGCTGCCAACTTTTCGACTATTTCAACACATAAGTCAACATTACTTTGAATGGCAACACTAAGTTCGTTCAATGGAAGTTCGTTAGGGTTAACTTGGTTACTCAACAACTGGAGCATGGTAGCCTCAATGGTTTCGATCAATATTTTGCGTCCTGTGCAGACGACCATACTGTGGGTGAGTTGTTGAGCGAGGATAAGATATGCCTTTCTGAACTTGGCGACATCACCTTCCGTAGCGAAGTCTTTCTTTACTAAAGCCTCTGTCGTTGTCAACACAGCCTCAGATACTCTGCTCAAAATTGGAACAGCACATTCACGTACAGCACGAGCCAACGAAGCTTGCAACGCCCTCCTGAGATTTGGATTTTGTGTGAAAACAGTGTTTCCGGTCAAGTTGCTGAAAGAAGCATCCAATTGATTCGAACCAGGAGGCTGAATTCCCTCTTCCTCAGGCTGTCTAGGTTGTTGGCTGACGTGTGGAGGAAGCTGCTGCTGTTGTTGCTGCTGTTGCTGCTGTTGCTGATGCTGTAACATTGCAGCCTGTTGCTGCATTTGATGCTGCAAATGTAAGTCCTGCTCCGGAACATCACTGGAGGCCCGGCCGAACCCGCCAGGTAAGCCATTGGGTTCTTGACGTATACCGAAGAGAGCAGCCAAGGCTTCTGGCTTCGGATTGTGCAGTCTGACAAGAGTAGATGGCTCTATCGACTTCACATTTAAGCCTAACGAATTCAAAAGCACCTCGATCTCAAACTTCAAATTCAACTTCAAATCCGCACATTCATACAACTCCACTAACACACTGGAAATACCCAAAACCCATGGATTTGGTGCCTTGAACACCTTGGAATAGCTCGCTTGATCCAAAACCTTGCAAACGAATGGAATAATAAGATGAAGTGTGTTAAAGTCGAACGCCTCCAAAAGAAGATACTTCAAGGCAATCTGATCTCTTTTGAGGGGCCTGTCATGGGCGAGAGTAATCTTTCCAAGCCAAGCACCTAGGTTCTTGGTTTGCGACCGCTCCATTGTAGTATCCTTGGACTTCCCCAAAAGTCGCTGAACCTCCAACAAGGTGGTATTGAGAACAATTTCATAAAGAAGAACATTGTGCAAGGAAAAGACCAATGATGCATATAAGCCATGGTTGTTTGGCTCTGTCTTAGCTCTCTCACTGACAAGGTATTTTGCAAACCACGAAAAGTACTTCTCCTGAAGAAGTTCTTTGATGTCAGGGATCTTGGAGTCAACATTGTCAGCGGTCATGTTGTTCACTGAGAATAAGAGCTTGTCCGAGACGCCCTCGTCCGGTTCCTCCTGAGTGACGAAACCCACATTTTTACTTAATTGAGCAATCGAGTTGTAAACCACTTTAGGCTCGTCTCTAACAGGCGTAGTAGTGTCTCCTCTACCACCTTGAGGGGCATTGGTATCTGGACAAGGAATTCCAACGGAGGCATCTTTGACGATTTGGTACATTTTTGCGTGGGCTGACAACGACTGGCATTTGAGTAAATGCTTGCAATACATTGGATACTCGTGTAGCCTGGACTTGAAATTGTACAAGGATTGGACTGCAAATTTGAACAAATGTGAATCCTGAGGCTGATTACAAGATTCCCAAATGAAATTGAGCGCAACAGTCAAGGTTGTGCCTTGAATTAAATCCTTCTGCAAGAGTGCTCCAAAAAGAAGGGATGTTGATGCCAAGGCCGTAAGCGGGTACTCTGAGAAGAAGCGGTATTCATCAATCAATGAATGGATCATGCATGCGAAAATGTCCTGATCGTGAGGGTTGTCGCTGGTCTTCATCCGGGATAGCATGTCGACGATTTCCTTGATCTCCACGTCTTTATTATACATCTTCGAGTAGTAGGCCTTCATTTCCTGTTCAACCTGAGTGGGGAAAATATTCGCGTACTGTTCTTCGTTAGCTAAAATCGCTTGGTCATGTCCTGTTCCAAAGTTAATAAGCCTTGGGTAGGTAGTAAGAAGTGACAACTGAAGATTCTTAAGATGGTCAGCATCAACAAATCCCTGAGACGACTTTACAATATCAAGCAAACGGTAAACAACCGAGACCTTCAAAGCCCTGCAGTTATCAAGGGGACGAGAATCCGCGGGTAACTGTTGTTGCTGTTGCTGCTGATCTTGTTGACCCTTTTCGAAATCTTGAGCGGTTCTAGCCTCCAAAAGCTCAAGTAATGCTGGATAAAAGGTAGTTCGCAAATTAGCGTCCTTTGAGTCCTTAGTGAGAACAGCTTCGAAATCATAGCCAAAATTGGTTGCCTCGATGAGGAAATTAAGGAAGAGGGCGTAATCCGTGGTACGAGCTTTCTGCAAAAGGTCTTCAATTAACCCCGAAGAAGTTGATGCCATGATTACTTTACTGAGCGCTTCTGGTTTTCTTCTGCTCGTGTAGTACTCGATGAGTTTTGCAATAGCAAGATTAACATCAAGTTCTTTAAACTTCCGCAAAACATCGCGAAGATGGCCAAGGTTAGCATCTTGAAGGGGCTTGTCCATGATAATAGCAAAAACCCTATCAATTCTATCAAGGACATAAAGCGATTTGTCTGGTATTGCCAATGCTCCAGCAATAACATGATGAGGCTGACTAGTGCAGTGGACCTCAAACATTTGTGCTAGCCAAAAGTCAAACTTCTTGTCACCCTCCGACTGCATTTGATTCTGTTGGGGTGTTTGAGAAGTAATCTTCGCCATGACCTGTACTTCGAGCTTGGCAATGTTCACAAACTTTAAGAGCTCTTGGTCTTGTTGTTCATTCTCATAGCATAGAGTGAGGTTCGAGGAATTGAGAATATCGAAAGCTCCGCGCTGTGTTGGCATCGATTGCAAGATGAAAAGAAGGGTTTTGTCGAACCACCAGTCATGTGTCAAGAAAATGTCTGCAAGGCCCTGTTTGAAATCAAGCGCCGAGAGAAATTGAGTAACACTCGCTAGCGAGGGCTGGCTGTTTCGTTTAGATGCATCAAAAAGATAGTCTTGGATGTGTGCAAAGATGTTGAACCAATTGAGGCTCAAAGAAGAATCAACATTTTTTAAACAAGCCTGCAATTGCGCACCCTTTGCATTAGCTTCAGGTAAATTATTGACAAACGTAAGAGCAGTGACACCGCCGTTGGTAGATGATATGCCCTGCGAGCCAGGAATTAAAACTTCGGCTAATAAAAGTGCAACGCTCTCATCAACTTCTCCGGCCTTGAGGTTCAAAAGTGATGGCAAGAGCTTCCTTGGTATCAAGTTCTCGGGTCCAATCTCTATCAAAAGATCTTTAAATGACATATCCAAAACTGAAGTTAAAAATGTGCGTACAGCAGTCAAGCTATCACCGTAAGCGTTAAAGTAGCCAAGTGATAAGACTTTGTAAAGGAAAGGAAAATTTCTCTGCTCTAAGATAAATTTAAGGAGTAAATTAATCCAAGATCTGTCGTCTGCTGAACTTCTGGAGTTTACAAGGTCTGAAACTGCAGCAAACTTTTCTGAGACGTACTTTTTGACTTGCTCTTTCTTATCTGGAAGAGCTTTTTCAGTGACTATGAGAAATTCGAGTAAAGGGTCGGTTTTAAACCTTGAAATGAACTCAAACGCTTCGAAATGTGGTGAAGTAACAGACTTAAGTTCAGCGATAAAAACCTCGTAATTCTCAGTGGAAGTGGAAAAGTTTTTAAGGATGCAATCTAAGATATTTTCAGCAGGCTTTTTAGTGGGGCCAAGTGCACTGCAAAAAACGAGGTAGAAAACTTTTCTGTAGAAGAAGGCGACAGTCCTGTTACACGCAGCAGTTTTCTCTGATCTATTCTCGTGCTTGAGAATATATTTAATCTGGTTGTAATTAGATTGCCAGTTTTCCGAATCAGCAGTGGTGATTAGAATACTAATTTGCAAAAGAATAACTTCCCGAACTTCGTAGTTGTTAACTTGCTCAAGATCTCTTCTCTCAATGTGAAGGGCAGTGGAAGACGAAGGTGAGTATTGGCCTGTGGCCCGTGTATATGCTTGCGAAGTCACTGTTCTCTAAGATTGTCTCGGCTAAGGACAGTGTAGCTGAGCTTTATGAAAAGTACACTGAAGCTGCCAAGACAAGGTTTGATAATTTCCAGAATGTGAGGCTTACTCGCAAATGAATACAGCTGGTTTGGGACTGCTAGTAGGCGATTGAATATCGGGAACTAGGTATGTTTCACTTTTTGATGAAAGTGGGGAGAATTCAGTATGCCTTTTAATGTATGTGATCAGTACTCACTACAAAATTTTGGCGAGTGAAGTTCGCATAGGGTTACCCGGCCAAAGGTATGTTGCCTAGTTAACACATAATGGGACATTATTAGCGTCAACGAAGTAAATTGAACGTTCAAAGCAAATTGATATTAAACTTTTATCCAGTAATAAGGCTTTTGTGATTTATTTATTTTGGTATATGTACATTTCGTTTTTTAGAGGTCTATATTTTCCAGAACCAGTAGTGAAGGCAAATCGCAAGTATACGCGAAATCTGAAAATGTGTCTTACGTAGGTAAATTAGAGTTGAATTTGGCATTGACTGTTGCAATACAACAAACGAAACAAAAAAAAAAAAAAGAAACAAAACCAAACAAAACAACATCGATAATCACCAGCATTTTTTTTTCTAAAGTAGTAACTACAATATTATCATTCCTTGAAACCGATTTCTTATTCTTTAATATATATACCCATTACCAATCCATAGCCTGACTTATTTCATTCCTGAGTGTCTCATCCTCTAATTTTTCAAATGCCTTCTTCAAGTAAAACTTAAGCATTTGATTCTCCAGAACAAGCTCATCCAACGAGCTGTCTCCTGCTATTTTACCAGCAGAACCAGAAGACTTTCCATTCACTGGGCCCTTCAGTAATTCGGAGAAAGATTTATTCGGTTCTGACGAGCACGAGCTAAAGTCCGAGTAGACAGATTCGGAATCTCCTTTAGAAGAACCCGAGAATAACGACAGTGCTGATGTTGTAGTGTTATTTGACCTGTCGAAAGATAAGTCAGCCGTGGACCTCGAACTAACAGACTCCAGCAGAGAAGCTGATAACGGTGTGAGTTCATGTGCTGTGCTGATTGAGAAGCTCTTGAGCTTCTCCATAACTGAGATATTTCTCTTGTGGGTCTTCTTGGGCTTTGGCTTGAGACTGTAAGGAGTAGAACGCATTGGCTTGTTGAGGGAAGAAAAGTGTTCATGGTCCCAAGACAACAACAAGTCACCAAAGAAGGATGGTAAGCTGTTGATAACGTTACCCCATTTGGAGCCATTTAAAAGATGTTGGTAAACAACTTCCTCATCTCCGTGATCAAAACTCATCAAAATCGGTCTGTTCTTGAGAAGCAAACCGACCGATATCTTGAATGATCCAACTTTCCACCCCTCAATGAGACAGAAGTCGACGACTTTGTTGTTGATCGACAAGTCGGGAGCATGAATCAAGGAGAAAGAGAGCCACCATTGATAAAGAAAAACTCTGCAATCACAGAAACTCGTCAAATGATTGGCCAACTCTTCATCGAGAGCTCTGAGAATATCAATGAATTCAGTGAACCATTTTTCCAATCCTGAAGACATGGACGATGCTATGAAGATTTGTCTTAATTCTGGCTCGGAATCCATCACCTTGCACAAGGTATGGAAGGTGAGTTCTTCATCTCTCAACTGACTGTAAAGTGTCCCGACTAAGAAGAGCAAGCCTTGACAGTAGCCTAGCTCGAGATCATAGTTGGCATACACATTGAGCACCGTTTGTAAGGATTTGATAGTGTCGCTTCTCTCAAAGAACGCAATATTGGGGAATGTTCTACCCAAGTCTTTGTTAATTTGCTTTGCAATGTCAGCATTGTATGAGTGCTGGAAGTTATTGTAAAGCATCGAAGACAGATCAGGAATATAACTGTGGTTCTCTTGGTTAACTGTAACGAGCTTCTGCCAGATCAACGGGCGAAGCTGGAAAGGGATTCCCTTTTGCAAGAACACCATGAGGGTATAGTTGGGTAACAAAAGCATGGTTTTGTAAGGATTCAGCAAGAACGCAAGCCAGTACGTCTTTTCAGTTTCTGAGCCCCATCCACGGCGATGAGTCTGAATAAACTTAGCACAACAGCTGGAATTCATCTCTGATAAGGCATTACCGCAGACATCACAGCAGGTAAGATCATCAAGCCAGTACAGATGGTTCTCGAAAATGGCATCAATGGATTCTTCCGTAATAGTCTCAGTGACGGCAGGACCATCGGTGAATTTGTTGAGCTCAGCTTGGAGATCCAAATGGTCCAACAAGAGCTGCTTGGATGGAGATACTAGCGAGAGAGACTCCTCGAACTCCAAGAGGGATTCTGAAATCATTCTTAAAGAATGACGAGAAATACCAACAATTGAAACTAACAAGCAAGTAAGATTCTTAAAGAATCAAGTAGTAAGAAGGAATGACTGGGGTAAGTAATTGAAGGGTTTCTAAGATATGGGGGGCACCTTTGCACAAGGCAGAAGTTTCTTCCTTATAAGGCAAAGAAGGCTGGAGGGTGTTGCCTAAAAGGGCAGGAGACGAATAAGGCACATGCAGGCCGCGTGTTCCCTTGCCTATGGTCTATTGATGAATTACCTTCATTTGACGAACCATTTTGACTAGACAAAGCCGACCATTCAATTCTCTTCAACACACTCTACGCATTGAACTGATTCATATTCTTCATACTCTGTTCATAAGGTTCTTTGGTGGCCCTTTGGTGGCCCTTTGGACAGTGCCTGTGGAAGCGCGCTTGTACAAGTGGATGCAAACATTGCACGTCAGCGTGCATCGTCAAGAAGCGTACCTAGTCAAAACACTAAACCTACGAGGTACTTTTGTTTCAGCTTGGCTTTTGCAGCTGAATCTGTAAGGGGGTAGAATACGATAGGGCAGGTTCAGGGATTGGTCGAGCTGCTTAAACACTAGAAAGCTTATTACAGAGTTAGCCACTTTTGAGTGTTCGCAGCCATTGCAGCCGCTCACATATGGAAGCATAAGGCTGGCCTAAGGCTTGTGTCCAAGAAGCCGAGCAGAAAGCCCCAGACATGGAGCATAACCATGTAGTGTCTGTTCGCCTTTTACCTCAAAGATCTCTCATTCTATGTCGATTTAAGTTAAGAGAACGAGAACTATCTAGCTGAAGAGTACTTTTTCAGTAGAGCTACAAGTCCTCTCACATTCTCGCCAACAGTTGGTTACATGTCGATTATGAGCCATTAGATATTTTTAGCTCAAAATATTCTTTCTTTTGTTGTCTCCTTCAAACTGGCTCCAAGAATAAAACACGATTTTTCAAATCGCCAAAATGCTTTCTTCTTTGTTCCTAACATCCATGTATGCCTGTCTCCACACAATCGCACTGCAGAAGAAATCTTACTCATTCACCTCATCACCATGGTTTATTTCTTCAAAGCAGCTATCAAGTCTGATCTAGACGAATTCGCTCTAGATGACGGCTCGGAATGCGTCATCTACATGGGTAGAGATAAGGTGGAGAACGATACCCTTTTGAAGAAGTCGCATCCAAAGAATATATGGTTTCACGTCGACAAGCATAGCTCTGCTCACTTGTACATACAGCTTAGTGCTGAGGAGCAGAACCAGAAGTTTGAAGATCTCAAGCTCAGTCAAGATCTACTAGAACAGGTCGGCCAGCTCACGAAAGCTAACTCCATCAAGGCCAACAAGCTCAACAACATATCCATCATATATACCCCAGTTGATAACCTTAGATCGGATGGCTCAATGGATATCGGTACTGTCACATTCATTAACCCTCAGAAGGTGAAGCGTGTTCATATTTCCAAGAAAGAGAACGCCATTGTGAATAAACTCAACAAGACAAAGACAGAGATGTCCACTGAAGCATTTGCCCAGCAGCAAGATGAAATGCTCAAAGAGTGGACAAGAAACAAGAAAGAGCTTCAAAGGAAACAAGAGCAAAATGAGAGAGAGGTTTCCAAGCAATACGAAGAGCAGAAAGCTTTTAATAAAGACCCATACGCAAGTATGTTCTCAGAGGAGAACCTACGTGCCAGCAGCAACGAATTCCGTAACGAGAATTGGGTTGAAGACGAGTTTTGGTAAAGTTCAGACTGTTCAATTATGTTGAGTTTTGGTAGCCGGGATAAACTAGGAACCTTTCTAATATCTACAGAGACAAGTTTATCATCACAGTTTATGTAGTATTTATGCGTAACTTATGCTCTAATCGAGTTTGATTGGGAACTTGCCAGCTTCTCTCTGGTCATTCCACTTTTCGACCCAGTCGACTGGGCACAAGGAGGTGAAAGTCTTGAAGAAGATCTGACATGGCTCGAACTCCTCGCCTTTCACGTTAACACACTTGTGGTAGTCAACGTAGTTCTGAGCACAGTGCTTTGTCTGGTTGGTGAAAGGGAATCTTGGGTCGAACTGGGGAGTTTCGAACTTGAAGTTTTCTAAATCCAAAGCCATTATTGATAGAAATGAATGGGAGGTTGATGTAGTGAGACTCAAAGTCGTTGATGAAACTTACGATTTTTTGACTATGGTGCGAAATGCCCTCAGGCTATTGGCTGGCATACCACTGTGTGCAGGCAATACTGAGCAGCTCACCTCGCTAGCCATTTTTTGTCACCGTTATCAGCCCACCAGACGCGATATGAACATGTTAATTAAGTTCAATTCCATTGCTAAGCAAGCAAAACTATTGGGTATTCCATTCAGGAAGTTTGCTGGCTGTAACGTTTACCGCTTTTCTCACTAGTAGGATGCTCAAACAAGGAATGTCGTACACCTTGTGGCCCTGGATCTCTTTTCTAGCTGCCTTCTCTTGATCTCCCATTTCAATCTCGTCTCCAAAAAATGCTTGAATGTTAGCTATACTATGTTTCGATGCATAGCTGGGGTTTATAAGTGATGGCAGCAGTGAAAGCCGGTTTAACTGCTGCAAATCCTTAGGACCCTTCTGCTTTATCTGCTCCACAATTGCAACAAGCTTTTTGACCTCATTACCCTTCGAAGTGAGAAGTGCTAGTTTATCATTATTCAAACTTTCAATTGCTTGCTGTATGGATCTCTCCACCGGCGTGTTTCTGGATATAGGGAAGACACTAGTGTCCATCTTAGGACTCACATTCAAAACGGAGGACACTTCCACATATAGTTCACGAGACTCAGTGACAAATACTTCTTGTTCTTCATTGGAGATTTCAGCCAATCGTTCCTCTCCTGATGGCATCTTGGGGGTCTAAAGAAGGCTGCTGATACTTGAGATATGCGTCTGTCGCATCTCACTTTTTCCGATGTACAAGTAGGAGACACTCAATGCGATGGAGGTACGTCATTCCAGCCCACAAGATGAAGTTGGCCTTATAAAGACCTAAAATGACATATTTTGTAGCTCTAAGTATTTTGATATTCTAGGAAGATGGATTGTTGCGCGAAGACCTTGAGCTGCCAGGAGGCCTCCTGTGCCTCTGTGAGGAGTTTCCTTCGCCAGTGGTATTGTCAAAGTATGAATCTTGTTCTTGAGATCGTTCTGATGAAGGCGTTGTAATTAGCAGGCTCGAATGGCCCCCTAGCATTCCTTGTTCACCAAATCGGTTGTTTAACGCCTCGCGACGAATGCGCTCATTTTGCATCCATTCCCTACTTTTACGATCCATCAGCGTGCCCAGCTTCCACGAACCGTGGCTGCCACGGCTAGTATCCAGACTAGAATTATGTATGCTCATTGTGTCCGACGAACCGTATCTGTTGGTGGTGGAACAGGCGTAGAACCGGTCGTAACGCACAGCTTGCAACATATCCGAATGATATTGGAGCAATGTGCTTACTTTTGGATTCTTCCCCAAGGCAGCGGGTGCATGGTAAAAACCCTTCTTCTTTCTCATTGGCGGCGAAAAAGGTATCCCTTCCGGTATTCTACCAGGTGGCGGTGGAGACTCCACTGGAGTCGGAGGTGCACTTCTGAGGGGAACAGCATATCCATTTGGATCAATCATGTACAAGTTATTAGCGTTATCGGCAAAAATGGTCCCCGGGGGTGAAGCCTGGTTGGCTAGTGGCTGCATTGCATGAGATGGCTGTGAGTCTGTGTCTTGAGAAGCGTCATGTTGGGAGCCCGGGATGCTCCTCTGTGATTGGGAGAGTTGCTTATCAGCGTTTGGATCCGTTGCACTATTCGGGAACATGTACAGCTCTGTCCCAATAGTGAGAGCCTCTAGCTCGTTGAGATTGCCTGTCTCTTCTGCGCTTGACATGTGGCTCTGTCGTACACTTATCCGTCCAAAGGTTATATGGACAAAGAAAACCAATCGGTGCTTGATACCAGCAAATGAAATTGTATTTAAGCGACACTATAAATTCCTACTTTGGTGAACCCCGTGGACTTTACTATTCAAGTGCGACGATTTCGTGAGCACCATACTTTCCTTCTCTTTTACCTTGATGTATACGGAAAGTGACGCGATTATAATATTAGTAGAAACCTGTCGCTTTCCTTCTTCACGCAACAACGACATTGTCTTAACACTTTGTCCTTCTCTACTCTGAGGCGGTCCTTTGCATCGGCAACTTTGAAACCGACTCCTGTGAGAAATTGCGTTGATGCATCCCTCAGCCGAAATTAATGCACGTCGTAGTCAATATTGGGCGCTGAGCATTTGTGTTGCACCCATTCGCTCTGAACACCAATATTTCCGCAGGAAGATTTTATCAGATAACGCGCAGTAACACCAGCCTGGTTTTACTCAGTCATCGAAGGACAAATCAGTGGAACAAACATCAATTAACAAACAACAGTGATCCCTCCATTCACCTCTATAGCCTAGAATATATCACCCCACCCACCTTTTGTGTTTGTTACACATAATTCCCTCAGCGAACCCCGTTTCATTGGGTCAAAACCACAGCCCGCCTCGCCTGTCTCCTGGGGGAGGCTGCATGGGTGGGTGCAGGTCAAGCTCGCAAAGCGGCAGTTGACACTTTTTTACGTCCTTGACACATTCGCCTTTTGGGCGCCCACTTGATGTACAGAAAGATTGTAGAGCACAAAAAAAAAAAAAAAAAAAGAAAAAAAAAAAAGAGCATAGGAACAGGAGGAAAGGAAATTAGTAGAATTCAAACCAATGCAATAGAGATATTAAACTAGATCTACTAAGGTTATCGCAGAAACAAAATTTCCGCTTTAGCACGGTCCCACCGATGCTGCTGCGTCATATCTTGACCCTCCATTGGTTATCATCTTACCCTGCACCGCATGAAGTCCACCTGATTTTGGTTACTGGCTCAATATGCAATGCAGCACGGACTGAATTCTCGTAAATCGAAGTTTTATCTCTGGCTTCATCTGTTTTGTGCCGTTTTCTTTCAATTTTGACATTTCCGGGTCGGCCCCCTCCCTCTACCATTTAAGCCGTCCCAAGTCCTCCCTGAATAGCTCTTGAAATTTTTCCTTTCCTCCTTTCTTTAATTCCTTCTTAGTATGACTAACGTCTTTAACGTTCAAGTCTTCTTTGTGGTCTTCAGAGAATCCTTGGAAGCAGTGCTTGTGGTTTCGGTTCTCTTAGCCTTCTTGAAGCAAGGTTTGGGAGGACCCGACCAGGATCAGGCCATTTACAAGAAACTTAGATTACAAGTTTGGGCAGGTTCCATTCTAGGCGTTTTCATCTGTTTATGTATCGGTTGTGCTTTTATC
This sequence comes from Candidozyma haemuli, assembly GCF_002926055.2. Classification (NCBI taxonomy): domain Eukaryota; kingdom Fungi; phylum Ascomycota; class Pichiomycetes; order Serinales; family Metschnikowiaceae; genus Candidozyma; species Candidozyma haemuli. The sequence continues at coordinate 1,609,074 of NW_020289904.1, read as the reverse complement.
GCTGTCTTCTACACTCTTGGCCATGATATTTGGGGTAAGTCAGAAGAGATATGGGAGGGTACTTTCTGTATGATAGCCACAATCTTGATCACAATTATGGGTATTGCCATGTTGAGAATCAACAAAATGAAAGAGAAGTGGAGAACTAAGATTGCCCAGGCTTTGGTCAAAGAACCTGCTGTCTCTAAGGACAGGTTCAAGATCGGAAGGTTGACAACTAAATACTGTATGTTTGTTTTGCCCTTCATTACATGCTTGAGAGAAGGTTTGGAAGCAGTTGTGTTCGTTGGTGGTGTTGGTTTGTCTGACCACACTGGCGCTGCTGCTTTCCCACTTCCAGTGATCTGTGGTTTAATTGCAGGTATTGCTGTTGGCGTGATGCTTTACTACTTTGGTTCCTCAGCTTCTTTGCAAGTTTGCTTGATTATGTCAACTTGTATCTTGTACTTGATTTCTGCCGGCCTTTTTTCAAGGGGTGTATGGTACTTTGAAGCTCAAGTTTACAATGTCAAGACTGGTGGTGATGCATCTGAAAGTGGCTCTGGTCCAGGCTCTTACGATATTTCAAAGTCTGTCTGGCATGTCAACTGTTGCAACCCTGAACTCGACAATGGTTGGGATGTGTTCAACGCTTTATTGGGATGGCAAAACTCGGCCACTTATGGTTCAGTGATCTCTTACAACATTTACTGGCTTTTCTTGATTACTGTATTAGGCTTAATGTTGTTTGAGGAGAAGCGTGGTCACTTGCCCTTCTGCAAGAACCTCACACTTAGACAGCTTAATCCTATGTACCATATCAAGGGAAAGAAGAAGAACGAATTGACAAAGAAGGAACAAGAGGAGTTGTTCGACAAAGTCAGAAGACACAACTTTGGTGTGTCTGAAGCAGATAAGGAGTCATCTTCTGATGCTCTGAAGAGTGGTAAGGACGAGAAGAGTCCTCATGTTGCCGAGGAAAGAACGGTGGAAAAAACCGCCAGCAACTAAATTACAGGTATTGGGAATGGAATTCTCTACCATCTGGTAATCACATTGGTCACACACACAAACACACACACAAAGGCTGATGGATTACCTTTCGGCAAGACGATTTCCATTCAGGGAATACCATTCTAATTTTTTTTATCAAACTTTGTGCCAACTTTTATTATTTTGGGAGGAAAAGGGTCACTTTACAGTCGGGTCGTTAATATATTGATTAAATTATAATTTTTGTAAGATGAGGAATCATACGAAGCATGCAAATTCCTTCTGACTGTTACGAACAGCTTCATTGAGTGCCATTTCAACATCTTTATCAGTGTAGTCAAGATCAGTAAAGATACCCTCGCATTCTTTGATCTCTTTCACGGCTACACGCCCCAAGTTGAGCGAGTAATCATCAAGTCTTAGACTGTCACTTGCTTCGAAGACGTCAATGAAGTAATCGAGATCAAGCCTGAGGTTACCCAAGATTCTAACAATGATATGCTGTTTTTGTTTCACTTCACGGATGGAGGTCGTGAATTGTTTGAGGAAATGGTTTTGGAGTTCATGAATCATATTGTTGAATGTTTGATCAGCAGTAATTGGCTTTACAACATACACCAATTTCACGAAATGCATCAAGCATTCGTAAACGAAAGGATCAACTTGAAATTCCCCGAAGCTGGTCTTGTGGCTTAACTTCTCAAAGTGATCAGACACCTTGTTTTCGATCCATGCCTTTTCGTTTTCACTGATTTCGTCCAACACCGTGATTTTGACCTTATCAAGGTCTGCGTAGAGCTTCAAATTCTGTTTATGCAAGTCCTTTTCAAAGAGCTGGTCAAACTTTTTGATCAACGAAGGGAACATATAATCTCCGAGCACTTGGAAATTATTCATTGTCATAATTTTGTAAATGTCCTTGTCAATATCGTGCTTACCAGCATCATGAGAAGCATGATATTCGGCTTTGGTAGCAGTAAACTTCTTCATGACGGAGTCCATCAAAACGTTGATACTCCGGATAAATTGAATTTCGAGACTGACCAATGTACGTTTGCTTGGATAAGCTGCAACCACTTTCACTTCAGAATCAGGTACTTGACTTCTGTCGAACACAAATGCGGACAATCTGCGGAGGACATATGTTTCATAGTATTGCAAGATCTGCATCTGTTTTGTATAGACTGTAGACTTGAGATTACCCTCAATTTTATATTTCTCCCAAGCTTCAAGGTCGTAGAATTGGGAGCAGTCATTAACCCAAGTAGCACAGATTGCCTCCAAGATACGCTGTTCGATTAACGTTGACGAGTCTTTCAACAGCTTAATGTGTTTGTTTGTGTCCAGGTTCTTAGAAGCATTACCGATCTGTGCAATGTAAGTTGACACTTTAGTGAGAAGACGGCAAATGCGGGTGTTGATATCACTCAAGTGAAAGATAGTCGAGAGCGAGTTAGTGTGGTGTGGAAGGAAGTTTGGGAAGTTTGCTGGGGTAACCCTCATCTGATCAAGATTTTCCTCACATTCAAAAATACTGACAACTTGTGCCACCATATTGCTGCACAACTCAAAAAACGCCGTTCTTAAAACACCACTGTTGTCAACGTCAAAACCATTCTTTGGATCCGCATAATGCACGTAGTTCTTGACGAACTTCAGAACAACGTTAGAGAAAAACTCCTCAAGATAAGTGATATAGTTCAGAAGAACAAGCCAGGTTTCGTTGATGATAGAAAGGTCCAAGTTATCGGGACTTCCGAAAATCTCAACAATGGCATTCTCCTTTAACTCATCAATACTAATTGTCTTGGCTGATGAGGAAGTTCCAAAGTACTCTTCAACACTGTCAAACTTCTCTTCAATGTACCTGACATTGGATCCGCCCTCTCGTTGGTTGCTCAAACTGGTGATATAGTCTAAAAGCTTTTTTTGCATCATGGAAAACTTTGTTTCAAATTTGTCATCCTGATAACTCAAATCCTTCTTAAGTTTTGTAAGTTGGTCATTGAGGAAATCAAGGATCGGGTTAGTTTTTGTGGAATCTTTATCAAGACGATGTAACTTGTCAACAAGATCAATGAACTTTATGTCCAGAGCGGACTTATTTGTCTTGCCTCTCACAGCCACTTCATGATCCATAGAAAGGAGGTCCCTAAAGGCCTTCTTGCGGAACTCTTCAGCAATATTTTCAATTTCACGGAATACTCGATGAAGGACGGTATAGTACAAGGCGTATTCCTGCTCAACCTTTTTCACTTCTTCCTCGTCATTTGTATTCTGAGCGCGTTTCAAGGCATTTTCATGTCTATGCTCGATGTACTCCTTCTCTTTTAAGAAGTTGTTGTAGTCATCAATGAACAGGTCATGTTCGTGCACAGAAAGATAATCAACAAGCTTCTTTGGAAGATCAAAGAAAAATTTATTCTTTTGAATGAATTCAATAAGTTTGGACACCTTAGCCTCTTTAGCATTGTGCTCCATGATGGGACGAATCATGAGCGAGGAAGATAAATTCAAATTGTTAATGGATTCTTCCAACTGGGACGATATGCTTTCCCCAGCTTGTAGCTTCTTGTTCCATCTAGAATTAGGATTGAAAACTCTTGACTTTTCGCTTTCCTTCTGGGCCCGGGTTTTGGAGTTCTTGAACGAGAGAAGCGCTTCGTCAATGTACTTCTTGCAATCAACAAAGCTTGCGTAATTTTCATTAAGCACAGATTTAAGCTGTGACGTTTGGCTTCTTATGCTTCTATCCAACATGTTGAGTGAGCCAACAAGACTTTCCATTGGAGTTTCTTTATGGACAACAGACAAGTATGCTTGGGAGTTGAACTTCTGAGACGACACGACAAACTTAGATAACTCCTTGTCATTCTCTGAGCCAATGATTCCCTTTCGTAGCAAGAGATCGACCAAGTCATGGCCTGTTAATGGGTCTTTTAAATCATCACTTGCAAATTGATACGCCGAGGCATTGACACTGTCTGCATCTTTCAAGAAGTGAGCTAGAACAGCACACTGTTCGTCGGGGGACAATTGGTCCAAATTTTCGGGTGGAAGTAGATCGTCCTGATTTTTGAAATCCACCAATGACCTTGGTTCGAGCACGGATGTACCATAAAACGCCAGAAGCGTTTGGTCATTGTCGTTGTAGTTCAACATGGTAGTATGGCCTACCTTCATGAGTATCTACAACTACGCACCAGTGTACCTGTTGAGGTCGTGCGAAGCACATGAACATTTGGGGTATTACCTAGTCTTTTAACAGTATGGTAAGTATAACACCAAGGGCAGAGCGGTAATGAAAAATGAAGAGAAGTTGAGTTATGGTGCAAACCTTCTAATGATTTCTTTCTGGCTCTGCTGGGCTAGATATAGGAACATACAGGTAACAGAGAAGACATGGCGGGGAGCTAGAAAACTAAGAGGGCCACTCACTATTTGACCTAAAGATTCCACTTCACAGAATGTCCATTTCAAAGCAATACCTAGTAGTTATGGTTTCTTTGTGTGGTGTTGTGGAGTGGCGGTGGGTCCAGACTGCATATCTTCTACAGCTGAGGTAAAGCATTAGTGAGACGTGAGAAAAAGTTTTCGGGTAACCCCTTCTTATCAAGCATACACCACTAGTCGATTTTGCAGCCATTTCATACGGATAAATCAGGAAAAAATTATTATACGTATTTGTGATGGAACAACAACAAGATATCGGAGGTGCCCAGGCTCTTCTTTCTCTTGGCACAAAAGATGCAAAACATGAAGAACACGATCAGCAAGATGCTACTCATACTGAGAACCATGCCAATCTGCATCATGATGAAGCTGAAGACGACAAGTCTATGGCCGTGCAAGGCGAACAATTAGGTCCTGGTGAAGAGCATCACCGGAGTGACCATGAAAGTTTCGAGGACAAGGCTAACCAGCAACTAAACGACGCAGTGGAAGCTGCAGTGATGAGATATGTGGGAGGCACTCTCGATAACTCCGAATCACACGAACACGATAGGCATAATGGGGACGCCGCTGATGGTTCAAATGAACTGCAAGGGCCAAATACATCGGGCCATGGTCATGGTGAGGGCTCCAAGAGACGCTTAAACCATGAAGAGATCATGTCTCATATAGGCGACTACCAATGGGATAGTTTTCTTGAGGAAAATGTGGCAGCTGACTTTGAAGGCCCTTCGCCTAAGAGGTCTCGGAGAAGAAGAAGTTTTGTCAATGGTGGAGATATCGATCCTGACTTGCCGGACCTAGAAGGAGAGCCATCTGAACACGATCAGCTCGTTCATGCCGCCATCTTGGGAGCTGGTGAACTCGCTAAGCAACTTTCGCTTCCACCAACTTCAAACCTACATCACCAGCATCAGCAACAACATCAGCATTCCCATAGGGCGGATGGAGAATCCGCTGCCATTAACCAGTTAGCTCATGCAGCCTCAGCATTGTCCGCCAAAGGTAGACCCAGAACATCCATCAAGCAAAAGCGTCCCCTCAGGAGACCTTCAGCTCTTCATTCCATCCATAATCAGGCAAGCACCCGTGACAAGTATGACCACATGTCACTAGAATCATTGGTTGATCAATGTGCCAACGAATCTCTACTGTGGTATCATTCACAGACCAGTATCCCAATGTCTGGGCCTCGTGCCTTTGCACCGACGGAAATAAGTGTTATGGAATCTTTTGTGGATGGTTATTGTCGCCTCAATAATTTGTCACGTCTTGACATCTGTCGCCGTGTGTGGGCATCTGAAAGAACAAAGGATAACTTCTGGGAATGCATAACAAAAGTTCTTCCTTACAGATCTCGTGCTTCTATTTACAAGCATGTACGCCGTCAGTATCATGTTTTCGACATACGTGCTAAGTGGACTGCTGAGGAAGATGAATTACTTAAGAAATTGTCACAAACATCCGAGGCCAATTGGAAGAAGATTGGAGAAACGATGAACCGAATGCCCGAAGACTGTCGTGATAGGTGGAGAAACTATATTAAATGTGGCGAAAACCGTGCCCTGAACAAGTGGTCTGAGGAGGAAGAGCGCACTCTTAAGAATATAGTGGTTGAGATGATCACTAATGATTCGAATGGAGACAAGCCCATGTCTATTAATTGGACATTGGTCAGTGAAAAGATGAATGGAGTGCGTTCTAGAATTCAATGCAGATATAAATGGAACAAACTCTTGAGAAGAGAGTCCCTCACACGCATTGAATTGATGGATAACGATACTAAGATATGGCTCATCAACAGGTTGCTTGAGTCTAATTTCCCAAATATCGAGAGTATTGATTGGGATTATATCTTACATCTTTACCACGAGTTCAACAAAGATGCCAAGAATAAGGACTTCTTGTGGACCACAACAGATTTCAAAGTCAGCTTTGACAAGATGAAGTTTACGGTGAAAGATCACAAGAATCTATCATTACACACGATTCTCTCAAAGATCCTCCTGGCACTTTACGCAGAGACCGGTTCCGACGATATGGTTCGAAATCCTCAGTTGGCAAAACAGAGCAAATCCCACGATGTTGAAGAACAAGCCGAATCAATTGCAAATGCTGCCGTGGCTGCTGTATCTACAGGGGTAAATGAGGAAGAAGCTCAGCAGCAAGAGTACAGCTTGTGGAGGTAAAGCGTCCATCGCGATTTGCATCTCTGCATCGTTGCATTTTCCATCACGTGAAATCAAAACAAAAGACAATCGAGATACTCAGAATTCCCCCGTACTACTTTTGAAGAAACTGGCCATGTCCGATAAAATGCTGATTAGTGATGACCAAGCCGACATGCACCAACGTATGCTCGAGCTAGAGCAAGAGCTCATTGTGTTTCAGCAGTCAAGTAAGGAGCTAGAGGAGGCACTTGAAGATGAGCTCACAGAACTAGAAAATAAAAACAGAATGTTGGTTTCTCAGGTAACTGCAAAGGACAAAAGGCTTCAAGAACTTACGTCTCAGTTGACAGATGCTAATGCTGAAGTTTTAAGGCTATCTGAAACTCTGAAAACAGAGAAGGCTAAGTTGGAAGATGAGATCCTTCTTCTAAAGCAAAAGCTCGTGGCAATGGAGATTCTGAACGACGATATGGACATGAATGATCGAATCCTTGAGAACAATTTGCAGCTCACAAAACAGTTCAACAATGAATTATTGGAAAAGCTAGCGTTGGTTGAGAATGATCTCGAGAATGAGAAACAGATCAATGCACAACAAAGGCTACGAATTTCAAACCTCGAGGCGGCAGAGGTATCGAGGCCAGCCCCTAGAGTCCGCCATCTGCAACAATTCAAATCCAGAAACAAGCGACAGAGCGTTGCTAGAAGCATAATGTCTGTTGCAGATACCACTGCGGACGGTACAATACTTGATATCAATGAGTTTTTGGCGACTGCTCCACCTGAAACTATACATCCCGATAGCAATATACCCAGGTCTGGATCCAGGGGTAAGATTCATGAGCAATATCTTCGATCGGAAGAGATAGTACAGAAAGTGGGGAGAATGAGCCACTATCTTGGGCTCAAAGCTAATTCTACGATACAAATATCTCCTCACGAAGCACAGACCCCGCCCAATGAAGTGGCCCCTCACGGACAGCTCACACACTCTCCTTCCATAGCTAATCTTTCAAGATTCAAGGAAGAGCCAGAAAACGCTAGCACAATAGCTGAGTCTCACTATGCTCCCTCGAAGGCAGCCTCGGGTGAGATTCTCAAGACTGACGAATCACGAAAACCAAAACACAAGAAAAACAGGATGAAAACAGTGATGAAATTCTTCGCATGAACACTGCTCTCCTCCTATTCTTGTCATTTTTTTTTTTTTTTTTTTTAGGATTTATAGACTTAATCCATTCCTTGCACCTATATCTTTCGGGCCGGCTTGTCGCTTTCCTGCACTTGTAGCTACTGCGACTTGTTGACCGTCCAGTCTCCATTACGTACCATACTATCTACCAGCTCTTTGCAACCACCAATGGCTACCGATATTGAAAAAGTTATTGCAAACTTCGACAAAGAAGAGGCCACTGAGTATGCAAGTGAGTTGTATCTTCTTTTGAAGAATTACGCTGAAGCAGAAGATGATCTCAATTATCAAGACATCTGGTCTCAATTGACGCGGTTAATTCACGCATACTGCAACTTAAAGGACAACGAAGGAGATACAAAGAATAAGGCCAAGGCAATCGAGGATAATGAGAAATTTCGGCTGATGGGATCGCTCAATTTGTTCAAGTTGATCTCGAGGAATCTCATCATCGTTCTTGGAAAGCTCACCAACAAGATCTATGATACCGCCAATGACTTATTCCCTTACCTTACTTTGACAGACAATGGCCATCTCTCCTTTTCAGGAAAGGCAGCTTCAGTGGTTTTAATTGACCTTTTTGAGAACTACCCACATCATTTGACATCGCTTCTTAGCTTTGGTGCCACGGTCGCCTATAAGTTGATTAAGAAGAATTCTTCGATCGATAGCAATATCATATACCTTCTTGCCTCAATCCTTAAGAATGCTCTGAAGGCAGACGTTGATGATAAGTTCCAGGCTAAGTTGGTGAAGATTTTCCTGAAGAATATCTTGCTGAGTGCATTGAAAAATAATGCTGCTGACCTGGAAGCCAATAACTCGTCCGTCTTACAAGTGGAGTACTACATTCTAGGCCTCAAAAATCTTCTTATTATGCTGTCAGCATCCCATTATGAGCAGCTACTCGAGTTCTCCGCGTCTTCCACATCTGGATCCAAGCTTAAACCGGAGGCTATCATGACTCAGCAACATCAATTCCAGATAGGGCTCTTGAACAACCATAAGAAGGTGATTCAGTTCGGCTTTTCTTCTCAATTCCCTCAGGTTAGGCATGCTACTGTTGCACTTCTATCTCATTTGCTTCATAATTTTGTTGACACTGGTAAATTCAACGCGATAGAATATCTCATCGAAGCGTATCCATTCCCGTCACTGAGTACCTGGAATAACCAAGCACATCATAGAATTGAAAATGAAGTGGAGTTAGGGTTTCCCTCGAGGAAAGATCACAATATCATCCTGACGCACAACAGTGAAGCGTTGATCGACTCTAAAATCAACCTCAAAAACCTTCAGTATGGCTACGTCGAGTCCATGGTCATGTATATGCAACTACAACAATTTCAAGACTGGAGTTTCTATGCCTCCTCAATCACCGCAATTTTCGACTTGATTTTGTCCAAATTCAGTGGTTTGAACCATGCGCCTCATGTGCCCACTTCGGAATGGAATGTGGTTTTGGCCCAATGGACTATTGTTGTTGAGTTCTTGATAAAGGAAAGCGGCGCCTCCATCCATGAGGTAGTCGCACAGTATATCGTGAATCGTTTCTCCGCATCTGCGGATTCAGAGGACTTCTCCCGATCTGCTTCGCCTGATCCTAGGTCATCTAAGCCTAGACGCCAGGAAGCAAGCTTGTTCCGTTTCAAGTCGACCAAAAAAACGAAAGCAAAGAGCATGGACAACTCTCATATCACGCCCTACACTAATCCTTACCAGGCCTCTCTTTTGCTACTGGTTGTGAACTTACTTGTTCCTTATGCAATTAATTTTACATCAATTGACAATCTGCAACCTGAGGATAGCAAGGTTGATGGTGAAGCGGCTGAAGAAGGCGACGAAACTACGAATAAGGTTCTTGATGGAGAGACAGCGCTTCCTGCTAGAGGTAATGACTATATCAGCAACCTTCTTCTTTCATTGCTCGTTAACGACTCGGAACAGATCAGAAACCATGCAACATCGTCTTTGCTTCTTTACGCGAACGTGAACAAATCCCAAAGCAACAGCTTGATACTTCAGTTGTTTCAGTCGGTGACGCTGGAATTGAATTCCGACTTACGAAGTGAAAGCTCTTCAGAAAAAAATGTTTCAGGATTTCAGGCAGTCAGGCTTTTTAGCAATTCTTTGGCATTGCTGTCTCTCATAAAACAAGCGGATTCAACCCTTCTCCAAAACTCAACAATTGCAAAGATTCTCAGTTTCTGCACCCAAAATTTGAAGCATAGCAGTAATGCAAATAAGAAGTTTCTCACCAATGCAGCTTGCTGGATAATTATGTCCAGCTTGGTCACCTTCAATGAGACATCGGAATTTGTCAAGTTGAATTCGTCTCAATTCTTGGTATTTTGGAAAAACCTTTTGACTTCCCAATTCATCAGTGCTGATATCGGCAACATGTCTGACAATGCCCAACTTAGCGAGGTGATGAATAACCTTACACTTAGATCGCTAAGCCTCATTTGCTTGCATAACTACATCGACTCAGCTCAGTCTAGCAATGAATTGTCACGGCAACTTCAGTTTCTTCTAGTCAAGTCTTACAACTACCTCACATATTTGGAGTCTACATTTGAAAGCATTGGCTTGTTGACTTCATTTAATGCCCAGTCGTTCAATGAAAGTGAGTTCAATCCAAATTTAGTGGGTAACCTTATCTTTTCGAACTTCAACACTGCCACTTCTCTTCCCGCCCAGAATAGGCTTACAAGCCTCATACTCCATAACAAGAAGGTTGTTCTTCTGGGATTCATTAAACTTGCGCCAACCCTCAAACGTGACGTTAATTCAAGTCTTGTTGTGTTTCTTACGCGTGTGTTTGCAGACGCAAAATGTTTCTCGAGGTTACCAGTTACTGATGCATTGAAAGAGAAAGCGAAACTGAGTAAAAGCAAGTCAAGTACTACCAAAGTAGCCCATGAGAATGCTTCCTTGGTAAAACTTGAAGAAGAATATAATTACGATTTTGGATTGACAAGCAAATTCAGATACGTGGAGCTGAACGTGATATCCGAACCAGAAACTGTTGCTGCCAACGCTGAGCCTTCTGGTGAGGGTGATCTCCGGGGATGGGCCTCTTCGTTTGAAGAACGGGTTAACGACGGGTCGTATTTTGCTTTTGATAATGACCCAGCTGTGTTCTTGTTGAAGGGATCTTCAGAGACGCCAACGCGGTCAAGAGGTATTATCACGTCTATCGTTGACAAATCGATTGAATTGTTTCAATACGTGTTTCCAAATTTGACATTTAAAATCCAGTTTTCGCTTCTCGAACAACTTAGGGCATCATTAACTCAAAAGAACTCTGATCCATTGAGGCACACTGCCATTCAGATAAACGACTCTGTTGCTTTAAATGGTCTACTCAAATACTATACGGCCATAGGGGGCTTTATGGATGGTCAGATTCTCAATGCCGTGCTTGATACCGTGGAAAAGATCAATCTGGACAATATCGAGGTCAACCTCCTAAATGCTGAAACAGTTGGCATGGTTTCGAAAATGCTTTCGAAGGACGATGTTGATGGTACTGTGGCGCGTTATATTAACGACATAGTGAAACAATCGGAGCCATCAGCAAGAGGAAAGCTACTCATTTATCTTGCATCCATCTTTAAATTTACTCATAGTGGGTTCTCTAACATTTTAGATGTTGTCTTGCAACTAATGAAAGACCCTAACCCTATCATGGCATACTACTCGTCGAAGGCTTCAGCTATCTTGCTTGAGAATGCTCTAGGTAACGAGCATTTGGTGAAGGAGTTGATCCACCAAGTGTACCTTAACACGCTTAATGATGACTTTGGCCTTAATCTTGACAATGGCTTTCTCGCTAATCTTCGGGCTTCCTACAAGTTTCATGCTGTTTATTCGAGAATCGTTTCCTATAGCGTAACATCACTCGGGCCCGCGCTCAAAAGCTGCGATAAGGAACTCAAGGTTGAAATCAGAAACTTGCTTATCCTCTTTGCCAACGGTGTTGGCAGCTATGACTCTGATGAATATGTCAATGTGGTAAGAGATGTTCTAGTGACGTTTCAGGAGATACTTATCTTCGACTTATCATTTGTTCCTGAGTTTTCCAAATGGTTCCACCTGGAAGCTGTCGATGTCATCAAAGGAAATGCAAAGATTGGAGTCGGGGTTTTGGGACCTACTTCGCCATGTCATGAATCTATATTTCCTGTTTCAACCTGTTTCGGTCTCTACGAATTGGCATTCGCTAGTCTATTAGAAATGACAAAGGTTGGTATTCTGACTTTACAGAAGGAGAATGTTAATCTAGCATGGATTGCAATGGAAATTCACCCATGTGACTCTCTTAAACAGCTTATTAAGTACTGGGTTGATTCAAATCCAGAAATGGTATGGTTTGCACAAGTCAATGCACTCTTCAAACTGTCTACTCGAAAGCTCACGGGTCCATTTGTGGAGCATAATTATCAAGTGAAATTGCTTCCATTGACTCAACGACAGAAAAAGAAGAACACCGGAGGTATCGATCTTAAGGATGACGAGGTGAGAAATATTGTTAACGAGGACCAGGATACGGAAGATAAGAATGAACCCATTACTTGGGAGTTCCGTCTGTTCTTGTACGACCTTATTATCCAGATACTCTCTGCTGCGGAAAAGAAACCTGTGCTCATGTCATCTCTCACCAACAAGATACAAGAAGTTGTTCGGATGTCGTTCTTGGGTACGACATCTCCAATCCCGGCTATCAACTTGAAAGGTGTGGCTTTGTTGGACAATGCCCTTAGTCTCTTCGGTCATCTCGAAGACCCCCTTTATCCTGGAATTTCTATATTGGAGCAGCAACAAGCCCAGATTATCAGTGCCTTGGTTCCGTGTTATGGCCCACAAAGTAACGCCGAATTGATCGTGAACGCCATCAGCGTCTCTTCGAAATTTATAAACTTGCCGAGGATCAAATTTTATTCAAAGCAGAGAATTTTGAAGACATTGGTTTGCTTGTTGGAGGAAGTTTCATCGAATAAGTTCTTGAAGTTTACTTATTTGGAAGCCATGTCTGAATTTAGCAGAAAGGCGATTCAATTATCAATTTTGGATTGTTGGGCTCTGGTGAGAATTGATATCCAACAACATGCAGAAGATGGAAGTGACGAGTTTGGCGCAATCTTATCGAAGTACTCTGAGTTGTTGATCTCACTCTGGATACTAGCCTTGAATGATTTGTCGTCACTCAGATACACACAGCCTACCAGCCGTGAGGTAGGGTTGTATTCGGACTGTTGGCTTGATTTTGTTGAAGTTTTGACAATTGAGCTTGAAGAAGACAGCACAAGGGTTACCAAGCTTCTTCAAGATGACTCGAAGGATTTCTTTTTTGTCTTATTCTGTCAATGCGCAGAATCCTTGATTAAGAACCAGAATACGACTAGAGTGCTTCTGTCAGTCAAGCGCCTTGTCAGCATACCAGAGCTCGTGGAGCACTTGTTGGCGGACGACATATTTGGTGAAGTCATAGACTTGCTTGATCGTTTGATTTTAGTCGAGGAGGAGACCGAGTCAAAAATAGAAGTTATTGATATTGTCCTGACGTTAGCGAAGGTTCATCTGGGAAAAGTTAAGAACGAGGAAAATAATGAGAAGTTACTTGAGCTCTTACGAGTTGCAATGTTGCCATTGTTCAGCATTTTTGTCTTCCTTAGAGAAGACTTCAATCATGAAGATGTTACTCAACAGGTTGCTTTGAAGAGATGCAGCTCCGCATCAAACCTATTGATTCTCAAGAAGCTGTTGTCCGCAGCAATTGGAATATTAAAGTGTTTCCAAGGGGAAGTCAAGTCAAACATCTGCTCTTGCTTATTCTACTTATTTGCAAAGTTCTATGAGCACGATGATGATAATCTCATAGGGGTCATCTTGCCATATTTGAAGCTCGTCGTGAACGAGCTCGGAGATGATAAAACAGAAACTGTTCAGTCTTTCTTCCAGATTTTGAAGAGACAAGGATTCTTTAGCGCTACGAGAAACAAGAATAATCACGTCATAACTGTCGTTCTCTTGCTTACAAACAGTGACATTAAACTTGATGCGGATGAATCAAAGATTCTAGCAAATGCTATCTTGCGTTTGATCGAAGACTCGGAGTATGCGTCTGCCGGAATCCAATCTATCAAGTCGCTCTTGAGACAGTCAGATTCACCTTTGCAGTCGCTTATCGTGAAACAGATTGTGCAAACGCTTCTCTTACAATTGGCAGGTGATGGCAAGGATGTTAAAATTGACTTACGCCTAGCATTTGAAATTATTATCGTGTTTTCTCAGTCGGAAGGGGTAAAGAACGATACGAGCAAAATCGTTCCGTTGTATGCGGCACTCATTCCGTTACTAGTGAAACACGATGTTGCAGGCACGATTGATGGAGATTATCTACACGGGAAAACGGTCTTGCTTTTAACTAAGAACCCCGAAGCATTTAAGACGGTCGTGAATGAATACCTCGATGAGTCACAGAAAGCAACCGCAGAGAAATTGGTGAAGAAGACCAGAGGACACACTCAAGTCGACAGTACAAATGACTCGACCATCGAATTGAAGACCTTTGGTTAAACGGAAGACGGAGTGATCCGATCGCGCATAGATCTCCCAGGGTGTGCGCTGATCTCCGGTGCACGGAGGTGAATTTCGAACGGCCTTGATGCCAAGGCCTGGCGCCTGGAAAAAAGTAGCCGACTACTAAACCGATCGTTATATAAGTTAGTCTTTAGGTCTCGTCTTGAGGTCACAAGTACATGATGTTACATAATTTGGGCAAGCTAACTTTCAGCTTCCTTTGCCTCTTGCCTTTGGCGCTTCAGGCCCATGCGAAGACCCATGAGTATAATTTCGATGCTTCTCTTATTAAGCATAACCCAGACGGTGTCTTCGAAAGAGAGGTTATCGGTATCAACGGGCAATGGCCTCTTCCTATCATAAGGGTAGCCAAGCATGACAGGGTTGTGATCCATCTTACAAATTCCATGACCGATCGCAATACGTCGTTGCATTTCCACGGTTTGTTCATGAACAATACTAATGCTATGGACGGCCCTGAAAACCTCACTCAGTGTCCTATCCCTCCAGGTCACACTTTCACTTACGATTTCACTGTCGACGCTCAAGCCGGTACTTACTGGTACCATTCTCATTCTGGCTCTCAGTACAGTGATGGTCTCCGAGCAATGTTTATTATCGAGGAGGAATCTCCAGATCTCTATCCTTTCAAGTTTGATGAAGAAGTTCCACTCACTATTTGTGACTGGTACCACTCTGAGAGCAGTGATATCATGAAGCAGTTTTTGTCGAGATATAACCCTACCGGTGCTGAACCTATCCCTCAGAACTCTCTCTTCAATGATACTAAGAACGTCACCTGGAATGTCGAGCCTGATACTACCTACTTCTTGAGAATCGTGAATATGGGTATGTTTGTCAGTCAGTATTTGTACATTGAGGACCATACCTTCACTATTGTTGAGGTTGATGGTGTCTACGTTGAGCCAGTTGAAACCCTGTCGCTTTATATCACTGTCGCTCAGAGGTATGGTGTTTTGGTGAAGACCAAGAAGGATGTCTCCAATAAAGCCTTCCGTTTTGTCAATGTTCTCGACGAGCCAATGCTTGATTTGATTCCAGATGATCTTCAAATGATCTCCACAAACTATGTGCAATATGGTCATGGTGACGTTGAGAAACCTGACCCCTTGGAGAACGGTAAGGGCAAATTTGACGAGCTCGAGGCAACTCTTGATCCTTACGATGATTTCAAGTTAATTCCTGTGAGAAGAGACCCTCTCTACGCTGAGCACGACTTGCAGATCGTTCTCAACTTCGAAATGGACAATCTTGGAGATGGTGTCAACTATGCTTTTTTTAACGGAATCACCTACACTGCACCAAAGGTTCCCACTCTCTTTTCCGTGCTTTCTGCCGGTGAGCACGCTAATAATGCTGCGATTTACGGGTCTAACACGAATACCTACGTCTTACAGCCTGGTGAGATCGTTGAAATTGTCTTGAACAACATGGATGCGGGTAAGCATCCTTTCCATCTCCATGGTCACGTCTTCCAGACTGTTTTCCGTTCCGAGGGTACTGATGACGACGACAATCCCGAGGTTTACGACCCTTCCAATCCTGACCATGATAAGCATCCTGAATTCCCAATGCTCAGAGACACTGTCATGGTGCATCCTAATGGTTTTGTGAAGCTTAGATTCAAGGCTGATAACCCAGGTGTTTGGTTTTTCCATTGCCATGTTGATTGGCACTTGGAACAGGGTTTAGCAATTGTGTTGGTTGAAGATCCGCAGCTGATCCAGGAGAACCAGCAGGATATCCCCAAATCACACCTTGAAGCTTGTAGTAAGTTGGATATCCCTGTGAAGGGTAATGCTGCTGGTAATTATGGTGACACTGAGGCTTCGTGGCTTGATCTCTCAGGCGAAAATGTTCAGATGAAGCCTTTGCCTCCAGGATTCACCCCTAAGGGATACGTTGCTATTGTGGTCTGTGCATTGGCTGCTCTTTTTGGTATTTACACCATCTATGTCTACGGCATGGAGGATGTTAACACGGAGGATGCTGAGCACATGGTGCAAAAGTTGTATCAAATTCTTGGAGAGAATGATCAGGCAGAGCCTGAAGAACGTGAGAGACTCACTGAGCCATCAGCAAGCGCCAACGAGTAATGAAAATAGCATTTCAGTAATAAATTAGTACAATTTCAGCCATACTAACCCTTTTCGGAGCCCGCAGTAATGTTTCTGCACTTCGCACTACGGAGTCTTATCAACTACTACTCCTGGTCTCCACGTCAAGCACAAAACACACTACGATGTCTGCGCTATTTGAATGGGCATTTGGAAAGAAGCTCACTCCCCAGGAACGTCTTCGAAAGAACCAGAGGGCTCTTGAGAAGACCCAAAGAGAGTTGTCCAGAGAAGTCAATAAACTACAATCTCAGGAAAAGACCTTGATGCTGGAAATCAAGAAGCTGGCCAAACAAGGCCAAATAGCGAGTGCCAAAATTCAAGCAAAGGACCTTGTAAGGACCAAGAATTATATTGTCAAGTTTAACCTGATGAAAGCTCAGTTGCAGGCTATCCTGTTAAGAATTCAGTCGGTTAGGAGCAACCAGCAAATGGGAAGTTCTATGAGGGACGCCACAAGGCTATTACTGGGAATGAATAGATCGATGAATTTGCCTCAGCTTTCTAGGATTGCTCAGGAGTTTGCTAAAGAGAATGACCTTATGGATCAGAAACAGGAATTCATGGATGATGCTATAGACGATGCAATGGCAGACGACGAAGAATTGGGAGAGGACGAGCAGGTTGATGAGATTCTTACCAAGGTATTAGATGAAATTGGAGTTGATATCAACACTTCCTTGAAAGATACACCCAACACTATCAATGTTGAGAGCCCCGGCAAAGTGGATTCTAGAGTTGCAGAGGCTATTGGCGGTCACGGTGGTGCTGGAGCACTGGAGGAAGATGATTTACAAGCCAGATTGGATAGTCTCAAGAAATAAGGTCAACTTTAGTCAGATAGTGTTCAATAAATATAATTTGTCTATGTACAATCAGATGTAGTTCTTTTCAATCAAAAAGTCTGCAATGGCCTTGGCAGATTCCTCGATAGTCTGACCGTCGTAGTTCTTTAAGTGAATTTCTGGCTTCTCTGGGGCTTCGTATGGGGCAGAGATACCGGTGAATTCCTTGATGATACCCTCTCTGGCTTTCTTGTACAAGCCCTTAGGGTCTCTCTTCTCGGCAACTTCAACAGGAACGTCGACATATACCTCAACAAAAGGCAATTTCGATTGTTCATGCAATTCTCTAGCAATTTGTCTATCGTTCTTGTAAGGACTAATGAAGGAAGTCAAGGTGACGCAACAAGAGTCAGTGAACAATTTTGCAACCTCACTAATTCTTCTGATGTTTTCATTTCTGTCAGCCTCGGAGAATCCCAAATCCTTGTTCAAACCGAATCTAATGTTGTCACCATCCAATCTGTAAGAGTTCAATCCACGCTGCAAAAGAGTCTGTTCCAAAGCGCAGGCAATAGTAGACTTACCACTGGCTGAGAGGCCAGTCAACCAGACAGTAACACCCTTCTGCTTTCTAAATTCGGCACGCTCCTCGTTGGTCAAGTTCTCGTGCCAAGTGATGTTAGTAGCCATTTTAAAAAGATTGAAAAGTAAACGCTGAAAAGATAATCGGTGCCTAAGACAAGTTCATATACTTGCAAGCCTAGGCTGGAAAAAAAATGCAACAATCACACGTGACGAAACTTGCATAATCGATTCACTTACACATTTTGCTTCCTAGCGCATAAGCCGCATTATGGAGACTCTATTGGATAGTTCAAAGAGACGAATAAACTGTCAACGGGAGTGAACTGAACTTTCATTTTATGAAAATCAGCGGAAGTCTAGGATGGAAGGTTATCTTGAGAAGATTTTTTTTTCTTTTTATCAAGTGGTCAATTTTCCTCTAATTCTGTGTCTTGGCTGCGAAAACCACACATTAAGAGAAATTAGGAACCAAAGGGGAATAAATGCAAAACAGGCTAATCATCAATTTTATTAAACTAACTCATTTACACATTTTTCACACTTGACGCTTTTGGAACACAAAAACCAATGCCTATTCTTTATCTATGTAATTACCTAGATCATATCGATACTAGCGGTTAGAGTTGACTCCATCATATCTCGCTTGTGATTGCTAACTACGAGTACATAGAGTTGCCACTGAATCAAAAGCTCTAATTGATGAGAGATAGACAAACAAAAAGACTTCTGATGCTAGAATACGAAGAGAAAGACAGCTACGTTCAGTGTAGATAATACAGGCTGTTGAGCAAGGCAATATATTACTACTGCACTACCAACTTGACGATCTCGTTTCTTCGACGGGCTTCAAGGCTCCGTCTGCGTAGTTTTAATCAAACTTACCAACAATAGAAAGAAAGGATCAATAGCGAGATACTTGCTTTGCAAAGTTTCTCGAGGTTTGTGTATTTTGAGACTCTACTTGGTTGCAAATTACGAGTGAACAGTATATTGCGCGGAAGTCAAGCCATCTATATCTATTGCAGCATGGTGTACGGGCGTCCATATATCGGAGTCACCAGGCATCACAATCTTTCAACTATCGTTTCTTATCAATGTCGCTTCATACAACAGAATTGGATGGCATCTTGCCTCTCGTTAACAGGGGAAAGGTTAGAGATATCTATGAGATCAATGCTACAACTCTCCTTTTTGTCGCTACCGACAGAATCTCCGCTTACGATGTCATAATGGAAAATGGCATCACTAACAAGGGAAAGATCTTGACTAAGTTGTCCGAGTTCTGGTTTTTCTTCTTATTCAACCAAGTTCACAATCATTTGGTTTTGGAGCCACATACTGACGAAGAGGAGATTTTCAAGCATTTGCCTCCTCAATTGTCCGAGCCAAAGTACAAGGACCAATTGGCAGGTAGATCTTTGCTTGTGAAGAAGATGCAATTGATTCCATTGGAGGTCATTGTCAGAGGTTACGTCACAGGATCTGCTTGGAAAGAATACAAGAAGTCTAAGACTATCCACGGTATTCCTATCGAGGAAGACTTGCAAGAGTCCCAGGAGCTTCCTACTCCTCTCTTCACCCCATCCACCAAAGCTGAACAAGGTGAGCACGATGAGAACATCACTCCCGAGCAAGCTGAAAAGATTGTTGGCAAGGAGTTGTGTGACAAGCTAGCAACTATTGCCATTGACCTTTACACGAAAGCTAAGGAGTATGCTAAGACTAAGGGTATCATCATCGCCGATACCAAGTTCGAATTCGGTTTGGACGAGGGTGGTAATGTCGTTCTTGTTGATGAAGTGTTGACTCCAGACTCATCCAGATTCTGGAATGCTTCGCAGTACGAAGTTGGCAAGTCCCAGGAATCTTACGACAAACAGTTCTTGAGAGACTGGTTGACTTCCAACAACTTGAACGGTAAGGATGGTGTTGTCATGGATGACAGCATTGTTCAGAAGACAAAAGAGAAGTATGTGGAGGCCTACGAAGTTTTGACTGGTAACACCTGGAAAGAATAGATTAAATGAAACTTTTGTTATAGTCCCGTTCTCATAAAGAGATGCAATATTATGCTTAATGCCGGTAATTTTGTCGTAAGTATTGTTCCTCGAATTCTGGGACATGCCTTTTTTGAAGAGTTAGCCTCTCAAACTCATCTGTAACACGCTTCTTATAGTTCAGTGGTGCTTGCTGAGGTCTGGAGGGAGAAATCTTCGCATGCATGTCAGAGTCCCATTCCACATTCTTAGTTTTTAATGGAGAGCGCTTTGGGGAACCTGGAGGAGGGGTTCCATGATAATATTGATGCTGTTGATGCTGTGGATGGAGATGAGCCAGAGGGTATTCCTCAAGAAGTTCGCGAGGTCCCCTAGGTTTGGCTTTGCGCTCAAATGAAGAGGACGAAGAGTCACTCTTTTTTCTTTGGAGCTGTTGTGGCTGCTCGGGATCCAGACTTTTTCTTCTTTGTAATATCTCTGATAGCCGTTGCTGTACTTCATGTTCAACAACATGCTTGAACTCACGCTGGTAGTTGAGTCTCATTTCTTTCGCTTCCAAGTCCATGGCTTTCTTGCGAGACTCGAACTCCAACGTTAGCTCCTCCTCAAAGTGACGCTTCTGCAAGTCGCATTTCTTCTGCAATTTAGAGTAGTCGTCTTGAAGCTCGTTCTTACGAACCTGTGCAAGCCTTTCGAAGCTTCTGAATTTCGCCTCGAGCTCCTCTTTATCCTTGTTGACCTTCTCTTCCATTGCCTTTACAGAAGCCTCAGTCTTCTTGAGTTCCTCGTGTTTGATAAGAAGCTGTTTCTGAAACTCATTTAATGTAGTACTTGCAGTCTTCAACTCCATTTCTTTCCTGAACATCTTCACAGACAAAGTCTCTAACAAGTCATAGCATGTTGGCCGCATTTCTGGGTCGACAGTTATACAATCGTTAATTATCTTGCGAAGCTGTTGAGAGTATTGGGCGGACAACTCTGGGATTACACCTTTTTTGATTTTGGCCTGCAATTGAAGATGTGTTGACGCCCTAAATGGTGGATGCAAGTTGCAAAGTTCGTAAAGGACACAGCCTAGAGACCAGATATCGCAAACGGGTGAATATGGATTATCCATCAAAACTTCTGGCGACATATAGTAGGGAGTTCCCACGTAGGTCTTTGCAAAATCGTTCTGGGAAGTAAGCATTTTGGCGAGGCCAAAGTCTCCAAGCTTGATAGTTTTGCCTGAATTAAGCATAAGTATATTATCAGGTTTGATGTCCCTGTGAATGATGACAGTCTCTGAATCAACATGCGGTTCAGATGTCTGTTCGGATCCACGAAATAGATCAACCTTCTTCGCCTCAATCCCATAATGACAACGATGTAGCGCAAGAAGGGTCAGTGTCATCACTTCCCATACGAAACCTTCAGGAACAGTGTCTCCGTTCTTCTTAAAAGTAGATATCACCTTGCCCAAGTCTCCTCCATCACAGTACTCCTGGTAGATATGAATGACCTTTTCCTCAGGCAAATGGTCATGAAGATAATATTTGACAACATTGGGATGGTTTAGCTCACGGAGGATGCGTAGTTCTGAAATGATATTATTTCTCTCTTGTATGCTCATAGACGTATACTCAATCTCCTTTCGAACAAGCACCTCTCCAGTCTCCTTCAGCCGTACTTTACGCACGGTACCGAAGGAGCCCTTCCCGATAACCTCTAGGGGAGTATATTTCTCAGCAATTGTGGCCATGGCAGACCGTAGCGTTCAATGCAATGTAGACTTGGGTCTGTTGAAGTTGTAAGTTTATTGTTTGCATGGATGCTAAATCGGGAAGTCACATATGGCTTAGTGTACAGGGAACAGTGAGGCTAGCCAGGCAGAGAGAAAAAAAAATAAGAATAGTAGATGTGCTGCGAAAAGACGTTACTACGGGTATGCTAATGCCATTGACCGAAAAAAAATAATGTCAAGAAGGAAACAATAATGGCATGTAAAGTCAACCACTAACCGATGCACAAAGACTATGAAAAAAAAAGTATGGTGGTTATTGCTCGTCAAAAGTCTAATTTCCCGCCTGAAGGTTGCCCTGTTCTGGCCCCAATATCAACATGCTTGACGAAGCCTTCGATGCGGGCCATGCCACTAATAGTTCGTCATTTGGGGAACAAAACGAATGCATCGACTATTGCAGAAGCAAGATGATGCAAATAGGAAATTTTGCCAAGGCGAGGTGAGATCGTGCCTGGAGTCAGCAATGCATGTAATTTATCTGTATACGAGATGATATAGAGATTTTCAATACCCTGGCGGCACCGGCATCGGGGCGTTCACAAAATGCAATATAACAACGGACGATTAGTGAACAGATTGAGCTTTTGCCAAGCTTGTGTAACCTCAACGGTTGCTTCAATGGCTCATCCCATTCTCTGATAGGCTTGAAGAGGAATGTGTAATCATTCATGTTGCGCTAGCGGCCTTAGCCTCTTTGGAAGATGAATTTCGGTTGAAGCAGCCGATGAGGTATAAGTAGATGAGATGGCTCCTTGAAAGCTTCAGTTTTTTTTTCTTTCTTTTGATCATCAATCAACTCAATGAGATTCTCTTCTATTCTTTCCATCGCTGCTGCTGTGTCTGCTGCCCCAACTGGCTTCTTGTGGCAGGAATCCACCAATGTGTCCACCATCAAGGTCCAAACCACCTGGACTGACACTTGGAAGACTTCTTTCGACATCCACGACTCGTGCAGCCCTGTGGAAGCTAACCAATTGAGACAGGCTTTCGAGGAGACCGAGCGTTTGGCCCACCACGCCAAGCTCCACACTCTCCGTAACGGTAACTCTTCCGAGTTCTACAGAAAGTACTTCGGTAACGCTCCAATTGGTGAGGTTGTTGGTAACTTTGAGGGTGTCATCTCTGCCAACACCACTGGAATCTTGTTCCGTTGTGACGATCCAGATGAGAACTGTCACCAAGATGGTTGGGCTGGTTACTGGAGAGGCGAGGACCACAGTGACGAAACCAACATCTGTCCATTGTCTTTCGAGAGCAGATTGTGGTTGTCCCAGTTGTGTTCTCACAACTTCACTGTTGCCGGTTCTAAGAACTCTGAAATCTTTGCTGCTGACATTCTCCACAGATTGTGGCACACTGAGAAGTTGGGCCAGAACGTCATTGGTCACTATGCTGACTCTTACGAGGACTGCTTGGAATTGGCTAAGACTAACGAGTCCGAGGCTGTCCGTAACTCTGCTACCTTGAGATTGTACGCTTTGGATGTCTACGCTTACGACCTCTCTGTTCCAGGTGAGGGTTGCACCTACCCAGATGAGGACGCTACCGAGTCTGACCTGGGAAGTGCCTCTGCTACCACCGTTGTTGCTGCTTGCCACACCCACTCTGATGGAGAAATCCACTGCGAGTAATTATACCTTTCACTTTAAATTCTTGCGTTAACATTTATTTCTTCGCCTAGGTGTTTCCACCATCAATAAAATTACACAATAAAAATTTGTAGCAAAATAAAGCTTTACAAGGAAAATTGGTCTTGCAAAAACTTGTTGATGCAAGTCTAGTGCATAGTGTATAATCGCTTTTGCGTTAAGGTAAACCGCTTATTGTACCTGATGAGTACAGTTGCCGCATAAACGAAGCAAACCATCGGGTATTACCAAGTTTGCTTGGATAACTTCCACTGTGAATCTGCCTTCTAATGTCTCTATTGTAGCCTTTCTGATTTTTTGTCACACGCTGCTTTACAGTAGGACCAGATAACAATGACAAATCATTTTTAATGACAAGAATGGCAATCTTCAATTTGGCCACTCAACTGTTTAAGAAGACCGGATTAAAAAATCGAAAAGTACTTCGACATCATATTATCAAAATCTATTAGCTTATATGGAAACACTCAAGTTCTACGAACATTACCTCCAACTCCAACAGCAAACCAATCAAGTGAGGCACTTGATGATTTCAGCATGCTCCGGGTATCGGCCCAAAAGATCGGTCTGTTCAAAGAGATGGAATTCTTTAAAGTCAAACCCAGGAGACACCATGCAACTCACCAATGCCCATCCGGTCTCGACCGATGAGCCGAAGATCACACCTCTGGGAACTTCAAACTGTACCACTTCACCAGCAGAAGGGTCTTTGCCAAGCTTAACCTTTTTGTACTCACCATTCGGATAAATACAATGCACTGTCAAAGGTTGTCCATCGTGGAAATACCATACTTCCTCGGAGTGAAGACGATGGAATCTCGATGGGTTCTTGTCTTCAAGCAAGAAGTGGATGTTGGTATATAACGGCACCTCAAGACCTGTCTCAGACTTGGTAAGGATCCTAGACCTACCAGTCTCGCTGTAGTAGCCACCTTCCGGGTGCGGTTGAAGATCGAGAGCCTTAATCCACTTATCACCCATGGTATCTGGTCGCAGTAGATATGAGATGATGCGAAATTGAATGGCGACGGAAGCCGCATAACTAACACACCGTGAAAGCACATGACTAGGACAGTAATTGTAAGACCCTAGGAGGCTTAACAGTTGGACTTATTGTTTGTCAGTGTAACTATGATGACAAAATTGTTAATGGAAGTAGGATACACAATAACAATGTTTTATAGTTGAAAGGGAACCCAAAGCTGAACAACAAATCGGCAACAGATATCAATATTCGACAGAGCAGATAACATGGAATCTGCCATATCATCCTCAGATCTCTAGGCTGAAGTAGTAGCACTTTGCTCCAATAACTATGGACGATACCGTCATGCTTAAGCCTGGAAAAAAGATCAAATGACTTTCGTCATCATAGTTGGTACCTAAAGATTGACGCTGATCCTCAACTATGCCATCGAATGAACCCAATGTCAGTCTTAATTAGCCATAAAGTCAATCCAGCTTAACTTTGCAGCCGACCCGCGGTAACTAACTAAGTACTAAGTAAAGTCTCAGTAGGTAAACCACAGACACCCGTCCACCTCAACTGCCGCACTATGGTTGGTCGAGAAAAAAACCTCCACCGGTTTATTCAAACAAAAGCATAGATCGAATCTACACCCCACTGTACGGATAATGTTTAGTGCTGTTGCTCGGAGAGCAGTGACTCAATCCGCTCAATGTGCGGCCCGTCGCTCCTTGACCACGTCAATTCGTTCTTTCCAGGATCTCAACACGAGACCAGGGTCCCCAGTCACTTCGCAACCAGTTAAAGCAAACGCCAACCCACAGGCAACGCTGCCTCTGGTAAAGGAGGAGGTCAAGCGTATTAATGAAAACCCTGAAGACCCTACCAAGAAGAAGAAGAAGTTCTCATTCACAGGATTCTTGTTCAAGACCCTCTTGTTTACGTCTGTGGTTTATGGTGCTACTTTGTACGTTGCGACTAAGAACGACAAGGTGATGGACTTTGTTATTGATCAGAACTTGCCTTACTCGGAAGAGTTGATCGAATTAATCGAGACTGGCTCTATTGAAGAATTGCAGAAGTCCTTGGGTCGCCTTCCACAGAACATCAAGCTTCCATCAAAGGACCAAATCGACCAGCTCACATCTAAGATCGAGAAGGGCGGTGAAACTTTGATCAAGGAGACCAAGAGCAAATTCTCCAAGTCAAACAAGACTGGATACACAACCCCTGAGGAACAATTGCAGAAGCCGGTGGAAATTGAGTCCGCTGGTGACGTGATAGAAAAGTTGCCTATGATTAAGTTGAAGGACGGTCTTTCTGACTTTGCCGATGACACTGTTACAGGCACCATCAAGTCTTTCAACGACTTGATTGCATTGGTGGATGCTTCCAACTTGGGTCCTCAGAAAGATGGCCTCATCAAGAACATTAACGAAAATGTCCACGCTTTGACTTCTAAGCTTGTGAAGTTGAGCACCTCTTTAGAAGAAGAACTTCAAAAGAAGTTGAAGACCACCCAAACTGAATTGCTTTCCGACTACACTCAAAAGGAGTTGGAATTGACGCAGAACTTGTTAGACCAATTCAACCATGAAAAGAGTAATTTGGAGAAGAAGTACAAGGCTAGAGTGACTGAAGAGGTTGAAGCCGCTAAAGCCGCTATTACCCAGGCTGCTGTCAATGCTACTACCATGGTCAGAGTTGAGCAAACAAAGAGATTCCAGCACATGGTCAAGCAAAAGATTGACGAGGAGAGAGATGGCAGATTAAGAAACTTGGATGCATTGAACCAAAGATTGGAAGAACTCGAGAAGTATGCACAAGCTTTAGAGGAGCAAGCAGTTGCCGCTAACAACAGAGGCGTTATCCAGCTGTCTTTGACCAAGTTGAAGTCTTTGATTTTTGCTACTGAGGCAAACACCCCAGCCAAATTCTTGACTCCATACGTTAACAAGATTGATGAAGTCACATCTAAGAGCCAAGATGAAGTGTTCAGCCTAGCTTTGAAGGAATTGCAGCCTTTGCTTGCCCAGGAATCTAACCAGTCCATCTTGTCCGTTCCACAATTGTTGACAGCTTGGGAGGAGCTTACGCCTGAGTTGAGATCGGCTTCTTTGTTGCCTCCTAACGCTGGTTTGTTGGGACATGTCGCTTCGGTCATCTTCTCAAAGTTCTTGTTGCCCGTGAAAGGTAACAAACCAGATGGCAAAGATATCGAATCCGTCATTGCCAGAGTAAACCTGAGCTTGGTTAGAGGACAGTTGGATGTAGCTGTTGAAGAGGTTGCCAACTTAAAGGGTTGGAGTAGAAAATTGGCTGACGACTGGGTTAAGGAGGCCAGAGTTAGATTGGAGGCCGAATTCTTGATTGGCTTGATAGATGCCGAGTCAAAGATTGTGTAATAAAAATTACGAACGTTAACAGAAATTGCAAGAACTGCATCTGTAGTATGGATGTATGTAGTAATGTGGTACTCAACGTTGAGAGCGTTTTGCATGGTGTGCACCCAACCTATATAGTTAGAAAAAAAGAGCTTGCAATAAACGTCAACGCTGCATGTCTTCGTCAGGTAATAGTGGAGCCGTTTACGGTGGCGATGAAATCAACGCCATCGTTTTGGATGCTGGAAGTCATACCACGAGGATTGGCTATGCTGGAGATGATTTCCCCAAGGTCATCATTCCTTCTAGCTATGCAAAGACAGATGATAACAAGAAGATCTTTGGCCACGGTATGGAGTTCCCACGTTCGAACCAAGAGATCGTTCCAATCATGAGAGACTCTCTCATTCAGGACTGGGATGCTGCCATCGAACAATACCATCATTACTTTGATAAGTTGTTGAAGGTTGACTACCAGGAACAGCCAATCTTGATTACTGAGCCAGTGTGGACAGACAAAACGTACAGACAGAAGCTAGTCGAGACATTTTATGAGCTGTTCAACTTTCCAGCATTGTATTTGGCAAGAACGCCTACTTGTGTCTCTTTCCAACAAGGCAGATCCAGTTGTTTGGTGGTGGACGTTGGCCATGAAAGCGCCAGTGTCACTCCGGTAGTGGACGGAATCTGTCTTCTTCGAAACTCCATGAAGACAAACTACAGCGGGCAATTCTTGAATGATCATATAAAAAACTTTCTTCACAAGAACTTTCCAGATGTGAATTTGGAGTTAAAGTATAAGATAAAGGAGAAGACTCCAACAGTCTACCCACACAGAGCAGACTTTGTGTCCAAGACCATACTTGAAAATATCACCAAATCATATGATGAGTACCAGGAGCAGAAGATATACTCGGAATTCAAGGAACTCATGCTTGAGGTGCCCGAGAAGAAAATGAATACAAGTAACGCACAAAATGCTGAAGCTATCAAGGAGCAATACGGTGATGATTCTGAGAAGAGACTATTTGAGCTTCCATCTGGTCAGTCAGTGGAAGTCGGTATTGACCGTTTCCGCCTCGCAGACACCTTGTTTGATCCAGCCAGTTACCCATTCGAGGATAAGGAAGTTGACGAGAAATACGCTGCCAACAATGGAGAACTAGATATCAGCAGCCCTTACGATGATTACCGTCCTTTGAAGAGAGCAAGAAAAACCGGATCGGGTCCATCAACGCCAACCCCAGCTCCAGAGAATGGAAGTACAGAAAAGACTGCTAGAGGTTTGAGCCATCTTATCACTCATGCCATTTCCTCCATTGACATTGACTTGAGAACCTCCATTGCTCATAATATTATTGTTACAGGAGGAACTTCTTTGGTTCCAAAATTAACAGAAAGGCTCTACAATGAATTGTCAAACTCCAACCCTGGTCTCAAGATCCGTTTACACGCAATTGGTAACGCTAACGAAAGAACAAACCAGGCATGGATTGGTGGAAGTGTTCTCGCATCGCTTGGAACTTTCCATCAAATGTGGGTAAGCAAAGCTGAATATGACGAAGCTGGTGTCGACAGGATCCTCACCCAAAGGTTTAGATAAAAATGTATAATAAGATATTTAAGGAGATCTGAATATTCTGTAAACTAGAAGGCCCTCGGTTAACGCATGTAATCAATTGTGCAGGCCGCTTGGATTGAGGCTCTCAAGATCGGACATTAAACAAGTGGCTCCTTCTTCAACCATGATTACACCGACTTTCGTGTACCCTCCTCAGCCCTCTACTGCTAGGGCCACCAGTTCTTTCCTTTCTTATGATCCACAAAACAACAGAATTGCTTATGCATCGGGCAGATCCATTATCGTGCGCTCCTTAGACAGTGACAAGTTACCAATCCAATTCACCAAACATATTTTCCCTACAACTGTCGCCACATTTAGTCCTTCTGGTAATTATGTTGCTTCTGGCGATGAGTCCGGAAATGTCAAAATCTGGGATACTTCAGTTTATGGGAAAGAGGACGGCCTGTTTGAACAACCAACGGTGAAGGCCGAGTACCAAATTCTTAGTGGTCCAATTAGGTCAATCGCCTGGGATGCTGATAATCAAAGAGTCATTGCTGTTGGCCAAGGTAAAGATAGATTCGGTCACTGCTTCACCTGGGATACTGGTAACTCAGTTGGAGAGATCCAGGGACATTCCGAAACCATCACTGCGGTTGATATTAGACAAGAGAGACCTTATAGAGTCTGTACAGCTGGTGTTGATATGTCCTTGGTGTTGTATACTGGCCCACCTTACAAGTTTGACAGAAGTATTCGTTCTCTTCACACTAACACTGTCAGGGACGTTAAGTATAGTCCCGACGGTCAGTGGCTTGTAAGTGGTGGCTCTGACAGAGCAATTGCCCTTTTTGACGGCAAAACAGGCGACAGCTTGCTGAAGCCTAGGTTCGGTCATGATGGTAGTGTCTTTGCTATCTCTTGGTTCCCCAATTCGTCAGCTTTCGTGACAGCGTCTTCTGATAACACCCTCAAAGCTTGGGACCCAAAGCTGTGTGAGACTAAGCACACGTACACTGTGGAGTCTCCCCCATCAGTCTCTAATCAACAGGTGGGTCTTATCCTTACCAAGGAGTACGCTGTTTCGCTCTCGTTGAACGGTAATTTAAACTTCTTCAAACACACCGATTCAACTCCCCTGAAGATATGGTATGGTCATCAAAAGACCTTGACGGCTGTGGCTTCAGATGATAAGTATGTCTACACTGGTGACTCAGACGGTTTGCTTATCAGGTGGGAAAAAGATGGCGATCAATTGAACCAGTATCCGGAGATCCTTGGGTCCAGGGAGGACCAGCATACAAACTTCGTTAGAAGCGTAATCAGTTCCAATGGCAATGTTTTGACCGCTGCTTGGGACGACAAGCTCAAACTTTGGAAGCTGGATGGTACTCTTGTCAAATCCGTCGAATTAGAGGCGCAACCAAAGCATGCTGCTACGTTTGGTGAAGTTGTTTGTTGTTCACGAAGAAAATATTCTGGTCTATGATGCCGCTAGTCTTGAGAAGCTAACCAGCCAACCATTGAAGTTTAAGGCTACATATGTTAGCCCTCTTTCCGAGACGAATGTCCTTGTTGCTAACAAGAGTGGCAACAGAATTGAAGAACTTCGTTTGGATTCTGGTCTCGAGACTGTTCGTTCTTACGAGGCATTGAGATCTTCCCCAACATTGATTAAGGTCTCCCCTGATGGAAAGTACGCCGCTGTGGCTGACACAACCGGCAAGTACACATTGTACAACACTAGCGATGGCTCAGTCGTGACTACTAGATGGGCGTTCCACAACAGTCGAGTTGAGGATGCCGAATGGACAGAAGACTCTCAGTTCTTACTCAGTGGAGGATTGGACAGTGGTATTTTTATCTACTCGGTAGCAAGACCAATGAAGGTCTTGAAGTTCCCATTGGCACACCAAAACGGTGTGACTGGCCTTAGTTGGTTGTCCTACGACAAGAAGGAGGGCTCGTTTGTGTCTACTGGTAGTGACGGTGTCGTGAAGACTTGGTCCGTCGATTTCAGCGCCTATGCTTAAACGGAGTAGAAGCTTAGCATTGCTAAAAAAATATTTAGATTTTTAACTTTAGTATGGCAAGGAAGATACCTTACCGCAAACAAATACTATACCCACAGATGTTTTTACGAACTGCTGCAGTGTAGCCTCATACCACCATATCCAAGGCCCGCCCAAAAAAGGCAGCCGCCCAGACTTTCCCCTGCCTGACACGGCTAGAAGACACAATAAAGCATACATAAATTTACTTTTTTTTTCTATTAGTTCTTAAACCTTCTTAAACACAACCAATTGGTTATACTTTGGGTTCACAGCTAAACTCAAATGCTAAAACCAACTTCACATCTTTGGGCAGCCCTTCAAGCAAGTAACCAAAAACGGAGTGGCATGGTGCGCAAAAGGCCCACAAAAAGTGCCTAATGTTCGAGGGTCTCCCAGCATCAGATGGGACATGCAGGCTAAATAGGTCGGACCCCAACCTCCACAACCGAGATTGAAAAGACTCCTGATCGGCTGAAACAGAGAAAAGACACGAATTTTTTCCCCGACCAACTTTTTCCTTTGAAAAGTTTGATTTTTTTTCCAGCTCGTTTTACTTTTAAATGTCTCAAGCACTTATCAAAGGAGCTTTGGATATCGA
Organism: Candidozyma haemuli; assembly: GCF_002926055.2. NCBI lineage: Eukaryota > Fungi > Ascomycota > Pichiomycetes > Serinales > Metschnikowiaceae > Candidozyma > Candidozyma haemuli. The sequence goes on along the minus strand of NW_020289904.1, from coordinate 1,578,197 downwards.
CCCCTGGTTGGAACCTTACTCGGCTTCGCTTATCAGTCGTCAGTTACAATACCGCCAATGGCTTGAAACATTGGAAAAGTCTGAGGGCTCTTTGTTGGAGTTTGCCTCTTCGTATGAAAAATACGGTATCCATGCTGATCCATCCACCAAGGAGATCACAATCATTGAGTACATCCCTGATGTACAGCTGGTCTCTCTTGTGGGGGAGTTCAACGGCTGGGACGTGGACTCTCACCGCTTGGAGAAGACCAATGACTTTGGTTTGTGGAAACTTACGCTTAAACCGGTGAACGGAGAGTATGCCATTCCTCATGATTCCAAGTACAAAATCTCTATGGTGACTGGTTCTGGTGAGCGCATTTATAGATTGGACCCATGGGGCACTAGGGCCACCTTCAACAAGAACACCACTTTGTATGAGGGCAGATTCTGGAATCCGGAACAGAATTATGAGTTCAAACATGCCAGACCTCATTTGAATGAAGTTGAAGGCTTGAAGATCTACGAAGCCCACGTTGGTATCTCGTCTCCTGAGCCCAAGATCGCCAGCTACAAAGAGTTCACCCAGAACACCTTGCCTGTTATTCATAAACTAGGATATAATACTATCCAGTTGATGGCCATTATGGAGCATGCTTACTATGCCAGTTTCGGTTATCAGGTGACGAACTTCTTCTCGATCTCTTCTAGGTACGGTACGCCTGAAGAGCTTAAGGAGCTCATCGACGAGGCCCACAGGTTGGGAATCAGAGTGCTTCTTGATGTGGTTCATTCCCATAGTTCGAAGAATGTTGAAGATGGTTTGAACAACTTCAACGGGACAGACCATTACTTATTCCATGGTGGAGCCAAGGGTAATCACGACTTGTGGGATTCCAGATTGTTCAACTACTCCAACTATGAAACCTTGCGTTTCTTGTTGTCCAATTTGAAGTTTTATGTCGATGTTTACAAGTTCGATGGATTCAGATTTGATGGTGTCACTTCCATGTTGTACAAGCATCACGGATTGAGTTACGGCTTCAGCGGTGATTACAATGAATACTTTAATTCTGACTTGGTCGACAATGATGCTATCGCTTACCTTATGCTTGGCCACCGCTTACTTGAAGAGATCACCGAGGCTGATAAGAATGCTGTTTTCACAACCGTGGCTGAAGACGTCAGCGGTATGCCCACCTTGTGCTTACCTATCTCTCAAGGTGGTATCGGCTTTGACTATAGATTGTCTATGGCTATCCCAGATATGTGGATCAAGATCTTAAAACATTTGAGGGATGAGGAATGGGACCTTGGCAATATTGTCTTCACCTTGACTAATAGAAGACACGGAGAGAAGTGTATTGCTTACTGTGAATCTCATGATCAGGCCTTGGTTGGTGACAAGACAATTGCTTTCTGGCTCATGGACAAGGAGATGTACACAAATATGTCTACACTTTCCCCTATGACAGAGACAGTCAGCAGAGGCCTCGCTTTGCATAAGATGATTCGTCTTGTAACATTCGGCTTGGGTGGAGAAGGCTACTTGACATTTGAGGGTAATGAGTTTGGTCACCCAGAATGGTTAGATTTCCCTCGTGAAGGTAATGATGACTCTTACCATTACGCTAGACGCCAGTTCAATTTGATTCATGATGAATTATTAAGATACAAATTCTTGTTCCGCTTTGATTCCGCCATGCTTGAACTTGATACAAAGTATGGAGTTTTGTTGAAGCCACAAGCGTATGTATCGTTGAAGCATGAGATCGATAAAGTCTTGGTCTTTGAGAGGAATGGTCTTTTGTTCATTCTTAATTTCCATCCTACTCAATCTTTCCCTGACTACAAAGTCGGTGTAGAGAATGCTGGAGAATATCAGATTGTTCTTGATTCAGATGCTGAAGAACTCGGGGGCTTTGGAAGGATAAATGACGTTGATGATAAGGGCAACAAGATCAGTTTCCCAACCCTGCCAGAGCAATGGAACAACAGATCAAACGCGTTGTTTATCTACATTCCATCGAGAACTGCATTGGTCTTGCAGTTGAAGGACAAGATCAAAAATTAGTTACATTATTTAGGCAGAAGGAGGAACGAAGTCCAGATGAGTGTGACTGAATTGGACCATCTGTCTAGTAAAACGTTTAAGCTCTTCCATAACAACTTCGTCGTTCTTATCGATGTTACGTGAAGCCGCTCTCAATGCATGAATTGTAACAGGCCAAATGCTAGAATTACAGTAGCTTTGAAGGATTCCAACAAGATCCTTTGCCAACTTCACACGGTATTGGGACGGATATTTTGCCAACTGTTCCTCAATGAGAAAGTCGTCCATTATTCTTAACTTAGAAGCCAACTTGACGTAATGACTGATCTTGGCCAACTTGTAGTTCAAACCAACAATAGCGGTTGCCTCGTCTTTGAATAAGATATGAGGAAAGACCCTGGTTCTGGATGCTGGACGACAAACGCTTGGTTTCAAGGACACAGGAAGGTTGCGGTCAATATCATCCAATCTTTGGTTCAACTCCATCCATTGGTGGAATTCCTTGTTGTTAGTGAAGTCTTCCTGCGATATGACATCATAAGAATTAGAGAATTCGTTGATACTGCTCAAAGTTATGATCACCTTGTACTGCCACCAGAACGTGCTTTGGCCAGTAAGCAAAGAGCTAGAAAGGAAGGCTTCAACATCCTTCACTGATTTTGCTGGCTCATCCAGGTGGGAACTTGCATCGTTGAAAGACTCAAAATAAATAGGGTCCATTGCTTTCCATGTCTTCTCCAAGGAATACATATTTGGAAGCTCAAGCTTCAATGATAAAATTAGGTCACAAACAAACATTGCCCAAAAGCATGTATGATAAAAGGGGGAGTTCCCAATTAAGCTTTCTGATCTGTTTCTTCTGGACATGATGGATATGAAAATACTGGCAGCACCCTTCACATAAGTGCTGTCAATTGCAACGAAGAAAAGCTCATAGATGCACAATAAGATTGTCGATAATAAACAACGAGCAAGTATACCGTTTCTTTCGTCTTCAGCATCTGGACGGCTGAGGTGGTGTCTGATGGTGCCGACTGTTTTTTGATAGTATTTGAGAGGATACGATGGGTCGATCGCATCTGGGTTGATTCTCAGGAGAATTAATGAGCTTAGACAGAAAATGGCATTGAGAATCATTTTGGTATCCTCATATAAGGCCAATTCGGCAACAAGCTTCTGGAAACACTCGTGTGGTAAGAATGAGTCTATGCTTTTGGAAATCACATGGACAAATAAATCAAAGAGCTTCACTTCAAGTTCGCTTTCAAGAGTATTCTCGTATGCTGAAGCAAGTGAAGCTCTGGGTGATGGAATCTTCAAGGCTTCTTGGAAGTCATCATACAAGGAGTCTAATGTATGCTCGCTTAAGGTCTTCTCTTGCTTCTTCCTCGCAAATTGCATCTCCAATGCCTCATGACTAATTTTGTTGATTTTAGGTTTCGAGTTCTTCTTAACGCGTCTGGGTTTGAAAGTAGTCCTCAATTCCTTAGCACCCATCGGTGGCAGCAACTCAACCGGCGATGCCGTTGGTCTGGCAAACCCAGACAGCAGCAGAATTAACGGTTGTAATTGAGCATTGCCATGTATTCTAGACATGAGAGGAGCACGTCCATAACGTCCATCATCTTGTCCGGCCACATGGTGTTGTTGTGGTTGACCAGGGTAGTATAATGGTTGTGACTGCATCGGTGGATAGAAGTTGCCTGGGTACGGCTGGGGTGGTCTCTGATGAACATTGTAGATCATTTGGGCACCTAAACGAGGATCCTGGGCCGTCGGCAGCGGCTGCGGGAGAATATGGGACGAGTTCAGGTACTCGCCGTGCCTTTTATCGGAATTGATAGGGTTGACAACAATCGAAGGGATCTGTTGCGGTGCACCGTGATGATATGGAAAAGGCTGATCCAGCGATGGATGATGAGCATGATGAGGAGTGTGGGCACTTGAATTAAAATGAGACATGTTTTGTAACAGCTAACTCTTGGAGTGAAGAAGGGTCTGTTGGAAGAAAAAAAAATAACAGTGAGCTGGATAAAAACAAGAGTAGCGAGTAAACAAAGTCCAACGCAAGACGAAAAATCTAAAGTGATAAGTTTAACCGCGCAGGTGCGAGCTGCAACCCGGGTAAACACCCAAAGTGCGGTGGAAAACCGTTAGAATGCCCCCCAAAAAACATCCGCGGGGTTCGTGGAGGATCCGTATTTGTAAACTGCCAGGTTGTTACATTCCAACAGTTGAGGTATGCCACTGTGGGTGGCTCGGTCTTCGTAAACGCATAGGCTCGGGCGACGCAATGGAAATCCGGGGTCTCGCCAAAAAGTGGTACGTTCGTATACAAACCCAGTTTCTACGTTCCTGAAGAGGCTGTGATGATAAAGAAGAAGTCAATTTTTTCTTGATGAAATTTCGCAAAAGTCCCTCGTTTGCTCTATGTCTCTTGTTTCATACGATATACCCGTAAGTGCATGGTCCAAAGCCGCAGAAAGGCATGGCCAAACTACAGGCATAAGCGAGCCCTCCACCCAACTACCAGTTATATAGCTTGTACATGGCAGATAAGGAATTGACAGTATTCGTGGTGGACTTACACCCCGAAGCTAGACCATCACATGATTATTTGTTTGATGTATTGGCTGGCAAGCTTCTTAAAGGCTTGAAGACGGACTATGTTTCAGTGGTGGCATACCACTCTTCCAACACCGAACATAAACTAGCAGACAAAGGCGTGTTTCCAGGTATTGAAGTGCTAATTGACTTTAAGGTACCATCATATGACCTGTTGTCTTTGTTGAAGAAGAAGTTGGTTGTAAATGATGACTGGGACACGTCTCAGAGTGACAGTTTTCAAAGTCTCATCTTCTCCTTGAGTCTTCTTGAGGACACCAAGAAGAAAGCATTCACCAGAAACATCGTGGTACTCACAGGAAACAGATCTCCTTTGGAATCTCTTACAGAAGAGAAGGCTGATTCTATCCCAAGACTCCTTCAAAACCTCAATGTAAATTTGGTGGTGGTTGTTTCAGATCTTCAGAATGGCTCAGATGGCCAAGCCAAATGGACCTTGCTACAACCTGCTTTCACCAAATATGTGCTTATGTCGTCAGACGAAGCAAGATTTGTTACACAGAATGTGCCTCCTGCCAAAAAGACGAGACCGCTACCGATATACAAAGGTGAGCTCCGTTTCAGCTCAAATTTCAGCTCTGTGCTAGAAGACACTTCTTATAATGCAGAGGCAGACGACAACGCCTTGGCCTGGCCTGTTGAAGTATACCCTGCTGCTAAAAAAGAGTCTGCATCAACATCAATGCATGACTATCTTGTGGATAATGGGAAACTCGTACGGCTAGAGAGGAAGACGTCCCACTATGTCTGGTCCAAAAATGAGGAGTATCAAAGACCCGAGTATCCTGATGAGGAGGATGTTGACCAGAAAAAGTTCGACAAAGTCGAGGTGGAGTCTAAGGATTTTACCTCAGGGTTCAAGTTCTCAAACTATGACTTGATTGCCTTAGATGAAGACTTGATGGACTCGGCTAAGTTAAAAATCTTCTCTTCATTTGATATCCTCAGCTTTATCAAAGCAGATAGCATACCACAAGCATACCTAACGAGCGAAACATTCTTTGTTGTGCCCGAGAAGATGGCCTCTCTCCGGACATCCCTTAATCATTCTGCATTCGTGAAGGCTCTTTATGATCTTGAGGTTGCAGCTCTCACTAGGTTTGTGAGAAAGCAAGCGAAGGAAGTTGAACTTGGTGCTTTGCTACCCATCAAAGTAAAGGATGGCGACACCTTCTCCTACAACTTTCTTCTTGTACGTTTGCCTTTCAAGGAGGATGAGAAGATCGGGAATTTTCCAGTATTAAGCGAGGGTCGACAGGAAGTTAAGTCTGAACAGTCAACATTGATGGAACAGTTCATCGACTCACGTACTTTAAAGCCTGACCTGAAAGCCACCGGTGTGTTTGCGAACACAAGAGTCACTATGAGACAATCAGACTCTGCAAAGCTTCCCTTGCCTGGAGCAGATGGGAATGACAAGCTACTCGTATCCGCCCCAAGTCAAGTGCGGTTCTTGCGCTACATCAAAACCATTTTGATCAAATCATTGGAAGCTGATGATTTGAATGAGTTCTTCATGCAGAAAGACTTCGTAAACAATGTGATACGAGACGGTTCAGGATTTACGAATTTCTTCAACTTGAATAATTGCTTGAACCAAGATGCCACTAATACAGATGCTTGGCTTCAGAAACTTTCAAGCTCTTCGAAGTCGCTTTCAAAACGTTTGGTTGATGAACTGGACATTTCATTTGTGCGCAAGGCAGATATCAAGAAGAAGAAAGGTGCTAGAGCGGGTGATGCTTTCAGTACGAAGGGTAACTACGGTGCTGATGAAGGTGATTATGATGAGGTCCCAGATTTCGGGTTTTAGTCTATTTACAATTTGAAAAGCTGATTACGCAAATCATACTCTCTGTCTTTCGCTGTTCTCTTCCTGTTTGAGGATGTGGCCGTTCCATCGTCGCCTAGTCTATCCACAAGTCTGCTGTATACGCCTGTCTCTTGAACTCGGCTTCTTTCCTCGTTCATTATCTCCCGCATTTCAGAAGCCTCAATTTCGAGGATCGCTTCTTTGTCAAAGAGACCCTTGAACCGTCCATCTCTTGCTTGTCTCCAAGAGTCTACCCAAAAGTTTGCCATGCCCACTTCGTCGTAACCGCCATCTGGCCTGAGCTTGCCTCTTTTCAGCGCAATGTTATAGAGCAACTCGTGGATATCATTAGTGGGATGGTCGATGTAAGTTTTGTATAATTTGCCGTTGGGTTTCTGCAAGTTGAGCACAAATAAAAGGTAGTCTGCCAAAATTATAGGATCAACGAATGAGTTGTGAACGCACCCCACAAGAGCCAAGGAAAGCATAGTTTCACTATCCTTCACTGTAGGTAAAAATACACCTGGGGTATCGTAGACAAGAATATCAGGGTCCTGACTTAAGCGAATAACCTCACTTGTGGATCTTGTAACACCCGGTTGCCCTCCAGTCCTAGCCACCTTCTTCTTTTAGTAGAAACACCCTTTGGAAGCTGTGACTCGTAACCTGTGGACCGTAGGGTATTTACCAAGGTTGACTTACCCACATTAGGCATTCCAATAATCATTGTACGCAATCCAAGAGGAGGAGGAGGGTACATATTGTCATACTTTTCTTTTAGAAGCTTGAGAATGGATTTTGCATCTCTGTTACTTCTTGCATCGATGAAGAGAAACTTTTCGTTTCCGTGCCATTTCTTCTGAAGATTTGGTTTAAGGACAGAAAGATCTTTCTTAGAATACAACACGATCTTTTCTTTCTTCGCTAGCACTTTATCAAAAAGCACATTTGTAGTGGAGATGGGGGCTCTGGAGTCTCTTACTTCTAGCACAAGATCTACTTGTGGAGCCAAGTAGCTGAATCGTGTGAGGGCTTTCTGATGATGACCTTTAAAGTTGGAAAGCGGTAGCCTATAATCAGGAAAAAATCTCCTGGGAACAAAGGACATGGTTGTTTCTAGAGTATATGATACTGGTTTGTATGGGGATGTATATCGCGATGATGGCCTACTAGTTTACAGGAAACTGAAAATCTCACCAACACTAGAATGCCGTTAATCACGTTCACGGGATTGCCCTGCTCAGGAAAAACCAAATGGGCCAAAGAGCTTATAAGTGAGCTTGAAAAGAGAGTCCAGGCTGCTCAAGAATCTAAAGGGCCAGGACACAACTACAAAGTGGTTTACCATTCAGATGAGACTCTTGGCTTAAGCCACGATTCATATAGAGAGTCTGTCACTGAGAAGAGTTCCCGTGGTGCTCAGATGTCGGCCGTAAAGAGAGATTTGTCAAGAACATCTTTTGTGATTCTTGATTCTCTTTCCTACATCAAGGGATTCAGATACCAGCTCTTCTGTGAGGCAAAGGGTGTTGTTACTCCACATTGTGTAATCCATGTGGTGAGTTCTTTGGAGAAATGTATGGAAAGAAATGAGCAAAATGGAAGCCAGTGGGATCCAGAGCTTATCAAACAGCTCCAAATGAGATATGAAGAGCCTAAGGAAGATGCTAGATGGGACTCGCCATTGTTCACCTTGGTATCTGACTTTGATGATGAGAAGCTCCCTGTTGATGAGATCTGGGATGCACTTGTGCTCAAGAGGGCTCCTCCTCCTAATGCTGCAACCCTTGTCAAACCCACATCCAACAATGACTATTTGCAACAGTTAGACAAGGTCACTCAAGAAGTCATAACTAAGATACTTCAGCATCAGCAGCTTCTTGGTGGTGGCCAAGTTCGTGTATCAGATGGGTTGACAATTGACTTGCCTGTGAATACGGTCAGTACACCACAGCTCCAAAGAATAAGAAGGACCTTCATCTCGCTAAATAAGATGCGCCATATCGACTCAGACAGAATCTCAACAGTATTTGTGGACTACGTCAATGCTAGCTTCAACAATGAAGACTAGTCATATAATGAACTCATGCAATATTATTATACGTTAATAGACCCAATGCAAAATAGTGAAAGCTTAACGCTTCCTCTCGTTTGTCCATTTAAAGTGGACATTACCATCATCATCAAACATCTTCTTCTTTCCACCTTTCTTCATCAACTCCTTGGTCGTTTCTAGTTTGTCTTCGACTTGCTTAAGTTGTTGTTCCCTCTCCATTCTCTCCTTTAAAAGCTTATAGTCCGCAAGCTTCTGTTTATCTATCGTTTCCTTATCATCAAAGTCCAAATCGTCAACGATCTTTTGACTCGACTCCAACTGGTTCATACGAAGTCTATTTTCTTTCCTCTCGAGCATGCTTTCGTCAGTGTTGAAAAAATCGGCAGCCTTGAACAGACCAACATCGTCTTCATTGTCAACGAAAACAGTATGCTTACCCTCAGCCTTAAACCCAAGCTTATTCTTAAGCTTGTCGATCTTTTGGGTTTCATTTAACCTCATCGTTCTAACGTAATTCAGATCTTGCGACTTGTAAAGTTTAACCTGTTGGTTTGAAAGCGCTTCATTGCCTCTATCCGTGATAAGAATACCATCTTCATCGGTTTTCTTCTTGGTCATCGCATGGTAGTATTCATCTGGGTTATACTGGGCAGCCTTCTGCCTGAGAGCCCTTAAAGCAGCCTGCTTCTTATGGTAATCAGCTGCTCTCAAACGGTAATCCTTCTTCTTCTCCAAGAGACCATATTTGGCTCTGTCCAGAGTCTGGGAACGCTCTCTATGTTGCTTCTTTTGGACGTTGTGTACTAATTTGGCCATGGTAAGCAACTGTAGATGTTATCCTCCTCTCTATTTTCCAACCTCATCGCACAGTAGTATCTCGTAGATCCATGCAGGGAACTCGATAAGACAGTAGTTAAGGTCCCCTACCATGTGGACCAACACCCTCTATATAACAAAATACATTCTACAAGACTTCATATTCATATTTCGGTATTTTGAATTTCTATATCGGACACATATCGATTCAAAGTTTGGCATTTGATGCACCAAGCCGACTAATCGGGGTGCCACTCCTTGAGAGTAAAATTGCACCCAGCAACAGCAAAGAGCAAAGCACATATTGCACTTCAAGATTCCCATCTAGTTATTGAGCTTCTAAAAGCCTAAAGATAAATTAAATCTTCCTTTTTTGTCGTAAAAAGGTGCTTGAAACATTTATTTGAAAAGTGATCACGTGATTTCTCTACTACTTCAGCGAATTTTCAGTAGTGTGAGCCAACACGACAGAACCATGATTAGGCTTCCGACGTTAGCGAAACGAATCTCACGTGTGGTTCCAGCTCCTCTTTTCGCTAGACCACAAGGAGTTATTCGACTCTACTCTGAAAAAGTTTCCACACAAGAGTCCGCTGAACCCCAGAAGGAGGAACCCGAGCATACTATAGACGTCCCTTGGTATCTTAGAGATGATGTGGCTTCCCCTTTACATGAAGAGAAGAAAATAGAACTCCCGTCCATTTCTGATAGTGCTCCAGTCGAAGTTTCCAAATTTTGCCACCTTTTGGCCGAGGAATATGGTATGTCAGATATCGATCTCTTTGATATGACCGAACTTGACGATTCTCATGAATTCAAAGCCAATAACAAAGACATTGACTACATAATAATCTGCACCGGAAAATCCGAGAAGCACAACTTCAAAGCAGCTGGCGAGTTTCGCCATTATCTCAAACACGAATATAACTACAGTCCAGTTATGGAGGGTATGGTCAACGGAGCGATGTCCCCAATCATGCGTAGGAGGCTTCTTAGAAGAGCTTCCAGAGGGCCTCCAGCTACTTTCAACGACTATGGAAAGGCTGCAAATTCATGGATAATGTGTCACCATGACCATATCGATGTACACATTATGACGAAAGAACGCAGGGAAGATCTAAATCTCGAATCTCTTTGGTGCAAGCCCGAGGACGCCGAGAAGTATGCTCCTAAAGAGCAAATGCCAACATTTTCAGACCACATTTTCAGTGGCATAAGACGGTTCCATACGTCTGCAAGGACGTTATATGCGAATCTGATGTCATTGGAGAGTAATCTTACTGAATTACAGAACCTCAGCATGGATGCCTCTGACCAAGATATAAAAGCTCGTATCGATGCCTTTGAAGCAGACATTTCCAACCCTACATTCAAGGATCATAACTTAAGATACGAACTATACAGATCTGTTCACCTCACACGACCTGACCTCGTATCCTTCGCTCAAGCAGAAGAAGCCCTCTTGGCCAAGTACGCATCATTAGAGTTGGCATTTGACAAGACAGTTGACTATTCGGACGAGAAATCGAATGACGTCGTCAAATACATCAAACTCATCATAGACTCCCCAGAATGGTCGTCGCCAAACTTCGAGCATAACCAAATCGATAAACGATTTAACCAACTTTCTTCATTCCTCCGCGTGATCTACTGCTTTTCCCAAGAACGATTCAACATGACAGCAAATCCAGAACTAGTACCCCTTCTTTGGCGTCTTTCATTGCACGAAGATCTGGAGCCGATTACACCATTAACGGTGGACCGCATAATTCAGGACGGCGAGGAGATCAACCGAAAAGCTCCAGCACCTTCACTTCATTTTGCATCCAACAAATTGAGAGATGTCCTATTTCTTCTATCTCGTCATGAGTCGCTCGATGGTTCTAACTCTGAGCTCACCGGCATGTTCCAAGAACTTATCTTGTTCACTTATGGTAATGCCTGGAAGTGGGACAAGTTCTGGAACCAATGGGCCACGATCTGCCTATCAAGAATACCACCCACAAAGGAAGAGACTCTTCGGTCCTGGTTAAGACTTACAGTCTTTCTCAGTCTCACCAACAACAGAGCTCAAATCTTGCATTACTTTTCTCAACACTGGGACGTTGGGTCTGAAGCTGGTGGAACAATGATGAAGGCATTACGTGACTGTGACGGTAAATTTCCTTCCGCCAATGAAGAAACTGCTTTCAAGAACGCTGTGATCTCCATGTTGGATAGACTCGGGGACGGAAAATTTGAGAAAGTGCGGGACTTCATTGATGAGCTTTGAGCCCTACCTTTTGTATATAGAGTTTTGCAGCCAAAACGCGAACACTACATGTAACTAGACATCTCCACAAAATGTGTATCGCGTCGCGCTTCAAGTCTTCTTTCTCCATCATGTCAGTTGAAAAAGAACTTCTACAACATAAACTACAGATTAAGCAATGGGAGAAGGCATTTGCTAAGACGAATGGACGTGTGCCTGCAAAATCGGATGTCAAGGCCAATCCGGAAATATATAAAGCATACAAGACATATAACTACTTGAAATCTAAACAAAAGGGAAAACAACAGGATGGCAGCAATGGCCAGTCAAAAGCATCAAAGTCAGGAAGCAAAGGCAAGACTAGCTCATTAGAACCTTTAGATTTCATCCCCCTTCCTGTTGAAGCTGACGACGACTCGAATGAACCTCATGAGACCAATCCACCCTTGAATGCGGAACTAGGCCCCACACCACAAGCCAATGGAAAAGTGCTTTCATTATTCGATATCTTAAGTCCTCCTGAGTCTTCTCCTTTGGCTACATCTAAGGTGGTTCCCAAGTCCATGAATTCATCGCCATTGAAGGATACCACTGTCTTCAAAACGCCGACAAAATCAGTGAAAAGAATAGACTATGCTGATCTCACGCCGGCTAGGAACAGTCTGGCCAAGAAATCACTTACGTCTGCTCTTCAGCTGGTATCTACACCACTGAAGAAAGAGTCAGCTGGCCCTGACGAAAAGCATACAAGCATCGAAACACCTTTCTATCTAGGGAAGATTAACAGCAAGTTTCAGTTTAACCCTGAAGCAGTGCTGCCGTTGAAGGGCTCACCATCATCACCATATAATGTCTCGGTTCCGACCATTAATGATCCAGTCACGCCGTCAAAGCCAACAATAGAACAGCCTCGTTTCCTGACATCTCCTTCTCCTTTCAAAACAGAAAGAATGTCCTCATTCGGGAACAATAAGAAACTTACTGATGTCTTTAATGAAGCTATTAGCTTTCAGATCGATGAACAGCTTAAACTTGAAGTGGAGCTGGAGCTTATGTTAGAAATGGAACGGGATATTAATGAAGAAGAAGAGAATGCTGAGGAACAGCTTCCAATGCGTACAAGCAAGAAGCGCCTCACTCAAAAGAGAACCACCAGGCGTTGGAAGATCAAGCCTCGTTCTGAGGACGAGAGGGCCGAACTGTTTGACGGAAAGAATGTGCATGAGGAGATAAAGAAGATTGAGGACAGGGAACAGCAAGAGTTGATTGAGTATATGAAAGGTCCATCAGAAATGGCCGATTCTACTGATTCAGACGACGAGGAAGAAACTGAGTACGTCAGACCAGCACCGCAAGCATCTGAGCCTTCGAAGAAGCGGACAAAGCTCAAACCTATCAGTAACAATTTCCAGCGTTTGAAGATCAATGATCCTCGTTCCAAGAAATTTAAGCAGAGAATGAAGAGACGTTAGTTCTCTATTAAGCTATCTAGGAAAGATGGTTATACATATCACGAAGGCATAGCAACGAGTAATTCATCATGATCAAGACCGTCACCAAACTGCACTTTTGAATGACGGGGTATTGTAGATCCATCCTGTTCTGCCGTAGGTTTATCGTTACCTACGTAGACCGGTCTGGCCCACTTTTTATCGTCGTTTTCGTAATCCCAAGTATTTTTAGCCATGGAAAGCTCTTGATCAATTTTTTCCTGTTGAATCTCTTCCTGTAGATCCTTGATCTCGTCGTCATGCTCGGTAGTGTCAGCTTCAACATGTCTTTCCACCATCTTGACCTTTCCGTCCCTAATGACCATTTCCATGACCTTCTTTGTTCTACCGGTTCTCTCTTTCTTTTGCTCCTCGTACTTCCGTTGTTGTCTCTGCAGTTTTTTAAGTTGGAGAGCTCTTTCCACTGGTGATAGCCACATGCTTCCACTGGATTGCAGTGGCATTTCGAAATCAGCAGCGTTATCAATGATTCTTGTCCTTTCTGCTCCAGTCGCTTGGAAATCAAGGAGAGTATTAAGTCTCTCTTGTGCCTTTAGAAGATCTGGGTTAATGTCTTTCGTCTTCTCGTAATGCTCAAGTTCACTAATTTGCTGTTCGAGCTCTTTCTTCTTTTGTTCATCAAGCTCTTTCATTTCATTGAGCTTTCTCCTCTCCTCATCTGCCTTCTTCAAAGCAGCCTCTTGAGCCTTCCAAAGATTCTCGCCGGTTCCAACCGAAACTTTGATACCCTTCTTGGGTTTCATATGGGAGGGCTGTTGCTGTACTGCTTTATCAGTAGGCCTTTCCTTCTTTACGTCGAGAAGACCCTTTTCTGATTTTAGGATGTTGATAATCTCATGCTTTTCCTTATCGGATAGAAGTTCCCGCCCGCAAAAGGAGCAAGGTTGCAAGCCTTCCTTGGAGCAAATGATCTTGCCGCAATTAAGGCAATTTGGAGCCACCTCGAAGAGTGGATGTCTAGTTGCCATGCAATTGCAAACACGGCGAGTATTCTTCAGTGATTGGTCGAGCTCGGTGGCTGCTTTCTCCACCTCGAGGTCATTGAGGGCAGCCTCTATATCTCTGAGGTTGTCAAGGTTCTTCTTCTTCGTCTTTTTGGCATTCGAAGCGCTAAGCTTATTGGAAGGCTTTGTATCTGCAAGTTCTGAAGTAGTCACAGAAGATTTATTGTTCTTGAGCCTTGAATCTGAGCTTTTCTTCGGTTCAGATGACGAAGATGAGGCCCATGCATTCTTGCCTTTAACTGCGCTATTAGCAGTAGCTTTAGCCCTGGCCTTTTCTTCTCTTATCTGAGCAAGCCTTTCTTCATCCTCACGCTTGGTATCTTCTTCCTTTTTCAACTGCTTGAAGTTATGGATCAAACTGAATGTGTCATCGCTAGGCCCAAGAAGGTCTAGGAAGTGGCTCTCTAGCTCATGTTCAGACGGTAGCGAAAGGGCATATGTGACCATCTCCTTACACAGGTCCTTATCTATCGGTAGGATATTTGCTATAGCATTTATAGCGTACTGGTATAGCTTTTCGTATGCCATTGTCGATGTGGAGTAGTCTATGATGTAGGTGACTGAAATGCGTCAGTTGCGAAAAATCGTCTTGCCTTCGGCGGCTTATCTACTAGGGCCTCACATGAAATAAAGTATACACAATGATTTCCAAACGTTTTATAATTTAATTATTTAGGGCATACCTGGTTGCTTAGGCTTTTAATGTAATTTTAACCACTTTCAACCTCCATGTGTGAATACAGTTTGGGTGCAAATTTGCCCTACAATGCTCTGCGCCAGTTACCATTGTGACTACCCAGGCCAGCTACATCCACCACCGTCCAGTCAACCTTCACAACAGTTCAAATAGTGCCAGAACCAGATACCTGGGCAACCCCCAAAATGACTCCAAATCCCTTTTTTCCCACCGGAATACCAAGAACATGAGCCTTATTTGCTAGCATTGACGAGGCATGTTCGCGGCCCTCTGGGGGCCAAAAAGGGAATAATTATTGGTGGCCCAGGGCAAGATGGAGGATGCCGACAAACCACAACAACACACAAAACAACGAGTTTTCCATCTAAAGTCGTCGAAATTGGACTCCAAAGATACCTATGTTGAAGTTACCTTCCCTCTTATATTTACCCATCCCTCTTTTTGTACCAATTGGTGGTGGTTTCCCTAGTCCTGACTTGACGCCCCCGCCCTGGCAGACTCCCCATGGAATAATTATTCAGTCTGCGGGCGCCTGGCTGCAAACCGACCCCTGTTACTCTAGGCGACCATATGGAAAGAAAGATATAAAGTTTAAGCAAATGAAGCAATTCCACCCGTGGCTTCTTCGTTCTCCTTTAAAAGGGCAAGCGACTTTCCTCAAATATTGAGGTTTTTTTTTTTTTTTTTTCTTTGAACACTTCGTGAAAGCTACCTTGTGGTGATTCCCTCGAGAAACCCTGCGCTTCCAGCCTCCCTGCGCGATCTGCATCCTCGCCCTGGGTGAAACAACCGACAGCTCCAACTCGCAGATTCTGAAACACTGGAGGCAGAAAAAGGGAAGTTTGATTGATAAAAATTACAACCGCTTCGTACCACATTCTTCTCCAACATGCCTATGGTGATTGATAATACAAACTTTCAAACTGTGTCCCCTAAATGGGCCGATGATGCAATCGGGGCTTCGATCTCGCCTGCGCGCAAATGGCTGCAAAAAAACAGGCCAAAAAGAAACTCGGGCCCAAATCCACATAAAAGACGGGTTAAGCACTCCTGTCTTTCTCAAAACATGTCACAACCATCTGTTTCTTCTAATTGTGTTTCGCCTCTTGCCAACCCTACCATGCCTCCAGACGAGTTCAACATTCGTTATCTGATGCTTCTGAGCAACTTCATTGTCATTCACCGTCTTGGTTTGGGCTCTTTTGGCCAGGCGCTTTTGGCAAAGTATAAGAAAAACTCTTCTACCTTACTTGACCGTGATGACTCGAAACTTGGTACGATGATGGAGACCGTCTGTCACTCGGCGTCGATGCCCGACATCCAGCCCCGTAACAACGGCTTGGTAGCGATCAAGATGATGAAGAATCACCTTAAGAAGCATTCAGATTACCTCAAGATCCCTGAGGTCAGGTTCATCTATAACATTGGATGCCACATCAACTTGTTGCAAATGCATCATGTCTTCATCGACAGCTTGAGCGGCAAGCTTTGCATCGTCATGGAGGCCATGAACCAAAACTTATACCAACTCATTCAAAAGCACACCAGCAAGACAATGCCTGCTGACGTTGTCAAGTCAATGCTTGCCCAGATTTTGAATGGCATTCGCCATATTCACGCTCAAGGCTACTTCCATCGTGATGTCAAACCGGAAAATATCTTGGTGACTCCGACCGTGCAATACTACGGTGGCGTGGACAATGTTCCACCAGAGAGGGCGAACGACTTCTACATGGTCAAATTGTGTGACTACGGCCTCGCTAGGCACTTCACCAATACTAAGGATCTCACGTCTTACGTCTCGACCAGATGGTACCGTGCGCCAGAGATCTTGTTAAGGCTGCGATGCTACACTCAGCCGATAGATATCTGGGCCTTCGCTTGTGTTGCCGCCGAAATAGTCAATTCTCGGCCGTTATTTCCCGGTGCCAACGAGTCGGAGCAAATCTGGCATATTCTTAAGTGCCTCGGCCATCCTACGCAGCTTGATGCCGGGGGACCTTCCTTCGGCGGTTACTGGGAAGAAGGAGAAAAGCTTGCAGAGAACCTTGGCCTTTACATGCCTCCTACAAGTGGACTGAGCATGCAAAAGATCTTGCGTCGGTCCGGATATGACGAGTTAAGTGATGCACTTCGCCCATGTTTCTTATGGAATCCAGATGCGAGGCCCACGGTGTTTGAGCTCAGCCAACACCGTTTCTTCGAAGGCACGATCTTGGAAGAAGATCCACTTCACTTCGTCCTGAGTTCTACTCTTACCACCTGTGCCAGTCCCGATACTTTATATTCGGATACGATGGCCAGCAAGTCCTCGGATGTACTTCGCAGTCTTTTGAAGCAGAAGGATACAGGGTACGACGTTGTCAGCTTGAGAACGCCCTTCTTACTGGAACAAGACTTGTACAACGAGCACTTAAACTCCATTTTCGGGCTGCGGAATAATGTACCTTTTGAACATCCTCGGCTCGACGATGGCTGGGTCTTAGAAGGGGAAGCCGATGATGAAGACAAGGCTACCAGTGGCTTAGAGATGTCCCTGGTGGCCCCATTCGAAGAAGTTAGTTTCGACAATGATGCTTCTATTGCCCATAAGATCTCGTGTTGATGGCTCTGAAGTAGCCGCAGGCGGCTGCGAAAGTCGAGTGTCAACCGACAGCACACAAAGGTGAGTTTAATGATTGAAAGAAATAAAAAGTAATTGTTTTAACTGGAGACACAACAACAAAGCTGCTCGTAGATGGCCTCGTTTGTTTCTCCGAATTATCCAACTCTTGTCTTTGTTGGCGCCAATCAATAACTGCCCAAAACTTTAGGTGCCAAAAGTTCGGTCTATCATCTGACTACCCCACATCGTGACCTAAAAAGAAGTCGATGCCGAGAGGATCTTAGCACTAGTTAAGCCATGCAGGCGGTACCTTGTCTCCATATAAAGACCCAGATGGAACTGATTTAATAACAACAAGCGATAAAAAAGAAAAAAATACCTAAAAGTACCACACAGCTTTTCCAGCAACAAACATGTGCATCTTATTAACAACAACGTCGCATCCAGATTTCCCACTTCTACTTCTTTCAAACCGTGATGAGTACTTTGCACGTCCCACACAGCTAGCCAGTGTTCGCCAGACTTCAAAAGATATTCAGATTGTGTCACCCTTGGATATGGCAAGACCTGAACACGGAACGTGGATCGGGGTCACTTCTGACGGCAGACTCGCTGTTTTGGTCAATTACAGAGAAGATACGGCAATTGCCGGTAAGGTGTCTAGAGGCATTCTCCCGTTGGAGTACCTTGTTTCCGATCTTCTGGACGACGACTGGTATGACGGGCTTGAAGAAAGGATGAACAAGAAGAGTGGTGTCACAGGTAAACCCACGAAGCTTAGCGAGATTGGCGGGTTTACCTTACTATACGGTGCATTAGAATTAGACAAACACTCGAAGCTCAGACCACTCAATCTTATGAGCAATCGTGGAGATAGAGGTAAGGTCCATACGCAAGAGGTTCTGCTTGATGATATGCATGATCACTTCCATCGCCAACTGACGTTCGGTCTCTCGAACTCTCTTTACTACATGCCCTGGCTGAAGGTGGAACTCGGCCGCAAGAAGCTCGCTGGGCTCGCAAAACGTGCTTCTGCCGAAGGATACAGCCAAGAAGAAGTCATAGAGTCGTGTTTTGAGATCTTAAGCTCGGACACCTACGATGCTGAAATACGTAAGAAGGGTACGTTTGACCAAAAGATGACTGAACTCCAAAACTCGATATTCATCCCACCACTCGCAACACCATATGAACTGGAACTGGTCGATAGTGGATTTGCCGTGGGCAAGTTCTACGGAACCAGAACGCAAACAGTGGTTGCCCTCTCTAAAGATGGCACTTTGCATTACTACGAGCGGGACTTGTACACTGGAGACACAGACAAAATGCATATTCGTGAACAGCATCTCCAGTTTGACATAGGCAACAAATAGCAATTTGCCAAGCTATGAAGAAAAAAAAAAAAAAATAAGCCTGCTAAAAACGCCCTGTTAGAGTCTAGTTTCCCTCCTGAAGGGGCTCACCCATTGTTTATGATATCCCAAACTCCTCTCTTTTAGATTTTTCAGCCTGCCTTCATTCTTTTCATGCTCTGCCTTCTCATAATGCGGAGGCGGCCCTTTCCCCATATCGCAAGGTGCTCGGGTGTTTCACTCCGCCATCTAAGCCCGGAGCCCAGGTCGCTTCTCACTATTATCTCCGCGGGCATCACTCATAGCTTGGTAATTCACGTCCAATTAAGTCAATATAACTCTTGGTCATGTCTTTAATTACTAGTACCACAGAGCCGTTCACCACTCTTTACCACAGAGAACCATTGCATGCGTCTGACAATCCTCCTTTGTTGGTTTTCATTCCGGGAAATCCGGGTCTCATCGATTACTATACCACGTACCTCGATTTAGTGGCCAAACAACATCGTCACTTTGAAATATTGGCTATCAGTCATGCTGGGTACCAGACGTCTGATGATTTTGAGAAGATCACAGAATCTGAGGTGTTTGATTTGGATTACCAGGTGAATCACAAGTGCAGAGTGATCAAGGACCATATCCTTGCCACTCGTGGGGAGAAAAAAGTGGAAGTCTCCTTCTTGTGTCATTCAATGGGTGCATACATCATGCAGCGTGTGGCAAAGAGACTAGTGTATGATGCAGACTTCAATCGTTTGGTTGATATCAAGTTTGTTGGCCTCATCTGCCCTACGCTTGTGGACATTGCCAAGTCCCTCCTGGGCCAATACTTCACCACGCTTTTCAATTGGCTTCCTTTGGTTCACGTTGCGGTATACTTTATCATTCTCTTGCAATGGGTGTTACCAAACCTGGTAGCTGAATCGATTATCAGAAAGAAGATAATTGCCAAGCCCGCTCTCAGCGATAAGGACCTGGTTGAATCATGGAACAATGCTGTCACCGCAACAATGAAGATCTATAAGTCAACTAAAATCGTTCGCCAGACTATCACTATGGCCAAAGAGGAACTCAACAAGATTCATCGCGATGACGAATTCAATGACTGGTTTTTCAATGAGTTACCTGCAACTGGGGCGCAAATCTGGAGCTTCTTTGCTCCTTTTGATTACTGGGTCCATGATAATTCCCGTGATTATATTTTGACTAGATATCATGATGCACTGAACCCACATGTTCGGTTCGTTATTGGCGACGCCGATACTGAAGAAAAGAAGGCCATTAACCACAGTTTCTGCATTGACCAAAGTGTTGAGTTCGCAGAAATCACTTGTGCGGCATTGTCAAAAAGCTAGGAGCGGGTATAAACCCAAAATTTAATATTCATCTAACATTTTATGTCGTTTTCTCTGTAAGTGAGCGACTCATAATCATCGCACTATACATTGTTGAGTGCGAACAATGATTCAGAGTCACTGCGATTACCTGCACCTCTCCTTCATCTCTGCCTTGACTCAGGGCGACTCAACGTATAATCACTCACTCATCAAGGCGGACCATTTATGCGGCTCGGGCTTTTGGCATACTAGAGCCAACAATTTTATTCAAAGGTTCTCAACAAATTCTTTCTAACTTATTATATAAAGTAAGAGCTTTTCCATCCTACAACAGGTTTTCAATAAGTTCAATATGGCTAAATCAGAAGACGCTCCTGGAAGAATGTCCAGTGATATTTCCAGTTCTATAGATGGAAGAGAGAAGGAATCAGAGATCGCCCGTGATGAGACTGACTTGGGTATCCCTGAGTGGACAGAAGAAGAAAAAGCTCGCCTTGACAAGATCTACAGAAAGTTAGACTTTAGAATTATTCCTGCTTTATGGTGTATGTATTTCCTTACTTCTTTCGGATCTAGTGTCTATGGTGTGACCTTGACGATGAACACAGCAGAGGGTCATTCTTTAGGTCAAAGGTTGGAACTCACTTCTCATGATACTTCAACGGCTTCTGCTTTGTACTATGTTGGTTACATTATCTTTGACGTTCCTATGAATTTAATCATGACTAAGGTGTCTCCACAGTCATGGTTGGCTAGAATCGTCATAACTGTCGGTGTTGTCTATACATGCTATCATGCTTTGGAAAATGCAGCTGGTCTTAAGGCAGTCCGTTTCATTTCAGGAATGGTTGGTGCTGGTACTTGGCCTGGTCTTAGTTACTATGTCTCCTTGTGGTATCCAAACCAGAGACAGACTCGTCGTATTGGGTACTACTATACTGCCGCCCAGCTTTCTGCCGCTGCTGCTGGTCTTGTGAGTGCTGGTTTTCAAAAGATGGATGGTGTGAGAGGTTATACCGGTTGGCAGTGGATGTACTTGGTCTACGGATGCATCACTATCACTGTCGGTATCTCTTTGCTTTGGTGGCTCCCAGATAGACCAACCTATCAGCCTTCTGAAAGCAATTCAAAGATCAAGCGTGCGTACCATAAGGTCTTCTATTCACCTCCTCCACTCAAGGGTGAAGACAAGGCAATGCACCTTAAGGATATTGAGCATCGTTACAAGTTGGTCAAATGGACTTGGAAGGATGTTGTCCAGGTGATGACAGATTTACGTGTTTGGTTCATTATTTTAATGTACTTCGGTGCCGTGGGAACTGGTTTCGGTTTGGCTGTGTTTGGATCCACTATCATCGCCGCACTCAACCCTGAACTCTCGTCGATTAATGTCTCCCTTTTATATGCGCCAATTTGGCTTTTTGATCTTGGAGGTATTTTGCTTATTACGCCATTTGCTGACAGGTTCAAGAACTACCGTGCATTCTTTTTCAGTGGAGCATGTATCATTGTCATGGTTGGCTTATTTGTTACAACTTTCGCTGATGGCTTCTGGAACAGATGGGCTGGTCTTTTAATTTCTGGCTTTGGTTTGGGTCCTACAATCCCTATCTGCATGTCGTGGTCTGCTGAAATGTTCGGTCCACGTTATGGCGATGTCGGTAATGCAGTCAGTGCAGCCATTGTGTCTGGCTTGGGTAATTTGGGTTCGGTCACTGCCACATATGCATTATACTCTGGTTGGCCCTCCGATAAAGACCGTCTCTACAGAAACTCTAACATGACTTTGGTGGGCATGTTGGGTATCAGTGTCGTTTCGGCACTTGTTTGCCATATCTTCAAGAACAAGATAAGACAGAAATAATCATAATGCTGACACATCTATGCAATGCTTCTCAAGCCAATAATTATGGAATAGACTTATGTTTAGAGAAACCTTATATATGAATCTTATAGATACTTAATGCGGCTTAACGGCTTTTCGCAGCCAGTCGGGTACCCGAAATGACCAGATCGCTTAGAACAATCTCTGCAAATAAAACCAACGAACAAACCAAAAAATCCAAAAACTTGTTAATAAATGGACCATCTTCGTTTACAAATCCCAAAAAGCTCCTCTAACCATGCGTCACCAGCTCGGTCCTTTCTTCCGCCTCTTCTCATGCATATCCAGTGTGTGAGTTTTTCGCGCATCTCATCTCGCCCATCCCCCTCTGTAGTTTATCAAATTACATAGTGGTCCCCTTCTTGGAAATCTCAAACACTACCCCTTTTTCTTCCAATGTCTGCCACCGATAAAAACACATTGCCGTTCACTGAACAGCATTACTTCTCCTCGTACGACCATTTTGGTATCCACGAGGAGATGCTTAAAGACACCTCCAGAACCTTGTCTTACAGATCTGCCATGTACAAAAACAAGCACTTGTTCAAGGACAAGATTGTGTTGGATGTCGGTTGCGGTACTGGTATCTTGTCTATGTTTGCTGCTAAGGCTGGTGCCAAGCATGTCTACTCTGTTGATATGTCTAACATCATTGAAAAGGCCCAAGAGATCATCTCATTGAATGGTTTCGAAGACAAGATCACCTTGTTGAAGGGTAAGTTGGAGGACATTGACTTGCCAGTGGACCATGTTGACATCATCGTGTCTGAGTGGATGGGCTACTTCCTTTTGTACGAGTCCATGTTGGACACTGTCTTGTACGCTAGAGACAAGTACTTGGTTGAGGGTGGCTTGATCTTGCCTGACAAGTGCTCCATGTACATTGCTGGTATTGAGGATGGTCAATATAAGGATGATAAGATCCATTACTGGGAAGATGTCTACGGTTTCGACTACTCTCCATTTATCAAGGTGGCCATGGCTGAGCCTTTGGTTGACACTGTGGAGAACAACTCTTTGATCACTACTCCACACAAGTTCTTTGAGTTTGATATCAACACCGTCACCAAGGAGCAATTATCCTTCCATAGACTGTTCTCTATCGATGCTATCGATAGCGACTTGTGCCATGCCTACATCGTTTGGTTCGACTGTGACTTCCCAGGTGATGAGAAGGTCACTTTGTACACTGGTCCAATGAAGGCCTACACTCACTGGAAGCAGACCGTCTTTTACATGGATCAAGTTCTTGATTTGCGTAAGGGTGACAAGATCAAGGGTCTGATTGCCTCGAGACCAAACGCTTCCAACCCTCGTGAGGTCGACATTGAGATCCAATGGAAGGTGGACACCGTCTCCTCCGACAAGTCTCGCGAGCAGCAGGGTAAGTACAACTACTTCATGCGTTAATGAGCATCGTCAAAAGTTTTGCATCGGGTTTAGAATCGTTGAGCTTTTTTGCATTTGCTTCCTTCATGTATTAATATAAGTTCCTCATTAGATCAAGCATATTTCGCAGCCATTCGGATCTCCATATTAGTGGGCCTCTCCACAGAACTCTTCGCGCATAGTGTATTTAGACTTGCTTTGTAAGACTTTCTTGCCACTACATGTTCACAAGAAGTGTTCTTCTTGCTATCAGAAACACCAAACACTTCAGTACGTCAACGTTTAAAAGAATGTCCAAATCAGATGAAGAATGGAGAGCTGTTCTTTCCCCAGAACAGTTCAGAGTATTGAGGCAGCTGGGCACTGAGAGGCCCTTCACAGGAAAGTACACCGATACTCCAGCAAGTGAAAAGGGTGTTTATGAGTGTGTCGGTTGTGGTCTGCCTCTTTACAAATCCAATACCAAATTTCACTCGAGTTGTGGCTGGCCCGCTTTCTTCGATGCCATTCCAGGTGCTTTGAAGACCATCGAAGATAAGTCCTTCGGAATGACCCGTATAGAGATGAGATGTTCCAACTGTGATGGCCACTTGGGTCATATCTTTAAAGGTGAAGGCTACAACACACCAACAGACGAGAGACATTGTGTGAATAGTGTTTGCTTGAAATTCAACCCTGAGTAAGCACAAGACAGGTTATCATACAAAACAGGTAAGAGTTAGGATAGGAGAAAGGTGTATATCAAATGGGAGCGGTTAGTATCATACTTTGTATTTCTGTAGGTTCTTTTTCGTAATATTGACCTTCAGGTTAGAGAGTGGGAATGATAATCTAGGCGATGAATGGGAACATGGCGGTTCTTCTCAACTTTTTGTAGTCGTCGCCGAAGGTCTTCAAGTATCTCTTGTGCTTCTGAACAGCCCAAATGTACATCTGGCCGGTTCCGACAATCATGAATACCCAAGCTGACCAGTTGCCGACCAAGATCGAGTAGAAGATCCAAGAAAGTGCTTCAAAGAAGTAGTTTGGACAAGCAACCAAGTCGAAACCGTATCCGTGAGGAATAACGTAAGCCTTGTCGTCATTCTTTCTGAGGTTGGACAAAGCAATGTGAGTCTTCAAGTTTGACAATTCAGCAAAGGCCCACAAACCAAAGATCAAGTAGTTGGTAGAGCTAGGCAAATTGTTGACGTGGAAAATAAACTTCTCAAGAGAGCTGGCGGAGGCCAAAGAAGCAGAGTTTCTGCCATAGACAAAGAAAGCCAAGTTGAAGCCAGACAAGAACCAGTAATGACTGGAGTTCTTGAACAAGTTAAAGAGAGGCATTGTAGCATTCGAGAACTTGTGGATAGCAATTGTCTCGACTTCTCTCTTTGCAAAGTGCAAGGTAACCATGATAAAAGCAAAAACTTGGGTCTGGGATTGAGAAACCTGCTTGAAGCCAGCAAAATAGGCGTAGAAGAGAAGGTGAAGCACAAGAGGACCCAAGTACTCCAAGAAGAACACGGTCTTCCACGCGATCTGAGGACCCAAATCCTTAGCATAAATATCAACAACCTTGGTCAACTCACTGCCGCCAAAGTAGTCCATCAAGGACTTGGAAGTGTCTAATGGCAAGTGCTTTCCATTGGCATCCTTGTAGGTAAGTCTGATTCTGTTGGGGTCCAACCTGTTCTCTTTGCTAATCTTCTTAACAATTGGAGCAATCAACAATGTATCGAGAGAGCTAGAGTAGCCCTTGATGGTCTTAGACCTAGAATTGACAGCAATAGAGGCCATTATTAGGGGTGTGGTTAGGACGTAAAGAATTGAGGGAACGCACCCTGCTATAATATAGGCGGGAACGGTCGTGCGAAGCCGGTGCAACCCTTATCTCCCGAATTGCCCTTACAATAAAAGACTACTATAATGTTAGAGGGTTATAAAGAATGATTGAGAGGCAGGCGAAGGCCAAAGCATCTACTTTCAAAGCTGGTAAATAAACTTTAACTGAGCTTTCCAATGCTGAAAAGCTATGGAGAGGGCTTCCCGAGGCTTTGCGCGATGTGCGCTCCGAGGTGGATCCTTCCAAATTTGGGTCTCCTAAACGAGATCTTCTGTCAATTGGATGTCTTCGATACGGTTGTGTAGTATTAGACAAATCAGGAAATAAAGTACATTGAAGGTTTTTCCATAGGTCTTAGTTTGTTTGTTTAAAAGGCATAAAAATAATCATTTTATATAGCTGTCTATTAGATGTTGAGCTTCTCATGGTACCTCACCGGAAACATCGGTTTCGCTAATTCTTCTCTATACATTTAAAAGTATGAATTCTTTCAATATGCCTTGTCAAAGCAATGTTTACTGTATGGGTTTTATTTTCCACACATTGTCTACTTTATCAGTTAAAGTTTATACTTAACCAGGGAATTGCCCAACATTCTCATAAATCATACCAATTGCTGGTATGCCATTGAAATGTCAATACCAGATTTTTTTTTGAAAATATTCCACATGAGTCCCTTCACAAAGAGTTCTTAATTTATCCCAAGGGTCAGCATACACTGGAATCCATCATTTACTGTTGATAACCTAACTCTAGCTCTGTCTTATAGACCTAGTCTACCATTTTGCACCCATATGCGCGTTAGATATGAGGCATGCGTCTAGAAAATTCCATGAGGGCAACCAACTCATTCTGGAGGCAAAAAAAAAAAGTGAGTCCCATATAAGTTTCCAATCTGCTCACGTGACCGCCCGCCGTCATTTCGCACTGCAGTCATTGACGTCCACTGATCCTTCACAGTTTTTTCTAACTACTTGCTTACTGTTAAAGAAAATCAAAAATGTCTGATTGGGATAATGTTACTGTGATTGGCCAGAAGGCTCGTGTTGGCGGTGGTGGCCCAAGGGAGAGAGTTGCTCGTACCCAGGCTGAGGTGAACGCCGCCAGAAGAAGTGGTGCCGCCATCAACACGGAAAAGAAGTACGGTTCTACCAACACAAAGTCCAATCCTGAAGGTCAGAGATTGACTAAGTTGGATAACACTGATGACGTCGTTAGCGTGAAGAAGGTCGAAGCCAGCGTCGGTAAGACCATTTCCCAGGTTAGACAAGAGAAGAAGCTAACCCAGAAAGATTTGGCCACCAAGATCAACGAGAAGCCTCAGGTTATCAATGACTACGAGGCTGGCAGAGCTGTTCCAAACCAGCAGGTCTTGGGTAAGATCGAAAGAGCTTTGGGTGTCAAGTTGAGAGGTAAGAACATTGGTGAGCCATTGTTCGGCCCTAAGAAGAAGTAAACCCTTTAGTTATCATAGACCACATAGTTTGCACTACACGACTCACGACAAATGAACTTTTTTTTGTTTCTCATTGCATTTATTGTAGTTTCTCCGTTATGCTTCACACTTAGCAACAGCCCTGCTGTTGTTGTCGTTGTGTTTGATGCCTTCCAAGCTCCACTCTCTTTCCAGGCTGTGGAGCTGCTCTATCGTTCGCTTCCTCAAGTGGCAATGCACGAGCGATCTGGTCAAATATTTCAAGAACGCCTTCGCCAGACTTGGCAGAACATTCCTTGTGGACCACCTTATTGGGGACCTCGCCAGCTGCAGCGGATTCTTGATTGAGCTGCTCTAGGTATTGGCTGACTTCTGTTTCGTCTACTTCTCTTTCATCCAGTAAATCAGCCTTGTTGCCGACTAATGCAAGAACGATGCCCTCAGGGGCTCTTTTCTTTAATTCTTTGATCCAATCTTGTGCTTTCGTAAAGGAGGCCTTGCTCGTGATATCGTACACACACAAAGCAGCGTTGGCGTTTCTGTAGTACATAGGAGCCAAGCTCTTGTAGCGTTCCTGACCAGCTGTATCCCAGATTTCAAACTTGACGGTAGTTTTTAATTCTGGCAATGTGATAGATTGGGTGAGAAAGGCAGCACCAATAGTAGACTCTCTCATGTCATCAAAGGTATTTTTAACAAAACGATGTACTATAGAGGATTTTCCCACGGCACTTTCACCGAGGAGAACCAACTTAAACTGGACAAACCGGTTGTCAGACATGTTGATACCTGTAGATGTGGTTTCGGCTTGCGGGCTCACTATCTATCCAGGTGTTTACTTGCATCTATGATATCGCATGGTACGCGCACGACCAGCTTAGGGAAATAGTAGATCGGTACAAGCTCCCGACTGACTGAGTGAACCCCCCCTGGATAGACGAAAAGTGGCGCATTCTATTCCAGAAACTAAATGAACCTTACACAATACAAAAGATAAATCAAAATATTCTAAACGTACTTATCCTAAAACACCCATTGTTTTCATTTCATTTCTAATATTTTTTAGCTATGCTTCTCTTTTTGTTTTGTTTCGTCATTTTTCGTACCCGACCCGGTTCCTGGCTTTCGCAGCCTCCGTGTGCACAGTCCTCTACCGTCAGCCCCCAAACACAAACCATATACTTTAGTCTCTGGTCATCAGTAGTATATCCAACATAAGACCACTCTTATCTGCCTGTACCCACACCAAACCTCAATATAAATAAAAATAAGGTATTCTGCTTCATATCTTTTTTTTTATCACAAAATCAGTTGGTCCCACTTCGTATATCGCCGTTTTGGTGGTACACACGGCTAGCATAGTCCTGCATTCCCTGCCGAGATCCTCTGCACACTTACGCGGCATGGGTCACTAGAGTTCCAGGGAACGGATTGTTCATGGGGCTTTATCCTTGTTCTGGCCGATGGCGGGTAGCGAGGATAAATAGACCTCAGTTCCTCTCCTCTTTCGTGTTTTTTTCCCTTCTTTCTTATCCTACTCAATTGATACCCTAATCCATAATAATGGCTTTAATGAACTTGGGCTTTAAAACTACCGTTGGCTTAGGTCTTCGTGCCGCACTTATCATCTTCTCCTTCTGTCTTTTCATCTGCTCGTGTGTGACATTGGGCAAATTGGACTTTTGGGAGGATAGGGCTGGTGTTTCCTTGGTGACCAGTCTTCTTGGTTTCATTTACTACATTCCAACCGTTTTGCCTTTCACGGTGCGCTACTTCTCTCCTGCAATTGTTCTTGCAGGAGACATTTGGATGGTAATCTGGTGGATTATCGCCCTTGGTGTGATGGGAGACCGTTTCGGTAGCGACTTGACTTGCAAATGGGTTACCGGCGACTACAAGACCGGCTGCCAAGCCGGTAAGGGCGCTCTTGCCTTTTCTGTTTTGGGATTCGTAACTTCCCTTGCAACTGTGGCCATCATTGGTTACTTCACTGTATACCAGAGCTACAAGGATGGCGGCAAACAGGGTCTCTTGCAGAAAGGATCCCTTGCCAATGGTGCTGTTTTCTTGGACGGGTCAGCAGCTCCCCTGACCGCCCCAGCAGATGTCGAGGATATTGAGGCAGGCGCTGGTGCTGCCTCTAGTGGTCAAGAGGAAGCAATTGACCAGAAGGATGTGGAATCGCAGCCAACTGAGCATTCGCCTGTTGCCAGCCGTCACTCTGAGGACTTGGCTACCGCTACCAAGTAATCTCGCAATTATTTTAATCTAATATGGCGTTGAGCCTTTCCATTGTTTGTATTTTTTCAATATTTCCTATCGCTTACTTCGTAATTGATTTCCGGCTCGACGGGTTATTTGTGTTTTGTTACGAACTCTTCGTAAATCCTTCTGGGGCGCGCATAAGACATGCGCTGCCAAATGTACATTTCGAATAAGTGGCTTGTGAATTAATCCAGGGGAAACTCGTCTGGAATAACGCCATGTTTACATCCGTGGCAACCCACAACAATGCTCATAATCAGCCTTAAGTTTCATTGTTGTTGAACTTTCCGTTCGGCTAGTCAATGGTTCCCCTCTAGTGTCCTTCTTCGCCTAAAGTGGTGGTAGGTCCGAACTTCGATAGTCATCAGTCTCCTGCCACCCCTCTTCTGTTCCTGCCAGTTTCAACTGACCCACTACATGGACATATCGACAATCGTTTCATTTATCTAACGCCGATGCTTGTCGGGCCGGAAATTCATTCTTTCCGTCCCTTAACATAACTATTTACAGGCTGAGGCATCAGATTTATTGGTCAATCTTGGCCAAAATCTCTCTGTCGCTGTACAACAAGTACTCCTCGTCACCAACCTTGACTGGAGAACCACCGAAGCCTGGCAACAAAACCTTGTCACCAGCCTGGACGGAAACAGGAATGATCTTACCGTTGACATCGGTAGCACCTGGGCCAGCAGCGATGACAGTACCCTGGTTCAACTTCTCCTGGTTCTTCTCAGGGATGTAGATACCACTGGTGGTCTGAGTGGCAGGCTTCAATCTCTGGACCAAAACTCTGTCGAACAATGGCTTCAAGTTGTTGACGGATTTCAAGAAAGACATTTTGCACGGAACGTTACTGATGAGATGCTGGAAGTGTTCTCCACAGATATATATGCTTTTTTTCATGGAAGAGCGCAGAATTTCTACACATCCGTACACCCACTACAGCTGTCAAATGGATTAAGGCCAATTTTTCGCAGCCATTCTTTTTTATGCTGTTTACCTAGAGCTTAATTGAGATAACGCTCTAATGGTTCTCCAAGAACGTTCTCTATAACTCTCACCAAGTCCTTTCTCACCTCTAATTCAACGTCTTCGTCGTCATCTTCTAACAATTCCGCAATGTATGGAATGAAGGTTGGTAAGAATGGCAACCACTGTTCGCCCAACTTCTGGAAGATCTCCTTCAATACTCTCACGGTCCAGACCTTGGTGTTCAGCGAGTTCTCGTGTTCGTTAGAAACGTAGCGAATCAAGCCATGAACAAGTTTTTCGTTGTATTCATCAGAAGAAACGTTGGTGACAAATGATGTGATGGCCTTCACGAGGTACTTGCCGATAGGCTTTTCGATGTTGCTCAACTGAGACAAGAGAGGGTTGATAATGGTCTCAAATCTCAGTTGGTGAGACCAGTAGTCGTCTTGGTCGTACTTGAAGGAAGAAACCAACGAATTCAAAATGATTCTTCTCAAATTGGTCTCCTTAAGGTCACCAGACACAAACCTATTCAAAATAGCCACGGTAGGGTCAATCATGTATGAGAAATAGGAGGTGATGATACTCTTCAATCTGTCCTGCAACTTGTTGAAGAATTTGAAGAATGCAGTAAGTCTAGTGATCTCGGTGTTGGAGGTACTAATAGAACCTTCGCCAGTTGCAGCCCATCTCACCAAATTGGCAAACAATGGACGGAAACTCTTGTCGTTGAGTTTCATGACATAGACGATAGCACACTGGTGGAAAGAGCTTTCAATGCTATGGATAGTGTTGTCATTGAATTTACTCTCACCGTACTCGTTTCTGAACTCAAAGGATTTGATCAACCACTTCATGAAGAGGGAAGAATTAGCTGTGGCAGTCTTCTTCTCAATCACATCAATCGAAGACTTCACACCGTTCAAGTACAAACCAAGCTCCTTTGCGTCGTTGATGGCATAGAAATCGTCTGTAAGCGCCAAGTTGAACAAACAATCCAAGACTTGGCCCTTGTCGACATGTTCAACGATCAAAGCCAAGACGTTAGAACGAATACCACTGTCAATCAAATCACTGGTCAAAGTAGCCTTGATGATTTGCTTCAAGTTGGTAACCACGAAAGCAGGCAATCTCTTGACAAGAACTGAGAACAACATAAGGATCGATCCCTGTAACAACATTCTACCCTCCTGCTCTTCATCATCAATCTCTTCATCGCTCTCTGGAGCATCCTTTGATTGTGAGACAGTTGACTCCCAGATTTTCAATGCTGGTGGCAATATCTTGGGGAAGAAACCAATACACTTCACTCCGAATACCTTCACAACGCTGGCAACTGCATTCAATGAGGAAACGATGATCTCGGTGTGTTCATTCAACAAACCATGCTCGGATGTGATGATCTTCAAGGTACCAATCAATGGCTTGGCAACATCTGAGGATGCGAGCTCTGGTGAAGAAGCAGCAAGCTTGGAAACAATAATCGAAAAGGTGTCCAAGTAAGCTTGTACGAGTTCAACGTTATCAAATGATTCCACTCCTTGGACCAAGATAGGCAACAAGTCTTCGAGGACAGTAGTCTCTATCGTCTCATCGAAAGAGTTATTGTTCATCTCATTCTCGAACTTAGTGCCAGCAAGAATTGCAAAGTTTTTGGCAATAGTAATTGAGAGCTGATCGTTGACGTTCTTCAACGATTCGGAAATCGAAGAAACATAGTAGCTCATTGGGAGCAAGTTAAGTAGAGACTTGAGCACATCGTATAACTCGTTAACAATCTTCGTGCTATGTTTTCCGGAATTGGTGAAAGAATCCAAGGATCCAAAAATAAAGGAAGTAACTTCTCTGAAAACTTCAAGAACAGAGGCCTTCTCATCTTCTGGGGTTTGGTCATCAAAAAGGACCAAAGAAACCTTCATTCTCAAGGAAACAAGGTTGGCACTGACTGACAATTCCTCGTCAGTACCGAGAACCTGATTAATGAAATGCAACAAGTTGGTCTTGAGGGCTACCAACTCCGCATCGGTGGCATTGGCAATTGTAGACCCGAAAATTGGCTTTCCAGATAAAAAGGCATACTGATCCGAGTCCAGGCTAACGTGCTCCTTAGGAATCTGGTCCCACAATCCGAGGAAACTATTAATGCTTTCTAAGCACACGTCGGCATCAAAAGTCTTCATCAAAGCAGTGATGAAATCCAACAGAGAGTTGCATTCATGGATTCTGTTCTTCTCCTTGTTGGCAGAATACTGCTGGCCGATCAAGAACAAGATGTTCTGCAAAGAATTTTCATGACCCAAGGTCTGAACCAAGTATACGAAGAGCTTAACTCTGCGGTGTCTTGGAATATGCTGGAATGCTGTGACAAAGCTCGTGAGCAAAAATTCAATCTCAGTAGACACAGAAGAAGAGGCGGCCGTGATGGCTGGTACAACCTTGGAAATGGTCTTCTGCAAAGCAGAGCTTGAGAATTCATCATCTTGTCTGACAGTGTGTGCTCCCATAAATGTAAAGATAGGCATCACCGAGTGTAAGATGATTTCTGGAGCCAAAGAAGCCAATTCAGCGATAACAAGAAGTAACCTGTTCTGAACTTGAGGAGACTGTGAGAGTCTGATGGAGTTGACGACCAAATCTGCTCTAATTGAGTTCGAATCAATGCGAGACCTACTTCTGCTCTGGGACTCCTTCATCCTGACGATGCAAAGCAACATACACGAAGCCAAGGTTTCCTGGGCGTACAACACAGGGAGTTTTCCATCGTTGCCCAAGTAGTCCAAGTCGGTCAAAATTTTGAACAAAACCTGCAACAAGTCTGGCCCAGCTAAGGTGCTGATAGTTTTTCTCAATTGCGTTTCGAGAACATCCAAGATGATAGAGAGCTTTCTCAAATGGGCAGCAGCCATGATATTGATGTCATCTCTTGCCATATTCTTCTGCGTAGAGGAAGAGGATCTTCTTCTTCTCTTTGCAACAGACTGTTCTGGAACCTCAGTAACAATGTTCACTGAGTTCAACAATGCCACCATGTCCTGATTGGAGAATTCAAATCCTTGCAATGACTCAAGAGGATCGAAGTACAACACAGAATCACTGTCCTTTACAAGAAGCTCGATGAACTCTTTGCTGATGCGCACCTTCAAGTCGGTAGATTTGAGGAATGGGAAGAGCTCCTTGATTCTGTCATTCACAATCAATTGCAATTTGTCATCGGAGTTCAAAGCTCTAACAAACCACTCAACCTCCTTGGCTTTCTTCTTTTCATTAGCTGTCTGGCCACCGACCATACCGGCAATAGGCTTTTGAATATCTTCAGCGAAGCTCAATCCCTCCGCAATAGCATCTTGTGCCCATGCATCACGTTTGTCAAAAAGAGCCTTAACATCCCCAACAAATGAGAACCTATCATCAAAGCCCTTGGTCTCCCTGTTGTGTGAGCTGATGATTCGCCAGACTCTATGCTTAAATGCAAGAGG
Source organism: Candidozyma haemuli (assembly GCF_002926055.2). Classification (NCBI taxonomy): domain Eukaryota; kingdom Fungi; phylum Ascomycota; class Pichiomycetes; order Serinales; family Metschnikowiaceae; genus Candidozyma; species Candidozyma haemuli. The sequence continues at coordinate 1,544,851 of NW_020289904.1, read as the reverse complement.
CAATGGAGACGACCACTGGCCATATACAAAGCTCTTGAGAAGAAGCGAGCCAAATTTCTTTCCCGTTTTTGTGCTTTTAAAAAGGACATCAAACAAGAGATGCGATAAACGTGAAGCGTCAAACCTCACATCGTCAAGCGAGGCTTTTTCGTCAAACAACACGTTCAACATAACATTACCATCCGATGGGGAGATGAGAGACTTTCTCGCATCTTCGTTCGAGCCGTAAATATCAGACTCCATGAACAAGACACTTTTAGCTTTCTTACCCTTGGCCAGAATCTTGTCACTTTGATCACGGACCAATTGGAGAATCGAGATACAGATATCCCTGAAGGGCTTACTGACATCTCCCAAGCCAAGAAGAATAATTGGGGTAAGCAAGTAGACATTAACGTTCGCATCTGACTTGATAGCTTCTTGAAGGGCATTTTTAGTGCAGCCAAGAGCTAATAAGCGGTATGGTAATGGAATGGATGCTGTGAAGGCTAAACGCAAAAGGAATGAGACGAGTAATTCCTTGCTGGCAAAAAGATTATCCGTTGCAGCCTTGAGGAACGCAAGCTGCTTCTTTTGAGGGAATTCACTCAACTCCTTAAGCAAATCTTCTGCAATTCTGTTAAACTCTGCGTTAGAAGATGTGTTGAAATAACTCTTCGCCTTTGCAGTGAACTTGTCTGTAGGCTTGGCCTGAACTGGCTCGAAATCAGTCAAGGCATCCTCGTAGTCCCCTTCGTAGGAGGAATCATTGGCGTTGTCTCCCATGGTATGCATGAGTACAACTTCTAAGTCTTGGAGATTCTTGGAATGCTTCTTAAGTTCCGTCACAAGCTTCGTTTTGTTGGACTTGAGAAGCTGTTCAAAAACAATGATAGCACCAGATCTACCTTCTTTAGAAACACCATCATTTTGGGAAAGGTGACCGAGGAGTTTCTTAACAACAATGGGGAAAAACAATTCGTGATCAGAAACTTTGATGTACTGCAAAAGCTTGATAGCATGGTCTTCACCGTGGTTCAACTTATCAATGACGTAGAAAAAGATCAACTTTGAGATATGGTAGTTCTCTTCGATCAAGGTGAGTAGCAAAGCTTCCTCCTTAAGTATGTTCTCCTGAGATAAAGCTGAAAAGACATTGGATTCCTTCAGGACATCGTCCTCGTTATAATAGTTCCAGATCTGGCCCAAAACCACGAGCGTTTGTCTTTTGAGGTTGGCAAATGCAAAAGGATCCTTCAATATAGTCAGAGTCAAGGAATACACCAATTCATCACTCAATGGTACTACCGAACTCAAGACAGACACAATAGCGTAAGCAGTCAATTTGATATCCTCTTTGAGGGTAGTAGAGAACTTGAATTCTTGTTTTTGAGGAGCCAAGAGATCATTCAATGTCTCCAAAATGGTTGTCATGTAATCGTTGTTGATCTTGTTAGTATCACGACCGAATGAAGCCAACACTTGTGCAGTGTTAGATAAATAAAAAACAAGCTGTTCCTTGTAGGTAGTTCTATGTCTTAATTGTTCTCTGAGGTACTCAGAATACAATCTGAAAAATGCGGGATCATTATGGAAGCTCTTGAGTACAGAAGATGCCGGTAATGATTTTGACTGTTCCTTGTATCCTGACAACCACGTAAAAATAGGTGGCATGGATCCCTTAGGCACCACATTCATGATTCTTGTAAAGACAGGCTGGGAGTGGTATGACAAGGTTGACAAGAACAAGAGCTCAGTGTTATGGATGTTAACATGGTATCTTCTCACTAACCACTCCATTGCTTTGAGGGTAGGAGCGAGATTGTAATATGGACTTGCCAAGTTCATGAAAGCCTCCAAGCTTCTGTCAACCTGTTCAAGGATGTCCTTAGACTTGACATTTCTATCAAAGTCAATACTCGTCTCGGAGAAAAGTGTTGCAGAAAACTTTTCGAATCTCAGATCAAGTTCTATGAGCTCATCGAGACCTTCAGTTGCAATCAGGTAGATGTAGTCAAAGTCTTGAGCAGCAGCTGTCTTGGCATCGAAGAGCAACGATCTGGAGTGGATCTGTTGTCTTGACTTTCTATCAACAGCCAAAGATGCATTTTTCTCGCCAATAGTCTTTAACTGTTGCGATAACAAAGACATTGTTGCCGATGTAGGTTTACAGCCTTGGACCTGTAATTTTCATAATGCGATGAGAGATGAGAAGAGGAGGTGTATATGCAGACCATAGTTAAACATCTACCCCAGTTTTAGAAATTAAATGCTAAGCGAGAAAAACTAAGGGGATAGGAGATATGAAAACCGTTCATCGGGTTGTTCGTGTGATGATGCTGTTGCGGGGAGGGTGTTGGTGGCTGTTCTGAACCGCATATGCGAAGTTCAAAATGGGTGCAAAAATGAAGAGGACACTGCACTGAGACAAGAGACCAACTAACTCATATGCTTCTGGTTGACTTCGAAAGGAGTAGAGGTGGAGACAAAACTTGACTGTTATAGAAGAACCCAAAAAAGATGTACGAGGTTACTGCACTCCACTTCATCAGGTATGTTTCACCCTTTTTGAGACTCGCAGAGAGTTTCCCTTTTGTAACTCTGAAATGTGCCCGCGTAAGCGCGAGGAGGGTAAATTCCAGTCGGTGCCTCATCCGGCAGTGTTTTCTCAATGGCATGTCATCTGAAGTAGCCAAGTCATACCAGCTGCACCGAAACCCAGATCTCAGATAGTCATGTTCTGGAAGACCGTCAGCACCGCCCAGACACCCAAGCAAGTGTCCATTTACTTGACACAAACGTAAATCGACTGACTACAGACGCCTGACTACGGTTAGTAGAAAGTAACAGAGGTTGCCCTCGGCGAGAAAACTCTACAAGCCGCAGGGAGGTCTTTCCTACCGTTTTTCTTCGCCCAATGGGTAGTATGGACGCGAGGCAGGCTATCTGGGGCGTAAAAAAAAAAAAAAATATTGTTACGAGACAGATGAGGCAAGGTAAACAGAAGCGACGTGCCACCAGAGATAAACCAGCGACCCCCAAAAGATAACAGAGATATCAAAGAACAGATAATAACGGGGCGTACGTAGATAGGCCGAAAAAGAAAGAGTCACCGTTTTGTCTAAAATTTCTTCTTCGGGGCGCTTCGGTGCGGGCCCTCATCACTGTAAGCCATCTACTTTTCAGTCTTAGCCCGCACTAACGAGACGCACCAGAAGCTTACCCTACCCAGAAAAACGCCCATCTCAGGTTCAGCCAAGGCACCGAGGGCTCCCCAACAAAGGCCCATCCACGACGCCACTGGCGTCACAAAAGATCTCGGATGCCTTGTCGCTTGCAGGTTGCTGTACAAAAAAATAAATGGCTTATGTGGGGGTTTCCCGGGAAAGCCTCTGGTGGTATACCTCCACTCGAAACCCACTGCAACAGAAGAAACTTGAAATGAGTGGTGGCTTCGTGGTGGGGGAATGGCTGGCGCTGGCACTGGCGCTGGCACTGGCCACCAGGAAGGTAATGGCGGGCCTACGGTAGGGAAAAAAAAACTCGCACCAGGGCAAAAACTAGGGCAAACTTGCGCGAGCATTACACTGCGCCCGCGAGCGGTATTCGTCACGGTTGCGAAACGCCGTCCTGAATTGCCGTGAGTCCGGATGCGATAAGATACGAAAGAAAAAAAGACATCGTACTGCTGCTCTCCGGAGTATTACATGACTGTAATCTGTTTTAGCCGCCTGCTGGGGGGCGTAGAGAGCGTAACTGTAGAAGGTGGACTATCCTGCCCAGGCCCAGCTTGTCAAGCAAACGGGCTAGGCTGACAGGTTCTTGGGCCCCTCGCTAGTGCTGTCAAATTTTTCTTTGTTGGCGGGGCGAAAAGTCTTGGTACTGTCACCAAGAGAAGAGAAAAAAACGGTGCGAGCAAGTCTGCTGGCAACACAAAATAGGGAGGCCTACCGGGTCACAGAGACACCTCCCTAGCCGATGATTTGCCTGGCAACAAAGAGAAAACAAGGTTATTCACCTCCTGCGGTGTCCCCACTTGACCCAAAAGACAAAAAAAAAACGCCTGTTTGTTTCTCCTGGACTTGTAGGTAACTTGCCCCACTCACTTACATCATAGTCCTACACGGAACATGAACGCCGTGCATATCACATTTCTGTCCTGGGCCTCTTCCTTTTTTTTTTGCACTTTATTCCCCATACATGCGTCTCGGACCCTCTGAGATAAGCGTATTCCAGAGTTTCTGCTTTTTCGCCTATATATTGGCGCAGGCCCCACAATTTTCTTTTCCCCCAGTAAAGACATCATGAGTAAAGACTCCCATATGTTTGACTTGAAGGCCATGTCTTCGAGGCCGTCCATCTTGAGAAGTAATTCGGCCTATCTTGGTCCTTCCATCTCCAACTCCCGTATAGTCAATGTCGACGAAAAGGGCAATATTCTTTCAGAAAACAACTCCATTATAAGTCTCGAGGAGAATGAGTTGAAGAAAGGTTTGAGAAATAGACATGTTCAGTTGATCGCCTTGGGTGGTGCTATTGGTACCGGTCTTTTCGTGGGTTCCGGTCTTGTGCTCTACCAAGTCGGTCCTGCCTCTCTCTGGTTGTCCTATGTTGTTTTGTCCACCGTTGTGTGGTTTGTCATGAATATGTTAGCTGAAATGGCTGCTTTCCTACCCGTTCCAGGTGCCGGTTCCCAGCAGTTTATTAACGATTACACTGACCCATCTATTGGTTTTGCCCTTGGTTACAACTATTGGTATGGTTTCGCTATTTTGGTCGCCTCTGAAGTGGTTGCCGCAGCTCTTGTTATTCAGTATTGGACCACTGACGTTCATATTGCTGTTTGGATCTCGATCTTGTTAGCTGCAATGTTGATTTTGAACTTATTGCCCGTTCAGTTTTATGGTGAGGTGGAATTCGTCCTCGCAGCAGTTAAAATTCTCGCCATTACTGGTTTGATTATTTTGGGTATTGTTTTGTTCTTTGGCGGTGGTCCCAAGAATGATAGACTTGGTTTCCGTTATTGGAAAGATGGTAACGCCTTCCATGAACACATGACTGGTGGTGACACTGGTCGTTTCTTGGGTTTCTGGACTGCCGTCATCAAAGCTGGTTACTCTTTTATTATGAGTCCTGAGTTGATTGTGGCTTGTTCTGGTGAAGTGAACAACCCTCGTCGTATCTTGCCAAAGTGTGCTAACCAGTTTATTTACCGTTTGGCTTTCTTTTACATTTTGGGTTCTTTGGTCATCGGTATCATTGCGGATTCCAACAGTCCTCGTTTGGTTAGTAGTAGTGATGATGCTTCTGCCTCCCCATTCGTCCTTGGTATCCAGAATGCCGGTATTCCTGTTTTGAATCATATCATCAATGCCGTCGTCTTGGTTTCCGCAGCTTCCGCTGGTAACTCCTTCTTTTACGCTGGTTCCAGAACTTTGTACTCCCTCGCCTTGAGAGGTTTGGCTCCAAAGTGCTTCACCTTCATTAACAGATTTGGTATCCCAGTTTACTGTGTGTTGATCACCTGGGCTGTTGGATGCTTGTCTTACTTGAACGTTTCCAGTTCCTCGGCTCAAGTTTTCACTTGGTTCTCGAACATTACCACCATCTCGGGTTTCATCTCCTGGATCTTTGTTGCCTTTGCTTACTCTAGATGGAGAAGAGCAATTGTTGTTCAAGGTCTCGAGGACAGAGTGCCTTACAGAACAAGATTCCAACCATTTGGTGCTTACTACATCATGTTCCTTGTGGGTTTGATCACTCTCACAAACGGTTACGCCGTGTTTTTCGACTTCAAAATCGCCGATTTCCTTGCGGCATACATTACATTCCCAATTGTGCTTGGACTTTATGTGGTACACAGAACATATTCATACTTCTGGGTTGGCCGTAAGAGATGGCTCAATCCTTTGGAATCTTTCGACTTCAGCAAGTTAGAGCTCGTCGAGGAGGAACAGAGAAATACTCCCCAACCTCAACCCAAGAATGCTTGGGAAAGATTCCTCAATGTGATCTTCTGATCCATTCAATTCTACTCTATCTTATTATAGGTTATTATACGATGCATATGTCTTACTATTTTTATAGAAATGATGAAATTTAGAGATTGTAATTGTAGTCAAGTCTGCTAAGTGCGATCAAACCAAGATCTCAACCACCTTTCTCGTCTCGAGATCGTCCAAATGAATAGAGAAAGTCGATTTCATATCGACTGTAAGCATAATATCAGAAAAATAGGTTGCAAAAGCAAAAAAATGGACGAGTCCGGATTCGAACCGGAGACCTTTCGCATGCTAAGCGAACGCGCTACCAACTACGCCACACGCCCTGGGAAGAAGTGGTCCCTAGCAGGATCGAACTGCTGATCTTGGCGTTATTAGCACCACGCCTTAACCAACTGGGCCAAGGGACCTACTTGAAATGAAATGGTGCAGGTCACCATCCAAATGCGCACCACTAAAATCTCATTTCGCGCTTATTTTTAACCCTAGTTACATCTTTGGAATGCTAGAATTAATACTAGCCATTATAAACCTAAATCTGGCCCAAAAACCGATTTTGGGGCGAGCTATAAGCCAAAATGGTTTAGGGACCGGGAACATACTAATTCTACACCTGTTTAGTGATTTTAGAAGATTTGAAGCTAAAAAAAAAAATGAAGCTGTCCAGTAGGAGCCATTTCCTCCTTATACCTCATTCTGCATCTGTGTCCTTTTTTTATTTTTTTGTTAACTATCCAAAAGGAATAGAAGACGATACTGTCAGTCTGTTTACTTTGAGCAACTGCTACTGAATGCTAAATATTCTACATGGCTGGCGATCGATTGAATTCTTTACCTATCAATTGGCACCTCTCACTATCCCTACGTGATTTAGATCAGAATTCTTGCCCCAGCTGAAATCTCTCTGATTCACTTGGCTAGCTTCACCAACAACACTTTACCACTGTCCAATAATACCTCCCATTTCCTTCCCCAACTCTTCCTAACAGGCCTATAACAGTTGTCAAAGTCAACAATACCACAAAGGTCAATGACGTAGTTGGTATTGTGTTTTTAACTCCACAGTATATAAACATCCAAGGAAAGAATTTAGGCCAATTCGCAGTAACTGGGGAAAACCTCTAGGGTTGTGTGAAAAAAGGTTAAATACCCAAAACTAAAGCGTGCCACAAAAATATGATACCATGAAGAAACTCAACTTATTTATTAATATTATTAATGTGTAGTAGTCTTGGAATCTTTTCACCGAGTTTGAAGACTTTTCTTCCTTTTTTGGCCCCGTTTTCCAGCTTCTGTAGATTCGCTGGACGTTGTGAGACCACACTGGCACTAGACGGTATTGTGTGCGAAGCGCCTCGGAGATGTACACCAAAGCCGCATTCAACCCTGACGGTGCCATTCGCCTCCACGGCTCTCCCCAGGTATAAGATAACGCCAATTGTCCTATTTTTCAGTGCCAACAAAAAACTACTACTATAGAAAATATGTCTGACTTTACTGAATATAACGTGTCCTCTTTGGCCACATGGAACAACGCCTTGAACCTGGACTTGAACACCCAGTTGGGTGCCTCTGTCTTGAGGACCTATAATGCGGAGGAGGCATTGATTAACCGTGAAGTGTTCATCAGAAACTCCAACAAGGTTTTCAACACCAGCGTGAAGGTGCAAGGTGCACCAGTGACCAACCAGAAAGCCAGTGGCCGTTGTTGGCTCTTTGCCAGTGGTAACGTCTTGAGACTTCCATTCATTGAGAAGCACAACATCAAGGAGTTCCAGTTCTCCCAGCTGTACTGGTTCTTCTTTGATAAGCTTGAAAAGTGTAACTTCTTCTTGGAGAAGTTTGTCGAGTCAATTGATGCTTCTGAGGACTTGGATATCAACTCTCGTCTTATCCAGCACTTGTTGGATGATCCTACTTGTGACGGTGGTCAATTCGATATGTTCATTAACGTGGCTGAAAAGTACGGTATGATTCCTCATGAATTGTATCCTGACGCTTACTCTGCCACTGCTTCAAGAACCTTGAACTTCTTGCTTAAGACCAAGTTGAGAGAATTCGCCCAGCAGTTGAGTAAGGCTAAGAAGGACGCCCCAGACTCGATCCAGGAGTTGAAGGAGAAGCAGCAAAAGGAAATCTACAGACTTATGGTCATTTTCTTGGGTCAGCCACCACTTCCAGATTCTGAGTTGGTTTGGGATTACAAGGATAAGGATGACAACGTCAAGCAGTTGAAGTTCACTCCATTGCTGTTCTACAAAGATTTGGGTATTGACTTGAAGAACTACGTTTCCTTGTTGAATGACCCTCGTAATCCATATGACAAGATCATCAAGATTGACAAGTTGGGTAACGTTGTTGGCGGCAAAGAAGTGTCTTACTTGAACATCGACATCGACCAATTGGCCAAGTACGCTATTGAACGTATCAAGAGCAACCAGGGAATCTTCTTCGGTACTCACACTCCAATTTACATGGATAAGAAGAGAGGTATCATGGATGAGGAGCTCTATAACTACAAGCTCATTGACTTCCACGCCTCCCAAGACAAGGCTAGCAGAATTGAATACAAGCAGTCTCTCATGACACATGCAATGGTCTTGACTGCCGTGCACTTGGATGAGCAGGGAAACCCTGTCAGATGGAAGGTTGAGAACTCCTGGGGTAAAGATTCTGGTCAGGATGGTTACTATTGTATGGACCACAAGTACTTCAAGGAGTACGTCTACCAGATCGTTGTCGACAAGTCTGAATTGCTGGACAACCACCAGTCGATTGTGTCTGAGGCAGCTGACCCTGTGGTCTTACCACCATGGGACCCTATGGGAGCTTTGGCTAATTAGGTATTTAGGTTGCAAAAAAATATGCGCGATTGCACAGAGTAGCTGTTACCCGCACCCGTCCTACAATACATCTCAGAAAAAAATTACTTGTTAGTCTCATCTATATTCTTTTTCAAGTGAACACCATAAAACGTATGTTTCTACCTTGACACAAGGATGAAAAACAAACACAGACCTGATCTGAACAGGACTTCGGTCCTCATGCAGATAAACCGTTATTGCCTAATAAGCTGATGTCTTCAATTGCAAGTTCGTTTACTAACAATTTAGCTGATTCACCTTTCCGACATTGCATTCCCTTTCTTGAGGAATTTCATTCAAAACTGGTACATTTTATAAGGCATTTTCACTTGTTCTCTATATGTTTATCCCTGTTCTCTTGCCTTGTCTGTCGTTTGTCTCTTATGGCCTTGGACAGAGATTAAACTTCCTCACTCTCTTCGCCATGATATTCCTACTGATTACTCTTTTCTTTCAAAAAGTTGGTTTGTTTTTGAAAGGGGATCATCTTTGCGTTTCTCTTGGACAAGTTCGTTAGAAAGTCCTTGTTTTGTATGCTTTTCTGGTTTTTTAGACTTCTTACTACCCATTCACTTCTTATTTTCAGACTTCATGATTTTCGTTTCCAGCAGACACTTAAATCATCTTCTTCACTTTCTTTCTACGTTTCACTACGTTACAACTAGTGTACACGAAATATATTATTTTGGGTTACTATTGAAGACAGAATGATGCTTATTTCTTAGCGGTCAATCTTCTCAAGTAGAAGGCCAACTCCTCACCCTCCAAGATGTAACCATCACATCTACCGGACTGACCTGGTCTTGAAGAGATGCAAGCGTACAACTTACCAGCAGTGAACTGGTGGTCGACAGCAGACTCAACGTTAGAGGAAGCAGCTCTAGAAGCCAACTTTCTCTCGACCTTGTGAGATCTCTTGACCTCCTCCTCGGACTGCTTCTTACCCAAAGACTTACCGTAGTGAGTCTCGAACCACTGTCTGAATGGGGTGGCATCGATCTGGACAATAGCGGCCTTGGTCAAGGTGTTAGTTCTGACCAACTCGTTGTTAGATGGGTGGTAGACGACAGAGGCAATTCTGGTCTTTCTGGCAACACCCTCGGAAGCCCAAGAGAAGTTACCGGTCTCAACTCTCAAAGCTCTGAACTTCTGGTTACCACCTCTGGTTCTGACAGTGTGGATTCTCTTAGCACCAATCTTGGTGTTGGCTGGTTGTCTACCTAACTCGAACTTTCTCTTCTTTCTGAACTGAGCTCTTTTGGCACCAGTAGCAGCACGCTTGTGACGAGAGTCTCTAGAAATACCCATGGTGAACTAATTGTTAGTACGATGTCTTATTGTTGATGAGGACTCCGAAGATAGATTGACTGTGGATTTCACGGCTTATTGATCTTTTAAAACAATAAATGATGGATGGATAATTGATCTTGACGTTTGCAAGCACTTAGACTGATCTTCTTCGGGTTGATTGATGATGTTTCTTGTAATTTAACATACTTCTTGGTTACTGTCTAGTAGAAAAAAAGAAGATATTCAAGTAGCTCCTATAGAAAAAATTTTCGCTGGGAGCGGTGGTGCAGGCCTGAGAATTCTAAGGTGAGGAGGTAAAGGTCTACTGAAAATTTGGTCACGTGCACTAACTTAGTGCGAGCATCCTGATCTCGTTAACTAGGAAGAGCTCCCACACTGCGAGGTCTCACTCACAAAACCGTTGCGCACGTGAGTGCAAGATAATGAGGGCTGTAGCCCTAAAACCTACCAGTGTCGCTAAACCAACACTTGACAAGTCAACAGGAACAAACTATAGATGTTTCTATTTAAAACAAGAATAAAGAAGAAAAAAAAAAACTGCATCGAATCTACTGCCCAATTTTATTCGTAATATTGGAGCCAACAAACGGAACAATACACCATTCGTAGTGATCAACGGGCAGGCTAACCCTTACTAGCCCACTATGAGACAAACTTCCAGTTTCGCGGCAAGTATACAGCCGGTCTAAAAGCGAAGGGAGGTATCGAGATTGTGTCTCTTCATGTGGCTTAGCAAGAAATATCCCTTGTAATTACGTACATCAAGGCCGGAGTTGCCCATATTTGTTTAAGCATAACAGCAATACAGCCAATTACCTAATTTTATGTTGTTCTCTTGTCCGCATTCAGCTGTCTGAATCAGCTATAATGGCAAGGATATATGGTACACCCATTAAGGGCAATTGCGCAATGGATTGTATTACGTTAGAGGTAAAAGAACATGGTAGGCCGCTAAGGAATGTCTGGGCAGTCGTCACAACGTATAGAAGGATACATTATCTCAGACAACAAAGGGTCAATCGAAATGGCTGTGAGATCCAATTGACGCAAGATACGAGGCTATTGTTTGTGCACCACTCGCCAGCCACACAAACAGTACCCAAAGAAAGACCCAATTTCAATACCCCAAAGTAGATATAAGGCAGTAGAATAGTAAGTTTGTGGCGTGATAAATTAGCGGCCATGTGAATCAATAAAGAATGGCTGCAAACTATGGGGGCCTGCATGAAGCGTAGCGGGCAGTGAAAAGCTCATCACAATCTCATCGCTTGGCCCAACTTCACCAACGATTCTCATGGAGACAGTAACAGTGTACGATGAAATAGAGATCGAGGACTTTGTCTACGATCCAAATACCGGTCTCTTACAATACCCATGTCCATGCGGGGACAAGTTTGCCATTCTGTTGGATGACCTACGGGATGGTGAAGACATAGCAGTTTGTCCCAGCTGCTCGCTAATGGTGCGAGTGATATTTGAGGAGGAAGACTTGGACGAGTACGAGTAAGAAGGGAGTTAAAGGAGGAAAAGAGGAAAAAGCATATTTTGGGAAAGACCGAGGGCGGTCGATGTATATAATAAGGAAAAGGAATTGATATTTAGGTGAGTGGACAAAGTTCAATGTAGAAATCGAGCCCAACGGGGATCTTCCCTCGAGGCACTAGTAACGGCTGGTGCGCAGGGACAAGACAGAAAAAGAGACTGAGCACTCGCCCCAAGGGAGGGACTAGCCTTGTTTTCAGAGGGAATGCGACCAAACAGGCTCCCCAGGCCCTGCGGAGTTTTACTGACGATTGGCGCGAAACCGGGACACCCCATACTGTGGGAGCCGGCTCCCAGTGCGGCCCAGCCCAGCCCCAGCAACTTGAAGCGGGCCCTCCAGAGGACCCCTGATATGTATGGTCATCTTTGTTCTGCATCATACGAGGTAGCCAAACTCCGAATGGATGTATCAAGGGGCCCAAAAGTAGTGGAAAGGTGGAGGTAGTTTTCTTGGTTGTGGAGGTGGCTGCTAGGCTTCAACTAGGTTCGCCCTCAACGGCACGTTTTGGACCGAGCCTAACGGTATGAACCGATGCCGGCGCCAGTATGAGCCAGTGCGATCGCCCGCGCGAACAGACGTGAACTGGCGTGAGCAGTGAGCAGCAGCGTCAGCAGCATCAGCAGCATCAGTTCAGTACCAAGGCTAGCGTCAGCGTTTCGGCGCCAGCGCCAATGCTTCTAACTGAATTTAAGCCCTCGACAGGACCTTGAGCAAAGGATAAGCATTCCCCTCAGTTTAGTCGTTTTTTTTTTTTTTTTCTGTTCTTGTTAAACTGATTCTTTTTTTTTTCTCAGCGGTCATGCTATTGTCATTAAAAGACCAACGTTTGCGGTAGGCATAAGACCTAATATAGAGATAATCGTGGGGGGAAGTCGCAGGGGAGGTGGTGGAATCCCGATAAAGTTGGCCCTGGCCCTGGACCTGGCACTTTTTTTTTCTCCCTCGCTCCCCACCAAAAACAGCAGGAGCAGCACAACCAGTGCTGTGGTGCCGCATTGCTCACTGAAACCGCGCAGTGGCTTGTCAGTCCCTGGCAGCAGCTCCAGCAGCAGCAGCAGCAGCTCCAGCAACCGGGTGGTGGTGCTATAACCCCGGTTCTCTACCTCCTTCTTCATGCTCGCCGGTACCGGTCGGCTACCAGCCCGGTGATCTTGGCCTGACGATTGTCTTGCCGCCACAACGAACCCAGAAAAAAGACAAGAAAGCATAAAGCTTTTTTGTCCTGACTCTCAGAGCCTTACCATCGAGCCTATTGTGACCCGCTCGCGAACTCTGTGCGAGCCAGTGCTGCTTATTGTGTGGGTCCATTGTACCGCCAGGCTTGGGCCATGGCGGCGCGATCGGTGCAAAGACAAAACTGCCAACGCCGGTGCCAGACCAATCCCTCTAAGTAACCCAAAGCGAAAGGCAAACTCTGGATAAGCTTTTTACTAATATTTATTATGAATTCCGCTCCTACGTTGGCGTTCGCTTGTCAATCGCCGTTTCTCAATACTTTGCCTACTTTCTATTCTTTCCTTCAAAGGCGTTGAGGCCCTGGGAAAACACCAGGGCACGGCGAATGTAGCGCGCCTAACACTTCCAGCTGCCGTCTCGTTCTGGAGGGGGCCCTGTGTCCACTCGCACTGCGTGTCATAATGGCTGCACGTCCTCGGGTTTCTGTAGCTTTCCTCCTGGGCCTCAATCTTTGGTACCGTCCATCCTGCGTTTCGACGCCCCGCCTCACAAAGCAAAAAAAAAAAAAAAAAAAAAAAGGAAGTCGACATGACGAAAAATTGGAAAATAATAATAAGAATAATAATAATCATATCGCCTTTTCCTCCTCCCCCTCCTCTCCTGCCTTTGTTGTTTCTCGGACGCCCTGGATTTTGCCCAGGACGTGCTTCTCCAAGTAAAACCATTTGCTTTAAGCCATCGTCATTCTTTTGCGCTTTTTTTCCCTCATATCATGCTAGATATCGTTGGGGGATCTTTACCTCGTTTCGACTTGTTTTTTCTGCTTGCGTTTTTCCTTTTTTTGGCACGGTTAAACCGGTGCGTGTGCCCGTTATCTCCTGTGCAAAATGCTCCAGATCCTTTTTTTTTTTTTTACTCTTCTACTTTGGCCGTGGTGGGAAGCACTTTTTTTTTTTTTTTTCTGGTTACCTCTTTTTGCCGCCCTGCTAGAGCCTCATGCGCTTTGTTGTCCCTCTAGCAACATTAACCGAGTACCGATTACTGCAAATCGAAACCAACCTGACAGAATCTTTCCCTCTTAATGGGGCCACCCTCACCGGCCTAATCTGGTCCCTCTTGACAAGCCATTCTCTTTTGGGAGACACTCCCTCAGGGAATTAACCAAGAAGATGCCTCAAAACCGGTGTTGGGTCCATGACCCGTTTTTTTTTTTCTTCCCAAAACTTTTTGGCCCCAGTACATGGACAAGAGATTTAGAAGGAAGGAAAAAAAAAAATCAGAAAGAAAAAAAAAAAAAAAAAAAGGAAAAATTAACAGTAAACGTAATAGCAAAAAAAAAAAAAAAAAAACAAGCCAGAATGCATCGTTTTTTCACTCTAATTTTTTTAAGCGAACGGCCGGCCCTTGACTACCGACAACGAACGCCCGTTGCCGCCTAAAAATTCCCATATGCCCAATCAGCTTCCCAACCGCCTGGGATCCTCCACACATGACTCCACCGGGTCCTAATCTATTACACACATACATAAGTATAACTTGGGTAGCCTTGCTTTTTGCCCGCCTGCATGACTTTTTCTGTTTTTAGGTGCATTTGGCTTAAGTCTTTATTATCACTTTTCCAATTTTTTTTTTTTTTTTTTCCTTTCTTCCTTCTTTCTTCTGATATATATACATATTGTATTCCTGTTGCATACTTTTTTTCTGTTCTCGGTGGTGCACAATTTAAAAGCCCGTGAACCGAAGGTTTCCACGAATCTTACCACTTTTTTTATATATTTTTATTTTCCCCATTCAACCTTCCACTCGCAGACTGCTCGTTTTGCGTTAAGAACAACCGTTCTTTCCAACTTCCATCCAGGGATTCTTTCCTTATATTTCAACTTTCCCTGTTTGATCTCGGTAAAACTTCCCGTTCCGTGACGTCAAAGGGCGCTTTTCAGTACCTAACGCTGTTCCCTGACTCTACTTAACTAAGAGAGAGTCTCCTCCTGGAAGCGAATACCTATACTTTTTTTTCTTTTCAAGTTTACTTGCGTTTCCCTTTCAGCTGTCGTTTACCTTTGTCCACGATTTCGTGCTTCCTCCGTCAACTCCAATAGCAGATGAAATCCCTAATGGTTGAGAATATGAAAGGCTCTCCTCCTGACTTTGCCAGCGAAAAGGACTCTGTGTCCTATAAACTGGCTCATGCTCCTCCGTCTACCGTCCGCCGTGGTCCGTGGCTGCCTGACGAAGACCGTCGGCTTATGTCCATCATCGCCGTCCAAGGTCCTACGAACTGGGTGCGTATCCTGAGTCTGCTCGGCTCTAGGCTGCCTAAGCAGTGTCGTGAACGGTATCATCAGAATTTGAAGCCTTCGCTTAACCGTAACCCTATTACCGCAGAGGAAGGTATGCTTATCGAACAGCTCGTCGCCAAGCATGGTAAAAAGTGGGCGGAAATAGCCAGACATCTTACCGGTAGAAGCGACAACGCTATCAAGAACTGGTGGAATGGAGGGGCTAACCGCAGACGCAGAGTAAGCCATGTGTCCACTCTGTCTGGCGATCAACACACCCCAGCTCTGACTGTGCTGGGTGCTAATTCTGGCTATAATTCCGCCATGGGCTCCGGTCCCAACTCTGCGCCCGTTTCGGCACCGGTGTCGAACTCAGGCCTGTTTTCCCATCCATCCATGACCCAGTACGCCCACTTGCGTCCCCAGCTAGCCCAGTCTGTATCGCCTCAGCGTTCTCGCCATAATTCCCTAAGTTCTGGCGTGGCTCCAGACGGCCATGCTGTGTCCCAATATCCAAAAGTACCCCAGTTCTCACAAATTTCGTTCAACACCTCGATGTTTAGTGAGCTGGATAAACGCTCGCAGGCGGGTCTTAATGGGATTCCTCCCCCTCCTCAGGGTCATTTTCCACAGTTGTCGTCGGCTAAGGCACCCATTCGTCTGGCAAGCATCGACCACCCTACTCTCCCGCCATTATTGTCGAACTTCAACAAGCGTGTGGGAGAAGAGGACCGTCGCCATTCTTTGAATGCTACCTTGCCCCCTTCCACTCTGCCAGCACTGTATCTGCAGCAGGCTCCATACCTGGCCCACCCGCTCAATAATAATCTCACTAATCTGCCTACACAAGGTATTAACAGCAGCCATGGTGATAGCTCACATTACAGCCTGCCAGTGTCATACATTTCACGCCAGAATTCCTTGAGCCATGATTATAAACATTCCTTTGCATTACCGCTGGCTACTTCAAGCTCTCATCCACTGAGACGCTCGTCGGTGGCCCCAGACTTGTTCCCCAATCCGATGGCTGGCCACGGCTCTGGGGACATGTGGATGAAGCGCAATCAACTGCTGATTCTGCTTCACTCGCCGTCCATAATGCCCATCAACTCCAATCCTAACCGCCTCTCGGTTAGCAGTGCCCTGGGACTCCTGGATCACGGTAAGCCCCAGAACAACTACACCGGTCTGAGCAGCGCCGGCGCTCCTGCTCACTCGGCAGTATCAAGCGACGCTACTTCTACAGCCTCTACGAACATGGTGCCAGTGTCTGGATCGAACTCTGGCATCCCTTCGTACAAAAACCTCCTCCGCAGCATCAACAGTACACCCATCCCGGAGGATAAGGATCAGGATGCTGCCGAGACAGACCGCATCAAGGTACTGAATCTAATTGAGTGAGTTATGTAGTATAATTTCATTATTCCACGATACATGTGCGTGCCCATGGGCAATCAACCAACAATCCCAAAACCCAGATGTGGGGTTGGTTTTTTTTCTTGTTTGACTGTGGTGCGTTTTATCTGTAGTTATGCTAATTTATGCGTGGTGAGAAACGACCGCAAGCACGTCGGCTTTATGACAAAAGTTGCGAAAAACAGTAAAGAACGGAAAGAAGAGAGAGAAAAAAAAATGTTTGGTGCTCCCAGTCACGCCTGCTGGGCGGGAATCGACTCGTCTCTGCGTGCTTCTCCACCCCCATTTCTAGTCATACGCCCATAAAGATTCCTTAGCAAGCTCAAAACCATGTATCCCTCTTCTAGTTAAGCGCTACGGAAACTCATATGTTCATCTAGCCAAAGGCGAGCGCGGACGTTCGTGCCAACCGTCTAGTCCCGTCCTTGGCACGCCTTGTTGGCGCCTTGAGCTCTAGTCTTTTCATATGAAACTCCAACGATCAGTGGCTAAGCGCAAGTCAGAAATATGTCAATATCGCTTAATCTATTTGCACGTTACTCCGTTGGCGCGAGCCGGCACGCCCGGGCTACCGGTTTCAGATGATATTGCTAAAAAAAGGTCCCACGGGAGGATCTTTAGGGCTAACAGCGATTTGCTGTTGCCGGGGATTATCTGGAGAAATTGAAATCGAACTCCTCGTAAATTTTGTGTTCCTGAACTTATCTGGGGAGGGCACGTTGGGCACCGAGTTTGCAGCCATTCGCTCGCGGTGAGACTTGGTGAAGGTATGAAAGGTTGTCTAGCCAACGCAGGTATACTGTAAAATTCTTTGATTATATCCAGTGTAGTTCACTTGATTTATTAAAATGTTATGTTGAAAGTGGGCTAAATCTAACAGTTGCTGGTGAAGTGTGGGTAGAGAGACTCTGGTTCACCGATTTCTCTGTGTCATACTCTTTTTCTTGGTGGAGTCATTTCCGCTAGTGGTCCCCACGTCTTCGGCAAAAGTCAACTTTCCGTTCGTAAGCTTTGGCGAGATTTCTTGTGTCACCTACGGAGAGACCCCGAATGGGGCCCCGAATGTCTATGAATACAACGGAACAGAAGGGTCCCTTGAGATGAGTCCTTAGAAACAACATGTTTTTTCTTTTCTGGTTTTTTTTTTTTTTATGTTTCATTACTGTTCATTTATTTTTTTTTTTTTTATTATTTTTTTCTTTTGGTTGTTTCTTCGTCGTAATTGGTGTCTCGCTTATCATGTACTCTTCACCGACCCACTGTGTATCTCATCTATCCTGCCTGTGAGCATCAAGGAAGCAAGACACTGATCCCACACTTAGATGCTATGCTATATCTCCATTTGATACACAACCGAGTACTTGTGTTCAGCATCGATGATATCGAGAAACTTCGATCTTTAGGCATTGTTGGGGTTCTTGTAGGAACCCTACCTAAAGCTCCGCAACAGAACGTCTTTCTTGGTGTCCCTATACAACTAAGTGTCTACGAGGTACTATGGCTCATTGATAACGGCCACGCCATTCTTATAGAGAGTGCTTCATATCACGAGAAGCTAATGGAGGATTCGACGCCAGAAATGATAAACAAGGGCAATACTGTTCGCTTGGAGGGCCCTTCCAACTCGCGATATGTCATTACTCCCAATGAGCTGCCCAACGAAATTGGCTTAGACCCATCTCAGTTTCAGGTCTCAAGGGATGAGTTCTTGAACCGCCAACCTAAATCGGACGACAACTTCTTGGAGAAATATAGTGCCTTCAAGAAACTACGCAATATGGGCCATTACCTTATGCCTGGTCTCCGTTTCGGTGGCACGTTTGTGAGTTATCCAGGTGATCCGTTAAGATTTCATTCCCACTTGATCGTCAAGTGTGTGAAGCCTGATGAAGAAGTGAGCCTTATTGATATCGTAACGGGAGGTCGTTTGGCTACTGCAGTGAAGAAAGCTTGGGTTCTAATATCACCATCGGAGGGCTCAGAAGAGGACGGTGCTGGTAATGCCTTTTCTATAGAATGGGCAGGGTTCGGTTAATCATACTTTTCACACTATAACATCATACTTACCAAGAACTCCTCACCAGTTAGTAGGAAGTTCAGGGAGAGGTCCATTAGCAGTTCCGTTGATGCTGGCAATTTGAGAAATGAGCTCGTTAATTTGAGACCAATCCTCAGTACCATCCTCGAAGTCTTCGTGGTCAAAGACAATCTTTCCATGTTCAGCATCGACTCTGCGTTTATAAGTAAAGTCTTTTGTGGGGCCACTCACCTGAATTTTGTAGTTCGTGGTCAAGTTAGCATCGCCGTAGTTACCGTCCAGGCGCTGATGGAAAATAGAGGTACCGTTCTGTCCAACTGCACTTCCCATCACTCTCTTATCGTCAATATCCAAGGTGGTTGCGACTGAGTAAACAATCGAGATATTTAAGTCAGTGCCATTGGAGGAACTCTTTTCATTTGAAGAAAGCACTAGAGGGTAACTCAATGACACATTTGTCAGATGAATTCTATCTTCTTCGTCAAACTTGTTGACAAGAAGGAAGGACTTGGCGTTGTGACCGGTATGGACAACTTTCTGGTTAGCACCCAGGTTGAGGTACAGCTGAACATTGGAGATCTCTCCCTTATTGAACAGGCTGGCGATTGTGCTCACTTCTTCCCCATTTGCCAACGTGAGAGTGAGTTCACTGGTCAACTCTCCTTCTAAAATGCCATTAACGATTTGCAGCAAGAAAATCTTACGTCCAAAAGCAATCAGGTTAGCTCTGGTTCTGTTACCGATGTGAATAATCTCACCGGACCCCTTTACCACATCCTTGTTCTCGTAAGTCAATAAATTGACGCCAGTGATCCATCCATCACCGACGCCGGAGTGTTCATCATTAGCCTCATCAAGGCCGTTACTAATATCAAAAGATATCGTATGCTCTCCGTCTTCCCAAAGTAAAGGCAACAAGCCAGAGACATCAACATTAATACTTGGGAGGTCAAAAGCATTAATAGCCACAACCGGGGACCAGAGCGAAGGAGATATTCCTCCGGTGAATATGAAAGGCTGCTGGGTCTGCGACGCAATCTTCTCTCCATCGAAATACACATTCACAATACGCAATGGACCATGACCAAGTAACTCGCTTGGCGCAAAGATGGACTTGAACTTATCCAACACGTTGGTGTACCAGAATTCCTCGTCACCATTTCCGCTAGAAAATACATCCAATTGCAATCTAGTAGTGTTTCTTGATACCTGTGGCAATTTCAATTCAAGATGTTGCTCGCCAGACAATGTGACAATTGGTGGGGTCTTAGGATCCTTCTGCTCGATCAAGGGGTATACCTTGTCAGCAGGCTTTCTGATATCGAAGTATTGGTATCTTTCATCGTTTGAGGAAGCATCGACCTCTACTGGACCGAACTCTGCGCCATGCGTACTGTGGTCATTGTAGAAATCAGCGTACAATTCGACATGAGGCTCGCCGTTGATGTTATCGTTCACAACGTTATCCAATTGAAACAAAATACCGTTCTTCTCTTTGAACAAGGCAAGGTATTTGGAAACATCTTTGCTAAAGATGGAAAATACCAACAGTCCACCCGGTTCAATGGTACTGGTTCTCCAGATTTCAGCACCTCCGACATAGAGATGAGCCAACCTGTCGTACTGAACTCCTGTAACATTAGTGTGTAACGTCAAAACCACCCTGTTGAACTCAATTTCTGGAGGAGTATACTCAACGAACAGAGGGTCTCCCCACAGTGAAAACGTCTTGTTAGCCAAAAGCTCAGTATGCAAAGATTCACCGTATCTCTTGCTCGGCACAAAAGGATATGATACCTCAATGATCTCCTTTGGTGCCTCTTGAACGGAAAAGACACCAGCTGTGGAGCCAATTCCAACATTCCTACGTCCCGTCACAAGTCCAGGACCAAACTTCAATGGCAGAACCAACTTTTGGGTTTCATACAAGGCAAACACGGCAGTAACCGCTACCCAAGCGTAAATGGCAAAGATTCTATAATTCATTGACCGTTTCTTGGGCTCTTGCTCCTCCTTTTCGTTAAAAGTGGTTTCCTGAACCTCCTCAACGGGAATCCTGGAGGAGCCATATATAAGACGATTCCACACGGAATCATCACGAGCAAGATGTTTACTCATGTTTATTTTGATTCCAATTTCGCTAAAAATTCCAGTGGAACGCAATGCCGTTTAAACGCGTGGAAAACGGTGGCTTCTTATCAGCTTTATATAACGTTTACTGCAGGGAAAGAGTGGCGCTAAATGCGCAAGGTTGCGAGAATCGGGTTTTGGCATATGTCAAGCCCCAGACACCCTCCCATGTGCATTTGCGACATTCTAGTGGATTAAAGTTAACTTTATCTATACAATGACTCCTTCGAGCCTGCCTTCGCTTTGTTGCTGATCAGCGATATGCTCCAATGTACGATCGAAGTACAATTCGACAAGACGTAAAATCCTCACGTCTTTATCATCCTCCGAGGCCCGAGACGCATCTTGCTCCTTGAGGTTGGCCAAATTGTTACGTATCAAGTCGATAAGGCCATTGATGTACCGCGCATCAATTAGCCAGTTCCCGTAGACGTTGAAAATGACACAACGATTGAGAATCTCCACGAAAAGCCTCAACAGAAGCAATGCATCCATACTCGAGTCTGCTACTCTAAGGGCTTTCTGGAGACATTCAAGAACTCTCTTCCCATCCTGGTAAAGCAGTGGCTCATTCTCCTCTTCTGGCAGCTCTGTTTTTGGTCATCCTCCGTGTTTGCTTCTTCCTTCAGTTCGTCTTCCGCGTCTTTTACACTTTTGCAGATGCCAGCTCTGATTCGGTTGGAACAACTGTGGGTGAGGGTCCCTCAATCAATGAGTCGCACCACCACCACAAGTGAGCACAGCCGTAAATTGCACGGCACTGGTCCTGCTTCTTCAATAATTTGGAACCATAGAGGGTGATCTTAGTAATCAAAGACTCGTAGTTTTCCTTACTGAAATACCGCAGATTGGCTAAAGCATTCGAAATAGCTATGACCAGTCGGTAAGAGACTGATCCACCCATAGGATCCTGGGACTTGGTGCATTCTTCGCTGGTTTACTCACAGAGAGATTCTCTTCAAAGACAACGAAACTCTGTTGGAACAATTCATATGCCATTGTTTCTTGCTTCAATTGGTCTGCAATAGAAGCTGCGTTCAAATACAATTTCAAGATGTACTCTGCATAAAATGTCTGATGTTGCTGATAAAGCTCATCAATGACAACAGCTAAACTCTTGAAATTATTCGTAAGTGATTGTTCCGCCTGTTTAAGTGACCCCAGTGATTGGTTTTTCGATCTTGAACTCTTGTAAGCTGAGACTCTCAAAAGGTTTGTGATTTTTAGAATAAGCGTCGGGTATGTGTAAATGATATTGTCTGGGCATCTGCTCAAGTACTTCTTCCTCACGAAGAGAAGACTTGACAACGCTTTGGCTGGGTCATCATGGGAAATCAAATGCAAACATTTGCAGATTTTCTCTTGTCTTTCCAAAAAGTCGTCGCTTACGACTTTCTCTCCGCCTTCTAACTTTATCGATTTCTTTATGCCCAAGTCTTTCTGAGTGTCTACCTTGTAGTCCTGCTCTTCAATGAGAATCAAGAGGTATGCAAATATGTCGTCAATGTCATCATTGTTTTCTAAGGTTTGCTCATGGGGCAGGATGAGGAGCTTGTCCACGATCTCAAGTGAGAGTTGTCTCTTGAAAAATGGATCAGGAATCTGTTCGAAAAGCTGCCTAAAATACTCTAGCTTGAGCAAATCCTTTATGGAAGTGAGTTCATTGACCGGCGCAACGAGAAGTTCGTACCACAAACTAGACTCTGAGCGCTCTTTTGGACCGTCCTCAGCCCTGCTTTTCTTCAACGTCTTCATTGCATACTCAAAGATTTTGTTTAAGTTTTCGTAATTGTCAGGTTGCAAGTTGAGTGCAAGTTTGATAAGCGAGCGGAGGATGGAACAAATCTCTTCCGGAGGAAGCGACGGTTGTAACTGATCGAGATTATCATAGAACAGCCAGAAAGAGCCAAAAATCAGATCCGCTGGCACGCTAGGCTCATGTGTCGTTTTTTCGATCTCTTTATCATCTCCAAGTCCGTCAGTTCCATCTGTTGCTTCCTTTAAGTCAGCTTCGTATTTAAGATTAGTAACAAACCTGTCCACTAAATTTGATATCAACTCCGACTTCTGCAATGCTGGGTGTAATTTCAAGAAAACATTGTTGAGTAAGTCATCCATTGTCGCAAAATGAAAATTGTCAGGGAATATTTGAATCAAGACATCTATCAAGTAGCTTTGCGCAAGATGGTCCTTGCATTGAATTATTTGTTCGGTCACGATAGGATAGATCGTATCCTTATAGTAGTTTTCACCAAAATCCTTTTCATCAGTGGGGAAGTCGTCAATGGCTTGCGAGAGGCGCACCAAATTCGATCCAACGAGAACCTTCAACTCTTTTCTCTCTCTGTATCTTAACTCACGCTCACTGGAGTGGCCCTGATGCTGAAGACGAACCCAAAGCTTGTTCATTTCAATAAAATTTGTCATAAGGAAGTCGACGGTGTCCTCGAAATCCTCTTCCTTCTCGACCGGTAAGAGATCTTTTGAACGTTGGGATAAGTAGTTCCTCAAAAAGAGGCCCCTAATCGGATGCTGAACACCTTTACACATCTCTATCATATCTTTCATAATCTCCTTGGTGCTTTCACTATTAGTGGACATGTACGTTGTACCTATGACAATCATCATATACAATCTAGGCACAATGTTACCCAGATACTGAACCAATTCGTACAAATCCGCCAAGAATGGGGGATCATCTTTCTTCTTCATCTTCCGTTGATGGGATTGCTTTAAGTAGTTAGAAAGAAACTCTAGGGAATCGAACACTGCAATGTATAACTCGTAGTACTCCTTCGGCGAGAGTTGGGACGTTCTCAATTCATTGAGAAAGTTCAGGCAGTTCTTCAATGCTGGAAGAAGCTGGCCCTCGCTAAGATTATCCTTCATATGCTTTGAATGGAGTCGGATATTGCTCAAACATTGCTGGACGTTGGGGCTACTGCTGGCCATTTGTGGGTTGTCTGATAGTAGAGACGTACGTATAAAGTCCTACAGTAATGATCGCAGATAGTAAATCCGTGCACCCCACAACTCGCTCTTATCAGTATATTGGCAACCAAGCTAGCAAGCAAGGGAAATAATTGAAAATATGATAATTCTGTAGTGGATTTAATGTTTTGAAGGATTTTATTAGTATTGGTAACGGTTTTATTAAATTCATGATTGTTTGTGTATTTTAATTTAGTATCTCGGTTTGCAACTTAGTGCTCAGAGTTCATTGGGTGAGCAAAAAGGCAGTACTAATTGGTGAAATCTTGTAAATTAGTAACTTGAAGACAAGAGAGACTGAGTATTTTAAATCAAGGCAAAATACAAAGAATGAAAAAAATTAAATTAAATGAATCTTAATATCATTAAAAATATCGATGACATTCCTGGACTCAAGAAGCACGTTGAAGACGTTTACTCACTGAATCAATGTTAAACGGTCGGAGCCTGACACTCCAAGCCTACAAAAAGCAACTAATCGTTCTTGGAAAGCCAAATCTTATCCATCCAGGATAGCTTGGTTACATCTCATTAATCTTAAATATTTTATAACTATTATATCAATTTAGGTCGTAGAATTCGTAAGGAAAGGGTCTTCGTCAACCAGCATTAAACAGGTTAATTCTTAAAGCCACTCAAATCATGGATGACCATACCTGCCATAGCAGCTGACATCATTGTAGCAATGAGACCACTAAACAATGCAGACCAAATTTCTCTGGAAATGTCGGCAGATCTCCTACCTTTACTCAAAGTGTTCAAAACACCAAGAGTGATACCCATGGAACCAAAGTTAGCGAAACCACAAAGAGCGTAAGTGGCAAT
Organism: Candidozyma haemuli; assembly: GCF_002926055.2. Classification (NCBI taxonomy): domain Eukaryota; kingdom Fungi; phylum Ascomycota; class Pichiomycetes; order Serinales; family Metschnikowiaceae; genus Candidozyma; species Candidozyma haemuli. Next base: position 1,520,297 of record NW_020289904.1, on the reverse strand, counting down.
CAAGTTACCTCTGTCAGACAACTCGTTGTATGGTGCCTCGTTAACCAACATGTTGTAGGCCATGTACTCGTTTTGCATGAACTTGACGGAGATCAACTTGGAGATGGTAAAAATCTCATTACGAGGAACACCCAACAAGAAAGTGGCTGGATAGAAGAAGTAGCCACCAAGCAAGTCCAAGGTCAATTCGTTAATGTTCCAGAAGTTACCAAACCAGGTCAAGATACCGTTCAACAAGGCGACAAGGGCAATAATACACATACACTGAACCAACATAGTAGCGGCGGTGTAAAGACCCAAGGTAGCACCTTCAGAGAAAGATTGAAGCACGTTCTGTGGCCTCTTGTTAGGATCAGTTTCCTCTGGGAACTCGACTGTACCTTGAGAAACAGGAACCTCTGTCTCTGGGAATCTCAACTTGGAAACAGCAATGGAAGCAGGAATGGACATAATACACGAAGAGACCAAAGCTTGAGCATTCAAACCCAAACCAATGTAACCAACCAACACAGCACCAGAAATGGTCGAGAAACCCGAGGTCATGACTTGATGCAACTCAGCCTGAGTAAGGAGGGGCAACAAATCTTTAATCAAGATAGCTGACTCACCAATACCAATAAATGGAGAGGCAGATGCAGTGATGGCTTCAGCTCCAGAGATACGAAGCGTCCAGAAAAAGAACTTGGCGAACTTACCAATGAACCACTGAATGACACCGTAGTAGTAAAAGATGTGAACGAAAGCGACGAAGAAAGCGACGGCAGGCAAAACAGTGAAGAAGAACATACCAATCTGGGAAACTTCCTCGTTAGTCAAGAAAGCCACACCATCTTTAGCGAATCCTAACAACTCTCTTGCCAAAGTAGAAATAAAGTTAAAGATATCATAACCTGCTTTCGTACGCAAGACAAAAAGAGCAATGATAAATTGCATCAAGATACCACCAATCACGGCATTCCACAGAATCTTAGATCTGTTCTTCGACGTAGCGTACAAACCAGCAACTGCCACAACCAAACCACAGAAAGAGATGGCTCTGTCTTCTCTCTTAGAAAACTCGATTTCCTCAGGAATGAATGTACCGAGTAAGATAACGCCGACCAAGATAGTAGCACCGACCAACAATCTTCTAGGTTTGGTTGTAAGAATCTTAGTATAGACAATGTTGGTAAAGTAGTTCCATACCTTAGCAGCATAATGATAGGCAATATAAAGAATTCTGCAATGCCAGGAGATCAAACGCACCATGAGCATACCCCAAAGAACGGTTGGGATTAACCATTCACCTCTGTGCTCATCTTGGATAATGATGGAAAGCCACCAACCAGTAAAAAAACAACCAATCAAGATATGAAGTACAAGCTTCCAGTAAGGAAATCTTGTCTTGAATCTCTGCCACAGAGTGAGTGTGCTAGAAGAGGCATGGTCAGATTCCGACTGTTCACTGCGGTCTTCGAAGTTGACGTCGGCTTTCTTCTGTTCTTCGATCTCACCAGAAAGAGCAGACTTCTGGGCCTCTATGTTGGACATGTTTGTCTATATTTTATTGACGATAGATATAGAAAACAAAGGCACTAAGACCAAACGAGTTGGGGAGAAACAAGCGATGCAAAAATATTCCGATGTGCCAAGTTGGAGCAGAAAGAATGCTTATAAAGCCATGCCCAGATTAGAACCTCCGTTGCAGCAAAAAATTTCCTTGAGAAGACTCCAAAATGCACGTAAACGAAAAAAAAAAAAAGGCTCTTATCAATACGCACAAAGTTCTAAAGTTTCTTTTTTTCGCATGGCTGCAATTGTTCCTTGCCAGTAATGAAGAACAGAAATGTCAGTGGAGGCCGTATTCCGTTGGTTCCCCATCTTACGGACTCGGTCCGTTCCAACCAAAATCTGTAAAACAGCCGTGGCTTAGGGGTACTCCATCGCTAAGTTGCGGATTTCTCCACAAGAGGCATTTCGGTAATTCTGCTCTTCGCGAACCACTAGGAGCTCCTTCTATGGCATCTTAACGCATGGTGCCATACAGGACCGACACTTTTGCCCTAGTTTCTCAACGAACGCCTTGTCTTGTCTCCACTCTTGCAGCATAGGCGGCATCTGTACTGGTTAATGCCCCACCATCGAAATAGGAGGACCCTGACCCACAAAACCCACTTATACTTTCCGTTCTCAGCCTTTCCGTTCCGTTTGCTCAACATTTCCATCACAGGGGGCTTTGTCTTTGGTTTATAGCAACCATGATACCTTTGGCCAGACCTCCGTCTTCAATCCCGTCGGACCATCACAAAATGCGCCCAGGTGGAACGCACCTGATGTTGGTAAGGCAACATCACTGACGGTGCGCACCAAAGCCGAACGCCCAGATATCTTCCCGCGGAGCCCTATGAGGGCGTGGATCTAAGCGATTGATAGTCGACGCACCAGGCGTAATGCTTATCAAGTATTCAGCTGCTCTCACTTCCGTATTTGTCCTGATTCTCCACCACATATGAAGGATCTATCTCGTTACTTAGTCCCATCAACGTCTTCATAATCGCTTCGGTGGTTCCTATCATGGGCCTTATCACTACCACCGGAGATGTCCGTGCTATTGAAGATAACTGTTCTTGAAACCCTTCGGCGTTTCTGAGTTCTTCTGATAAGCCAGCAATCGTTTTCTTGGTAGTTTTAAAGTTTCTCCCCAATGACTTGTATGCGTTCTTTAAGCCTTCTTTCGTTGTCGTTGGCTGATTAGCATAGAGACTGACTATCTTGTTCGCAAGTTCAATGTCTTCCTCATCTAGCAGCTCATCATCTTCACTTGCATTACCATCCCCTGCGTTTGGATCAAGCACTAACACTGACGGCTCCAACCCATCCAGTTCCAGATCTTCATCCTCTAGCACTTCGTCCATCAGCATAACTGAATAAAGTTTGCGGTCCGAATGGGGATCTTCGTTCAAATGCACACTCTTTTTAAGCTTCTGTGACGCTTGCAACAAATTGTGCTTTTCATCTGTCTCCTTGTAAGTGTGGAACTCATTAGAATCTCTTCTTGCTTTCTTTGAAGATGAACTCACTTTACCGCTACGCCGAGCTTGATTTCCTTCACCACCCACATACTGCTCCAGACTTTCAAGTATGGCCTGCGTTCCAGACGCAAGCTTCACCCCGAGCTTCAACAATTCGTAAGTAGCTGTTTTGGTAAAAGATTTGGAGCTCTTTTGGAAACTTTTCATAAACTGACCGTTATTCTGGTAGTCCTTAAAAGGTACAGCCACAAGATTCTTAAAACCTTCACCAATATTTATCAACGACTTCACAGGCGTAAGGCCCGAGAGAAGGCCAGCCAATTGGTACTTCTGAATATATGGCACATAGATATCCCTGAGTGCTTGCCCTAACTTGGGGAACCCTAAGACACCATACACAACACTTTTGGCAAGAGACAAATCTGCAGAGTCAAGAATGAATATATTGGCCAATTCCGCATTTTGACCAGCCTTGAACCCCGAATAGTTCATAGATTTAGGCTTGTAGTCAAACTTCAAACGAATCGGGCTGATATCAAGCTTCTGAACAAAGATAGGCTCATCCACAGGCAAATTGAATCTGTTATCTTTGAACTTGAAGAAACGTCCCAAGAACATTAACGTATCCTGATCGATATAGAGACGAACCGGCAAGGTCTTGACGCTCATAATGACCTCCGTATATGGCAACTTTGGATCGGGCCTCACATTCATCATGGTAAACTGAAGCATGTATGTCCCAATCTCACGTTCACCCAAGTAGCTCATGTACGTGAGAAGCTTGTTCCACGAGGAAGATGCAACATTATCGAAGACAGTAATGGAATCTATCCTTACCTCCACCTTGTTAACCATTTCTGATTCTATGCCCTTTGGCGTTTCGTCTATCCTAGGATCCCGGTTAGTGTAATTGTGAACATAGACCTCCACATTCTTCACATCAATCGATACCTTATGAGCACGAGACCTCCTTAGTTTGAGTTCCTTATACTGCTGCTCAACGTCAACATTGAGACTTGGATACAAAGCTTCATCCTTTGCTGTTTCCATATTGATTGCTTGCATCTCGGTGTTCATACTAGCCACTAAGTTGCTGGTGCTCAGCTCTCCCGCCATTCCAAGATGAATAGATTGAAATAGAACCTCGTTTATTTCATCGTTGCCTCCAATGTCTTCTTCATCCAGTGAGACCTGCTCACTTTTGGCAAGATTCTTCGCAGAAGCTGAGATATCCTTTGATGGTCCACCTTCAGCAGAAGAAGATTTGCTTTCATGCTTTAACTTTTTTGATCTTAGCGCCTGCGCTTTCTTCTCTATGTTCTTTACCGCTTGACGTAGAGATTTTCTTGTCATTTTCCAGTCATAGCCATCAAAAACGTAGAGCTTCGCCTTAGAAACATTCACAGCGAGACTCATGGGTAAGATTTTGGCATCATTCTTCACATCATTATCGCGGAAGTGTTCATTGGTGAATGAAATGTCGAAACCACGCTGAGAATCTTCATCATTTCCAATATCTAAGCTGCCTAAAGACTTCCTCAAGCTAGCTTCGATATCATCTCCCGAGTGAACGTCTCTGGCGCTAGTATCGGGACGATTAGGCATGGGAGGAGGCGAATCCAGATCACCGGAGCTTCCATGTTGGTTCAGGAGCCCGAAGATCTCTTTCATCAATTCTTCTGGCCACCTGAAATCTTTATCAACAGCAAATCGGTACTTTTCATCATCCTTGAAGCTGACAGGTACTTTCAAATCGTTTAACAGCTGAATTAAAGTTTGAAACGAATCAGCGCATAACTCAATGGTATGCTCATCAGAATTGAGTTTGATATCAAGTAAAGAGAGGTCGCCACGTATACCGAGCTTGTCATTTCGAGACTTGATGGCCATGATATCGGTATTAACCGTGACACCCACATGCGTCGAGTTGATATAGCCGATCAGTAGGAAACCTCGGTGACCTAGATATTGCGCAGCTGTTATATCAAGCCCGAGCTTTGCAGAGCGATCATCGACTTTGAGATTCCTCCAATCATCAATGAGGAACAAGGAAAGGTTTCTGAAAGAACTTTTGACGTAAAACTGCTCTTTTGCGAAAGTGAAGTCAGAAACCCCTGTTTCAACAGCAACATGTATTTGACTCGAAAGACGACCAGGATGGAGACCCAACACAAATTCATGAAAAGAAAAACGTAAATCAGCCTTTTTCTGATTAGATGCCGATGGCGACGTCGCATGCACGAAATCTTCCGTCGTATGTCCTTGAGAAGCATTACGTTCAAACAATTGAATCCAATGAGTATAGTATTCAACGGCAAATTTCCTAACCGCAACGTCCGTAGTGGTGCCCTTCTCTGAAGTATCGTGGTTAAATATTATGGCAGGACCAGAATCGGGAAGTCGACTAAAGAAAGGTTCTTTGACTTTTGCTTGCTCGTGACGACGGAAAACGTCAACCTCTCTGATAAACCCATTGAGTAAGTAGCCCACTTTTAACAACTTCAACTCCTTTCCCAGAAATATCATATCACCAAAACGTGGGAAAATGTTGAATAAGGTAAAGTCTATACCAGAAATTTGAATGCTAAAAGATGCACTATGTTTGCTCTCACTTTCCCTAGAGATCGGTCTGTGCTGATGGCGACCAAACCTTCTTTGGCCAACGAACATCAGCTGGCCAAGTGAGTTTAATGCTTTATTTTCCTTGCTTGACGTTGCAAATTCTCTGAGGGAATGATCCAAGGCATTCACACGGTTAGTTCGAGCCTTCAATTGCGACACAAGATGCATGAACCCACTCTTGATATATCTGAGATCCTCTGCTGTAACAGAACCTGTGATGCCAGCAACGTGAAGATTCTTATTACAGAAGTACCTTTCCTTTCGCAAACTTGAGCCGGTCTGAGAGCTAAAGTATGTCGACAAGGTCTCTGAAACAGTCTTGAAGTTGATACTAGGAACGGTTAAAAGGTGCTTTCCTTGGCCATTGATGGTGCTCTCCACAGTAATTCGTTGAATGCTCAAATTATTAGCACTTGTGTTGAACGTAATGGGGAATATCTTGCAAGACAATGCTGTCGAACTGGAGAGGGAAAGTTCAATATTTATCGCAGATGTTTGTAAAACACATTGCGAATCAGCTCCAGAAGAGTTGTCTAGCGTAGGCTTGGGCCCACTTGACTGTTTGGCGCTCTTCATTTGCTTCATACCCGTTAGCAAGAAGTTCAAATTTTCCAATACCATCTGGATCGAATCCGAGAAATTCAAAAGATACAGAAGACTATTGTCATCAAGTTTAATGCTTGCTGATTTAGAAAGCAAAATTGTTATTTCGGGACTCTCGTCACGACTTTCAGGCTTGAAGTACTCAAACCTGATATCTGCACGGCTAGGTTGAGCACTAGGTGATGATGTGGAATCCACATCAGCAGAAATTGATGATGACCTTGAACTTGAATTATCGGCACAGAAATTCATTATGTCAGTCGAATTGCCTTCAACAATTTTTAAAACTTTGAAACTCTCAATTCCACCAAATATGAGAGACTCGTCTTTCTGCTTGATGTTGATGTTGTCGGTAGAAATCATTAATTCGTCATCTGAAGATGCAAAATCGCCATCGTCAGAGATGGCTGAAGTAAGGCTGAAAAGAACTTCCCAATATGCAATTTATTGAATGCTGGTTCATCCGGCTGAGGCGAACTTTGCGATTCATAATGATCTCCAGTTGTAAAAGTTTCAGAGAGGCTAGAGGAGGGTCGACTCAGACCATGAGTTTGCCCTCGAGTTGACACGAACTGCTTGCGAAGCTGATGTGCTTTAAGCCTGAAAAGTTTAGCCAAACTATTGATCACCAACGAGACTGTGGGTGTCAATGGGACAGCAGCCAGACGAACTGTGTCAACATTGATTTGTAGGTTTGATAAAGGAGAAAGACCCTCAAATTCAAAGTCCATACAGTCAATATAGACAAGGTGCACTGCTTGCGATGACTCATACGCCCCTTGTGGCTGCGCAAAAGAATGAGCGGTTGCACTCATATAGACAGAACTTGCCTCTTCATGCGTAAATACTGTGCTGCTCATGAGAGACTCGTCGGCCGAGTCTTCTTCGCTGCTTCTTTCATCTTGCTCCTCGCTCTCTGAATCACTCCTGCTCTCTGCTGGAGCACGGTCCTCACCATGACCAGGATCTAAATTAGGCCGAAGAGTAGATATTTTCACCCCATCAACTTTAACAGAATGTTGTCTGTTATTGGTCAGGAACGCAATCTTCTTAATCGATATTAAAAAGTCAACAGATTCCGAAATAACTTTTATAGAGACGTCTGATAAATTCACCTGAAGCCTCAGCAATGCAATTTCTAAAGCCCTTGACATGACCCCTCCGAGGGCACTTGGGCGTGTTTGAGAAGTATTCGACAGTCCAGACCCGCTGGAGTTCTGCTTGGAAGAGTCTGAATCTGAGTCTGATTCGGACTCCGGAATAGTACTGGAACTTTCCCTTAAATCACTTTCAAACATAACCGTATTAGCTAAATTAGCCGTGCTCTGCGCCAACAGCGCCAGCATATCTTTGAATTCCTTGTCGAGGTCATCCAATTTGGTGGCCAATACAAGATCAACCCCGGATATATTGAGATTAACGCCTCCAACCACTCCACCTTTAACTTCAACAGTTTTGAGCTCCCCAAACCTTAAAGTACATCCAGGGAGCTTGCCGACCTTCTCAGGGTCTAGTGAAACATCTTTGAGCTGGATGTTGCTGAGTGACACCTCCTCTAGGTTAGGAAGATCAATCTCAGAGAACAACAGGAGCTGCTGAAGGATATATAGGAGTAACCTCTTTTGTAAGTTCTGAGGCATCCACTGAGGAGACATGACGGAAAGACGTGGGTACACGTTTATGCTATATGGGAAATGGTAGTTAGGTTAGGTGGTCAGGCGGGTTGTGGTGCTCGAGTATGGTGGCTCACTTGGTGCGCGATTAGATAAGACAACCTACGTATGTACTGGGGCCTGCTGCTGGTAGTACTGCGATAATGGCGCAGGGATGGCTGCGAAAGAAGCCAAAGTGACAGGTTCAATTAGACGACGCTACTTAGGGTCCTCGATAACCAAAAGGTTGTGGAATCCAATTTGTTTGGATGGGAAAGAAGGATTCGGATTGAGGAGGGGCGGATCTTGCTTGCTTTGTGACTGTGGCTGATGGGGCGGGCAGCTCACTTAACTTTTGTCTCTTCAGAGGCCCAAGGAGTTCGTCTAGAGATGGCGCCTTCGAGAATTTTCTCTTCTGGGTAGCCTCGTTATCAGATGGGGGTACTTTTTCATTTAAAATTGACTCGAGGGTTCCTCTTAGGGGGGAGAGGGAGCCCAAAAGGCTCAAATGCGTACTCATACCGTCTCTTACAGCTTCCGCCTGGGAGTTATTCACAAGCTGCTGCAATAAATGCTGGGCCCAGAGTGACGCTTGCTCTTGCTCCTGGCTAGTGAACTTGTAGTTGGTATACTCTGAGCTATGCTGGATGAGCGCATAGAGTAGCTGCGCTTGGAAGTCATTGCCTAGTTCTGTCAAAAGCGGGTCGTAAATCTTTATTAATGCCTTGAAACTTGTTCTTTTCAGCACATCTCGATTCTTTGAGTCAGTGTATATAAGGCAATTGAAGACTAACTCATGTATTAGCTTGTTCTGGAAGACAGCGCGGTGAATACCATGCTTGAGCCTGTCAAGTGCTGCCTTGTAGTCCATTGACTCCTCCAGATCTCCTTGTGGTTTATCAATTTTCAGTTTTCTGAACCGCTTGTATATCTTTAGGTCTGCTGTCACCGTGGAAGGGGCAATATGATGTAGATCATCTCTCTCGGTCACAGTAGCTGGTTTCTCCACAATGTGGTTCCAGTAGTTAAGCAAAAGCCATTTTTTTGCCTCCGTAGCTATAGTCTTCAAATGGTCAAGCGAAGGAACCTCCTCGTGGGTCGCCATGTGACGAATCTCGACAAACGATGATGGAAGACCAATCTCTTTCGCTAGCTTCAGAAGAGGCATCGCCACAGAAGCTTGTTGGAACGGATCTAGAAGTCCATTCACTAACCTCGTCAATACAGAACAATATGCTTGCTGTAGCACTTCAGGACTCAAGTTTCCTTCCATTAGCTCCACTGCTACAAGCGATGCTGTTGCATTCACTGCGTGAGGCACTAGACCTCGACTCAGGTACACCTTCACCTTTTCGATTCCCAATTGCTTTTTGCTTATATCATCCTGGCCGTAAAACCACTGGCGTAGCCTTATTAGGTCTTGATTTGACCGGTATGGTGCTATGTTTCCAGGTACTGGAGCCATAGTAGGTAGTTGGAGTATGGCGATGGGCCTCTGGCTAGTGCAGGAAATATGCACTATGGGTGCAACAATAGTGGTTTTGCAACCATTAAAAGATCCCAGTAAACTGTGAACCTACTATGGTAGCTACTATGTATAAGAATGGAAATTTAAGTATTTGATAGGTTTTTCTCTGGCGGTGGGAAAAAGTTCTTTATTTTTTTCTTTTTGGAAGAAGAGCCATGAGGGTCGCTCAATACTATGAAAGACTGCCCAAAAGACTAAACCACGACACATAGGGCGTTCAAAGACCGAAATCTTAGTCTATCCATATAACCATCAGTTACGTGGAGCCTTCAGCGGGGTCCATCTTAGAGAGCTTACCAAAGTAGAAGGAGGCTGAACTGGGCCAACCAGTAAAGCACCAACACAACATTCCGCAAGTATCCAGTGAAAAAAATACTTCCCCTGGCTAAACACACAGTGACATCCTGATGGAGAAGGTCTGGTTCAACCCACACAGGACTAAGGAGATACGGTGGTCCCCAACTGGTACAACCCCACAAGGAACGTCTTTAATACCGAGACGCACTGCTTATCACTGGTTCCTTAGTTCGGGCATTTGGGAGGCTTTATCTGAAATTCCTTAAAAATAACTAAGACGCCGGTGTTAGAGCATCACGTGGAGTAGATTTTGAATAAACATTCAGTGACACCAAGCTGGTGAAAACCAGCCAGTTAAAGAATCAAGGAAGGATGTGGACATCAAAAAAGAGGGCCCTTCGCTTTGGTGGTCTCATTTTCCCTGTGTGCTCCATCAATGGCGTCAGGTCTCACCACACCAGGGTACCTACCCCACAGAAACTGCGCGCGTGTAACTCGCATATTCTATGCTTAACGCCTTTTGCACCCAATTAACATGAAACCATGAAGCATATATAGCCATGACCGTTTCCTCTCGGGGACTTCGAACCCAAAGGCAATGTCTTCCTCGATAAATTCAGTCAAGTACGAGACTTCTAGAGACAGTTCTCCAGTCAGTAATATTCAAATAGCAGGGGATGGAGATGAGTTCGTGATCTTGGGGAACAAAAGATACTACCGACACGAGCTCATGAGAGCTTTCGGCGGGAACCTAATGCCTGACAGATATGCCACTTATCCAAAACATCAGTTTGGAAATGCTGCTGCTTTGGGGCTTGCTTCTTTTGCATTGACAACCTTCGTATTGGGACTTTACCTCGCAGGTGCCCAGGGCATCACTAAACCCAACGTGGTGGTGGGGTTGTGCTTCTTCTATGGAGGTTTTGTTGAAGCTTTTGCTGGAATTTGGGAGCTTATAATTGGTAACTGTTTTGCAGGAACCGTCTTGGTCAGTTTTGGAATGGGCTTCTGGCTTAGTTTTGGAGCCATAAACGTCGAGGCCTTCGGTATAGCTGCAGCTTATGGCGACGACGTCGAACAACTCAATGCTGGCATTGGAATTTATTTAATTGGATGGGGAATTTACTGTTTCATGATGCTTTTGTGTACACTTAAGTCCACAGTGGTGTTCATGTCCTTGTTCTTGACGTTGGATATCGCTTTCTTCGTCTTGGCCGGTCACTATTTCACCGGAAGTGCAAGCTGCTTGAAAGCAGGTGGTATTCTTTGTGTTATACTGGCCTGTTGTGGCTGGTACTGTGCATTTGCTGGAGTGTCAAATAAACAGAACTCCTACTTTATCCCTAACGCAATCCCACTTCCATTGATTGGTAAAAAGTGAGAGATATTATATTTTCAGATTGTATTTTAGGATGAATGAATCAGTTTAAGTAACTCATTCTCTTCATAACTTAGCACTCTATGCGAGCTTGCTTGTAGATAGGGAAACTTTGCGTTAAGTAAGACGTCCGAGTCATCGCTGATAGGCTCATGAACACCAAACGCGCTATCCCAACTGATCATTACGACGCCCAATAGAACTCCTATCAAGCCTAACACGACTAGTAAGAGCTGCGGTATAGTCATTAAATTCTTCAGAAGGAGCTCGTCATATAAGACTCCGTTGAATAAATTCACCAAGTTGTACACCAAAAAGCACAATGGGTACAATATTGAAGTCAGGATATGTGATAAGCCCAAGTTAAAAGCAACTAGCTGCATTGCAACAATTGTGAGCGTAGCTAGGAGAAGTAAAGCGGACGTAACATAGGTAGCCAGAGATTTTGGTGTAGCTCGTTCTAAAAGCGTTGCAACCACAACGTCCACGATGGACTTGGCAAAAAGGAAAGTGTGTGCTGTTAAAGTGCCGCTGATAACACCAAAAAGTGTACCTTTAAGGAGGGTGAGTTCCCTAGCAGCTTTCTTACTGTTTCTGGAAAGTCGCTTACCTTTCTTGTGCAAAGAGAGCTGATGGATGCGTCTTGACAAGACATAATTGACTCGTATCAAAACCAAAATAACAACAAAAGTGAAAATCCACCATACTAAGAAAGTTGGGCGGCGAAATTTTTGTAAGACCAAGCGGAACCGCTCGTCAGTGTCTATATCGCCTAGCAGCTCACCATCAGCGCTGCCGTTATAAGCAATAATAAATGCTCCCACAGAAATAATAGCAGTACCAATAATAAGCTTACTGGTGAAGCTCTCTCCCGGCAAGAGCATACTGCTGAAAATAGAATTGAATATGAGCCCAATGCTCTGCAAAGGGGAAAGGATAATTAGGGGTAACGTCGTAAGCTGGACAATCGACCCAAACACATTGGCAAGGATAAACATCAGAAACCCTATAAGCCAAAGATGTCTTCTGTATAGATGAGTATGTCTGTTTGCTTCGTAGTCATGAGCATGATGTGAGACAGTGGATCCACGATTCTCTAGCGGTATACTACCATTTGTATGGCCATCGTCCAGTACGGTGTGGTCCAACTCGACATCTTCCCTATGGTCAAGTATAATAGGTATAACATGAGATTTCCTCTGGAGGGTAATGCCCAAGGATTGGATTGCTGACAGAACGACCGCAGCCGTACAGCCCCATACCACTGAAGTAGTTGTCATACAGAAGCTCTGTGAACTGGATACCTAGTTTGGGAGGTTTGCGGCTAATAATAGAATGTAATCAGCACTTTAGCTTCGACTGGTACTTATTATGGCCAAAAGTAGCTTTTTTAGGGTTCCAAACGAAGAAATACGTCGCACGCTATCTATTACGACTTCAGATATTGTGTACCTGTCAACCGCGTATGTACTATACCGAAAAGGTAAATATACTTAGGCCGAGTATCTTCCTTGTTAAACTACATGCCACTACGTAAAGCGATAGAGCAAATCATCGAGAAGGCCAATTCTGGAAATGTGGGAGTTATAGAAGATGGAATCAACCAGTTGGAACTGCTCCTCAAGTCTTTGACTCCTTCTATACAAAAGCTGCATACTTCCGGATCCATGGACTCCAGACTTCTAGCATTCATAACTCTTCAGGAGAATTTTCAGTATAACTTGTGCAGTGAGCTTATACCAGCTTACAGGACGCTTCAAGGAGCAGGCCAAATGGCAAACACATCGACACTTATCCAGATCAATACCGCAATGATGGGGCTCCTATTGATCCATCCCGAATCACGCAATGTCTTCAGCAAGAAAGCCAACATGCTGCTAATTTTAGGCTTTCTAGATCCAGATAATGGTTCTTACCAGTTGGATAGATGTGCTTCGTTCGTCAGTCTTCTCATACACATCTTATTGAGAAACCTCAGGAACATGCGTGTCTTTGAAGCCTGTGGAGGCTGCATGGCGATAATTAGGTTACTTCAACTCACGCCGGATAATAACGAGCCTAGTGAAGGCGATACAGCAATGCAGCAAACGCTACACTTCAAGGTTGTTGAGTTCCTTATCTTCTACATGACCGATGAATCTGAATGGAAAGACGGCAATGCTCCAGTACGTACTGTTTCCGAAAAGGCTGGGTTTATTAAGCCAGAGTTTCCAGCAATCGAGGATCTTATCGAGAACTTGAACGATCTTTCTACCTCAAAGTCTCATTCGTCTCATATCACAAGTAAAGAGCAATTTCACGCATAATTTATGGCATTTCGCCTGTTCAAGAGAAAAATTTGATTGACAGAATAAAATTTAATTTATTTTTTACTGACAAAGTCAATTGACTAGATGTGATATCTTAATCACTTTGCAACTGGGGTAGGGTACTCTAACTAGTGCGCGGTTAGAAAAGTTCCATATCAAGAAGTCAACATAACACCCTAGTCTCAGACAGATGTATACACATATGGAATTCCTTCAGAAGTGTTTCTTCAAGGCTACCAATTGGAATGAGGATAACATCTTTAACAACATAACAGCCACATCACAAGCGCTTCTTGACTTCCAGATACCTAATGGAGCTAAGCTAGAAGTACTGTCAAGGGCAACAGACCATCTGGCTCTGTCGTTAACGCTACTGAACTACCAAACAATAAATGGCTCTTTGGCCTACCTATATACATCTGTCCCGTTACGCAATGCTACAGGAACGAAAGACATCTCGCTTCAAGACGCGATAGCCGGATTTCGTATCATTGAACCATACTCCATAGGCTCGGAGAGAAACAAAGACCCAAGAAATGACAAGGCATCTTTACTATATGGCAGAATGTACTTTCCCGGGTCTGTTCTCGAGGCAATGATGATCAAAAAGATATCGGCACAGACTCAGCTTCTAGTGAAATGTATCAACAACCCGCATCTAAAACGAAATGGCACCATGATTATGTACCTCCAACGCAATGCTGCCAGGTTTTCTCAAGAGTACATCTACTCCACCAATGAGGCACTTTTTGGTTTCCGTTGTCTCTACAACTTTGGCAATAGTCGCCCTGCAACTCCTCCGTTGATACCAAAGTTCGATAACTCGGTTGTCTCTGTAGGGGCAGAATTCTGGTATGCTGCAATGTCAATGAGCCCAGGGCTCTCTACGGCTTTCAGATACTCTACCAGATCAACTTCCACAGGGAAACCACTCACAATGACGCTCTCGTGCAACCCAATCTTGGGTCATATCTCTTCGACATACAACGTCAAGACATCAGTTGCATCCACAGTGTGCTCAAAGTACGACTTTAATTGGTATTCATACGCCAGCAACCTTTCTATCGGCTTTGAGCTTTACAACTTTTCCAAGCCAAGCATCAAATCCAACCATCATAGACGTTCCGACCCCATAATTCACCACGAGAACCTCGCGCCTCCTTTGAACCTGAGCTCAAATCTCCATGAAGCTAATTCCTTCCAGGTCAGTCCTTATGATCGTTTTGAAGGACACCGAATGGTAAACCCCATGCCTGGACTGCCTTACGGTGATACAGCCTCCAATGGTATCAGTAGGCTTCGAAGTGAGCAAGAGATACAAAACCAGACAGTAATGACAGCTTTCCAGAGCCTCGTCAGTGAAAGTAACTTTTCCTCGGTCCTTAAAGCATCTACAAGTTTAAGCGACCGCATGCTAAAATTACTCTGGGTCGGTCGCTACAAAGAGTTCTTGGTGAGCACAGGTGTGAAGATCAGAGCCAGCCCAACAAAGAACATACCCGAAATTAGCAAATTTGGTATTTGCTTCTCCTATGCATCGTAAATACGCAGAAATATATATTTAGCAAAAAATATTGCATACTCGACGAGTTGTAGCACACTGTCTGGTCTCCCTCCTCTGGATGTCCTTGTCTGGCCCATACACCAGTACACCACCAGAAATGAAAAATCAAAAGTGAGAAAATTGAAAAGATCGAATTATCACCGAGGCCAGGAACTATGAAGAATCAACACTTTTACCAACTCTTCAAGGATTCTCGGCTTGCTCAGGTGGCAGCACCTATGAGCAAGGTCCTCAGAGGATCTAATGCTCCATCCCCCACTCACCAGATCCTTTTCGCTCCTAAGGGAAGCTCTTCACGTTCAGAGTATGGTATCAAGAAGCCCTTGCCAAAACAGGTGGGTGTCTCTCATTTCGTGATGAACGCCATGGATACTTCACGTAACATTCCAGATGTTGAAAAGTTCTCCAGTCCTCACTACAACAGATTGAAGTTTCAGGAATCAGGTATAGTGTTGAAGAAACCTGCCACTAAAGAGAACCCTCTTTTCGCATGGGACTCGTCCAAGAGTCTCAAGAAGTCACAGCGTGATAACGTGGTGGCCGAGTTTAATCTTGGTGGCAATGCTAGCACGCGTGATATCAAGCACGTACTCAAAGCCAACCCAACTCTCGCTAAGGAGTTCAAGCAGTGGTTGGTGAAAAGATCACCAGAATCCATTGTCTTCAAGATTCCTGCTAAAATGGAGGAGCTCTTGAAAGAATTTATCGCATCATCTCAAACCGTCAAGAAACATCCATCATCGTTGGTGGACTTGACGAGGAAGTTCGGAAGAGTCCTGAGCACGGCGCCTGCTAGAAGTGTCCAGGGTACTGGTGGTCTCTCTTACAACCAGAAAGGTCGCCTTAATAACACGCCGAATGGTATCAAGACCGGTGTCATTGCTCCTGGTCGTCTTGTTGCCGACAGAGAAGCTGCTATCAATGGCTTTGTCGCTTCCCTCAACGAAAGAACGGTCGCTTTGCAGAACAACTTTATTTCCAATGCTCCTGGTAAGCACCCAAGACAATTTGTCCTTCCATTCAAGATCAGTGAAGCTGAGCTTACGCCTACTGGCGGTATCAGAATGTATGCTGACGGTGTAAAGGTCGGATCATGGATCCAAAGAACTGAAGGTGGATCCTCATATGCCAACAGATCCAACTACGTCGCATCTAACCCATACTTTGGCTCTCTTTCTGAAAGAAACAGCAGAGATGCTACAGCTTTGGAAAACTTGTTGGGCTTGGTTTCCAAGAACAAGTCTTAATTGTCAAACCCCTGTATATATAATAAATGACTAGAAAGATGACTATTTACACTGTACTGTGAGATATTATCCAGCCAAAGGCGCTTGGCTACCTAAGCTGGGAGCCATGGTATTCAGTACACCTGAATTACCAGCAGATGAAGGCACAGTTGTGGGTGTCGTTCCACCACTATTGAAGGGCGGCACAGGCGCACCGGCAGATGGTGACTCGTCCTTGGGTTTCTTTGGTCTTGGGTTCTTAAACTCTCTCTTCCGTTTCTTTGGCTGTTCACGCTCAATGCTTTGTGGAGTGACACCCGTCATCTTCTTTTCCTCTTGGATCACACTTTGTCTCAAATCTTCGGCGACATCTTCATCAAGCTTAGCATCAACCTGATACCAGAGATGGAAAGAGCTGACACGGTTTCCGATCTTCAATATCTTTTCCATTTTCTCTTGCACAAGTCTCATGGGCCTCATACTATTCACAACAATCGGAACGAACTTTTCAGGAATACCATGTAGAGTGAAAGAATAAGTGGTGTAACGAACCGGAGGTTCGTCTGGCTTCTCCAATGGCTTTGCCTTCTTCCTCGTTGGCGGAGGCTTCTTATTTCTTCCACTTCTGGATGATCTTTGAGGAACTGGCTCTTCGGGTTCTGGCTTCGGTTCAACTGGTGCGGAGGCAGACTCATCAGTCTTTGATTCACTTCCCTCCTCTTGTTTCTTTGCTTTTTCTTCCTCTTCTTTCTTTTTCCTTTCCTCCTCCTCTTTTTCTCTCACTTGATCCTCATATTCCGCAAGCTTCTTTTCATACGCTTCCACATCTTCTATGTTATGGATCCAGATATTACTGACTAAAATGTCTCTAACACCGGACCCGTCTTCCAAAGTAACAGGATTGGCAGGTGGTTGAACTTCGCAAATGGAATCTCTGGGGATGACGTATCTGACGTTAGGGTTTTCGAGGAACTCAAACACCAATGTAGCGTTGTATAAATACTTTTCCTGAAAAGCAGTGAGCTTCATTGGGTTGTTAAACTTTGGTTTGGGTGGGCGAGGGGGAGCAAACGGCTTTGCTGAATAAGGTCTTGGAAAGTTAGGAGGAAGGGGAAGGCCCCTAACCAAGTAGAGTTCTGCGTGGTGAGGCTGTGGCCCCATTTGCTTTGCTCTCTCGATATATCTTTTAAAGAGGTTGATTTGGGCTTCGGAGGCAGTTCCCTTGGCGACCACCTTCATAAGGTCATTAAGTGATAGGTCAATTTTCGCAATTGCATTAAGGTTAGAGATCATGATTGCATTATCAACCGTGGTCATATCCACCGCACGAGGTGGTGGAGGACGAGGAAATGATCCAGGGGGGCCCCCAGGAGGGGCTCCAGGAGCAGGAGATGCAGCAGTGGGTTGAGTCCCACCTGCGGAAGGACCAGGAGTTGGACTTGATGATGTAGCAGGGGGACCTGGGGGCAGTTGAGCAGTAGTAGGTGCTGGGCTTGGCTTCGAAGAAGTTGCGTCTGTAGTGGATTCTTTCTCGTCTGCCTTGGGTGCTTCCTTTGCCCCTTCCTTCAGGGAACCGTCCTCTTCTTTAACGTCCTTTTGAGTATCGGCAGGTGCTTCCTTTGCTTCCTGTGGCTTTTCAGAAGACTTGTTATTCTCTGGGAGGCTGCAGCTTTAGGTGGCGATTGGCTCTTAGCATCTTCTTTCTTCGTTTCAGCAGCTTCAGAATTTGATGGAGTTGAGCTTGGAGTAGCCGCAGTATTTGTGACGCCTGGCGTAGAGTTGGGATTAGGGACAGCAGAAGGGGGCGTAGTACCTGGATCAGCTGCGGGTGGTGAGCCCAGCAGCGTTGGTTGCAGAGGTGCTGGGGCAGCATTAGGGGCAGCATTAGGGACTGGAGCAGGAGCAGGAGCAGGAGCTGGCGCAGGCGGTTCTTTTTTCATGAGTAGGTCAGATCCATCAGAGACCTGGGAGATTTCAGAAAACGCCTTGGATTTTTCTGAACGTGCATCTTTGGCGATGAAAATACGAATCTCCATTGAATGAGGTCCTAATGATAAAGTAGCCTCAGATAACTTGGACATAACATCTCTGGCATTGACATCACCACTTAATATCGGCGTCCTTGTTTTTGCCTCTAGCGAATTACTCGTAGCCTTAGCAAACCGCCGCCTCGTTTCCCTTTCTTTTGATGGTTGTGGACCTTTCTCCATCTCAGCTAGTTTCTTTGCATAAGCTGTTTGCTTGACCCAATATAGCTTAAACATAGGAGCATGGAAAACATATGTATTCCTTGAACGAATCAAAGAGTTGTATAATACAGCAGAGTCCTTCATTGTCAAAGGATTCTTAAGAACGTCTTCATAATGTCCGTGTGGTGGTTTGTTATAAGATATCGGTAGGCCTTCAACAGTTTCGAAAGGACGAACAATCTGTTTATCTAGAAGACGCTGTTCAGCTTCTATTTCCTCTCTTTTCGCCGTCGTGATACGACGTCTCATACGTGGAGGCATGTTGTGGGATTAGTTGAATGAAGTTGCATTTATCATTGTTGATCCATTAACTCTATATATCATAATTCTGCACGTGCCGCGTCGCACGTGGAAATTCACGTACTCAGACGCTTCTCTTGTAAACTGTTTTCTAGAGCATCTAGGCCTTGGCTGAAGAGCTTCAAGATCAGCTCTAACTCCCCACTGAGCTTAGATTTTGGGGTGCTATCGCTGAATAGGTCGTTGTTGATCGCAGGGATCTGTGGGAATCTTGATGGCTGCTTCGCGCTAAGTGGTGTAGTACTGGCAGATATGCTTGTAGTCCCAGTAGTGAGTGTTTGAGCTGGGGTAGCGCGTGGAACGAAATAGTTTCCACCTGAGTTGGAGGAGCTAATTGGAGCTGTTTTGGGACCCAGAATTGCAGTAAGCTTCTTCTGGACTGTAGACTGCTGTCTTTGTTGAAGTTCTTTCACATCCAAAGGTTCACCCAACTGGGTATCCTTTTCTGTCACTGGAGTCATTGATGCAACATTTCCAACGAGAGCAGGATTGATACCAAATTGATTTATGTTCTCTGAGTTGATATGGGCCATATTGGCATTATTCAAGATACCCTTTTTCTCTGCGTCTTCGCTAGTTAAAGCAGACATGAGATTCACCGAAGAGTTGGGAACGGGCATCTGAATTCTAAGAGAAGGCTTCTCACGTTTAGACTTGACTGGATTCGCAGGCCCTGGAGCATGCGTGGGTCCTGATATCGATGATGTAGAGCTTTGAGGAGCATTCCCACTGACTTCTTTGCTAGAAGAGCCTTGGGCCAGCTTTTCGCCATTCATTTTAAAATTGATGGGTTGTAACATCGGGTTTCCGCTAGCATGAAGAGCCCGCATAGATTTTGAAGGACTAAGCGTTGGACCGTGCTCCCCATGGGCACCTATAGGAGGAGCCACTGGTGAGGGCGTTTCATGTCTCTTGACTGAGTCATGATGTGTCTGTGAAAGAGGCAGCATTGGAGCATGTTGGAAGGCAGAACTTGGCCCATGAGTTGTTGAAATTGTCTTCTTACGTGGCCTGGTGGTCGAAGGAGAACTATTTCTTGGTTCGAGAGCAGCCGAAGCAGACTGTGAATGCACCAAAGCAGGTGGCTTATTCAACATTGGTAAAGCATCATGGGACATCTGCTTGTGACCTAAACGTGAACCGTTCTGCGAAGCATGATTAGAGGCAGCAGCCTCCTTGTTGACTGACGATATCATTGCTAAACTATCCATATCCGGAATTTCAATTGTTGGAGACTCAGTTCGATGAGATTCTTTAACAGATGATAGTGCCGGTAGACGTGGGTCTTCAAATATGTTATCTGAGGCCAGTTCAGCGTCATTATCATCTTCGAATAATGACCTTAAAGACTTGGGAACGTTGTTTGATGGTGATGCAGGTGGATGACGATTCAGTGAGCGATCTGTGGACGACTTACCAGATGGAGCTCTAGCACCAGTCGAGTGCTGCTTTTGGGCGATTGTGTTGTTGTTACTAGCCGAGCTGAATTTTGAATTTGGATGAAGGGTAGATGCATGGTGGGTAGGCTGCGACGTGAGTGTGTAATCATGATGCTGATCCTCGTCATCGTCCTTAAGATAAGGGAAATGCTGTTCCACTTCACTCATGTGTATGTCGTTATCCATGATATATTCTTTACTGCTCAAGGAGTCGAAATCCCACTTGACTTGGAGTTGGTTATCATTAGATGTCTCATCGCCATTCTCGGCATCAGCACCCAAATTGTAGAAGACTGAATCACGTCTTGAGTTCTTGTCACGCCATAGTAGATATCGAGACACAAGCTCTTTTAGTATGCTGGTCGGCATGCTTTTATACAGCTTGACAAGCTTGCATTTCGTTAATTCATCAGCAGACGGCCTTTCATCAGGGTTTTCATCAAGACATAGAGCAATACATTCCTTTAATGCTTGAGGATACTCTCTGCCTTCCAAACGAGGGGGTGTCAGCTTAGCGATCATCGTCATTGCCCAGTTCGAAGTTTTATCTGAATAAGGAGGGTTACCGGTTGCTATTTCATAAATTGTGATACCCAAAGACCAAATATCAGCCTTGACGTTATACTGGTCACCTTCACGGATGACTTCCGGCGCCATCCAGAAAGGGGTTCCTGCCATAGTAGTTCGCTTCAACGAGTTAGCTGACAACTGGGCGGCCACACCAAAGTCACACACCTGAACATTACCCTCATTTGTAATAAGAATATTAGCAGCTTTCAAATCACGATGAATCACGCCTAGTTTATGCACTGCCAGTAGAGCTAGTAGGGTTTCTCTGACAATAACTGCAATGTACTTCTCTTCAAACACGCCTGCTTTCAACAACGTACGCACGGATCCACCAGCACAGTAATCCATAATAATCCAAAGCTTTGTATCACTTAAAAAGGAGCCGTAGTAATGGGTCACATTGGGGGCATTCTTAAGGTCGGCGAGAAACTGGATCTCCTGCTGAACATCAACAACCTCATCATATTGAGTATCAAGTTCTAGAACTTTGATCGCCACAACCTTCTTGGTCTTCACATTATAACCCTTATAGACCACGCCAAACTTTCCCTGACCAATGACTTCGGTCCTCTTGTATGATTCTATTGAAGACATGGCTTAGAGCCTGATTGAGATGTGGATGAGTACTGAGGCCATACACCGTAAGTGACGATGACTGAAACGATGTCTTTATCAGGTAACGATTAAGGATCAGATAGACGAAAGGCAATGGCTGAAGTGTACCACACAAGGAGATGCACAGGTGTTGGATCAGACCTCTTTGTTGATGTGCGGTATCTTCACAATTGGTTTCTCATAGACAGGTTTCAGAAAGGCAGCAGACCTGTACAGAATTATCAACATCTACTAGCTATATGTGGCGAAATACTTCATGTTTGGGCTGAAAAAGCACTTAATCAGGTATCTTGGTTCACTTCAACCGAACAAACTCATAACCATCGTAATGCAATTAGGGGTACACCTGCCATGGGCCATACTCGCTTATGTGGACCGAACCTTTCTGATGTGCGACTTTTTCTAACTAGATCAGGCTAAGCCCAAGATCAGATCCTTACTAAAGGTATGGTCGTCTACGGAATTAGCTGGTTGGATGAAGTTTTGGGACTATAAAGAAGAGACTTGAATTTTATGAAATTTGTATCTGGAGGTATGATATGAAAATCCACAATGTTCTAGGCATATGGATGGACCGTAGAAAGCCCCACTGGTAGAAAATAGACGTTTTCCAGGCAAAGTGAAAAATCTGAAAAATTCAGCACTCGGTAGCAATACCGGGGTGTAGTAAAACTACAAAGCTGTAGCGGTAGATAGACGTTTAAAACAATTCTTTAACTCCAAACCACGGCAAAAAAAAGTTCTAGCGCTACCCCTTGACCAGGCTTTGGCACCGTTAACCGTTAACCATCGCGGCTTCTGCTAAGCATATACCATTGCTTCAACTAGCCAACTATGATCGCACTCCACCATGGAAATGCCCGGCAAGACCATGGACTGGTTAAAAAACTACTGGTCTAGTGTTTTGTTTGTTTACTTCGAGACAGAGACAGTTAATGAAGTATTGGATGCCAAAATGGAGGGGCCTCTGGAGGACCCTTTACGCAGATACAACCGGCATTACTCTATCTCGCATTTAATGGCTGCAAAGTTGACCAAGTACTGAAGTGGCATCACAATAAACAGACCGAAAGAAAACATAAAAGAGCTCATCATGTCATCGCTTCGGCTCTCCAACCACAGAGATATATACCTGAAAAATTATGCTAAGCCTATTGTCTGGCTTGGCTAACCGTTGGTTCTGACTCATTACTATACAAGACATTTCATTCGCGATAGGCCTTCGTTCAATACATACTACCTTCATTCACTACATACCGTTTACAGCAATGTCTAGATTTGCCACTATCAAAAGAGATACAAACGAAACGAAGATCCAGATAGCTCTTTCTTTAGACGGAGGCCACATAGCTGTCGAGAAGTCTATCTTTCCTGATAAGGTGACCGACGACCATGCTACGCAACAGAGTCTGTCACAAGTCATCCTGGTTCAGACTGGCATTGGCTTTTTGGACCATATGTTGCACGCTTTGGCCAAACACTCGGGCTGGTCTCTTATTGTGGAGTGTATTGGCGATTTGCATATCGACGACCATCATACTGCCGAAGACGTTGGTATAACGTTAGGTCTTACTTTCCATAAAGCCTTGGGCCAAGTCAAGGGCGTGAAGAGATTCGGCTCAGGATTTGCTCCTTTGGATGAAGCTTTGAGCCGAGCTGTGGTTGACTTGTCTAACAGACCATACGCCGTGGTGGAGTTGGGCTTGAAGCGTGAGAAGATTGGTGACTTATCATGCGAGATGATTCCCCACGTTCTTGAGAGTTTTGCTCAAGGTGCTGCTATTACAATCCACGTTGACTGTTTAAGAGGCTTCAACGATCACCACAGAGCAGAGAGTGCGTTTAAGGCATTGGCTGTTGCAATGAAGGAGGCTATCAGTAAGACGGGGTCCACGGACGTTCCTAGCACGAAAGGTGTTTTGTTCTGAGTTTGCTGAGGAGAGGTCATTTGGGACAGTTATTTATCAAACCAAAAATACATAGCAAGCTTCATTCGAAGCGTTTTAGAGGTTAATGCTGTTACTGTAGCGCTACGGGTGAACATGAGGACATTGATGAAATCGAAGCAAACAAACAGTGGATAAGATCTTGGGCAACTAAATTATTCTACTAATTAGTCAATTTTTCGTTAGACTGGATTTTTCACCTCTTAAAGTTAGGCACCATATCAGCTTGATGTATGCGATGAGATATCGCGCCTATATCAACTACCATGTTCAAGAGGTGTTTCCATACCACGAGTCCACAGCAAGCTGTGAGGGCTGTATTCAAGTCTCACAATCCCAAGAAGGGCATAAAGAAGTTCGATGATAACTTCACCACCCTGGCCAAGAAAGATGATAGAAAGGTATGGGAACGTATGGGCATCTCCAAAGACGAGTTCTTCGTCAGGAAGTACGGCAACATCACTCCAGAAGAACGCAAAAAGCTAGATGAGAAGGTGGCTAAACAAAGAAGGCTACGGGAGGAACGCCGTAAACATGAGCTTGGCGACAGTTATGTTGAAAAGTCGGAGAGAGGACCCATCACTCTCAATCCATTATCGGAATACGTCTATGGAACACATCCTGTGATCTCGGCCTTATCTGCTGGTAAGCGTGAGTCATTCAACAAGCTATACACATTTAATCCTCGTGAGCAGACGCCGAAGATATTGCAACTTGCCAAACAGTACGGCATCAAGGTGGTGGAGAAGAAGTCGAAGGCAGAGATGAACAGACTCAGTTCGAACGGAATCCACAACGGTGTCGTTTTAGAGACAAAACCACTTCATCTTCCAAGTCTTTTCGATGTGGAGGTATCTGAAGGCGAGTACACCATTACATGCATCAATGAGGAAACTGGTAAGAGAGAGAAGAGTACACACGAGTTGGCAAGAGGCACGGAAAGACCAGGTAAAGATACCTACCCTCTTGGGATCTATCTCGACGGAATTACAGACCCTATGAATTTTGGAAACATTGTTAGATCGGCATATTTCTTGGGTGTCGATTTTATTGTCGTTCCTAGCCACGACTCTGCAAGGATTGGTCCTGTTACTGCAAAGGCTTCAGCAGGAGCGCTCGATATGATGCCAATTTACCAATCAGACGAAGTCATGCCCTTTTTTGATCGTTTGAAGAAGAACGGATGGAATGTCGTTTCTACAAGTGCTAAACCTAGTGAAGCACAACTCGAGTCCATGAAAGACAACCATGCTGCGCATGTGGAAAACAAGTTTGTGGAGTCCAACGATCTACCAGTGTTGCTAAGCGAGTCGCCTATACTTTTAGTTCTTGGAAGCGAAGGAAGCGGTATCAAGAAGAACTTGGTCTTGCGCTCTGACTACTTGGTCGCTATGAACAAGGGAAGAGTGGACGACGAGAAGAATATTGTCGATTCATTAAACGTTGGAACAGCCGCTGCCATGATTATCAGCCGTTGTTTGGACTAATTGGAGTATATCTGCATGCCACCTATATTTATAGATGGTTCCCCATCGAACCAGATTGCTGCACAATGTGTTGACATGTCGCAGGGCATTTCGGCGTTTGCAAAACTGCGAATCGCCTTATCTCTAGATCATCGCAAAGCTTAACAGAATGTGGGTTCCATAGAACCCGCATCCCAAAATCTGTAAATAGTAAATCATTTAATAATAGATAGTCATTCCATCTTCTCCTTCAAGAAAATAAAACCTATCTGACTCCGATTCCAGGCCTACTCGTCTACGATTCCGGAGCGCGATATGCGGCTGACAGTCCTACCCTTTTAGGCAGAGATAAGCATGGCGACCCAAACATCAAATTGTCCTCAACAACACTTTTCTTCCAACAAGACGGAAAGACTTAGATTTGCTAGAAATAGTCCATGTCTGACGACGAGTATACAGAAAACTCCAGGCTTCTTCATAGCAGAAGAACGTCTCTTCTTGACCAACCAGTTGGTCTGTTTCGGGGACCCAACTCGTTACACAACTTTGCATCGTCTTTCACCAGGGCCCAGTCTTTTGCTGCTAATAAGATCGATGCAAACATTACAAAGAAAAGGTCTTTCTTTGCTGGACCAGATGATGACGCTTCAGATATTGGGGTTGAAGATGATGAGCTCTTTGATCCAGATCTTATGGCTCCCTCATCGAGAGGTGAACGTTTGAGTACGGTTCTTCACGAGTATAACTTTTTACGTGGACCTAACGCCCTTGGGGCATCAGGACCTTCTCCATACAACGAGGTGTTCTATCAAGATGATATTAGTAACATCCTTCACGCATCGAGATCTCGCCATGGATCTGTCTCTCATCCTAGCATGGTCCCCATATCTAAGCAAAGAAGTCACCCGGCTCTTTCTTTTTCGTCCCACAGACTGACAAAGTCGTGGGCTACTTCTGCATCGTACTTTGGCATTAAGAAGGTTGAGGATAAGGACGGTAACCTCGTCACTGTCATTGCAGGTCAATCCACCGCTCCTCAGACTGTTATGAACTCAGTGAATGTTCTTATCGGGGTAGGCTTGTTGGCATTACCTGTGGGTTTCTTGAAAGGCGGTTGGGTTTTAGCTTTACCTGCGTTGTTGCTTTGCTGTGCAGCTACGTGCTGGACTGCTTCCTTACTCTCAGAAGCTATGGATACCGACCAGACTTTGATGACTTACGCAGACCTTGGGTACGCTTCCTACGGTTCTACTGCAAAACTCTTGATCTCCTTCATTTTCTCATTGGACCTACTTGGAAGCGGCGTTTCGCTCATTTTACTCTTCAGTGACTCTTTATACTCCCTCTTGGGGAGTGAAACCGGTGGATGGTCCAAAACTGACTTCAAAATATTGG
Organism: Candidozyma haemuli; assembly: GCF_002926055.2. NCBI lineage: Eukaryota > Fungi > Ascomycota > Pichiomycetes > Serinales > Metschnikowiaceae > Candidozyma > Candidozyma haemuli. Next base: position 1,494,127 of record NW_020289904.1, on the reverse strand, counting down.
CATTGTTTGTACTCACACCATTTACTTTTATGCCATTGCCAATCTTATCAATCTTCCTGTTGTTTGGCATCATGTCAACGTTTTCCATCATTATTCTAGTTGGAGTATGCGGGTTCATAAAGAGCGCTTCGCCTGGGTCTTTACTTCAGATTATGCCAACTAACTTGTGGCCTGCCTCTGTTGCAGATATCTTCTTAGCGATTGGAATTATAATGGCCCCCTTTGGTGGTCATGCTATCTTTCCGAATTTGAAATCTGATATGAGACATCCTCAAAAGTTCAAGAAAACTTTGCTAACCACCTACAGCATTACATGTGTTGCCGACTGTTCAATGGCAGTGATAGGTTTCTTGATGTTTGGCAAACTATGCAACAATGAAGTGACAAGCAATCTTCTTGAAACTGCTGGTTACCCTAGTTGGATCTACCCTCTTATTAGCGGACTTATTTGTCTTATTCCATTGGCAAAAACTCCACTCAATGCCAAGCCTATCATCTCTACTCTTGATGGTGTCTTTAACCTTGACAATGTGACCGAAGGCGAGTCAGCATTCTGGGCTCTTTTGAGGACTGTCTTAAGGTTTTGCGTGAGAGTTGGTGTCAACGTCGCATTCGTTGGATTTGCAATCCTAGTTCCAGAATTTGACAGGATAGTTGGCATCTTGGGATCATCCATCTGCTTTCTTGTTTGCGTTATATTGCCATGCTCATTCTACTTGAAGTTATGCAAGAATAACATTCGTGCTACGGAGAGATTCTTCGTCCGTGGCGTCATAATCTTTTCATCAATTCTTGCAATTACGTGCACATATTTCACCATAGTTCATTGACCTATATAATACCCTAAACTCGAATCAACTTGAGTCATTCTGAATGAAGCTCAAAAGCAATCCGTGATCTTGATCAAGAGATTCTGTAAGATTTGATGATCAACCAAAAAGTCGTAGTTAAGTTTCACTAACAAACCTCTCTCGGAATCTTTCTGCAATTCCAGTTGCAATTCACTGGCAGCTTTGAAAATTAGTTCAAAAAGTGGCTTATACTTCAAGTTTTGGGAATTGAGGTTGTCTTTCATGGAAAACTTCAAGAAAAGTTTGCCTTCAGCATCGAACTTATTATTGGCAAAGCTCATAGCAAACGAAATTCTATCTTTTTGAGTTTTCTTGGGGGCGTTTGGATTACTGCTGTTGTGATAAAACACGAAGTGGAAAGAATTAAGATGCTGTAGCTTGATCTCAAATTGCAACTTGGGAAGTTTGTTCGGTAGTTTCGGTACGGACTTCTCAAGCAAGTAATTGCGGATCTTCTTTGTGGCACCGATAACCGGAGCAAACTCCTTAAGGTAACGAATCGAGCCGACAAGAGTATCATGAGATTCCGCAATTTGTTGGTTCAAGAACTTAGTCAAAACTTTGATAGCGTCCTCTTCATGATCGCCAGTCGTTAATTCAAGCAGCATCTGATCATTTGCTGGAAGCTTCAAGTGGAATTCCTCATAGACTGGATCAATCATGAATGCGAGCTGGTCAACGGATGTGGTAGTGACATAAATGTCTGTCTTTTTAAGCTGGTATAACATCTTGACCAACAGATCAACCTTCTCTAGCTGACTGAAGAGCTGATTCAATAAATTATGGGTACCATCAGTTTCAGAGCTTTCAATCAGCTTCCTTGAGAAGTCAATCAGTGTCAGAATTTCAAATTTCTCCTTTTCGGGGATTATCTTGACTTTAAGCTTCTCTAAAACACCTGCATCTGACAGTGAGATATTCTTGAGTGAGCCCCATATGGAAAGTCCCATCCTAGTAGAGACATCATCAGACGACAACATGACACGGAGAAATAATGACGTGGATGAAACAGCAACAGGTAAAAGGTTTCCGTGATTGAAAAGCACAAATACAGATTCATATCGTGATGGCGAACTTTCAAGAGTGAATGGTAGATCGAAATGATCTAGAGCAGAATCATCATTGAACTTAAGATAGTTAATCTTGCGTGCTTGTAACTCCTCAACAATGATATGATCAACAATCAAGTTGGAACCCGATTTAGAAAGATTTTTGAAGAACAGATAGGTTGGTTCGCCTTGATCCAGTGGTTTTAGAATTTGCATCCACTGAATCTTCCATTCACCCTTAATGGACTTAAGCCGAGCGACCCACCAGTAAGTTTTCAAGGTAACACCACTTATCATACTGATAAGGAAGGAGAAGGTTGGCCAATTGCGACATCTATAAAACTGGACCTTCTTGGGTGCACCTGCTTTTTCGGAGTCATCAACATTATCAGCTGTTAACGAATCATATAGCTTGCTGACTTCACCATCATTAAGTTTGATGATATCGTTAGCGATCCACTCAGTGGTTATCAACTGGTTGTTTAAAGACTCGCTGAGACTTTCAAGTCTGAGTTGGATCAAGTGGTTCACCACATTGGTTATAATTTCTCGTTCACTGATGAACTGGGACGTTTTGGAGGCATTAGGTGGACTATTGATCTTACTCTGAATCAGAGCTTGAATTGGGGACGGGTCCATGAAATAGAAGAATCCCGTGAGTGGATTTATAGCAAGTATAGTAGACTTCTTTGGGGTAAGTTGGATAAGAAGCTGATAAGGGTTAATCGATGAACACGCGTCTGGTGGTAACTGTGCCAGTAATTGCTCGAATATTTTTGCATGAGAATTTCTGAATGTTTGTTGATGATAAGGCTAAGAATCCAGTCAACACTCAAATCCTGGACATCGTCCTCATCATTTCCTGTAATGTTCTCGATGTTGTGATTAAGGTTGTACTTGCCGTTTTTGAACCATCTAAAGTTCAAGTTGTATTTCTTGTCAATGCCAATTTCAATGAACGACTTCCAATCTTTGGAGAAATAATTGTTTGACCAGTAGTTGATGATAATTAAGGAGGAAGAATACTTGAATTGTATGTTATTCTTCCATTTGCTTTGAACTGATAGGTCCCTTAGTTGACGAGAAATGAGGTAAAGCTTGAATGAAATGGAGTACTTGTGAAGGGAATCATAAAGTCCAGAAAGAGATTGAACAAGAAGAACCTGGTTCATTGCCGTCTCTAACTTGCCCCTTGACGATTCTGGGAGCCTCGTTATTATCCTGCTATCCTTATGCGTAATCAAGCCAGTATCCGGGTTGATACCGAATAGAAATGCGAAGTCGATGAAAAAGAATGGCGACTTATGATAATCCTGTTCATTGTCAATGATTTGGTCATTACCAACAGTTATAGAAACCTGGAATTCGTTTGGGATGGTAATGATGACCCTTCCATCCTTGATTTCGTAGTTGTTGTTGAACCGCAGAGGCATATCACTGATAAGAGCCATCCTTGCCGTTAAGGTCAAGTTAAGATCCCTCAAGACCTCTAAAACCTTCTCTGGCGAGACAGCTGGTTTTGGTATGAAGTTGTAAGATGGTAGTTGTGGACGTCCCTTGACCAAGAGTTCCAATGCAGTGAAGATATCTGAATCAGGGAGTTTAGCTCCACTGAAGTTATTAAGCTCATTAAGCCCATGGCCCAAGTTCTCAAAGTAGAACTCTTGGGTACGGAAGAAGTTCAAAAGGTCAATCAACTTGGAGACATCTCTTGAGTTTTGAGCCCATTTGACCAATGTATAGATTTTCAAGAAGTCTTTCCTGAGAGACACAATAACCTCCAAGAACTTTCTTTTTCGTTGAATGTCACTTTCTGATGTTTTCGTGTTGGCCAAATTTTCAATCAATCGACTCAACTGCTTGTATGCTTCTTGTGTGTAAAACCGCAATACATTGGAAAGCGGTATTATATTATTCGTGACATGAGGAAGCTCAGGCATGGACATTAGTTTGCCGTTTGATGTGCCATTCTGGGCATTCGGCGTCTGCTGGATCTCCATGGTTTTGAAGAATACCAATCAACTCGTCCAATCTTCCAGAATTAATAGTGTATGGACAACTAAGGCCAGGAATGCAAGCAGAGTGTACTCTGTTGATAAATTATACAATCGAGCCGTAAGATGGAATACGGGACGAGGCCTTGGGTGTTGATGGTGTTGCCAGAGCGGGTTTTCCTTCTCGGCTACTTACTTTCTGTCTTACTGTGCGACCAGTGGCCTGCATGGGCACACTTAATCTAGAAGGTGCTGGTGTAGCGAGTATGCTCTACACATGCATGAATTGCAGCCATGGAAACTGCAAGACATGCAATTGATATTGTATCCTTTGGAAAAAAGAAGTAATGCTTTTTTGATAAATACAGTTTGGTCTCTCTCTCTATGACCATCAAGGCCATTATATAAATACAACGTTTGGGTAGGGGTAGGGAACGTGGGGAGCTAGTGGATATGCTCGAGGAAATGGGAGGGTACTTGTTCTTTAATCCATTGGAACCTTTCATCATGGAGTACTTGGGTGGCAGTTAACCGCCTATCTTTACGGACAAGCAAGACGTCAACAACAGCAACAAGTTGATTCATGATAAACTTTGATGCTTCTGGGAAGGTATCATCTTTCATGGTCGCTGCGATTCGAAGCCATTCCCAATCTATCATGGCAATTCTATGAGCCGGGTTATGTCTCTTCCTCCGGCGTTTCAAGACAGATGGGGAGATTGCTGAGTTAGACATAAACTCGAGTGGAGGAACATCGAATGGGAGTCTGTCTTCCAAGATAGCATATATTAGCACTCCGAGGGACCACGAGTCGAGAAGTTTCCCGTCGTACTCAAGGCCCATGAGAAGCTCAGGGCTAACATAGTCTTGCGAACCACATTTTGTTGAAAGAAGTTGATTTGGCAGCGTGAGTTTCTTGGAAAGCCCAAAATCAGTTAATGTACAAAGTGGCTCAGCTTTATGCGAGATATTCAGATCTCCAAGTTCCTTGTCTGAAAAATTAAGAAGAACATTTTCAAGTTTAAGATCACGGTGTACGACATCGTGAGTGTGTAAGAAGGCGACACAAACTATGAGTTCAGCGACAATGCGACGCATAACTTCCCAAAAACCGACCTTCTTACTTGACTCGCGATGATGGTCGTAAAGCCAATGGAACAAATTACCTCCCTTGCAGTAATTGAGGATGAAATTCTGTTTGTTGTGGACTTTAATATTGTAAAAGTCATACATATCAGAGCCCATAGGGGCAGATAACGGGTTTCCTGATACTGCTTGATCAATCTCGTCCTGCGTGATTGACAAGTTTATGGAATAGTCTAAAAGGCCGACGATACACGGATGCTTAAGATGAGTCAAAATGCCAAGTTCTCTGCAGATATACAGACGGAAGTTAGAAACGTCCTCCTTTGAGCTCGTAGGAACTTCGACTATCTTCACAGCAACAATGTCGTCAAGGTTGGCAGTTGAATGAGCGCGGACAACCGTGCTGAACGTGCCTTTCCCCACCACTTCATCAAAAACATACAGTTTGTGGAGGCGAGGGGCATCTATAATTCGGCCAATGAGCTGACCATGATCGACTTCCAGCGGAGGCAGAGGAATCGCGGATGCCTCTTCATCAAGCAGTGAAGGGTTAGAGACATGACGATTGTTGATCGAGATAGGGTTTGGGGTCTCACCACGCTTGATAATTGAACCCGGTTGGAATTCTGAGACAGCTCTATGGGAAGGTCCAGATGATGAGCTGTGCACCTGAGACCGTTTAAGTAAAGTGATCTTGGACTGAGCGAACAGGCCAGAATTCAAAACAGGAGTCGGTAGTTGCGTGATGCTACCCATATCAAACGAATTCAGGGGTGAAATATCAATAGGAGCGGCCAATTGTGAAGCAGAATACACTGACGCTGGGCTCTTCAAAGACAGAGGTTTGTCCAGAGGCGAAGAGTCAGGCACATCGATCCTAAGATTCCTCCATCTGTAATCGTCCTTTGGCTGCTGCACCACGAACCCCAGCTCCTCTGCCAGCGAAGGCGACAGGTTTGACTGGCGTGAAAAGCACTGGGTATCAGATAGCTGGGGAGTGGTCACTGGGGAAGAGGACCGCAGGTCTGTTCGAGCTGACATCTATGGTAGCTAGTATATATGGCCCTCGGAATGTAATATAGCAGATAACAAACCCAAAACAAGGGAACTAAGCACGAACACAAGGCTATAGGAAAAAGCAAGCTCAAGACTAGGTAAAAACAGCCTAGTCAGCTTTGGACGTCCAAGGATGAATGTAGTGAGATCTAAAAAAATTGCAAATATGGTGAAGCAAAGAGTAGAGTGCGGTTTGTATGACTGGAGCCAACGGCGTGCATGTAACCAGGCAGTAGACTAACAGTAGGCAGTAGCGCACCAGCAGAAGAAAGTGAGGCTGCAAACAAGTGAGTAATGGCTCGTCAAAGGGATCACAAAATGAACGGAAAAGGGAAAATCTACCCGTAATTTCCTGGCCCATATCCAACCAGCACTCCTATCTGCCCCTCTACTTTTTAAATCCGGTGGCAAGCTGGACATCTTAGCCCTTTGTGCAGAATGTAGCTCTATCTGGGGAAGCCAGCACTGTACGCGGTCGGGATGTAGGACACAACAGAACACAAAACGTTGAATGGTTAGTCCAATGGCCAAGAAGGGAGGTTGCCACAGGGTTGAGTGAAATTAAGGTTCGGACAGAAAGAGAGTCTCTTGTTAAAAGTGGGTGCCAGAAGTTTCCAACCTCCGGCTCTTCTACCACCTCTTCCCTTGTGTCAATGTCGCTTCGCATGTTGATCCCACTTGCGGCTCACTGCCAGCCAAGTCTGGCAGGTGGCTTCCCTATTCAAGGTCTACCAAAAGTGCGCTTCACGCTGGCCCAAAGAGCCGCGTGAGGCTAAACACGATCCCATTTCAAATTAGACTATTTTACCTACAAAAAAAAACTTTCACAAAATTTGCACCAGCTCACTGGCTCGCCAACACTTGGCAATCACAAGAATCCTTCAAGCACACGATGTGCCTTCTCTAACCGTTCAAGCCCAACTTCGTAACGGTGCTCGTCAAGGATCATATCTGATGTAAGCCTACTCAACGAATCCACAATCTTCTCGATCATCTGCTTCTCCTTGATGGGGATGTTAAGTGTTTCAAACTCTTCGCCAATCACTGCACCATTTATGCTTTCGAGCAAATTGATGAGGGTGTTGTACGAAAAGGGCTTAAGGTGCATACCGCTGCTGCCACTGCGTACATTTTTCCGCGTTTTTCGCTTAGTGCTTTTCCGCTTAGGCATTTGGATATTGTCCTTGACTGACTTGGCTCGTACTGGATTGGGTACAACCACTGGGTCTTCGATATCGTAGTACTCGTCGTCTCCAGCTTGGTATCCTTGCAATCCATGGTCTGTGTAGACGCTGTCTCTGGCAGCAATGATATCTGGGTCGCTTCTGGCAAGAAGAGTACCTGCCTGGGGACGCTCTAGGTATGGCAGACCTGGCTCCTGTCTTTCATGTTCTTCTTCAGCACCTTGGAGTTCTTCAGGCTCGTTGAATTGAGCGGAAGGCTCAGCAAGCCCCTCGGCAGGTTGCTCGGCGGGTTGCTCGGCAGCTGCTTCACTACGACTGGCCTCCAATGGTGGTTCCAATCCTGATCCAGCTGCAGTGGCAGCAGCTCCAACTGCAAGCCCCGTAGCGAGTCCAGCTACTGCACCCTCTGTGCCTGTGATCGTGGTATCTTCCTCTTTTGGTTCTCCTGCTTCTGCTTGCTTAGAAACAACAGCAGCCCGAAGACTTGGGCCTCTGCTTGGGACAACGCTAGTACCCGCTTCGCTGTTTGTAGCAGTGTCTGGAGTGAAGCCTTGTTCTTTGGCAAACTCTCTCTCATAAGCCTTGCCATATTCTTCTTGACTACTCATTCCGTGAGAAGGATTCAAATATTGCGTGCTGGAGCTTTCCTCGTCTTCGTTCTTAGCCTTTGCTTCAGCTTCATTGAAGCTAAGAGTACGCTCACCGTCTTCCCTCGAGTACAAACTGAATTGATGCGAGGCGACTCTAGCCTTTTCCAAACTTTGAGGGCTAGGTCTCTTTGGCAATTGACGACTGGCCACAGTATGGGCAGGAACCAGTGGTAAGCCATCTGACCCTTCACCACTGTCAGCAGTCTCAAAACTGCCAGATGAGAAGGTCGAATGTCTGTTGGTGTTCACTGGAGCTGCGGTAGATGGCTCTGGGGCAGTGTAGTGAGATTCAGTTGGACTGGTTACGCCGTATGGTTCATCATAAAGTGGCTCGCTTCGCAAGCTGCTAGCATTCTCCATGAGCTTGTCTAAATCATCGCTAATGTTAATAGAAAACCTATGAGCATGCTGAGGAGATGAATCCTTGGAGCTGCGAGGTATAATCTCACTCATAGGTCTTCTTCTCAGTCTTGGAGGAACAACGTCCTCCACTTCGGTATTCAAAGTCATCAGAGGGGCCTCCACCGCAGGTGCCTGGCTTAATCTAGTGTTGAGTCTTCCAAGCTTAACCTGGTTCTCAGAGTATAAAGATTCTTCATCCGTGGTAGCAGCCTCCGAAGCTTTCCGTGGAGACCCTTCGTAGTAACGGATACTTCCTTGAGTCTTGACACTGGAAGATCTTTTGATTGGAACCGACACCGCCTCTCCAATCTCAGCTTGATGAAAAGAACCATGGGAGTGACGTGAGGATTGGCTGCTGAGCCGCTTGTCATGAGGAGGCACTGGAGGGATCCAGTCTCCAGAAGGTTTCTTCGACATGATTTATGTGTATGCACTTGAGAGATAGAAATATGTAGTTAATATGGCTTCTGCAAAAACAAATTGGGTCAGGACGGTTTCAAGCTTTGTTTTGATTCTGCCTATTTAGGTATTGTAATGAGGTGCCGCACTCTGATCTAACCCTTCTCTTCCATCTACGAAATTTGTCATGTGACCTCGATCCAACCACTGTTCATGAAGACGACTGCTGTGATATGGCGTCGTCAGGTCCATTCGGCTTTCTTCTCGCGGACTCCATTGAACTATGAGACACTTTCGAGGAGAGTTGTTGAGCTGAGGGAGCGAGGCAATGTTCTGCGAAGTGCTATCTTGGACTATATCACAGCTAACCGAAAGCTACAAAGCATCAATAAAGAATCACAATCAACATTGGGCAATAAAATAGATCATGTTCGGAAGTCAGCCAATTTTCTTGATTTGGAAGTAAATGTTCCAAGCTCAAGACTTGAGAATGATCTCTGGGACTTCCTCAGAGAACATTGGGAACAGTGCGTCAATGACGGTCAGATAGTGGCCTCTTTCATACTGGGTGATTCAAACGTGGACACTGCTAGGTCGTTTCAGCTTGTTAAAGCAAACTTTGGGTCATCGCAGCTGGCCAAACAGCTGATAAATCCTGTGGCTGTATTGCTACGAAGACTTCTTCTGAATAATGATTATCATAATTGCATTGGTCTCTTGGACGCTACATACAATTCCAAAGAGTATATTCAGAAGCAAAAGAGAACCATCCAAAGACGTTTAGGTGATTGCATTTTCTCGATTGGTGGCCTAGCAGCGTTTCAGCATTCGTTCATGTCGCAAATGTCGCTATACTATCTTCTACCTATAGACTGTTTAGCCGTATTGCTACCGGCGTATGGCTTGCTCAAAATACTTTGTGGCCAAAAAGAAGAAAGAATAAGTTGGCGTCCATATACTAGTATCATCCATCAATATCTGCATCGCCATGAACAGTCATGGATGAACAGAATCATTACGCATTTCGAGGAGCTGAACGAATTGAATGTAAAGAATTTCCATACCTCAGAAGTAAGACCTCCACCATCATTAGGAGTCTTTCAAGAAGATGGTTTTGATATGTTCCTACCCAGTACCTCCACACTCCCATCATTCAACCATAACTACAAGGATCAACATACAGAAACACTTACCAAGTACTTTCGAGACCAGATCCAAAAACGAAAGCTCAATTGGGAAATCCTCAAAGAAGAGAAAACACTCATTGATTTCTGGCTTTCCCACGGTGAACATTATCGCTGGGTAGAACCCGACCAAGATCCTGCCGAAATCTGCACTTTTCGCAGCCAGTCTTCAAACCACTAACGCGCGCCAAACATGGTAATGTCAACATTGCCAGTATTCTTCAAGAATGGCATATGTTCAAATATCAACGCCTGAAGACTTTGGTGTATTGTCATGTCTTGAGTTTGGCCAGGCTCTGGATACCTTACTCATAGCATCGCATAGCCGTGTTGCGTTACTATATTCTTGCCAGAGTCATGGAGTGTCTCCACTGTATAACCTTACAGCAGAGGTCAAAACACCTTCCCCAATAATGGCAGTTGCCCATTCAGATCACTCTTCATATGCTGGCTGCTTGGATGGGACACTTCGACAGTTTGACTATGAGAATACACGGATGACATCACCCTTGACGACCGCGACGATTGATCAACATCCATCAAGCCCTATAAATTACGTTCGGTCTGTGGATCCCAATCTAATTATTTATACAACAATCGATGGAAGCATAAAGTACTTTGACCCGAGAATGAGCCGGCTCGTGGATTCATATACATGTCCTGCCAAGCTTTTCGCCATGGATGCTTCACCACGTACTCTAACAGTGGGATTATCTGGAAGCCAGGTTCAGCTCTTTGACCTTCGCAACCGCAGTAATCCATGGCAATCGCGTGGTAGTGGACTTAGATATCAAATGTCATGCATCAGAAACTTCCCTTCTGGAGAAGGTTTTGCATTGTCAAGCATAGACGGCAGGGTCTCAATTGAGTATAACGACCTACTGGAAGAGGTTCAGCAAAAAAAGTTCGCCTTCAAGTGCCATAGAGTACCTGACCACGATGAAGGCGTTGATAAAGTTTATCCAGTGACTGGTCTACGGTTTCACAAGCAGTACAACACCCTCTTCACCGCTGGAGGCGATGGCCATGTCTGTGTGTGGAATTGGGAGAAGAGAAAGCGCATGAAACAATTTCCTAAGGTTCCAGGGACTGATGGTATCTCACAGCTCGATATTAATAACACTGGGTCGCTTATGGCTGTCGGCACCACAGACGATGGGTTCATGAGGCTACCGGATACGAATAGTTCTTTCGTTCCAAGACAAAGCCAGGTCTTCCTAAGGAGACTAGATGAGATAGACTGTAAACCTAAACCTAAATAACTTAATTTCCATAATAAACGACCGCAGTGGTTTCGATGTATTGATATGGGTGCGAAAAATCTCATCCCATCACCACAATGGACTTCGCTACCAAAACTGAAAAGTTCGTCGAATGGTTAGCTAATCAGGATGTGGAAATCTCAAATAAAGTGGAAGTTCAAGACCTAAGGAGTATCGGTCAAGGAAGAGCTTTAATTGCTACAGAAGATATCTCTCTCGACGAGGATCTCTTCAAGCTTCCTAAGAGCATCTTCCTCAATGCTACCAACAATTCTTTAATTGCCGACCGTCCTGACCTCTCTGATAAAGTTCTTGGCCTTTCTCAATGGGAAGCATTGATTTTTGTTCTTGTTTATGAATGGCAAGTCAAGGGCGCTGAAAGCAAGTGGAAGCCATACTTTGATGTGCTCCCAATCAACGACACTGAGAATTACAACTTCGACCAGCTTATTTTCTGGTCTGAAGAAGAAGTGGCTCTTTTAAAGCCATCTTTTATTACAAAGAGAATAGGAAAGAGCTCGGCTGAGGCCCTTTTGCAAAAAGTCAGAGAAATCATCCAGTCATTTGGTATCACGGAGCTTGAGGACGTATCTCAGCAGACTCTTCATAAGGCAGCAGCACTCATCATGTCGTATTCTTTTGATGTACAGCGTGAAGAGCCCCTGGATACCCATCAGGAGGAGGAAGAGAGTGACGACGTGGATGTCAATGGCTCTGCCTACATCAAAAGCATGTTGCCCTTGGCAGACACATTGAATGCAGACACCAAGGGCCACAATGCCAGTCTCATGAATCAGGAGCAGAATCTCATTATGAGATCAATCAAGGATATTAAAAAGGGCGAACAGGTCTTCAATACGTATTCTGACCACCCTAACTCTGAGATTTTAAGACGTTACGGATATGTTGAGCCTGAAGGCTCGTTAGCTGATTTCGCAGAAATCTCCCTTGAACAAATAAAAAATTACTTTTCGGAGAATACTTCTCTTTCTGCCTCCAATGTGGACGACATCATCAGCATATTATTAGAGGTCCAAGAGGAAGAAGACGAAGAGTTTGTGATTGATAGTTATGATTGTTACGTTTCGGGGGAAGCCATTTTTGAACTAATTTTTGTCGTTCAGCTTTTAACTGTGCTTGCAGGTATTAACAATGAACAGACATTTAATGATAGAGAGTTGGAGTCAAAGGGTAGGGCGATAAGAAGAGTTTTTAAGAAATGCTACCAGCTATTAGAATCTGGAAAGCTCACAGAAGATCTTCGGACTAACATTATCAAGATCATAAAGGCTCGCATGTCTGATTATAAATCAATTGAGAACGAAGATCTTGTCGCCCAAGCGGTGTTAACCAGGCCAGCAATGGCAAAGGTTGTCCTTCGATCTGAGTACGAAGCATTGCGCAAGTGTGCTGATGGTGATAAGCTTTTCTCGACAGAGGAAAGAGACTACAGTTTTATTCCAGATCAGAAGTTATTGAAGAATATCTTGAAGAAAGATCTCTTCCTTGATGACTCGGCAAAGAAGCAAAAGACGGACCAGTAAAGCATTTGTAAATTATTTTTTTAGCTTGAAGAGTAGAATAAAAGGATAGACGACTAGTGCATTATAGAAGAGTTTAGTTATACCCTTCTGTAGAGGTTTTCTTGACCTTCCTGAATATCGCATGCGGTCACTGGGCTGTATGAAAATATAAAGAGCAGCTTACCAAAATCAAGCCTTTTTATATTTCGTAATTAGAGGGTAGTTAGGTGTGCTCTGTGAAACATGGTTCGAGGAATATGGCGCATTAGCTCTCGATTCGATTCTTTTTTTGGTTCTAGAGGGCGTAAATCGCATTGTAAGCCAATTTGAAAACCGCCAGTAGTATTCTGGAGCCTTAAAAATTATTAATTATGTTTCATAGTAGGCATTTTTTAAGATTTTCCAATTTTAAATGTTGAGTTATGCTTTTCCATAACATCAACACATTAAGCGGTTTTAGCTCAGTTGGGAGAGCGTCAGACTGAAGATCTGGAGGTCCTGTGTTCGATCCACAGAAATCGCATATTTTTTTGTAAATCCACTCGATTCCATTGAATCAAAGCCATAAATTTTTGCCCCAGAAGGATCTGTGACTTCTCGGTTCTTTTGAGAGCGACTACGTTGTCGATAACTTCCAAATTCCCTAATATTCATGCTATGTACAGTTAATCGTTACGCTTAAGTTTCAACTTAGGATATAGTCTACCGGTGTGGTAATTGATGGAGCTTCTGGTTCCCTTACCCTTGCCTGCAAGCTCCATACATGTCTTCAATTCTAATTCCAAGGCGGCACAAGCTGCTGACCCTTCTCCATTTGCTGCCCAGCAGTTGAGTAAACCAGCCATCGCGACAGTGCAACCCAGACTCTTGTTTGTCACTGGATTCCTGATCTTTGCATGTGGCAAAGGTGGCAACTGGAAGCTCTGCGCCACCTTCTTGTAGGCCATATTATTCTTCGTTGGCTGCATCGTACGGGAGGGAACTTGATGTCTTGAAGTTGAAGAACGAAAAAATTTAGGCGCACCTTGTATCAACTAGTATATGCACTACTTGGAGTATTTGAGGTGCGCAGGGTTAAGGATGAGAATATTGTACTTCTGTGCCCTTCTGCGCACCAGACGATTATAGTCTCTACCACCAAAAGGTGGCTTCTGAGGAGCCTTTAGCCAGTAAAGTCTGGAAAAATTGAACGAAGCAATATGCTTATGAATGACAGCCTGGTAATCTAACGAAATTCGTAGTCTAGAGTCGACTGCCATTGGCATAAGCTTATCCGACACGACACGATGAATCTTTGCGTAGAGTTTCCCAAGGAATGCCTGTGACTCTTCTGGCAGCTTATACTTTATACGTGTCAAGACGTCGATATGCTCCTCGAGATTGATGAGAATGACTTTGAATAGATGTTTGTAAAGGTTGTTGCAATGCTTTCTGTTGGTAAGTAACATACCGTAAACAGGAACCAAGTCAAAGTATTTGTAACGATAACTTAACGTTGGGCCTGATAATGTCGTTGCGTGGTGGTCTTTCAGTGCAACAACGTACTCGTTCGTCCGTAGTTTAGGCGCATTCAAATTGACGACATCGGTACCCAGGGGAATCATTTTTCTGGCAATTTCCAAATAAAGGGAATCTTTTAATGTGAGCGCCTCTCTTTCTATACGATCCAAGAGTTCCACAGAGGGATGCTCAATCTTCTTGTAATTGTCGATATCGTCAAAGATCAATGGCTTGCCGATGTTCCGAAGTAAATCTTCCGGAGGAAGAGGCTTCAGGTCATACGGGCTGATGCTTTCTTTGAGTTGGTCTTCTTCGAAGAAGTTAACGTCGATCTTATGCACTGGAACCTTTGTATCGAAAGGGCGAACGTCTCTAACGAGCTCTTCGGGGATTTGCTTTCGAGCGTTCTCATCATCATCACTCTTCAAAGAATGCTTTCCTGTTCTTAGAGGAACCCCAAGTATAGAACGGTCAAATCCCACGACGTTATAGGGGTAGAGTCTTTTGAAGACCCTTTCTAGACCTTTTGGCACGTCATATTTTTCACCACGACGGCCCGCTTTGCACATGTCATCGAGATTGCGTCCAAGACGGAGCTTCGTCATAAGATCCTTTTCGTCAATACCAAACCTCTTCATGTACTTTGCATGTACAGCCTTATCCTCGTCTAATCTATTGAGTGTGCTGTAGATGCGTTCGATTTCCTCCCATGGAGTATCAAGCATGTCTACCTCGTCAGGTAGGCTCCTGATAAGCGCTTTTCTATCCAAGAAATGCTTTGAAGGAAAAGACCCAAATTGACCGCCAGAATCCAAATTCTCTTGGATCTGCACGTCATCCTTAGTCATGAAAGCGACTGTCTCATATGAGTCTTCTAGCTCGTCTATATTCTCCTTGACAGCAAGATCAAGAGCCAGCTCATCAATAGTTGAAGGTGGAGGTAAATTCTTCGTACTAATATTAAGGGCTGTGCCTTTCCTGGTCTCCTTATCGGTCAGTTCACCAACTTTCCCCTTCAGTAGGACAGAGCCGAGCTTTCGGAGCTGGTCCTTATTGCCCTTATTGTTATTGTTATTGTTGTTGTTATTGCCGTTGCCGTTATTGTTACTGTTGGAAAGGAACCTTGAAACCGAAAAGCTTCTCCTTGCTATTCTAGATCTGGTAATTCGACAAAGCATGGGCAGGAACTCGGGATAGCCCATTCGCTTGTGGATCACATATCTGTAGTGCTGGGGTATTGTGGTGTACGGATGTGCAGCTCATGTCGGGAGGGAGCGACACTTTTACGCGGGCTTCACCTAGAAATGCCATAATGGCTGCGAAAAAAAAGGAAAATAGAAACAAAAAAGAATGAGATCACTACTCCTCATACGCATGCTTGACCTAAACCCATTATTGATTAAAAAACCGTCTATAAAAGAAGAAGTGAAAAATATTTCGTAATATCCGTGAAACAATGCCCTGCATTGAGTGTTGTCATTATGCCCCTTGCTTGTAGATTTGAGAAATCATTCTAGATAACTCCTGCTCCTCGTTTCTTGCAGCCATTTCGATACGAGGATCGACATCGCGACAGAGCTTGTCATTGTAGCTGTGACTCTTCGACATGGGGATCCTAGGACTAAGCAGCTCCAAGGAGCTAGAGGAGTCTTGTCTGTAATGTGACATCACAGAATTGGTGGAAGCCACCGATGCAGCCAGGTTCTGACGAGTGTGGTGAGCATGTGGGTTGTGCAAAGACAAGTGTGAGGTAGTGGAGGATGAGCGGGAGATAGTTGGCGAAGGAGAAACCAGAGCCGACTTGGGGCTCGATTTGATGCTGGTGGAACCAGATGCATTGGCAGCGGCAGCGGCAGCCTGTTGCTTGGCCAAGTACTTTCTCATCTTCGACAGCTTGATCAAGTCCTCCTTGATTGGTTCCAAGAAAGAAGCCAATTGAGCGCACATCTCTTCGTTGGTGACACGCATGCCCCAGTTCAAGAGGTAAAGCAACTGGCGCTCCATGAGGTTCACGTCTTTGACGGAAAAGAGACCGTCAGTGTACTTAGCCCAGTGAACGTTCTTTGGAGAACAGTCATTGTGGAACTTGGAAGCCAAGATAAGACAACTCAAAAAGATACGGTGTCTGGTGCAAGGCAAGCCCTGAGCGTTCTTTGGAAGCTTGTGCTTCAATCTGTCCAAGTACACCAAGGTGGTCATCAAGGTACCAGTGTAGACATTGGTGTATCTGACCAACTTGTTGATGAAGGTCATGAGGGAAGGCAATGGCTTACCGCTATGGGCAGTCTTGCCATCTCTGTCGTCCAGACATGGGAGCACCTGTAAAGTGGTGACAACCAACTTGTGGATCATGTTCTGGGACACAGGCTGGTTGACAAAGATGTTCAATGCTTTCAAGTCAATTGAGGAAACCATTATGTAATATGAAGAGGTGTATTGGATAAAGAAGACTGGAAAGACGAATGATGAAAAAGGAAAATTGGAAATCTGGGAGTGGCACTGTCACATCTTTATATCTCCAGGCATTCCAAGCCGCCGCCGCTCATTATGGGGCCCCTACGGGTCTGTCTGTAACTTCGCGACGCACTAAAATGTTTTGGAGTGAACATTTCGTGTTTCACTCCTGTTCGGCACGAATTCGCGACACCTCTTTTTGGCGCAGATGAGGACCTAACTTCTTCTTTTTTTTTTTTTTTTGTCCTGCCTTTCCTGTCCCCTGCCCTGCCTTCTTCAATGGTCCTCCTTCGACACCAGAAAACTCGCCCAGCCCGCGATCTGGACCATACCTTCAGGAGGCTAAGGTCAATCCTAGGTAACGGTAACGGTAAGTTCCACACATCCACTCGTCAATACTCAATTCTTACACGGGCCCGTCCGACGTCGTCTTCGTTAATCACATCTCTCATATTTTTTTTTCTTTTTATTTTTATTTCTGTGCTTCTAATGCCCCCATCGTCTCCACAATTCTCGGCTCCTGCCACTCTCAAACCTGGCCCTCGCCGAGTCTCAAGGTACCGTAGAGGTCTGGTGCGCACTGTGCCTGCGGTCCAGGCCGAAGGCTCAGAAAATCTTCTTTTTCTTCTTTTCTTTTTTTATTTTTTTTTGCACCCATTCCTGGGTCTTGTAGAATGCTCTGAAGCCTCCCCCTGAATATCCATTATTCCTCAAATCATAGGGATCTTCCACTAAGTGTTCCTATTCTGGCTAGTCCTTTTACCGTTAATGGATTATTTTTACCTGGAAGGTCATCCAGTGGCAGGGTTAGCATTTCGAAACAATCTGCGCGGATTTGAAAAATATCGTCAATCAAACGTCTCACCAGTGCCATTGCCAGCCTGAAAGAGGCAGCCAGGTGAAATCGGTAAAAATAGATCCCTACTATCTGAGACAACTAGACTTGCTACCCCCCTTTTGCAATTTGCCAAGGTGTTTCAATTTGTGCTAGTCTTGATTTCCACAAAACTGGGGGGTTCCTACGATTTCCACTTGTGGCCTAGATTACTTACTCCATGTTCCTGGCTTGTGCGCCTGGCGCCTGAAAAAAAAAAAAAATACACGGTTTTCGAAGAATTCGTTTTTTTCATGCGAGCCAGACGCACCATAACTTTTAGCCGGTAGAGCCAAAATAGTGGCTCTGCGCCAACGACGCCAACGACGCCAACCATTTATGCTCAAAGGAGTAAATATCCGTCGCGTAGGCCTTTTTTGACAGCTTCTCTTTCCATTTCAATATGTGCACCCGCCGAGCTTCCTGTTTACTCTTGGCTGTGTGTCTCTAATTACTCGCGTCCTGACCGCGTTACTTCGCGTTGAGGACCAGGAAGAATGCCTGTAATTATTCTCTTTTTGGTTTTCAACATTGTGGAATTACATTTTTTTTCAACTTTAGAACGTTGATCGGCTAAAAAGGGTGTAGACATGGAAATGGTGTGGCTGTCGTCTCTACACGGTGGTTTTCACAAGCATTCACGATGCTAAGAACCGTCTACATCAGCCCACTAGTTTTCACGAGACGAACCCTTGCCATAGCATTGATTCCTGGTTCTCGTGATGACGTGGATCAAAGAGACATTCTTCGTGTCATACTAAAGTAACCTTAATGTAAGGGCTCCTGAGGTCGCAGCTCTAAAGAGGTTAACCTTAACCTACCCCTGGATTGGAGGTATGTTAAAGCAGACAAAAATTGGCTCCTTTAGTACACAGAAGACATACTGGAATGTCTACCACCCCTTGACGCTCTCAAAACTACACGAAACTACCTTTGGGATCGGCAATCACTTCGAGAAGTGGTGCCTGATTCTCATTAATTTGTTCTTAAGAAGTTCGTCTTGATGTTAGTTGAAAAGTTTTCAAATGTGAAAGGATACTATCAGAAATTTGGGTATACTGGGTCGATCATTAATTGAGTACTCTGACTGGTGCACAGCGTTTTGTCTTCATATAGATCCTTTTAAAGGTTTTAAAACATACATTATGAAAATGTCATATCATATTCGGCTATGGTAGTAGTCGTTGTTCTTTTTTTTTTCATCCTCCATCGCACTTAAATCCAACGATTGTTGTACCGGGTAAGTCTGTAATATGTGCAGGCGAGGAGGGCTACAGTCCTTCCCGGAGATCCAACCCGATTTGGAAGGCATCAACATAAACCGACTTTAGAAATAGATCCGAGCGGTTTCTTCACAATTGCGGCTTCGAGAACATATCTAGATATGCATCGACTTCGCCTGTTCCGTCAAACAATGGTGTAAGTGAACTTCCGTAGTTCGGTGACGACATTCCCCACTGATTGTCTGAAAAATTCATCTGATCGAACGTAGGTGCTTCATTCGCCTGGGAGTCATACTTCATAAAACCGATTTGTCTCCATAAGTTATCAATATCCACATCCTCGTCTGGGCGGAAGTCATCAATGTCAATTGCGTCGTTCGTGGCAAATGATTGCACCGGTTGCTGGGACTCAGCGGGGCCGTTCAGTGTATTGGCTGAGTTGAGAGTCAATGGATCAATATCGGGGACATTGAAAGTCTCTTCATCCCCACCCTTTTTCTCGGTATCTTCTTTGATGACATCTTTGAGCTTCCAGAGCGTCGTATCTGCAATCTCAAGAAGTTCTTCGATTCTTTGTGTCGTAAAATCGGTCATGAGCCTGTCTGAATTGCAATTGTTAAGAATGTAGTCACCCACTGCTTCAGACTGGAATACATCAATGATGAACGTATGGGCCTTGCAAACTCTCCAAGCATAATAATATCTGTGACTAAGCTTTGAAAGACAAGCCGTACCAAACTTGATGAACTTCTCAAGAATCTTCAAAAGCTTGCAAAGCTTAGCGTATCTCATCTTGTATTCAAACGACGTCAGGATATTCCTGTTGTGAAGAACAGGATCAGACTTCAAATAGGCCACAGCACAACTCATTCGTAAGAAAATGGAAATGTTTAGCTGGTTGGATTTGTGAAGGAATAATTCAATAGACGGGGTCAAAAAGAGATCTGGTAATGTGCTCTTTGAATCAAAAGTCTTTGACTTATCTTTTATAAGATCAAGAATCTCAGGGAGCATTTCTCCACACGCAATCGAAAGATACTTCTTCATGTAAAAGAAAGCCAAATTGTGATTGCCATTTCTCTCATAATTAAGGAAGAAATGGAAAAACAATGAAAGGAGGAGGTTCTTGAGATTCAAGTAGGTCTTGCACTTCATGCTCTTAGCAAATGAAAATTCGTTCTTGCCGAGTGGAGTCTTTGAGTAGTCCGTCAAGGATCCCAAGGCTTGTTGTATGCTTACCTCAAAGTCAGAAATCAAAGCTGTTGCATCACTCATTTTCAAACAATTCCTAATGGAGCAGATCTTGTTCAAGAAAGACTTGAGTTTGTCAAGGAAAGGACCCATGCCCGCTAAGGTATCACAAAGATCTCTTTCCAAGTTTGCGTCCAAGACGTTTGAATTTCCCGGTCTGTAGTATGGAAGACGGACATCATTAAAACCGTTATCAATTAGCATAGGAAATCCAAACTGGTACGCCTGGGTCAAGTCAGCAAGTTTGATAAAAAACCAAAGCTTTCTGGTGATATTGTTCATCTTAGCATCATTGCACACGTCGTCAAAGTTGCCTGGCTCTCTATTGAGCCCCATACAATAAGCAACCAGGACACACATAGAAGGTAGTACGTGGGACACACCGCCGTCATAGCCATCGCCATGTTCGGGCGCGAACTGATAGTAGACCCTCAAAAGGGCCATATATTGCAAGACAGTCATATTAGTTCTTTTGAATAAATCAAACTGGTCAATGCATACCTGTGATAAATTAATGACATCTAATGCAATTGGGTTTTGGAGAATGTATTTCAATTCAGCCAAGGGAGAGTCATCAGAAGCGTTCAACACTTTCTCATTCTCTGATTTGATGTTTGAAAATGCAGACAAATAGGCGAAACGGATTACAATCAACACAATTGCGATTGTAGCCAAATCGACTTGTTTTTCTAAGGCAATATGCTGAATGCGTTCATCGTCGTACACCTCTGCGCCGAGCATCCTTTTGACTTCCGTTCGGAACCATGTCTCATCAATGATGGGGATAAAAGGATAGACACAGGTAAAGAAACGGTTAATTAATATCCAAAGAGCCTTGCGAGTGGGAAGAAGTAATTTGATCTTTTCCACGAGGTGAGTCTTCTGATCAAGCTCACCTTCAAACATTGTGAGACCCAAAGAAAGGGCATGTTTGTTCATTTGGATTTTCAAGTTACTTGCGGGAGTACCATTGGCATCGTTAGCGAAAGGAGCCACGTCGCTGTCGCCTTCTCGGTCTAATGCCTTCTTCCGGAAATCGGCATCCACCAGTTCCCCAGGCCCGGTATAGGGCTTTGGGCGAGTGTAAGCCAGAGGTGTCTGCGCAGTTGGTCTCGTGGTCTTGATGTACTCAAACAAGAGATTGAGTACCTTATCCTTCTTCATAAATGCAAGCCAGGCAAACGGTCCAAAGTTTTGTCTTCTTAGCGCATCCTTAACGTGCATAGGACTGTAGTTTTCATAGAGATCTATGAGCTCGTTCGGATCATTCATGTTGTAGGGATTAATGCCGACTAAAAGCGGATTGGCAGTGTCCGTGCTAGTAGGAGGACCACGAGCAAGGTTGTTTCTAAAGGCAACAAAGTCTGGTGCACTTTCGTGTGGAAGCGGGAATACCGTTGGTGAATCCAGACTCAGTCCAGAATCAAGCTTATCTTCAAGCTGTCGTATCTTCAGTTTGAGTCGCTCCATATCGCTCATCAAGACCACATTCTCAGTTCCCAGTGACCGATCGCTCAGTTGGTCAGGACCCGTGCTCGGATTAAACAAAGCAGGCAGACTCTGTTCGTATCCAGCAGGTACCGAAGACATTCCAGGGCGCATCTGCTGTTGGGGCATTGCTTGAGGCGGATGCATGGACCGTAGAGGCAGCGGGTTGGACTGTTGGCTACGGCCAGAGTCAAAACTGCCTTCCATTGAACCGGCTGAGTTGGCAGTATCATAGCTTTGTGTATCGCTTCCTGACAGGGTCAGCTTGGAATATGTCGTTTCTCTGGAGCTTTCCTTGGACCCTGGATTAGTGTTTGGACCAGTCGCAAGGAAGGTCCTGAAAACACCCACAGAACCCTGTTGCAAATTGGGAGGACCTGCTGCTGATACAGATTCACCATAGGAGCAGTCATTAGGACGGTTATGCTGAACACATGTGGAACATGGGTACTTTCGATCGCATTTGACTTTTCTTTTACGGCATTGGTCGCATGAAAGCGTAATCCTAGACCGCTTTTTAGATATTCCGTTGTTGTGTGATTGATAAGCTTGGACCATATTGGATTCAAGAAAAGAATAGAATAAAAAAAAAGACTATCTGAAAGCGATACCGGGTGCCTATATGTCCATGTCCTTGAGAATGGAAGATGTATTATACTGTATAGTGTATAAGGTCAGTTAGCTATGTGGGGCTTCATCACCGTGCGCCCTTGCATCTGGACGCTTCGTGCCCAACCTTAATCGGACAATTAACATTCAAACAATGAATTCGACCGAGGTCAAGAAATACATGCTCTGATCATACGCCCATTACTGCATCGAGGTCGCCGTAGAGTTCAAAAAGTTTCAAAAGCTCCTCATTTCCAATCATGGACTGTTCATCAAAGGCCTGCTTCTCAAAATCTCTGTACATGTGCTTTTCCTGCAACACTCCATAAGTATTCACCGTGTTGCGGTTGGCATACATGGTTCGATTTGCCAACATTGCGTCAAAAGGTTCTTCTCCATTGTCTTCTTTTTCTGCCTCTACGGCAGCTGCGCCCGTTTTAGGCCTCGTTTTTTGTCTCCGAATCAGCTCGACTTTAGCTAGACGGAATTCTTCACACAACTTACATAAGCTTTGAAGCTCGACAATCGACAAAAATTGAAGCAAGTTTGTGCCATCGTGGAAATACTTCTTGTGGTTGACCATGCCTTCGAACAATTTGTCTGGATTTTCCATGCATTGTTTGAGAACAAAGTAAGCCATGACATAGATCTTGTACGAATTGATGTATGTCTTGCTAAGGGTCCAGAAATTGCCGACAAATAGTTCCGCTTCGATCATCGCTATTGTAAACAAGGAATCCGTCACTTCGCTCCGTGCCACTAGTTCCAGATCGTCATCTTCCGAGTTGTTGGCCAACGGGTTGGCCATCTTACTGAACTGCTGTACAACCAACGCTCTTTTGTAATTGATGAGTCGAATGAAGAATGACGTAACGAAATTGTGTGTCTTGATTAACGATCTCTCAATACCTGAAGTCAAGATAAAGTCATAATGTCGTCCGAAAAGCTCTTGTGAATTGTCAAGAGCATATGACATAATGTACACTAGCTGCACAACACTTCGGATGAAAATCTTGAAGAGCTCGATTCCTGCGGTAATCTCAGCACTAGCATCCTTGTCAAGTTTCTCTTCATAATGGATCACGACTAGATAGTAAAGACAAGAAAGACTCGCTCTCAAATGAAGGAAGGTCAAGAACCGACTCACTTTCAATAAGCACTCTTCTCTCTTCTTCTTGTCGCTTGCATCCAGTCCGTCGCCGTGTTGGGGTGCTGGACTACAGATGTAATCTCTGAAGAAGTCTTGCCCAAAAAGGGAGAGGAACATCCCTTCTAAGTAACTTGTTTCCCGTAAGACATCAATTACCTTCGGTTTGTCGTGTAGATTAGTAAGTTTGTTCAACACCCGACGGTACGAATTACAAATGTCTTGCGTTCTGTGAAAGAGCTCCTCACGTTCGCTTGAGTGCTTATCAAATTTCGGATTCTCGACATCGCTTATCTCGATACTAGGGATCTTAAGGGGTGTACCGCAAAGCATGGCTCCCATTGCATCAGCGTTGACAATGAAATACCAAAGCGATCTCCAAGTGTTGACAAAGTCTGCCTTTTTGGAGATACTGTGTATGCTGTCGTAGTTGACAGGATCTCTATTGAGCCCAATCGATAATGCATGGTTAACAATAGATCCGAAGAGTAGCTGGGAGTCAGCTCCACTTATTCCGAGACAATCGTTAGGAGCCACAGAACGGTAGAAATATAAAAGCGTCAAACTTTGCACGATTTTGAATGTCGATCTTGTTTGAATCTTTTCTTCTGATATGCATAGGTTGATGATACTCAAGTAATGGTCAGACTTAAACCGCGTAATATCTTTTATCAAATGCTTCTCTTCTTTGGTGAAGACAATATCAGTCTCATCAGTTGGGATTAATGACATGTAACCTAGTCTCACGATGAGCAAAAGTTGAGCAGTCAAATTCAAGTCTTGTTCGTCTCGAATAAAGAACAGCTTGTAGTAGCCGTCACCAAAATCAGGGAACCCGCCGCCGAATAAGGAACGAACCTCTGACATGAACGTATGTTCATGAAGAATAGGCACAAAACTAGCAACAAATTTGAAGTAGCGACTCACAGCATTGTAAAGTGATCGCTTGTTGGGGAGAACACTGATGACTTGACCCTGAACAAACTCGTAATAATTCAGTTTTGCCCCCGACAAACTTTGGATGGAGACGATCCCGGGGAGTTCAGAATATGGATTAGGAAAAGGCAAAGAATTGTTGGTCTCGTCAGCCTTAATTTTAGTAGTAAGAAGAGCGCCTCCACTAAGTAAATCGGTTTCATCTTCAGAGTTTCGTTCTTCAAGTGTATAATTTCTATCAAACGGTTGGTCTGATTGCTCTGAACGCGACGTTTCATCCATGCTTGTTGCACCGCTGATGGCCGAGGCAGGTGAACTCTTGTCTCCAGAGACAGGTTTCTTACGCCTTATGAATTGAGCAAACTCGTCGCTCTTGAAAATTTCGATACTGAAACTTCTGATGAGCTTGATGAAAGGATCACTTTTGGTAAGACCAACATAGGAGAGTGGACCTTGTTGTTGCCAGAGCTCCCCTTCAACCAACAAAGAGTTTGTTGCCGCTGAGAAAGAATCCATAGTATCCTCCAATTCAATCTGAAGTATGTTAGAGCCAATCGAAATGGAGACGTACTCTGGAGATGAAGAGTCCTCCTCGGCAAAAGTCTCCTTCTTTGGTGACTTTTCTTGCTGTGATGTACTTGACGGCAAAGAAGTCTTTTCCTTGTGCGGTGACGTAGCCGATCTTTCAGTCATCGAAGTATTTGATCTCGATGTCATAGTGATAGACATTGCTTGGTTAGATTCTGCTGGTTTAGTTGAGCCGCTTGTAGTGGCAAGCATCGTTACTGGAGCTAAAGGAGGCGTAGCCGGAACCTTGCGTTTCTTCAGACTTACCAGTGGTGGGCCAGACATGCCTGAGATCGAAGGCGCCGAACTTCCCATAGAATCAGTTCGAGAAAGAGCGTGATTCTTCGGACTGCCGATTGGCACAGCTCCAGGAAAGCCCTGCGGTAGAGGTAAAGAGCCTCTTGAGCCGAGAGATCCATGAGAGCTTTGAGACTCATGGGATCGAGTAGGAGCAGGTGCTCTGATGATATCCGAATTATAACCTACCAGAGGTGGACCTTGTATCTGCAGAGAACCAGATACCGATTCCTGTGGAGGAAGAGATTGCTGGTAGGTTTGCTGAGCCTGAAACTGTTCCTGCTGCTGAACAGGTTGTGGTTGGGTTTGAAAAGGTTCAGGCTGAGGGCCCTCATTCAGGGGAACAGACAGCATAAAGCGAGGTTGTGGATCAGAAGGTGGAGGGTTACTAATCATTCGAGGCAGCAGGGTTGACGAAGGGTCGCTTCCCATGTAATGATGCTGCTGGTGATGAGAGGCCCATAACGGAGACTGTGGATGATGGTGAGGAGGAGGTAGCAGGGGCAGTTGATAGTTTACCTGCGGGCTCTTATGGTAAGTGTGGTTTTGGATATGATGATTATTCTGGCCTTGGATGGAATGATCGTGGTTGGAAGGTTGTGGTTGTGGTTGATACTGTGTTGGGGCCAGGCCACCCAGAGGCGTTAAAACAGGCCCAACAGGGAGGAAAGTGGTTGTATTTTGTTGAGTAACCGGCGGATCATCTTCATAACAACATAAGTGGGCAATAGATTTCTTCTTACAGGTGCCACAGACCGGTTTAACCCTGTCACAACGAGACTTTCGTTTGCGGCACACTGAGCACGATACTGGCACTCTAAAGCGCTTTGAGTATCTCGAGTCGCTCATCAGCTAAGGAAGGGAGCGAAACAAAACCTGGGAACTTAAAAAACGTATGCAATAAAAAGAAACAGGCTGGAAGTAGGAAAAAAGAAGGAATTCACTCGAAGCAATGCATTTGTAGTGGGCCTTTAGAGGGTGATGGAAAATCTGGGGTGGGGAGGGGACAGTGGAGGAAGACCCCGGTGGGACGCTGGCTGCAGTCCGTCGCTTCGAAGTAAGCGGTATTTTGCAACCCCATCGCACTCCATCGCCAAAGACATTTGGACAATCCCAAGAAAGAACCTCCTAAATAAAAAAAGCAATCTCTATCCATCTACTGCCTACTCGCTCAAAACACCTGGTCCTCTCTTCGTCTTTCATCCCTTCCCTTCACTTCCACCCAACCCAAGCTTCTGTTCGGCCCAACCTGACTCCGAGTATGCCCCACAAATGCAGAGGGCACAATCTGGGTCGCAGTGCGGGACAATGTAGGAATTGGGGGACGAGGCCTCGTAGTGAGCCACAAACATCAGGTAGGCTTTTTGTCTTCAAGAAGGTATTGCATGGTTTACTAAATTTGGCGGGGACTCTGATTTTCCACGGACATTCAGCCACTTCTCGCCTCGAGCTCCAAATACGTCATGGCCCATGCTGCTCCTTGTTGGCGCTTAAAGGGATAGGGCGCTTTCCTATTTTGCGCAAATTGTAGACACCGAGAGGAGCTTGCGTGAAGGAAGATACAGACACTGGCTTCCCTGGGACCCCTCGCGACAACCCTCTTTGATGGTAGGGGAGGGATGTGATTTGCCAGTTTATGGAGTCCGACTTTTGTAACTGGGTCGTTCGTATTATTATTTGTTTGTTGACTTGGCTAGCATGGTTTGTTCCTTGTTCTTCCCCACTGCATCGGCCTGGCACCCCTGGACCAGTTCTTGGTCGCTTGGGTTTATAGGAAGTCTGTCTTTGTTAGGGCTCCATGCGCTCAATGGCACAATGAATGGTGAAACCACTACAATGGCAACGCCGCTTCGCCAACCCATACGAGCTCGACCACTGACCGAGGTATGGATATCGTAGAGGCGGCTGAACGGCGGTAGTGTTGGAAGGGCTTAGAGAGACGGGTCTGGGCGAGAAATGGGTGCCTGTCTGCGTTGTTTGTAGTAGAGATTCGGGTAGATACGGGAGTCAGAAGAGGAAAAATGCATTCTAGGGCGCCACAACGGGTATGGTGTTTCAGAGGTATTATTGGGTATTCTTTGACGAAACAATGTCTGAGGGATTGTCAAGGGCATACTGGTGTGAGACAGGGACAAGACGATACTATGGTAGGTCAATGAATAAGGTGATTTGAAAATGCCAAAACCAAAAAAAAAAAAAAAAAAAAAAAACAAAGATGTCATAAATTTGGATTCTATCCTTTCTCTTAGTTGATTCTTTCTTAGCTTTACCATATTCGTCTCCCTCTGCCTCTATAATGTAGCTCAACGCTCTCTTCTCTTGCTCCAGTCTCTTGATGTGCGCGCTTCGCTACATCGTGTAAATAACGCGCACGCGTAACTTATCTCTTGATCACCAATGGACGACTATAGAGATGACGAAGAGTTGGACGATTTTATCGTTTCGGAAGGGGAAGGAAACGATAAGGGTGAGACTCAGAAACAGCCTGAGAGCCCCAAGTCTCCTGAACTAGATCGTATTGGTGACTTGACTTCTTCCTTGAAGGTACATGAATCTTATACTTCCAAAGTCCTAAGAGCTCATATTTCAGTCTTGGTATCTGCTTTAGGTGGCCCAGACCACTCTACAGATGATGGTCTATATAAATTGGGTCACGATGCTTTGGCTTGTTTGAAAGATATCAAACGTTGGCTCAGAAGCGTTGACGAGAAGAATGGGTCCTTCGATGTCGCCTTGGCTTGTTCCGATTGTGGCCTTGTTACAAATGATTTGACCGTTATCCTTTGCCAGTGGTTTAAGCCTTCCGGAAAGCTCAAGAAAACCAAATCTGTTGAGAAGATCATGTTATCTTCTCTAGAACTTTTGGTCTTGCTCACTTGGCCTATAGACGTGAACCGCAAGACTCTTTTGAAAGATTACACTGCCAGAACTAATACCAAACGCGCTCAGTTGGTTTACAAGCATCACATTCTCAATTATAAACTGGGTCTCACCCTCAAGGCTGTTATTAGTCTCGGTTTAACTGCTCTCACGACGCCTAAAGAAGACAGAGAACCTAGAGACGTCAACATTTTGCGTCTCATTCTATTCTTCATTCGGAATATACTTTACATCGAACCATTACCTCCATCAAAAGCCCCCAAGGGCTTCACTAATTCTGCTGAATTACCAAATGGTATGAGTGAGGATGACATCAGCACCGGCTCGGTACTTGCAGCATTCGAGAAGCACAAAGTTCTCCTTTTCCTTACATCTATCGCACATTCCGTTGAATCGGATCTCACAGATGAATCTTTTGGTCAAGTCGTCATGGAATGCTTATCTCTTATAACTAAGGGAGTTGGTCCAAGCGTCTTGTTTCATCAACCACAAAGACGCGGTAACCCATCTAACCCACTGCAGTCGGCCACAGAAGTTGCTCCTGCTTCAAGTGCTGCTGGACTTCACCTTGAAGACCTCTTGAATGAAGAAGATAGGCGAAAGAAAGTACAAAGAAACTCTATTTCTACCAGGCATGGTAGGTTCGGAACGCTTCTATCGATCAGAACTCCAGATGACTCCGGTTACTACACTGTTTCAGGCCAAGAGGCTTTATCAAGTACTCACACAACCTTGGATAAGCTTGACAAGACTAAGAAATGGCATAAAATGGCTACGTTCAAATATGATTCGAACGATTATCTCAAGAAACGTCCCGTTCACTTGAATCTATCCAGTCAGTTGATTTTAAAGCGTTTCGTGAATGAACTCTTGGTTAGTGGATGCTTCAATATCCTTCTTCGTTTTGTCGGCCAAACTTTGACGAGCGCATCGAATGAAAGTGCGCTTGGAAGAGCTGGTATTCTTGATGTCATCGACGGTCATGATTTAGCATCCTACTTCATGACCCTTGCGTGGTTTCTTCAGTACAAGCGTGAGCGTCATGCTTATTACATTGGGAATAACCAAACCCCGCTTGATGACGAAGATGGCCTTGATTATGGGTCGGTTGGTGAAGCACTCAATGAAGTCAATTTCATCTTGTTGATTTCGTATTTTCGATCTGCTTTTGATGGTAAGGACCATGATTCCCTTCACGTGGCTATGATTTGTTTCCGGGAAATGCTTCTTATTTCTCATACCATCTTTACAAAAGCTCGAAGTGAAAAGGAAATTGAACTTGCTTCCGAGGATGATGTTAATGAAGACCGTGAATTGGCAGAGGGAATTATTAGAAAGCTCTTTTCTCAAAAGCAATTTCTTGATGTTGTCATTAATATCCCCAAGCAGGCATCGAAGCATTCTCCTGAATATTTGAAGGTTGTGGTATCCATTGTTCACATCTTGCTCAAGTGTTTCGAGAGTTTAGCTAATGAAGATGTCAAGTTATTTATCAAGACACGCCGAAAGATGAGCAAGCTAGGTCGGAATGGCGGCCTTAATCGGGATATGGACAAACAGCATTGGCATCTTATTGACAAGGACTCGGACGATGAGGATGATGAAGCAGAAATTAAGTACATCACTCAGGAGAGGAAGCTTGATTTTAAAAACACTGAAGTGAAATTCTTCCACGCTGATACTGTTTCAACGCACATCCAGTACTTATCAAAATTCGAAGATCTCTCTCGAGAGGAGATAAAGAAGGGTATATCCTATTTCCATCGATTGTTTGTTGTCAGGAAGGATTTCTCGTCGTTGTACAGACTTGACTTCATGAACATCATTTACCGTTTGAGGCTGTTTCTACCGAAAGGCTCGAGCATAAGGAAGCATGTCGAAGAATTCATCGTTTACTTCATGAAGAAGTTTAAGACTGCCTTCGAAAGATTTCCTGTTCCGGTTGAGATAATGTTTCCTCGCTTTGAAAACTTGGATCTTAAAAGTTATCTCAGTACGGGTGACCTTGACTTGTCCTCCAGCAAATCGTCATCGTCGACTGGGACTGCCAATCGGTCTAGTTATTTTGACGATGACGCCCCGCAGCCAAAGGAAGCTCCTCTTCTTGAATTTATTGACAACAATAAATCCCTTGATGAAAAGATTTCCATTCTTGTCTACCACATGATGAAGAAGAATAATGCTTCAAAAGTCTTTGACTTCGTTACTCGGGAATTGAACAGGCTTGCAAACCTCAAGAATCAGAACTTGCAAAATCTTATGCTCAAGCTCACGTTGGCCAACAGAAGACTCGTCATCAACGATTCTTACCTCAGACTACTTCTTGAGTCTATCGGCTTTGAACTTGCATTCGTTCAAAATGATGAAACTGTCCTCAAGCCAGAAATATCCGCGGCTCAGCTCCTCGAAGCTGAAGATCTGATTAAGAAATGGGTACGTTTCCACAAGGGCAACACCGGAGATCTTGAGCCATACCTTGACCAAACACGTAAGACGCTCTTCAGTGAAGAAGAATTACGTTTTGGTGCACAAGCATACTCCAACTTAAGGATCGGTGCACCGTACGATGAGCTGGTCGCTGCTAGTTTACAATTGGATGATGGACAAGTTAAAAAGCTTATTGGTTTAGCGAAAAGAAAAGAGTTTGACGAGGCCTACCAATTGAACCGTTATGCTGAAGATAATGACTATAACCCTGAGAACGGAAATTACGAAACAGATCAAGAGGCTGAACAGGATGAGGAGGAACCTACAAATTCTGTTAAACCAAGAAAAAGACGGACAAAGAAGTTAATGAGTTTGGATGACGAACTGGACGATGAATCTCCCAAGAGCCGTTCCAAAGCACGCCGCCGGCGTAGGGTTGCCCCTGATCTTGGTATTGACTCCGACAATGAGCCAACTATTAGTAAATCTGCTGAGATAGTGAACGACTCTGATGACGATTCTGATGACGAAAGAGTCCAGACCTTTTTCGATCGTGAAGAGAAACTTAGACAGCTTATTCAGGAAACTGGTGGTGTTCTTCAGAAGGAGCAGCTTGAAATATTCAAGCAGTCATGGGAAAAAATTGTCTCTGCTGGATCTGGCTCTCAAGTGAAAGAAGCTATTAAATCAGCTAACAAGCTATTTGTCGAGGAGGAAGATGATGAAGAACCTTCCATATCACAGGTTGATACCCCCTTACTTCTGCTAATGGAGATGCGAGCGAAGCAGTCGACAGCTACTCTACATCTAGAAAGAGATTATCGTTTGGGGAAGATGAAGACCAAGAAGAAGTATACGCGAGGGAGAACGCTAGAAGTACGAAAAGAAGAGCTTTGATTTCTGATGAGGATAGTGATTAAATTGCACGATGAAAGCGATTTTGCCTGTTTACGCCACCTCGCAGTGTGATCCACTGTCGTCGGAATTTAAGCCTGTGTGGATAGTCATGATCGAGCTGATGATCATTACAGCAAAACCAAAAACTGTACATGCGATGCTGGGGAACACTTTTTTAGATAGAACTTGATCTTTTCCTTTTTATCGGCGTTCCTAAAGTCAAGCCTATCGTATGATAATTTTAAATAGCATAATGGAGGAATGATATATGCCATGAGTGATGCAGATGTGGCTCCTATAAGTTCCAATATCATACCCAAATTGCATGTAAATAATGCCACTGACATAGAGCTGAATACAAGAACTGTCGTGATGATAAAATGCTGCCTATCGGATAACTCGAGATGTGCTGTACTTCCGTTGGATTCCGGGTCACTTTTGCTGGCTAACACGATGTCCTTGAGGACATCCCTTACGACAAAAAGTTCTAAAGGAAATGTAGTCAACATATTCAAGCCAAAGCAAAATCTAGCTATGTTGATCCAAGTGTCATCACTTTTAAAGTTATTAAGAACATTTCCCTTAGTATTGTCACCAAAATTTAATAAACCTGATAAACCCATAAGAAGACAGAAACACATAGAAATCCCACATGCCCAGTGAGTTAACTTAGCAAACTTTCCAACCGTTGCATCCTTGAGCGAATTGTAAATGAAGATCGTGTTATGGTGGCAGACAAGTGCAAATGAAATGACCGAAATACCCTGAAAGATATTCACGCTGAAAAACCATTCCCCCTTTGACAACGAAGATTTGAGAGAGGAGTCTGCCATCGGTCCACGAACAACGGTAACGACCACAATGATCAACATTCCCAACAAGGCGAAACCAGATGCTTTTGCAAGCTTCGAAATATCTCTGTTAAGTGACAAAGGGTATGAAATGCAAGCCGTAAAAATAGTAATGATAACGTTACGGCCGAACATCCAGCCGATGATAGAAGTATCAGGATCTGTCCATGAATTAGGAAGCGCAGATTTGAGGACATGAGGGATGGTATCACCAATAATGACACAGAAAGCCATACAGCCACCATAGGCGAACGAACTGATCGAGAAAAGCAAAAGTATCTTGCCCCACTTGCCGTAGCAGAAGTATACCGTGTCCTGGTATGAACGTGTTTGAGATAGCTGTGCATTCACGACAATCAACCTGAGAGTCCAATCGATAAGAACAGTCAAAAATATCATCACAAGGACACCGCCTAGCACGCCACTATTCTTAAACGCAAACGGTTGTCCAATGATACCCGCACCCAAGATAGAATTGGCCATGTTCATGAACGCCATTTTCATATTGGAAGTCCCGCTTCCTTCTTGATCTATCGATGCTGCTTCTAAGTCCTGCTCTTGCTGTATACTATTTTCGAAATCGAGCGATTCTATGTCAGCAAGATCTTGTAGTGGGATATCTTGGTGTATGTCGTCATCACCACCAAAGTGTTCTTGGGGTTTATGTGCTTCCTGAGGCAACAGCACATACTTATTCGGTTGCAGCATGATTAATTTTCTCTAAAACCAAATATAATACGCCGTAGTCAGCCCTCCAAGAAGTTCCTTTTTAAAGGTTTACGTAGCTTCGTAGTATTTTTCTCGACAAAACTGTATCTAACCGATTTGGAAATTAAGCTGATTGTCAATCAGTTGCAGAATCGACGCGAATTATATGAATATTTCTCAGGCAGGGTCTGTTAGAGAAAAATATAAACTCCCTATAAAAATCATAAAAATTGGAAAGTTGAATAATTTCATATCATTTCCAACCGTCCGACTATTCTCCATCATAATACATTCCTTTTTGTAGGAGAAGAAGAAATTTGCTTTCATTACCTTGCTTGTGCATGTTTAACCCCAGACTGATACCCATCGGGTGTGCACAGATTTGAGAAGGTCTTCACTAGAGGCTACTACAAGCTTTATTACAGAATATGGCCGGATCACAAGATAGAAGGAAGCCTTTTAAGGGCAAAAAGTTCCATAAGGATCTTAGAGATTATAAGAATCAAGAAATCAAAAGATCTCTTGTTCATAGAGCCCGTTTAAGAAAGCAGTACTTCAAGCTCCTTGAAGAAGAGGGAGAAGCTGCCCCAAGACCTGAAGATTCCGAGAACAGAGATGGCCTGAGTGACGGCAGCGAGGAGGAAAACTCCGATTCTGATGAAGGATCCGATACTCCAAGAGAAAACTCATCTTCAGTGAAACACAAGGCTCCATTACCACCCCAAAAGGCACCTCCAAAAGTTGAACCAAAGAAAAAACCAATGAACTTCACAGAAAGAGCTAAGGTTGCCAAAGAAAGAAAAGAACATCAAAGAGAGGAGAAACTAAGGCGAGTCCAAGAAAGGATACGTAACATTGAACAAAAACAAAAGGAAAGAGAGAGGAGGAAAGAAAGCCTATCGAGAAGAACCAAATCTGGTCAACCTGTTATGGGACCAAAGATCAACAATTTATTGGATAAGATTAAGAACAATCAATAGAGTCATCTGCTATTTGCATGTTAATATATACACATTATAGTTATCTAAAGGGAGAAGCTTCTTCTGATGTTACTGAATAACATGAAGATATCGTAGAAGAATAATGCGCTTCTTCTTCTTTCGTAGGCAAGCCAACTTGTAAGACGGTGATACATCCAGTTTAATGAGTATGTCTTGTAGGTATTATTGTCTTTTTCCTTGCTCTCATCGTACACCACTCTGGCACAATAGTTGGCCAAAATCAAAAAGGTTCTCTCAGGACCCAAAGGATTGTCCAAATTTTCATCCAAATTTCTTGTCAAGTCATTCGTCTTCAAAATCAAGAGCACCATACGGGGCATATTACTCAAAATATCCATCAAGTCTTCAAGGACGCCCTCTTCAGAATGCAATTGATGTTGCATGTTCTTGACCTCCTCCGAGTCTCTTGATTTGGAGATATCGTAGTTTAAAGCGGTATCAGGGTCCCTTCCAGTAATTGCTGCTGCAAAGATTTGAAACTTTCTATGACCTTTCACATACGCTACTTTCTCGGCGTAGTGCTTCATTTCAGGAATATTATTGTCCAAGATTGCCAACCACAAATGGGCATAATCCCGTTTTAATTGAAGGGGAATATAGCGGTAAAGGCCATGGTCGTATAAAACGATTTCGAAATTACGGCCACTTCCACTTTCGGATTTGGGAACCTTTCTAATGGCCAAGTTACCACCATGTGGATCGCAATGCAAACCCGCATCTGGAAGGAAAATCATGTTGTTGAAGATGTGGGAAAGACAAGATGACACTTCGGCAGTATTAATGTTGTGTTTTTTGATGTATGCCAAATCATCAAGTCTAGCACCTGCGACGAACTCCATGATGAGGATTCTTTTATCAGCGGATACGACTTTTGGAATCCGTAAGGCCGTCTCTTTTTTGTATTTTTCAAAGTACTTCGCTGTTGTCTCAGCGTTCCGAGCTTCATTGACGAAATCCAACTCCACGTAAATCGAACTCTGCATTTCGTCACCAAGCCAGGTCATAGGATATTCCGGGAATACCTTATACATAAGGTCAAACACCGTCTGAGTCATGTAAATGTCTAGAGGCACGAACTCAGCAAGTGATGGATGCTGCAC
This sequence comes from Candidozyma haemuli, assembly GCF_002926055.2. Taxonomy (NCBI): domain Eukaryota; kingdom Fungi; phylum Ascomycota; class Pichiomycetes; order Serinales; family Metschnikowiaceae; genus Candidozyma; species Candidozyma haemuli. The sequence continues at coordinate 1,459,277 of NW_020289904.1, read as the reverse complement.
TTTCACGGCAACTTTTTCTCCAGTATCTTTCAACGTAGCAATGTGAACCTGGGCCAAAGAAGCAACACCAACAGGCTCTGGATTAAACTCACTGAATATACTGTCGAGGGATGTTCCTTTATCAGTAAGAAACATCTGTTCTATTTCCTCGATCGAAGAACGAGGACATCTATCTTGGAGTGGAATCATGGTATCGGTCCACTCCTTGGGAAGCAAGTATGTCAACGCAGACACATGCTGTCCTAATTTAATAAAAACACCACCATTCTTTTCCAAAGCTTTCAAGGTTATCTTAGCAGCTTTGAGGTGAGCTTCAGACAATGCCTTGCTGCGTTCGTGTGGATCATCAAAGTCCTTCCCGAGGACGTTAAAATAGATGTTGAAACACTTTGCAGTAGCCACCGTCACCACACTGATACGCTTAGACGTATAGTACATGTGCTTTACTGAATCACGCACAGTGTCATTGGTGGCGTATAAGGTAGCTCCAGCAAGACCGGCAGCAGCGGCAACCTTGATAGCTGTGAATGAGCGTTTCTTCGGATTTGCTGTGGAGGTGTAGCGTCGACTTATTGAACGTGCTGGGGCAAACGAGTGTCTACAAGAGACACGACCGTGACCCAAAAATGCATTATGTCGAAACATCAATGGGAAAGTGAATAGTTGTCTATGCTGTAATAGATCTAAACTGAAGGGTCCTCAATGTGTAAGGACCTTTTTCAACTCAGATCATGTGACAGAGAAGGCAATGAAGCCCGGAGCAATGGCTGCGAAAAACCCGTTGTAAGTGGGGTTTATCAGATCTACGATTTATCTCCATGAATAGAACTAAAATTACTGTACACCAAAATAAAAAAAAGGGAAGTATAAAACAAGATTGGACGTTTAAAAGAGGGGACAGGCGTATTGCCTAAGCTCATTGGAACATGCCCTCGATGTTGGGGTTGTTTAGATCACCAGGGCCAAACTGCACCATGAGCGTCTCATCTGGGAAAAGATCAAAATTGAAGTTAGGCAATGTATCCCAGTCCATTGCTCCTGACATTGGGCTCGGTTGTGGCATTTGGAAAGGCGGAATGGACATAGGAGGAGCCGGCATCATAGGCGGGAATCCATTAGGCTTTGGCAGTGGCCTCTTGAGAGGAGGAGGAGGAGGTGCTTCCACTGGCGGGTTAACATCTCCACAAGGACTTCTTCTGATATTACTTTCGTGGAAGCTAGGCGTCTTAGTGTTGCCTCGAAGAGATTCGTGATCGAATGGACACATCCTCTTGCGAGGTTCTGTCGAAGGTGAGTTGTGTTCATCTTTGACGCGGCTGAATTGCGACGAAGTATCAGTGACAGAGCCATTCCTGGAAAAGGATGTTCTTGGAGAAGCGGAGAACGGTTCAAAAGCTTCAAATCCACCTCCCTGATGCAGCACGGGACACTTGTTTGGCATACCCTTGCTGGCCCTCCTGGCATCGCCTGCAGCTGCAACCTTTGCTGGGCTGGGTAAGACAGGACATGTATCCATAAGCTTACCTGATTTGAAAACATCGGCATGGATTCTCGCATAAGCAGCTGGATTCATTCTATGAGAGTTCCGAACGAATGTCATGTAGAATTTCCACATCTTGGAGACCCGGCTAAAGCTATCTCTGTTCAACAGATTCTCAAGAAGCATGAGCACAGAGTCCGTGGATGTGATGAGCTGCTCTTTCTGTTGCACAGGTATGGTAAAGGGCCTCATGTTGTCCGATGGGGCCGTATACACAAGAGATGATGGAGCGGGTGTTTCATTAGAGTCTGCACCATCCCCACTCTCATCTCTCTTGAAACGAATGAGGAGACCCACAATCAAGTGTGATACCCTAGACAATATCTCTGCCACAGCACCTAGAATATACTGAGAGCCGGTGTTCTTTGAAAACTGTTTCACGCTTTCTTGTAAAAAATTGATCAAATCTAAGCCCTTCGTGAAAAGAAGTGGCAAGATCTGACAGACTGATTCGTAGTCCAAGTCTTCCTCACATTGTAAGAACACGATGAAGGAGATATAAAAGTCCAAGTATTGAAACATACTTCTGACCTCAAAGTACCGGGACATTCTCAACTTTGTAAGGGAAAAGTCCTCGATCCATGCTGCAATTTCTTTCGTCAAACGTTGCAAGTCGGCAACAGTTACATTAGATCCCGACAGACGACAAGTACTTTTGCGAAGCGTTAGGAATATCTTTGAGCTCAAGTAATAGACATGTAGAGATGCCAATAGTTCTGCAATCAGGTCATCTCCTGGGTCTGACTTCTGCTTGGAAACAAATTTAAGATGATCCTGATTCTCAGTAGCCTCATGAATATTCTCGAAATAACTTTCGATCATTTTATCGAGCTTGTCGGAATGACGATGCATTGGAACTGTGTTGAAAGTAACATGATTGATAATCCTCATAAAGTCGACCCACATATGACTAAGGTGTAGCCTAAGTTCCTTTTGTCTACTCACAGACATGTTGGCACCGTTGAAACGAATATGGGATGGATCAGCCCAAAGACGGAGCCTGCTGTCATCCTTATCGAGCATATCAAGCATTTTTGTAAGGATAGAAGTGAAGCACAGGCGAATATCGCTTGTATTGCCAGGCTTTATGTAAAGGGCAATGCACCTGTTGAGAAAGCCCATGAATACAGCAAGGCAAGGCAACAGGCTACTGAGTTCGTAATTCTGTTGCAGCGATGAAAATGATTCCAAAAACTCACGAATAGAATCGTGGACGTTTGTTCTCTTATACCCCAAGCCTTGATGCACAGCTTCCAAGGGAAAAACCTCATGAAAGGCTTTCAGAGTCTCATCTGCTTTACCAGTTCTCAGTCGCAAGACGTCTAAGGCTTCTTCAACCATGAGACCGAGCATGCTCAAATATATTCCCTTTAACCTGGCAAAAGATATGACCTCTGCTTCACTGACTTTAGCATCAAGGGAGGAAAGATCTAGTTCAACCTGGTTTCCAACTCTGCGGAAGAGGCTGAGAATATCATCGTGGTAAAAACGGAACAAATTCCTCGATTCAAGCTCGTACAGCAGGATCAGCGAAGGAGTATTTGAAATGTTCAAGTAGAAGTTAATCAAGAAGACAAGCTGATCATATTGCATTTGCTCCAGACCACGGCCGTAGCTGATGATCTCTGTCCAAAGCTTTTGGAGCAGAGAAATGACGGAACTGGTATCGTTCTGGTTAATCTGGGAGTAATCTGTTGGCTCATTCTTTATCCGCATACTATGAGATCGGCTCATAGGCGTTCCGACTCGGTTGGAAGACTCCTCAACCATCAAATTAAACTCACAAGCGACAACAGGGCATTGGTGGTGTCCACAGGATGGCCCATGTTCATGAGAACCTCCTGTAACAGGACAACCGTTATCTCCATAAACAGTAGGCTCAGATCTGGGATACTTACTTAGCAAGCTAGTCTTATACATGTGATAAGACTTTTGTAGGTTGGTGATCTTGTACCAAAGCCCCGTTAGCTGAGGGTCAAGCTTGATGATGTTAAGCCACGAATAGAGCTTTGCAACGAACGTCTCCGAGCATTTACTCTTCTTCAGGTACCTGAATCCCTTGAGGGAATAAAAGTTATCGTCCAAGACTTCTGGCGTCAGGGTCTGTGTGTCAGTGGTGTCAAGCTTACGCAAGATCGATATCGCCGAGGCGGCTGCATCCTCCAGTAGAACGTAGCTTGTGGTCTCAGAAGACGGCAGGTGGACTGAGCCGTTTGATACAGAAGCCTTATCTAGATCAGTTCGGCTTGAATTTGATATTTGTGCTCGAAGAGCCTCGATTTCGTTTCTTTGAGCAGCGATGGTCTTCTCCATCGCCGCCTTGAGCTCCACATACTCAGCACTCGTCCTCACGTCATCCTTCAAACCCTGAGTCCCCGCTGCCTTCTTCACCTCGTCATCAACCCAGTTCGGCTCCACATACACACAGAGATGCCCAACGTTGTTCTTGACACATCCAGTACACGGTCTCTTCCTGTCGCAGCGAACCTTACGTTTTTTGCAACTGAGGCACGAGATCGGGGCCCTTTTGCGCAGCCGTTTCTCCATTCCAAGCAAAATGAATAGGTTCAGTCACCAGGATGTGGTTGGAAAGTTATGAAAAAAAAACGTCAATCTTCAACGCTTACAAATGCCCGCCCGTCGGAAGTAATAGGTACTTTAGCCTATTCAGAAAGTGCGATAAGTGCGAGAGAAAGCAGAGCGGTAGATCCGAAGTGGCCTGGCTTTCGTGCCGGAGTGGGCTGCACAGGCCCTGACAAAACACTAATAGCGAATGCTCGAGTGAGCGAGTCGGCTTCCTGCACTAGCACTAGAAATACAGCACATCTATGGGCCAGCATAGGTTATATGATGTAGTGGAAGGTCACGAGGTATATGTAGGGGGATAAAGGAAGAAGGGTGGAAACAATGCAGGGGTTCTTATGGTGTTTGGAAACTCGCTGGCTTGTCTTGTCTTGGGTTGGTTGTCTAGTCTTCTTTCGCAGCCAAACTTGCAGAGACAGGGCATCAGATCCTTCAAGTGGTCTGGGAAAGAGCCTATTGGCTGGAAAGAGGTGGTGGGGAGTTGGGGTTGGTTGAACGTGATGAATGGACATTCTTTGATAGGTTTGCCGATCTTTATGGGTTTTTGGTTTGGTCGGATGTGTGACTTTTTCCGTTAAGCACTTCCGGTGGTTGGTGAGGTCGCTCCGTGAAATATTCCGTTTCTTGGTACAAACCTTACATGGCACACAAAACACGGATATGCTACGAGGAATGGAAGAAAGAGGCTGTGGGTGTTTTTATCAAGTTGGATTTTGATTTTGGAAAACTTGACTGGTGGTTTCTGGTTGGGCCTAGCTTTCTTCTCTATGAGTGCACGTGACTCAACTGCCAGTAGAAGCCTCATCCTTACACTCTCTTGTTACATCCACCGCCATGTCCACTGGTGTTCCCATCAAGCTTCTAAATGAGGCACAAGGCCACGTTGTGTCCCTAGAATTAACTAATGGAGATACGTATAGAGGCAAGTTGCAGGAGTCCGAGGACAACATGAACTTGTCGCTTGATGATGTTACCATCACGAAAGGCAAAACCGGTGAAACTTCCTTCAAGGGAAATGTATTCGTCAGGGGCTCGATGATACGATTTGTCAGTGTCCCAGATATCCTACAATATGCTCCAATGTTTTTCATGAAGCCTAGCGAAAAGCCCAAGCCTCCAGTTAGAGGACCACCGCCAAAAAGGACCAAACATTAGACCTCTGGCTTACAGCTGTATATTATTTATCCTTGTATATTACCAACATGCAAATGTCTCGATTGACCTTTATAATTTCCAATATTCATTAATCATTCCTCCATTGTCTCGTCGGCTGCTTCTCTCACGCATTGCTTAAGATGTAGCATAGCTGCAGAAACAATCTCTGGGTCGTCATCATCCTCTTCCAAAAGCACATCACCATCTCTGTCGTAGATAGAGCTCAACCAGTGAGACGTCACATCTACTAATTTAGACTGGTCCACCTCCAGGTAAGCAATTCCTGGGGTTTGCTTATCGGTGCCGAGCTTGATACTCCCTGAGGGCACCAAGCGCTCTCGCACTTCTTCGAGCGCTTGTTGATAAGCCTGTTGTTGTTCCAATAACTCGCAAATCTCCTCTTTGTCCTCGTGAAATGCTTTCTGAGCACTCATTGAACTATCAACTGATGAGTAGGAAGAGTTATTTGTAGTGAGCTCAGTATTGATGTTGTTGGAGTACCCAAAGAGTTTCTGTAGAAAAGCCCGTTTCTGGAGCACTTGAACCCTTCGTTTTCCTGAAATTGTATGGTTTGATGAGTACATCTTCTCGTAATCATCTGATTGCTGCATCGCGTGTGCCCAGAGAGCCTTCTTCTCTTCTCTTTCATATTGATCTAGATTAGGGACGCCAGAGCACATCTCTAGTTGTTTAAAATGAGCGCTGACAACTTCTAACTCCGACCGAGAGAGCTCTGGAATCAGAGCTATGGCCTCATTAGAAGAGCTTGGTTCATTCCATTCGTCAGTACCTCTATCTATGCTCACCTCTTCTTCCGCTCCAAAATCATAACTATCATCATCGAACCATAGTTCGTCATCCTGCTTTGAATACTCAAATACTCTGTTGCAGCTCACACTTTCAGCTGATTCCCATGCCTTGATCTGAGACAGCCTTACTGGAGGTAACGCTGGCTTGAGAGGTTCCGCGGGAGAACTGGGCAGCAGCAGGGACTGCGGAGCCATTGCATTCTTCTCCTTCAAAGACTTCTGCTTCTTCGTGAAGACCAGGTAATCAAAATGAGACATATCAGCTGGTTTATGGAGAACGAATGGCTGTGGTGGAGCATATGACTTCCTCAGTTGCTGGAGGTTTAAGAGTTTCTTAGACGCTTTTGCTCCTTCAGGCTTAAGACTGGGTCTAAGAGACTTGGCCTTTTTCTTGTGATGATCATTCTTCTTTTCAACGAAAGGCTGTTCTTGTTTGATACGTCGTATGTTATTGCTGGGAGTAGAGATTGTCGATGTAGATGATGATACCGTCCGCAGGGTCAAGTTGGACATATTGTGGGATGAAAAATCGGCAAAAGAGTGGGATGACACTCGTAGCCTAGGCAAAGTCGCCGAGGGCTTTCTCTCCGTCATTTTTGGTACCAGCCAAATTAAAAGTACGTGAGAATAAAGTTGGTTTGAAACGTTCCCTTGATGTATTTGTGTTATTGATATGTTAGGAATGCAGGAGCAATATTTACCAGTCCTGTGGACCTGATGATATGGACAATAAAATGAGACAAAATGAAATTATTCATACCTGATCAAATAAAATACTATTGTTGACTTACTCTCTGTCGATTTTTACTCTTTCGAATTTTGTGTGGCTTTGACAGTACCTCGAAGAACGTACTGGATCCAACACGACGTTTCTTCATACTTAATGGGTTTTACCTCAGTAAATCGACAATTAGAAGCTTAACTTTCCTCTTTACGACGAGAAACACTTAAAAATGATGTTGGTCTATCGATGTCGATTCTGTGCTTCTTTTCTTCATTCGAGGGTCAAATGATGGCTGGTAAGTCTCCTGTATCGATGCCCTAAGTAAAATGCTCCAAACGTTCGGAGACTATTCTTATGATCTTAAGTTTAAAATGAAATCTATTAGAAATTAAATTCATGAATTGCAAAAGTTTGTTGTTGGTATGGCTTGTCGATACCTACTAGTGTTAGGCGAGCCTCAAACTTCCACACAGAACTCCTAAGTTCTCTTTCTCTACCCTTCTATCGATCAAATAACTATTAATTGCTGACCCAACAGTCATAATTCTCCCCTCCTCCTTCACATTTTCCTTCTCTTGTACTGTAATGGCCGATGCCAATTCGTTTTCGCAGCCATTACCACCTATACCTACAACGTGCAACAATCAACATAAGCGATACCAAAACTCACAAAGCTCGTGATAAGTACATGCTGAGTAGTTAAATGACAGAGAATTGGAAGGAACCCATTCTTTTGGCACGATTTTAGATGTCCTCTTTCATTATGTATCCACTCACGTGATTAGGGTTAGTGCCCTAGATATCACCTCAGACTGCATGGGACAGAATTTGTGCTGGGCACATCGCAAAAAATTCTCCCGCGATCACTACTGAAAATTCCTTCTCACTGTAAGTTAACTATACCAACAAGAACCAAAGATGGCTACTGAGTTGACTGTGCAATCTGAGAGAGCTTTCCAGAAGGTATGTTATTACCATGAATATCCTAGCACATTGAAATACGTTTGGCAATGAAATTCCCAACCTAGAGTCCCGAAAATCCACCCGTTAAAGATTCAACCAAGAGATGAAAGGGGACGAGATAGTGACAGAGAATACCCCCCAATATCCATGCAATAGATCCTTAATGTCAAACTACTTTCACTAAGTGCCTCCAATTTAAAGCAATTTACTAACTTTTAGCAACCACACATCTTCACCAACCCAAAGACCAAGGGTAACAAGAAGGCTAAGAGATGGGTGAAGGAAGTCGGTTTGGGCTTCAAGACCCCTAAGTCTGCCATCGAGGGTTCTTACATTGACAAGAAGTGTCCATTCGTCGGTGACATCTCCATCAGAGGTAAGATTTTGACCGGAACTGTTGTTTCCACCAAAATGCACAGAACTATCATCATCAGAAGAGACTACCTCCACTTTGTTCCAAAATACAACAGATACGAGAAGAGACACAAGAACGTCGCTGCTCACGTTTCCCCAGCTTTCCGTATCCAGGAGGGTGACGTTGTTGTCGTTGGTCAGTGCAGACCTCTTTCTAAGACTGTTAGATTCAACGTCTTGAAGGTTGCTGTCTCCAAGGCCAAGTCTAAGCAGTTCACCAAGTTCTAAGCCTGTTTGCATATTAAATAAATCAGGTGTTAGGCTTTTGTACCTTAATGTTAAAATAAGATAAAAAAAAAAAACATGTTGTAGGCTATATCTATTTACGCATTGGAAGGCTTTTCTTTCCGCTTCACCACTAGCTCCTTCTCACCCCAAGCATTCAAGAATGCTTCTAGTTCTCCGTTTTTGTGCATTTCCTGGAAATCATCAGCTCCGCCTCGACTCTGTGGGTTCGAGGCGCCAACTAGAACGTTAGGGACTGTCCTGCGGCCTGTTATCTCTGCCAAGTACTCTTGGAGTTCTTTACCATGCTTTGCCTTGTCAAGCTCAACTATTATAGGTGGTGGCACGATATCATAGGAATCCAGTAATAACAGTTTCAATGCTTTGGAAAATGGACAGTATGTTTTTGAAAAGACTGTCATGGGCGCCAATGCACGTATCTGCCTGTAGTCCTTTGCTGGGTCGTATTCTTCATTGGAGGGGCTATCTTCCTGGACGGTTTGCTCCACCTCGCCATTGTTCTCTGCTTCTTCTTTACCCTTTGATTTGGATATTTCTGCGTTTATGGCCGCGTCGACCTTGTCGTTATTTGCTGATTCCAAGAGAGTGTTTCCAGCGGTCTTCTCCACCACCAGTACCTTCTTTGCTCTCGAGTCTTTTGTGAAGAAAAGCACAGAAAGTAGCGTGACAGCACCGATTGCAAGAGCTAGCACCCTTATTTTCCGATTTGAAACCATGGCAGTCCTCAGGTTCAAATTGTAGTAGGAAAAGCAAGTTTTGATATTAGACTACCCCAGAGCGCGAAATTGGTAGATGCCCAGAGAGGCAGAGTCAGTTGCATAGGACAGGTGGCACAGAAGTAACTCTGGGAAGAAGATCCAAGAAAGAGAAATCTACGTTCCAAAAAGTTTTGCTTTGAAGATTAGATTGTTTTAGTACACTTTGACATTTCAAACCAAGACGCGTATATAGTATCAGAGCTGAAAAACCATATACGCAGCCAGATGCAACGACTCCAGCCCAACCAGTGCGCTTATATGAGGCTGCAGACATACCTGAATAGACTGTGGTATGCATTGGAAAGGTTCCCAGCATAGAAAAGGCTTTGCTGTTTCATGTTGAAAAAGTTGGGGTTTCTGATATATAGCATCGTTCCTTCCCATGCGGCTTCTTGCCAGGTTTTCTTCCGCAAACCAGATCCTCGTTCTTCGAGGCTACAACACTGCTCTGTCCTTGTCGTCCATTGGTCAGTCTACGGTACGTCTCCAGTGGTAAATAGTAAACCATGCTCCATTTCCAAAAACGTTGGCCTCTTTCAACCACATAAAAACAAGCCCTGTAGCGGGGGTAGTAATCCGAAGTTAAGGAGCATGCACGATTCATTGGTCTCACTCGAGATGCCCAAAGACTGTCGGCAACATTCAACTAGTTTGCCGAGCGCCGCGGCAACACGCCCATCTGACGCTACCTGAAAGGTTAAAGAAAAAGAAAAAAAAAGCCCCCGAAATGAATCCTGACATGCATTTGCAAGGTGGGGTCATCAAAACCGTGTTTTTCTTCGTGGAGGTGCCCCTCCTAGACATTTACGTTTTTGAAGTGTTATTCCTCGCTTACTGTTCGGGCCTTCACTTAGATCTGTCAAAAACTCTTGGCGCACTTTTGACAGGACCCCGTCGTGGAAGACAATACAGCTGTGATGGAGCCAAAATTTTAAAAAAGATGCTGAAAATTTCTTGACCGATTGCCCTCTGCTTTTTACGTTGGGGTACCTCTCGTAATCCATGGAATGTGTTATTTTTTTTACGTTTTCTCCAGCCCTAGTAGCCGATATGCGTAGCCTTACTTCAAAACGGTATATAGTCGACGGGAGCCTGCGTTCAAATGCCAAATCCTTCCTATTGCCTTAGCTGCATGAGTGGTTGCAACCTCCAGATGCAACAAAGACGGTTCTGAAGCTCGGTGTTGTAACGCCACTTATCCCGTTTCGCCTGCGTTTATGTGAAGAAGCTGGTTGTAAAAATTTTTTGATCAATTGCCCCTCGAGCCCCACTTACCCCTCTGTACCTCTTCTCTCTACTTTTATAAACCGGCCTTGTTTTCTTATTTATTCTCTAATTTTAATCCTTTTTATTTTTTTCTATTGTGTCTTTTAGTGTTGGGTATACCATGACAGAGAGAAAAAACTCCCTCACGATGCTGATGTCTCCAGAATTGGAGAAACAAGACGTCCTTGTTCCACCTCCTACAGATGATAAGATGATGGAGCCTCCAAGCTTCACCATGGAATCGATCAAGAACTACTGTGTTACCAGAGTCACAACATTGATCCCTACTAAAGAGTACGTCCGTGCTAACAAAAACCTCTTGAATCCAATCCCTGCTTTGAGAGAGATCAGCGGGAAACAGTGGCTATTTATCTTGTGTGCGTTCATGGGCTGGACTTGGGATGCTTTTGATTTCTTCACTATTTCATTGAATGTGGATGTCCTTTCTGAGGAGCTTCACAAATCGACAACCGATATCACTTGGGCTATCACTTTGGTGCTCATGTTGCGTACCGTGGGTGCATTTATATTTGGTTACTTTGGTGATCGCTATGGAACGAAATGGCCATTTATTGTTAACTTGCTTCTTATGGTGATAATTCAAATTGGGTGCTCTTTCATCCAGACTTTCAAGCAGTTCCTCGGAGTCAGAGCTCTTTTTGGTATTATCATGGGTGGTATCTATGGTAATGCAACAGCCACTGCCTTGGATGATTGTCCTGCCAGAGCCAGAGGTTTTATTTCTGGTTTCCTCCAGCAAGGTTATGCCTTTGGATATTTGTTAGCTGTGATCTTCACCAGAGCTTTGGCGGATACCCAAAAGCATAAATGGAGAGCAGTTTATTGGTTTGCCGCATGTGTCACTGTAATCATCGCTGGGTCGAGAGCTTTGTTACCTGAAACAAACGCTTTCCTCCAGAAGAAGGCTTTCCAAAAACTTCAGCTTCAAGCCGGTATCGTTCCAGAATCTTTTGGAAGCAAAGCTAAGAAGGCACTTAAAATTTACTGGCTCATGACAATTTACATGATTCTTCTCATGGCCGGATTCAATTTCATGTCTCATGGTTCCCAAGACTTGTTTCCTACCTTCTTGACCCAACAGTTGGGTTTTTCCAAGGACAGATCCACCGTCACCAATTGTGTTGCCAATCTCGGTGCCATTGTTGGTGGTTTGATCATCGGTCACTTCTCTAACTTTATGGGAAGAAGATTATCCATCATCATTTGCTGTATCGGTGGTGGTGCTTTAATCTACCCATGGGGCTTTGTGAGAAATGATGGAATCAACGCAGCAGTGTTCTTCTTACAATTTTTCGTTCAAGGCGCCTTTGGTGTAATTCCAGCGCATTTGAGTGAATTGGCACATCCAGAATTTAAAGCCTTCACCGTTGGTTTGGCTTACCAGCTTGGTAACTTGGCTTCATCTGCCTCTTCTACTATAGAGTCCAAATTGGGTTCGCAGTTCCCTATAACCAACGAAGACGGCAAGACCATCTATGACTACGGTAAAGTCATGTCGATCTTCATGGGCTGTGTGTTTGCCTACAACTTAATCATGTCTTTCGTCGGTCCTGAGAATATGAATATCAGTCAGGAGGTCAATGATAACGAAAATGATCAGCAATCCGGTCTCGGATCCATGGAGAAGGTTGTACAGGAAGAGATAGAGAACTCAAGTGGGGCAAAGTCTGATAAGGAGTTTAAATAGACTTTAGGATACATGGACGGTCCAAAGGGAGTGTTCTATCAACATTTCTTTTTTTTGATTTCCACATTTTTTAATAATTTATCTAAAGACGTTGCGTGTTACAAAACCGTTAAATCGTGAACCGCATTGTTATATAAATACTCAAGAGTAGGTAACCTGCCTACAACTTCTCAGCAGTGGTTGGTCTGCCAATGGTGGTGACATCATTGTAGATCAACGTGGTGACGAAGTTAGAGTACTTCTCACCCAAAGCCTCTGGCTTGAAGTAGTCCAAAGCTGGCTTGAACTTGTTGCCGGCTGGGGCAGACTTGGCCAACTTAGAGTACTCCTCATCCAAGAGCTTGGCAACGTATTCCTTGGTGATCTTCTGACCCTGGTCGTTGAGAGCACCGTGGGTAACCCATTGCCAAAGCTGGGTTCTGGAAACCTCGGCGGTAGCAGCGTCCTCCATCAAGTAGTTGATTGGGACACAACCGACGTTACGCAACCAAGCTTCAATGTAAGACAAACCAATGATGCAGTTAGTTCTGATACCTTGCTCGGTAATCTTAGCGTCTGGAACGTATGGGCTCAACAAGTCTCTGGCGGTGACAGGCTTGTATGGAACCTTTGGTGGGACGTTGATCTGGTTTGGACCCTTCATGTGCTCGTTGAAGACCTTCAACACGACAGGAACCAAAGCTGGGTGGGCAACCCAACAAGAGTCACAGCCAGCAGTGACCTCTCTCAACTTGTCCTTGGTAACGTTCTCCAAAGCAGCTCTGTTTCTGGCCTCGTCATCCTTGATAGGAATCTGAGCAGCCATACCACCCAAAGCGTGGACCTGTCTCTTGTGACAAGTGTGGACCAACAACTTAACGTAGGAGGCCATGAATGGAGAGGCCATGGTGACCTGAGATCTGTCTGGCAAGATGAACTCCTTGTGCTTTCTCAAAGACTTGATGAAAGAGAAGATGTAGTCCCATCTACCACAGTTCAAACCACCAATGTGCTGTCTCAATTGGTAAATGATCTCGTCCATCTGGAAAGCAGCTGGCAAGGTCTCAATCAAGACGGAACCTCTGATGGTACCTCTTGGAAGACCAATGTAGTCCTGGGAGTGGTTGAAAATGTCATTCCACAACTTAGCCTCCAAGTGGTGCTCCATCTTTGGCAAGTAGAAGTATGGACCGAAGCCACGCTCCAAGGTCTCTCTGGCGTTGTTGTAGAAGTAGAGAGCAAAGTCAAAGATACCACCAGAAACTGGCTCACCGTCAACCAAGACGTGCTTCTCATCCAAGTGCCAGCCTCTTGGTCTGACAATCAAGGTTGGAATGTGTCTCTTTGGGTCCAAGTTCAACTTGTAAGACTTACCGTTAGCCTCGTAAGTGACGTTTCTGCGGACACCGTCGTACAAGTTAACCTGACCGTCAACCAAGTTTCTCCAGGCTGGGGTCAAGGAGTCCTCAAAGTCAGCCATGTAAGTAGCAACGTTGGAGTTCAAAGCGTTGATAACCATCTTTCTGTCGGTTGGACCAGTGATTTCAACTCTTCTGTCCTGCAAGCCCTGGGCCAATGGAGGACCAGTCCAGGTTGGGTCCTCCCTGATGTGAGCAGTCTCAGGCAAGAAGTCTGGCAAGACACCATCGTCTCTCAACTGCTGCTGCTTCTCTCTGTTAGCCAACAAACGCTTTCTCTCACCGTTGAAAGCACGGTGCAAAGTAGCAACGAGACCCAAGGCCTCCTGGTTGAAAATGTGTTTAGCCTCCTGTGGAACAGGGGCCAAGATCTGAACGCCTTGCAATTTCAGAGATGTGGTTGGGAAAGGAGAAGACATAATTGAAACTCAATTAAAGAAAATTGCTGATGAATTCTTTTTGGGAATTTTTCTAAAGCCCCTTGAACGGTCGGCGGATGGGGTGCTCTTTATATATGCGCTCACAATGAAATATGGGTACCCCAGATTCCCGTTCCAGCGGATGTAACCCTGACTAGCAATCAGAGTCAGGGCTGCCCCAGCGCCTGTGACAAGACCCACCCACCTGCGTTAACTATGGTGGTGTCCGGGTTTCCGCACCACTTTCTCACCCGCCAGAGGTTCAGAGGTCCCGATAACCATGAACAATCTTATGTACCATCCCTTATATGGCGTGCCACTTTTGAATATCCGGGGCGCGCTCCCGGGCGAAGGGATATCTCTTGGCTATGTTCTGACGAATCCCGGCCATTTTTCCCGAGGAATATTCCTCGTGTGAAGCGGTTTCGGTTTCGGACTGCATCCTTGTAACAGTTTGGAAGAATCGGACGAGCCGGTTTATGGCTTCAGCATGATGGAAGTTATCTGGGAGAAGTGGTGGTACATGATAGTGGTTATGACGTAGGATTACTTGTTATCTATACAAACTCTCACTACGGGGAATTCGGCATTAAGGCACCAGCGTTTACTGCTTGGCCCACTTGATGCCCTCCTTGGCTGGCGTGATAACACCGTGCTGGGAAGGAACATAGTTCACTCTGTGGTAGGAGTTGATGTTCTTTCTCAAGACAAATTGGAAACAGGCAGCACCTCCCTGTCTGGCAGTGATGGTAGACGACGACAAGAAGTACTCCCAGATTCTGAACCACTTGATACCGTACTTGTTGATCACGTTGTCCTTGTTACCCATCCAGTTTCTGTACCATCTCCACAAAGTAGCAGAGTAAGACACACCAATGTTCTCAACAGACACAATCTCAAAGCCAGCGCTCTCCAAAGCACCAACAACGAAAGCAACAGGAGTAGAGGCATCGGCACCTGGGAAAATGTACTTGTTCATGAACAATCCCCAGACCAAGTCCTCGTATTGCCAGGACTTTCTCAAACCAGCGTACTGCAAGAAGAAAAGACCGTCATCTTCCAAAGAGTCGTAGACCTGAGCCAAGAAGGTACCAAATCTTCTGATACCAACGTGCTCGGCCATCTCAAGACAGGTGATCTTGTCGTACTTACCACTTGGCTTCTCGGACTTTGGAGCATCTCTGTAATCGCAGCACACAATTCTCGACTGATCAGATGGCACACCATAGTCAGACAAGAGCTGGTTACCCCACTTGGTCTGGTTTCTTCCCAAAGTGATACCGGTGATCTTAGAGCCAAATTGGGAGGAGCCGAAAGTGGCCCAAGTACCCCAACCGCAACCCAAGTCCAAGACGTGGTCGTCCTTGTCCAATTGAATCTTAGAAGCAACCACGTTCAACTTGTTGTCTTGCAATTCCTCCAAGGTTTCCTCGGAGGTGATGTCAGAGATGGTTCCCGAGGTGTAGATCATACGTGGACCCAAGAACCAGGTGTAGAAATCGTCACCTCTGTCGTAGTGGTCTCTGACCTGCTCCTCATCCTGAGACTGCGAGTGCATAATCACTTCTGGGATCATTCCCAACAAGAAGAAGCGGAAAAGAGACAAAGTGAAACGGAAGTTGGCCCAGTCGTGTCTGTATTCCATGATATCCAAAGCGTCACCCTTGAAGGAAACCTTACCCTCGAAGTACAACTCGTGGAAAGTCTCCATTGGGATCTTAGTACCCTTGCCACCGTTGGAGTCGATGTACTTGGCCTTCAATTCAGGAGTGTGGAACTCCAAGTAAGTAGAGATTGGCTTACCTGGGTACTTGACCTTCTCGTTAAGACGAGGGCTGAAGGTGGACATGAGGGTCCAGTAGGCCATCAAGATAGGAATTGCCAACAAGATGAAGAAGAAAATCCAAGTCTTGAAACCAAGACCCAATCTTCTCACAACAAGCCATGGAATACCAGCCAAAAGGGCAATCATGGCAGCGTTACTGAAGCTTCTGCTGCCTGGGCCGTCTGCTGGCAATGGGGCATTGTGAATAGCAGGGGAGCTCGTGGTACGAACACCGCTAGCGTCAGAAGCTGGAGGCTGAGGAGGAGCCTCTGGCGTCTTGATAAACTCAACACCAGCCAACATTCTTATTTTTGGTTTTTTTATGTCAATTGGTTAGAAAGAGTCGAGTATGAGTATGAAAGGCACACGCTTCGTATGTCGACTTGTTCACCGCGAGGGACGAAAAAAAAAAAAAAAAAAAAAAAAAATAGTCCACCTGGGCGGTGCGTGTTAGACGCCTGGTTAAGTCTCTGCCAACCGCCCGTCGGCTATATGGACTCCGCTATAATTAGGGCAAACGAAAAGCCTTTTATTTATTCATTACCAGAAGAAGTACGGCTTAACAGGTTTCGCTGGGCGTGTTCAGTTGGACCTATTGGTAATGGTCTAGGGTCCCTGGATCTGTATAATAGCTTTATGAGGCAGCGTTATAGAGGACTGATTGGTAGATACCTAGGGCACCGAGGCAGTGAGAGATTGAATAAGGTTTGAACACGATATGATTTTGCTGCTTTATGAAGAAAGCTTCGATAGAGTCTCGAAGGGATATAATTCAGATATACTCTAATTGTAGGTATATTGAATAGGGGAGGTCCGTGGAGGGAATTCACCATATGGCTGGAGAGGCTGTAGTTCGCGCATGCAAATGTCTTACTGGTAATGTAACGGTAATGGTAGTAAGAGTACTTTGAAGTTTATGCCAATGGATTATTAGGCATATGTGGATAACTTGTTACTGCCTCCCTGGTAATTGTGTGTCTGCCTAAGTTTGGGGTCTATTTCTCGTAGGTAGAGTATATGGTATATGCTACCCTTCAGAGCTTTGTAACGCACTCCTTTTGCAGCCATTCCAATCTGCCCAAGTGCACAGTTTCTGTCCTACCCTTTGAAACCATTCTGATTGCAAAAGGTTCTCTATAAATCTATGCTTTTCGATTTCCTCCCTATCTTGTTTCATCTTCTTCATTTGAAACCTTGTATGGCCCCATCCATATGCTTCAAACACTAATGTGGACCGCGCCTGAACACGATCTCTGCACAGGCCTTTCACATAATACATCTCGGTACCAAGAGGCCATCGATCCACAGTTAATCAACCATGGGCTCCACGAAAAACCTGGAGGTCGTCCTTCTAGACTCAGATTCTGACCTGGAACTACAGCACGTCTCAAAGAAACAGAAACATGACCCTCTGCCGTCTCACGCTGAACACCAGGATGTTGTGATTCCACCATTCCGCAAGCCTTTCCAAGATTCCGACTCGGAATCTCCAAATCCTGAATCTGCTCCTGCTCCTGCTGATAGCAGCCTTGTTCATAAAGAATCTTCATCGCCTGCTTCAGATTCATCCGAATATTCAGGTCTGAGCGTTGGTTCTCTGGATTTAGATGAGTTCAGCGTTGGAGATATGGCTCCATCAAATGGAGATGCCAAAAATGGCACTAACGGCTCATCTTCCCCTACTACTGACCAGATTGCTATGAAAAGAACTATCTACGAAACACGCAAGTTTTTGAAAAGCAAAGGTATCATGGCATTTCTCGAGGAATACCTCCCGCCAACAGCTCTGAGCGATGAAATATACAAATTAATCCTAAAATTGGGCTTCCATCCACGAAACTTGCCTCCTTTTGAAAAAGGTGAAAACCTCCTTCAGCTCATAAAACTACTTCATTTGGCGATGAAGCGTGTTCGTCAGTTGCGGTCACGCCTAGATAATTTCTATAGAGTCGAGGACGCCTTGGACAAGATCAAATCTGCTCAGAAGATTCTAGTTATCACTGGTGCTGGTATTTCTACAAGTTTAGGAATCCCTGACTTTAGATCATCCAAGGGTTTCTATTCAAGAATCTCCCACATGGGCTTAACTGATCCACAAGAAGTGTTTGACTTGGATATTTTCCATACCGATCCTTCAATTTTTTATTCCATTGCACACATGATCTTGCCCCCTGATAATATTTACGCCCCGTTGCACAAGTTCATAAGATTGTTGCAAGACAAAGGAAAGCTTTTGCGTAATTACACGCAGAATATTGATAACTTGGAAGCTAACGCAGGCATCCGTCATGATAAGATGATCCAATGTCATGGATCTTTTGCATTTGCAACCTGTGTCACTTGTGGCTACCAGGTTCCAGGCGAAACGCTTTATCCTACGATGCGTAATAAAGAAATTGCATACTGCCCTCATTGTGCCAAAGCTAGACAGAGACTAATGAACAAGGACGACTCATATGTTGAAGAGAGTTACGGTGTGATGAAACCCAATATCACATTTTTTGGTGAACCCCTTCCTCGAGCATTCCATGACAGCATAAATCAAGACCTCAGGGACTGTGACCTTATCATCAGCATAGGAACTTCTCTCAAAGTGGCCCCGGTGGCAGACATTGTTGATAAAGTACCAGCTGATGTTCCACAGATTCTCATCAACAGAGATCCTATTCACCACTGCAATTTCGACATCAGCTTCTTGGGCTATTGTGATGATGTTGCAGCTTATCTCTGTAACCGTTTGGGTGCCGAGTGGGCCCTTGACCATCCTCAATATGAGGAGCTATTGTGCCCTACGAGGGACAACTTACAACTCGAAACAACAAAGGAGCGTGGAGTCTACAACGTCAAGAACCTTCAGCGCGAGTCCCGTATGGCCCAGGAACCACCAACAGCCCCTGAAGAGCCAGACTTAGTCGTCCTAGAGCCCACTATATAATAATACTCATGTCTCCCGCCTTGTATGTTTGTTACTCACTATCTACAGATTTTGCACCCAAGTTCGCGCATCATCGCCTGAACCACCCATCTCTTCAAGAAGCGAGCATCGCATAGACCCCACCCCCGCATTACTATGTTACCCTTCCAGAGACTCGTTATACGGAGTCAGCATGTTGCTAAGCTTCGGCTATGTTCCTATAGATTGCAACCTGTGAAATACAATAGCAGCTGGAGTAAGAGGGAAACGAATGACTTTCAATCCACAGCTGAAAATCTGTCTGATAATCAAGATTTAGGGATCTACGATGATCTCATAAAGAAAGCTGAAGACAGTAGCCTTGACAGCTACGACAGTTATAAGGATATATTCAAAGACGTTACGATAGAGTCTGATGAGACGCCACCTGAGCTCGATGAGATCTTCAAGGGCTTGAACCTGGAAAGTGCTTCAGAGAAACAAACATTGTTAGAAGGCGATGATGCTTTAAGATATAGAGATATGGACCTTGACCGTACTGATGAGAATGCCATGGGGGCACGGAGTACCATAGATCCAGGGGTATTCAAGAAGGAACGAGCACTTTTCGACGATGTCTTTGACAAGTACCTACAGAAATTACCTAAAGATGGTGAGAAACGGTCGACCTCGCCTCACCTCTGGATGATCAAGGAAGCGATGAACAACAAGGCAACAGAAATAAACCAGCATGTCTCCAGGGCCATGAGACCTTCTCTGGGCAGTCGCTTGTCGCAAGACACGATAGACAAGATGTTCTTACAATTTGAGGGAGCATTATCCCCTACATTTGAGTATTTACTGACGTTTGACCTGAGAGGGGAATATCTAGAATTCCTTGGACAGCTTTTCACCCGCTTCAATGAAGCCGGCAACCAACTGCAAGGTTTCTTCTTGACCATGGGAAAGGGGGAGACCATGCTCAACTTCACGAAAAGATATACCGAATTGAGTGAACAAGTCAAGCGTCATAGTGAGGAAACACCGGCCGTGCCGCTACTCAATGCATACACTTTACCCTTATTGTTCAACCATATCATAAGACAGTTCAGCACAAGGTTTTACGACGGTCAACTTGCCCTAACTGCATTCAACTTACTCAAAACGGATCTTGGGCTTTACTCAGTTGTCTGCAACCAAGACACATATAATGAGGTTCTCAAACTACACTGGGTCTATTATGGCAAGCAGAGCTTATACGAGATTGAGTTAACGTTTGCGGAAATGAGAAACAATGGTTTCTTGGGTAATCTTACTACTTTCAGAATTCTTCGAGAAATTATTGGCAGGTATCATGCTATGAAGGTGGGTAAGAACGATTCCATGGTGTTCTGGCTGAGAGAGGATGACAAGAAAGTCAAAAACTTGAGAAATAACCTCAGAACCCTAGCTAAACAACTAAAGAGGTAAGAAGCATTTGCATATAGATTTTAAGACAATTATTTGTCTGCTTCCGTAACAGGTTCCGGGTCTGGGGTAACTATCTCCGGAGGTACGGGTGTAAACATGTAAGGCAAGTGTGTACCAGGA
The DNA here is from genome assembly GCF_002926055.2 of Candidozyma haemuli. Classification (NCBI taxonomy): domain Eukaryota; kingdom Fungi; phylum Ascomycota; class Pichiomycetes; order Serinales; family Metschnikowiaceae; genus Candidozyma; species Candidozyma haemuli. The sequence continues at coordinate 1,438,987 of NW_020289904.1, read as the reverse complement.
CTAATACGCACCAGTTACTTCTTACTAAATATACATCAACATACTTCCAACACAACATGGCTGACTTAGGTGGATACCAAGACAACTACTCTGGGAACCGAGACCAGAACCCCAATACCAACGCTGGCTCAATGTCACCAGGTTCGTCACAGTATAAAGTACCAAACATCAATATCCACAAAGAGGCTGGCTCTCCAGTAAATGCCAGTGAGTTGCTTAGCAGGTCCTCTGATATCAAAAAACAGTTATCACAGTCCTTCCAGGGTGGTGCATCTAGTGGTGGTGTTCAGAAGCCACTGTCAAGAAGAAATTCGGCTATCCATATCAAGAATGAGGACGAAGACGAGGAGGACCAGGGAAACGAGAGGAAACGTCGTGACAACATCAATGAAAAGATACAAGAATTGCTAGCACTTGTACCACCAGTTTACTTCCTGGATATGGCTACAAGAGAGGAGGAGGATGGTGCTGCCAAGAGCACTGGCACCAAAGACGGTAAGCCCAACAAGGGCCAGATTTTGACAAAGTCTGTGGAGTATATTCAATACCTACAGAATTTGATTGACGATAATAATCGCAAGGAAGTTGAATTGCAACTCAAACTCAAGACACTCAGGATGCAGCAACAGGGAAGAAACAACGTTCCAATTTCAGCAGATCCTACAAGTGCTGAAAAAGCTTTAGGAGAAATTGGTGTGGGTCCACATTCTAGAAAGTACTTTGAAGAAGTCCTACTCCAGTCTTCTGGCAATAAAGGAAGTTAATTTATTCATGCTGTTCGGCATTCGGCAAATCTATTTGATGTACATGGACGTACATAAAGGTATCTATGTTTTCTTGTGGCGGCCCAAACGTTCCCTTTCATCGGCATATTCCTCGAGCATATAAGCAGGCAAAAAATCTGGCCCGATTTTAAGGAATTCGTTTGGTGAAGTTGTATCAACCCCTCCAATGGAAGTATAACCCTTATCATAAAGCAGACAATACTCCAAGTCGCATCCGATAATAAAGTCCCAAACATCAACGTAATGCCAGTGCAATATAGGATGGATGCGGAGGAAGCTGGGCCAATCATGATCAGTAACCTGCTCGTACTCCAACTGGGAGCCATATGGGTCAGCATACCTGATACCAACAACGATGGTTTTTATCTTTGGCTTCTCGCTCAAATAAAGCTTAAAGCCTTCTTTTAAGGATGATTTGATGGTGAAGGGTTTAGACTGTAGTACTCTGTCGAGTCGTCTATAAATTTCAGAACCTGGGGAAATGGCTCCTCGGAATTAATGTATACGGAATCAAGTCTATAATTTTTAGGTAGTAAGTTGAGTGTTGGGTTAGTGTTACTCTCGGACAGGAAACGCTTGTGGATAGCTGCTAAAAGCAATATGAGCATGACCAAGCAGTCTTTACCTCCATTGTATGATATGGCGATCTCTTCGATACTAAATGTTAGTATGTAATCGGGACGAAATATTTAAACAAGAAACATACTTGTGTTGTTCGATAGATGCTTCGAGAACCTCTAAGGACTTCTTGACTTTCTCTTTCACAACCTGACGGCGCTGGGGTCGGTAGGTGTAACCTTTCGCTCGTGGGGAGATCACTCCATGGGGCAAAGTGTCGTTGAGAAAATCATGGACTAAGTTATATGCTTCTTCGCATCTAACCAAAAAGCTGCATTGCTCTCTGTAATCCTTTTGAGTCATGAGAGGTCAAAGCGAGGGTGGTCTTTAGCTGCTGAAAAGTGGTGCCGATCCTGGGGTCCGTACTCTGAGGTCACAGGTGCAGGAATCACCCTGGCTAGGGCCCACACGAGGCCTTTCAAGACGCCTGAAGAAGTAATATTCATTAAAATGATTGAAAAATCACTTGATAAACTTTTCCGTTGACAGGGTTAACAGCAGTATATTTTGCAGTTTTCGTGGGTTGTCTCGTTCTCTTATCTTTGAGACTTCTTACCACTCTCAGACTTGAAGAGAAACTGTAGAAAGAACTCTTTCGAATCTTCGTCCCAGAACCACCAGTATGTCTTCGACATTTGTTCTGTTCCTGTTGGCTTTTCGATTTGTTGCAGTGCCGGAAGAGTTATGGCGATGTTGTCATAAGGTTCCGCTGAGATCACAAGATACTGCCACTTCGACGGCTCCGTGTCTTCGTCGTCCTCGTAATCCGTCTTATTCTTCTTCAAATAAGATCTTGATATGTTTTGGTTCTTCTCGGAAAGCTCATAGCTTGACATTAGTCTGAAGAACGGTTCTTTGACTGTTATGCGTGGTAATTGCACCTGAACTAGAATACCCATCTGTAGAGAATCCTGGTCTCTAATCTTCGTCGTTTTGAAGACAGGTTGTCCTATGCTATGCCATGATCTCTTCTTGATATTATTGATGGATGGTACGTTGGGGTCTTCCTTGTTCTGGCGGTTTTGTTTCTCATCGAGGATCCTTCGTTTCTCGAGGTTGAGGGAATGTTTTCGGCCACTGAGATGGGATATATATGACGCTTCATTTGTGTGGGTCGTAAGGCAAAGGCGACATTCTAGTACTCCAAGATGGTTCCGAAACACATATGGGTCGTTATCTAGATCGAGTACTTGGGAGGTCAAGAGCTCTTTGATACGTCTCTTGGTTTGTACATTTGCTTCTGATGCGTCTGCGACACCTCCAGCACCTTTCTTGGAATTCACACGCTCTGAGTAGTCCATGTCTGGTTGTGGTTGAACTGCGAGATGAGGCTGTTGTAGATGTGATGAACCTGCGCACTGCAGTAAGATAGATAGATAGCATGACGTAAGTAGTATATATCAAGACAAGACAAAACAATTACCATGAAAATGGAGGAGTTTGGGAGATATCTATTAAATTTATTTGAAAAAGATCCACCGATATAGTATCAGTTATTTTTGTCATGAGTGGTACCCTTGCAGCATGGAAGGCAATGGCCAGTTGCATAACTTCTTAGCTATCTGGAAGGTCATCTGAATTGCTTTGAACTTATTGATAATCACCATAACTCTCTTGGCTGGTATCTTTCTTTTTTCACTTTTTGTAGATTATTCTTTTACGTTACTCTGAGTGCTGGTTCAGTAAATTACCTACAGTTTCAACTTTTTCGCAGCCACAACCCATTACTTGCAAATACTATAAAACCAGTTTAAAAAATCAATTCTCTCAGAAAACACGCCCAAAGTTACCATATAACAATATAAATCAACTAGTAAGTTCTGAACCCTTCAAATCTCCCATTTACGCATTAAATGTTTTCCAGCCACATGAGACTCTTCATCGTGGTCCATCCGCGTCTCAGTTGCACTGCGTCCCACAGTGAGATACCGAGAGCCACAGTAGATCACATAAAACACCGGATATTTTAAAAACCTCATTAACAAGTAAGAAACATCATTGCCTTAGTTCTCTTCTATTTTCTATATTTTCTAAAGTATCTGGTTGGTTCCTGATGCAGCCTGCCCTAATTGGCCTCAAACGCTTCTGTGTCTTGAGGCACGGGTGTAACACGTCTACCCATGCCGTGCAAATTGTCCCAAATTGGAAAGCTCAAAGCACCTAATCTCAACTTGTTTAAGGTAATTGGTTTCAGTTCAACACCAAATCATCATCATGGAATCACCACAGCACGTCGGTGATAACACTGCTAACTCCATAAGCAATCAGTTGAGCGGTACTCATTTACAGAAGCCAAAACTTCCATCACCCTCCGTGTCGGCCTCATGGACATCCAAAGTGTATTCCTCGGTGTATTCGGGACAAAAATTCATAGAAATTGTCTTGAGATTCAACAAAGTTTCCTCTGATGACGACTCCATCCATATTTTACGTCGTGTTCGAGACTCTTACATCAATGTTTCCCAGTTACTCAGCGTGTTGGTTAACTTGGGCCAATTCAGCGAGGACCAGGTCGACAGCTTTCTCGAAAACGACATCTTCACCAACCCCCAGTACTTTCAAGGCGGAAATGATGAAGATAGAGTTTTATACAATGACCTCAGGTCCCATGAAGTGTCTCAGGTACGCGGGATCTGGATTCCATACGATAAAGCTGTGCTGGTTGCTCTCAACAACGGCATTTACGACATAGTCAAAAAGCTTCTTCTCGTGGATGTTCATGATTATGAAAAGCTACCCAAGAAAGCTGAATCTCCTGGCGCTGTTAAACGCGATGCCGACGAGGAAATGACCGACGCTTTGGATGGCTCTCCAACGAAAAGACGGAAGACTCAACCCACCCAGCACTCTTTGGTGGAAGCAGCCGCCGAATCGAACACCAACCATCCATACTGTCTACCTCCCTCGACATTTAAAGAGAAAGACGTTGACCTTGTGCTGGAAGTCAAGCTCAAGTTCAGTGAAATCTTCAAGAACGATGGGGAGGTTTCAGCAGAGCTCTCTTCAAGTGATATTAAAACAATGTTCCAAAGCGTATTCGAGAAGTGCTCTGCTCGGTCACAGCTGCCCATGTCAATTTTAGATGTTCCATTGGATTCTCAAGGCAAGACAGCCTTGCACTATGCTGCTACGCTAGCGTCCAATTTGGTGGAGATTTTCATAGAACTCGGGATAAGCTCTCCTATTCGTGGTGATAATAATGGTGAATCGCCATTGATTTCCGCTATTCTGGTGACCAATGCTATGGAGAAAGGAAACTTCGTGAGCATGCTCGACAACTGGTTATGGCCAGATTTGTGGTTGTTTGATAACAAACGCAACTCATTCCTTCATCATATTATCGTCCTGGCGACGAAGAATCACAGCGCTTCAAAGTATTACCTCATCAAGATAATAACGTGGATGATACAAAATGCAAACAAGGAGAAGAATCTTCATAATCTCTGCACGAAGATTATTAACGCTCAAGACTCAGAGTCTGGTAATACTGCGCTTCATTTGGCAGGTGAACATGAGCTCAGATGGTTTATTTTTGTTCTCCTCGAATTGAGAGCTGATAGTCAACAAGCAAATAATGTTGGTGTTAAACCGGCCGACTTTGAAGCTGTCAAAGAAGTCATTCAATTGAGGGAGAGCTACTTAGCTCACAGAGATTCAGTAGGTGCTACCAAGACATTGCTTGAAAACCTCGATGTCAGTTCAGAAGAAGACGAGTACTTCTTACAATTAGTTCATACTGGAGTGGAATTTTGGGAAAAGACTAACGAATATCCTGATGCCGGTAACATGGAGCATGAACAAGGCAACATATTATCAGGACAAAAGAACGGTACTTCCGAACACGAAAGGTCACCCAAGACCTTATCGCATTCCGAACGCATCTTCAAATCCATCCAGGATTTAATGTCTGACACGAACGAAGAGTACCTGAAGATCATAAACTCAAAGAAGAAGGAGATCAACAATCTCAACAAGGAGCTCCGCGGAGCAACGATAATAACAGCGAATAACAGGTTTGTTGCTAAAAAGGTTTTGGAGAAAGTGTCTCTTGTGGACACGATGAAGTTGCAGATGGCCAATATCGCCGAGAAATTGCAAGTTCTTAAGAAGAAACTTCCTGATGGTGAAAAAGACGAGGAGGTATTCACCAACGACCTTGCGAACTCCGAACTAGTCAAGTTTGACGCCGATGAACCATTCATCATTAGACCGATTTACGACAAATTAGCCAACAACGAGGACGTCGAGTCCACCGATGACATAATAGAGAACCTACCGCCTGCAGAGGTGTTACAGGCACGTCTCCTGGCCTACAAGGAGGTCAATGGAGATCTTGAGAAAGAGCTAGAGAACTTGCTCAACTACAGCACGCTAACAGCAAAGTTCAAGAAAGTTGTGAGTTATTGTACTGGCGTGGACATTAACGAAGTTGACGAACTCCTTGACGGCTTGCTTGAAGCCGTCGAGGGACAACAGTGAAACCGTAAAAAGACTGTATTATGAAATATATCTAATGCACATAAAAAAGAGTACTTGATCCCCGCGTATATGGACCCATACAACTATCTCATCATTTTTCATCCTATTTTTTTTAAACCAAGCCTTCATAAGCGTTGAGCGAATTCAACAACGATGGGTCATTCTTAACAAGGCGCTTAAAGTCATTGAAATCCAAGTAGTCGACGTTGGGATCCTTGTCTGACATGGTAAAGAGCTTCTCGGCCCGCAACTCCGGGGTCTTTTCGTCTTCCGGCAACGTAACCATTGGACCCACCATTTTATAAATGGCTGAAGTAATTGCAAGAACTTCCTTATAGTATACTTTTCCATCCCTGTTAAGGTCGTAGAGCTTGAAACTGAACTCGAGTTTTTGGTTCACGTCACCACGAGACGTGAGGGACAATGCCACGATGAATTCCTTAAAATCAATGAATTTTGAGTTATCCGTGTCAAATAGACGGAACAAGTAATGACAGTAATCGGTTGGGTCGCCAAAGGGGAAGAACTGCTTAAACACTTTAGCAAACTCCTCCTCTGAGAGTTGGCCACTAGGGCAATCGCGTAGAAAGCCTTTATACCATTGTTGCAACTCACGCTTGTCAAAAAGCGTCCGTTCTCGGAGCAGTTTGAGGTCGTCTTTTGATAGTTTGGAGACCGCTTTACCCATGGCTCAGAGTAGAGAGTGGTCCTTGCTTGGATATTGAGTAAGAGTAAACGGTGCTATGGTGGTGCAGACAGCAGGGCACATTTCGCACACCCACTCTACACATGGAGCGCTCGCCTACTCCACATCGCCTTTCCTTATCTTCTTTACCGGCCACCAAAGAGATGTTCAGAAGATCCCTTCGTCAGTTTTCAGGTACTACAAAGACTCTCCTCGAGTATAAGAGGAAGGAGAACCCTTCATATAACGAGTTAGCTGCTCGTATCGATCCTATCGTGCGCACTGGCGAGTCACTCGAAGTCAAGAGAGCCCGTTTGGTCTACCAATCTAGAAAGAGAGGTATTTTGGAGAGTGACTTGTTGTTGTCGAGATTTGCCAAAAAGCACTTGCACAAGTTCAACTATGAGGAGCTTGACGAGTACGACAAGTTGTTGGACGAACCTGATTGGGATATCTACTACTGGGCCACTAAGAACTATGACGTGACTCCTTTACCAGATAAGTGGAAGGACCTGAAGATTCTCGGCATGTTGCAAGCCGATGCTGAAAACCCCGAGAAGGAGATCATGAGGATGCCAGACTTACATTAGGCTATCAAGAGTAGCGCAGTACATGTATATACCAAAGAAAACTAAATGCTACAGAATTATTTATTTTTCAAAAGTTGAAATAAACACCACCACTTCTTCTACCGTATTTTTGTTTCCTATACCTCTCATTCATCTATGGTACATTTCCATCGACTGGCGCTTGCGGTCTTTACTGCATGAGTACTAGTTACCGCTCCCACATTAACAGAACTACACCACCATGTCTATTAAACCAGACTCTGTACCAGCCTCAATTAAAAAGGATATCAATGTTACTCCATTCATAGCAAGAGCTCTGGAGCTACAAGCTGTTCATCCTGTTGTTAGCTACTACTGTAAGGTCTACGTGCTTGAGCATATCCTTTCCAATAAGCTCCACACTACCGATAAGGAGGTTGAAACATTTACCATCTCGTTACTTGAAGATACAGAGAAGATCAAAACTTCCACTGAAGATGAAGACCTTCACAAGATCCTCACCAACAGGCAATTGTCCTTAAATGTCCTGTTTGCCTTCGTGTTCAAGTTGTTCCTCAGCTCACTCGAGGATATCTCAAATTACGACGGCACCAACAAGATCCAACTTGCAAGCAAGTTGAGAGCTTCAATCAATTTCATGACATCACTTAAGGTTTTTACTGGCGACGGCGATGACGGCCTTGATTTTGGCGAAACTACTGGGAGCAAGTGTACAAGTAAGGAAGAGTTCACAACGTTTATCAAAGAGAAGACTAAAGTCTTGAAGTTTCAGCTAAGTAAGTTGATCAAAGATGAAATACCCTTGAAGGGCGAGGATGAAGACGAGGAGCTTGCAAAGTTGCAAGATGAAGAGTTAGAGAAAGCGGGAGAATCTCTCCCTCACGAGAGCCCCTCTGCCTCCGATAAACCACTGACTGAGCCACATGATCATGAAGCAGAGACTCCTGATTTCCCATCAGCTCAACCTCCGGCTTTGCCTAGTCCCCCACGCAACGATGAACCTGATAACCCTCTTAATCTTCCCGGTGCCCCAAAGTATGATCCGGAAAGCGAACCAAATGCCGATGATGAAGAAGTGAAATTGCCTGGTGCTCCAAAATTCTTGCCTGATGATGACTTATCCCACATTAACAAGGATTCTTCAATCAAGGTCTTCCCTCCAGGTGGTAAAGAAGAGAAGGAAGAAGAAAAAACACCAGCAAAACCTTCCGCTTCACGTTCTGGTTCCGCTAATCCAATCTCGCACCATAAACCTATTACTAAAGAGAATCTCAAATCAATCTTGGATACTGGCGAACAGATCACTCAAGTTCAGAAGCATGCGAAGTTTGCTATCTCGGCTCTTAATTATGAAGATATCGAGACCGCCGAGAAAGAGTTGTTGAAAGGCCTTGAAGTCTTACGCTTAGTGAAGGAAAACTCCTAATTGTTGATTTATTATAGACGGGCGACTCTTCGCTTTTGTATTTTTGTATCGCTCAAGTTTTCCCATCCACGATTTTTTGCAACCATTTCTCATTCACAGAATTGTAGCCATTTTACTTCATCAAGCATGTGGCCGAATTATCTTAATAATCCTAGCACTGGAAATCATAGAAGCCACTCTCTGTCCTTACTTCATCAAGCGGATGAATTTGTGGAGATCGATCTAGTTGATTCGACTGCCACGGGATCTAGAAAGCCAGGACGCACTGAATCTATATGGTCGGCCTGGTACAAGAGAGGCCAATCACTCGGGGCTCTCATAAGCCCAACGAGGCAAAATGATACATCCGATACGTTGAATCTGAATTTGGATAGTGATACTGACTACTCCAGAAGCCCTTACTTCATTCCATCGAAGGTTGAGAGTGTGAGCCCAATGGAAGAAACAAGGAGCAAAAAAGAGTCCCTCAATGATCCAAGCAAGTCCAAACTGTCATCACTCATATGGGCCCATTCAGGGGGTTACCAGATTAACTGGTCGCCCTCGATCACACCGCCTGTTCCAGCTGTTTTCCCACAAACTAGCAAATTGCAAACAGACGAAAGCTCAGCTAGTGGCTCTTGCTTTACACCCAATGATACCGCTCTGCCCGGGTTGGAAACGCCATGGCACATCAATGGTTCATCAACCAGCTATGGAAAAGTAATGGTCCCACCAAAGGTTCATCTCAGAGAGCACGCTACTTCAGTCGGAGATGACGAGAATAAGACAAGTAGGGTTATCGATGGACAGCTTGCCACCAGTTATCTTAAGCATTTGTTTCTCGAGAAGAAGCTACTCCAAGACAAAAAGCATAGACCATTTGTTGACAAAGCTAACGGAGGCTTCCCACTTTCAATGTTGATCGAGTTGCCTACATTGAGATCACTTTTTAAAGAGAACACCGAAGCTCTTGAAGCCTTTATCGGCACCTTTTGTCACGAGTTCTTGGAAGTTGTCTATGAAGAGCAGTCGTGCGTCAGACTGAAAGACTGGCCGGATTGGGTGATGGAGATAAATTGAAACAACTGAGTAGGCTTAATTATCATTCGGAACCATATCTATCTAGTAGACTGCGTTTGCGCTTCTCTCCCGCCTCTTTCTTCTTTTTATCTTCCTCCTTCTTTTTCATCATCATTAGTGTCGGGCTCGCTTCGACACTGAACCCTAGCTCGACTGGTACTGTAGTATCCACGGCCTCTGCACTGGGATTACTTAGATCTGCAAGTTGTTTTTGGTAGAGTTCTCTCAGTTTCTGCAGTTCATACTGCTTGTTTTGTTCCCAGGCGAATTGTTGCATCTGATTTAAGTCTCGTTCATCCTTACTTATCTGTCTCACAAAGTCCGAATCATCGTTTGCAATTCCACGGGTAGAGTCTTTCCCAATTCTGATCTTTCCACCCTCGTTGGCATTAATCGCCAATATATAAGCTGGAGTGTACTTGCGTTCCCTGATAGATCGTTCCACTGGGTCTTCAACGAAGCCTTTAGTGAATTCTTTCCTATCAATACCAAGCTCTTGTAATTCTAGCTCATAGTCAGTATCGTCACTATCATCTGGGGCATTTGTCTGGGGTTTCTTGGACTTCTTGATGGAGTCCCATTTGGAGAAGATCTCATCCCACTCGGCCGCATCGTAACCGTGCCAGCGGTCCCTCTTAGCAGCAAAATCACCTTCATCCTCCTTGAGCTTAACGCCATCTACCACTTTGAAAGTATCATTGATACCTGTGCCAGCCAGAGGACCTCCCTGCTCTATGGATGAGTCTGTGGGGTCCCTTCGTTGATGCCTGAACGCATCGTTGCTAGTGTCCTGCAATTCACGATAATACCATGGAACATTCAGAATAAACTTGGGAATGTACAGGTTATCGTTTCCAGTCATTGGTTGTGTTGATAGGTATGAGAAGGTAACATCTAGAGACTGGCGATGATACTGCGCACTCGCCATATAACTACTAGGAGGTAGCTATCTACAGAAGTCAATGCACAATGTTTGTTTTCTATAATACAGATGCTATAAGCTTTACAGGCCACTCAAAATCCGGTCCACTCTTCGTCGTCGGAGTCATTAGACGTCTCCTTCTCTACTACGCTCCATTCTTGCAACCTCTCATCAGCGAGAAGCTCTTTACACTTCTCTCTTAAAGGCTTGAATTTAGCCTCTTTGGCGGTACTCTCGAAAGGAACCAACATTTTCTTGATTGGAGTTTTAGCAAGAATAGCCTTCTTCTTCTCAGCCACGTCATCATCGGCTGCTTCTTTGGAGTCCTTCTTGTCCTCAGCCTCCTCTTCTTTCTCTTCCTCATCTTCCTCATCATCTTCCTCATCATCTTCCTCGGCTTCTTCATTATAGTCTCTGAAGTCTTTAAATATAACATACTCAATCTCATCGAGGAAGAGATCGACGATATGGTAAGAAAGAGCCTTTGGCATTTTAGGATCATCGCTCAAAGGAAGAGCGTGCAAGACAGATAAGAAGTTATCTAGTTGCTCTTCTTGCCATTCAGATGCCTCTAAACGGAAAAGCTGGTGTCTAATCACTCTTCTAATCAACATCAAGTACTTATCGATTCTCCACTTATCGATAGTTGGCCATTCCTTAGAAATGACTAGCCAAAATGCCTCATGAAAGTCCTTTAAATTCTCTTCTGGAATCACCTCGCTGTAAAGTTTTCCAATGTTACCAGCTAATCCCTGCTGGGGAATTGGCTTGTCACAGTACCACATGGAGAAGTAGAGACCTTTCCAGAGCTTCTCGAACTCAACTAGGTCAAGGCCCTTTGACTCCTTATGTTTGAGAAAATTTTTGAGAGCCTGAAAAGCTGCCAGTCTGACAGCAGCATCATTATGAGCCAACTTTCTTACGAAAGTGTTGGTGTTGCTCAGCATTGGTTGTATGTGCTTGTTGAAGAGATAGAGGGCATCTCCATCGCATCTTGGTGGAAAAGTGCGTTACAGCCAAACGCTACACGTGACTACACATACTATTCTTGTGCTTACATCAACGAGCTAAAGAGGGACTTAGAAGCAGCTGAAATAGTCCATAAGATCATTAAAACTTAAATGATTCCATAACCTGCCCACTTCCTCTCTTCTTCACTCAGTTCCGTATGTTATATCCGAAATTTATTGTTACAAAATCAGAAAACGCCGAGACGTCTCATGTGCTAAAGAAGTAAACATTGATATTCATCAAGCACATCAGAAGCTGGATTAGACAATCAAGTATCTGATAGGAATGTGCAATAACTTGACGGCGTATCCAACGACGCCCATCATGACGAAACCAACACCAACAGCTCTGACGATCTTAAGGTATTCTGCAAAGTTAGTAATCGAGTTGATTATGAAATAGGCTCTTGATTTGACTAGGCAAAGGGTCATCATGATTGTGCCACTTATCGTTGTTGGCCAGTCATCTATATCAGTCAACCTGTACTAAAGACAGATTGTTGAAATTTCACATACCCTTCTGGGTTGGCTTTTGGCACTTTCTGACGAAAGCAGAACCATCCTTGAAAAATTCAACAGGGACTTCCGCAAGCTTTTCGATTCCTTCAGCCATTATGTATGATACGTAGTATACCTAGGTTGGGGGATTTGAGTAAAAGACGCTCAGTGTTCTTTGGTGACGCGGGCGAGTTGGACGGCGCACTACCAAGTACGATAAATAATTCAGTCTGGGACGTCGCACTTAGTCCGTCTACAAGTTGCAAATGTTACCAGCGCTCAATGTCTGAGCAATGCAATGACTTCTATTTAAATTGGCAATTTTTTTAAATGAGGCCCAAAAAGTTTTCGTCATCTCCGTCTTCGTCATTCTGTTCTGTAGCATTGAGTTCCAAGTACCGGCTTTTTTGGTTCAGTACGTATTTCTTTAATGACGTCTCCATCTCTGCGTCTAGCGCCCATTTCCGGATCACAACCTCAATCACTTCAAGTTCGCCAGCGGTAGCCTTCAATTCAATGAGGGCTACGAGAGCATCCTCATAGTGTGTTCGAAGTCTTTCTGGGGCTTTCTTCCACACAGTGTTGAAACTACCAGCAGGTAAGTCCTTTTCATGAAGACATTGGGCAACAAGTTTGAGGTATTCGTAAAGTTTCGTTTCTTCTTTGCTGGCTTTGATAACAGAAAGGTATGCCACAAATGCTCTCATTGAATAGTTTGCTCCGGCTTCACGGTAGCACTTCCACAATTCTTCAATGAGTCTGGATCTTTGGTTCTTCAAGTCGGTCATAAAAGTCAAGAAGCCTTCGTAGTCGAAATCCGGCGACTTTTTGGCGAGTTCTAATACGAATTTGCCTTGTTCGTCTTTTTCAACTCTTGCATCGGTCTTGCAAATGAAGTATTCAAGAGACTTGTTTTCAGAAACACGAGTGGTGAATTCGGCCCAGTCAAAAAGTTGACCCCAAAATTCATCTGACTCTTTGCTCAAGTCAATGCCATAGTTTTCCTGGAAAGCGTTCATGTAAAGCATACTCTTCACAACTTGACCGTTGTAAACTAACGAGACGACGATACTCCGCAAGGTATCGATATCTGGGTAACATGGATCGTCAATGTCGAGCTTCTTGTGCAGCTGAATAATCTGTCCTTTCTCATCGATTCCCCATACTTCTTCAATGAATTTGTAAATCTGAGCAGTATCCTTGGAGCTTGCAATAGAGCCAATGATAGAGCCCAAGAGGGTTTTGTCGAAATTCAACATGCTGTTACCCAGCATGAGATGCTGTTTTTTAGCGTATTCGCTAAAGGTCCTGTGCCATTCCACTTCAGATGTATGGTATGGTTTGACAGGCTTCCTGAAGGCGGTATTAGTTTCCTTACTGGTAGCAGACCAATTTTTTGGAAGTCCATTACCGTAGACAAGAAACCTAAGTATCCACAAGTTATAGGTCATCTTCAGATAGACTTCGTCGTCGGGGTATCTTTGTTCAAGTCTTTCAAACCATTTGGAAGCTAAGTCCAATTTATTGTTGTTCAATTCAAGCAGAATTAAGTTTTCGTAATCTTTCATGGTCAAGTCGTAATCAGTTTCTCCTAAAGAACGTCTCTTTTCTCTCAGATAAATGTAATCTTCTTCAGAATCGGGGAACAATAAGCGAGAATAAATCTTTCTTACGCTATAAAGCACCTCCTTTGCTAGGTCCTGCTGTTCAGTGGGGGAGTACCGTTTCTCATAGGCCAGGTACTCATACTGGCCATGCAAGAGAATTCCCTGCCACTTAACAATGGCCTCTAGGATATATGGCACGAGCTTAAGAAAGTCGTCATTAGTAACGCGCTTAGCACCCTTGTCTTGTAACCACGTAAGCAAAAGCTTTAGTAGTACACTTCTCGAACCGAGATTTATGAGTCGCGTAACCTCCAGTTGAAGCATGAGAGAACGCAGTTTGGTTGGTCTATGGGCTGGCACAAAAGACGACTTGGATGAAAGCAGGTCAACATATCTGCTGGATGGTGTCTTTTGCAAAATGTCGGCTATACTTGGAATATGCTTGTGGGAGACGTTTTCCTGGTGTGACTGATCTGGGGAAGCCAGAGCGGCCTTAGCGACTCCATTCATGGAAAAAGACCGACTCGTAACATTATGGAGGTGTTCTAGGTTTCGAACACCACGCAAATGGCCACGAATCATGGGTTTGATGTTTTCTTCTTGGTTTGCAAAGTGCGATATATGAACGCTTGTTCTAGCGTGGTCCAACGGTTTTTTTTTTTCAGCATTCGCAGTACTAACTACAACTACATCAAACGACACGTGACCGAGTCGACGGCTTTGGTACCAGGATAAGTTTCTATTGAAGATCATAAATAGGAAGCCAATGTCATTTAAAGCTTTGGAGGCATACCGGCGGTGATACCACCGACAAGGTTGATGGAATTGTACTCGGCAATGTTGGCCAAGCCTTGCTCGTGAGTACCACCATTGACCATGTACTGGATAGAGTCCTTTGTACCCTTGATGGCCCACTGTGCGTTACCGTTGATCAGCAGGCCCAATTCAAGACAACGCTCAACACCAGTCTTCAAGTCAGGAACAACTTCAGAGACGAAGCCCAAGTCCAAGGCATCCTTGGCACCAAAGACATCACCAGTCAAGGCCAACTGATACATCTTAGACTTGTTGTTGACAAGGTTGGTCATTCTCTGCAAAGAACCCATGTCAGCGACAATACCGATCTTGATTTCTCTAATGGACATCTTGACACCCTCAACTGCCAATCTGATGGTACAGGCGGAGGCAATATCCAAAGCCAAACCGTAGGAGACACCGTTCAAAAGAGCAATGGTAGGAGTGCTCATTCTAGCTGGCTTGGTGATAGCATCCTGGAAGTCAATAATGTGCTTGTACATGAACTTCTTCTTGTTCTCGAAGCTCCAGTCCTCCTTTCCATTCATCAAGGACATGGCAGCCTTCAAGTTCAAACCACTGGAGAAAGCCTTCTCAACCTTTGAAGAAATCAAAATGATGTTGGTGCTTGGATCGGAGTCCAACCAGTCGAGAATGGCATGGTAGGCTCTCCAGTCTTCTTCAGTGAAGGCATTGAGTGTCTTGGGGTTGTTGTACTGGACGTGAATGAAACCAGGTTCAACCTCGCTGACCACCCACTTGGTGTATTCTTCGAAAATGCTGCTGTCGAAAGCCATCTTTGGTTAGGAAAAAGAAGATAAGGAGGATGAAGTGTTGATATATATCAGTTGTATCTCCGTGCTACCCCACAGCATTTTGGCCCGAGGGAGTTTTTCCGCACATGAATTTATGCGCACTTGTGTAACCTTCCAATTAAACGACATAACGTCCCGAGGGAGTTGAAGAATCGTCTTTTGAGGCCGATTCCAAGCCTTCGATGATTTTTTGACGAAGCAATTTGTTGGCATCTCTTACTGCGTTCTCTGTTAATCCTTCAACAAGCAAGTATAGCTTGGGCGGCGCGGGAACTTCTTTTCCACCGGCCTTGATTGTAGTGGGCACCTTGCTTCCAGGAGGATAAAACTGACCCTTGTTCGTGATGGATGTAGAAGTATGCTCTGTCACTTCAGATAAATTATCGGCATTGACAACATGCCATCTGGCAGATTGTGGAAGGTCGTTGATAACAACTCTAGAATGGAACTTGCACCTATCAGGACCAGTAGACTCGCTCGCTCTTCCCTCAACGACATCAAACTCAGGCAAGTCAACCCCATTGACGGACTTTGCGTTATCCAGTAATGCTGGTCTTTCAGTGGCAACGGAAATAGGACTATCGCGGGACTTATCTTGATCTGCATTGTCCATGGCATAGATACTTCTTTCCATCTTCATATTGGTGTCTCGTTTCTCATCAAGCTTGCTAAGTCCTTTGCCGCCAAAACCAAAGTGGAATTTTTCTTTCCCATCCTTGACTTTCAGGAGGAATTTATCTGAAATTTCGATGAGTCTTGCGTCGATCTCTTCTTCAGGATACTTGCTTAGCCTCAATGCTTTCACCAAATCAGCTATGGGACGTTCTTGAGACGATGTTACAAAGGTGTAAGCGTCTCCTTCTTGACCTGCTCTCCCTGTTCTACCAACACGGTGTACGTAATCTTCCATATGACTGGGAGGGTCGAAATTAATGACCAAATCAAGACCTTTGACATCCAATCCTCTTGCAGCCACCGATGTTGCAATCAAAGTATCAACTCCACTATCTTTTTCCGAAAACTCCTTGATGGCATATTTCCTATCAATCTGCTCTTTGCCACCATGAATTGTTGAGCTTTGTAGACCTTTGGCTAATAATTTCACAAGAAGCTGATCTGCTGAGTCTTGTTTTTCGACGAACACAAGCTTTTTCACCAGAGAATAACTTTTTAGAAGTTCTTGCAACCTGGTGAACTTATTTTCGAATATATCAGCTGCAGTGGCATTATCATCGCTTTCGAATAATTCGACATGCTGCTTGATTTCTGATGCAACCACACTGATTCCACCGACGACAATCTCAATCGGATTGTGAAGCGTATCTCTAGCCAACGATTCCATCTTCCTAGCGAAAGTGGCAGAAAACAACACGCATTGCTTGTCTGGCCGAACCTGGGAGAAGATCTTTTTTATTTGGGGTTCAAAGCCAAAATCGAACATTCTATCCGCTTCATCAAGCACGACGAATGTGACTCGTCTTAGATTGCAAACACGACCATTGTTCGTGGCTAGCAAATCAATCAAACGACCAGGAGTAGAAACAACGATCTGTACGCCTTTTTTGAGCTCTGCAATCTGTGGTTCAATGGAAGACCCACCATAACAACAAGCTGCTGTTAACCCTAGCTTCTTGGTAAATATGGTAAGCTGACGATAGATTTGCTGAGCAAGCTCTCTAGTCGGCGACATGAGAATGGCAATAGGACCGTCTCCTTCCTGCAAGGGCGGTTGATCTTGGACATGTCGAAGGAGTGGTAGCACAAATGCGAGGGTCTTTCCTGAGCCTGTCTTCGCTATAGCTAGCATATCCCTACCAGAAAGTATGACAGGTAAAGCTTGACATTGCACTCCGGTGGGAGCTTTGAACTGTAGTTTGTTCTCTATAACTGTGTTTATCACAGAGGAAAAGCCTAACTGGGACCACTTCCAAACTGGACGAGGACAGTTCTTTCCCTTAACTTTGATGCCATCCATGTTCGTTCTAATTTCCAGAACCTCATCTTCACTGAGCAGACTCACTTCCAGCGTTTCCACATAGAAGTCTTTCTTGAATTCCATGTAGTCAATCTGACTATGGTCCACAGTTGCCAATTCTTTACCAGTTTGCATTGCCTTCAACTGAAGAGCACGTAAAGGATCCTCGTCGTCATCTTCTTCACCCAGACTGTCTTCCAGAGCAACTGCTTCATTTGTACCATTCGCTGGTTCACTTGCATCTTCGGCAAGATTTTCTAAGAAAGCATCAAGCGCATCCTCTTCCGTATTAGCCTTCTTTTCCTCGTTGGAAGTAGGTTTCGATAGAGTGGGTGCTTTGAACTTCTTGACATGCGTATCATCCTCTGCCTCATCATCACTGAACACCCTCCTTTTTTTTAATGGAGAAGACTTGTGGATTGTATTAAGAACCCTAAAAGGTTTAGGTTTATTCTTTACAGGCTCTTCAACCGCCACTTCACCTTTCTCTCGTTTACGTTTCCATTCTTGTAGTTTGTTCTGGCGGTTCGTCTGTTCCTCAGTATTACTAGACTCTTGCGATTGTAGTTTCTTCTTCTTCCATTCCTCGAGCTTTCGAAGTCTTTCCTGACGACGTTGCTCTTCTGGACTAGGTGAAATTGTCTCCAGCACATCTTTTACCTCATTGTTGTTTGATGCTTCTGAGCTGGATACACCTGGAGATTGGGACTTTCTCTCCTTCCATTTCGCCAACTGTGCCTGGCGCTGCCTTAGTTTTTCATCTTTGGATACTGCTTCCGACATGAGTTAGTTAATGTTATTGATAAAATGGTATAAAATATCGAACCTTTTATAATACACTGTTGTGATGCTTGAGTGTGGAGTTTTGTTACTATGCGCGATGTGATGTGCTTTGCGATGCAAGAGTACTGTCACTATGTACGTACGTTCTATAAGCGAGGTTTATAATATAAACGCATTTTTATTATCTCAATCACAAGTTTGTCGTTACAGTCACGGTTTGTGAATTGAGCAAAAGGGTTGGTGGCAAGTTATCCAACCATATGGCAAGACTGTTAGTGTAATCTAAAGAGGCATCATCGTCTAAATGAGTACCTATGATCGGGGCAGGGAGCGTAGAGAATATCACTGCAGTGCTCCCATCTCCCGAGATTTTTCTCATGAGCTCGTTGAGGATTATATGTTGCCCCTTTGCTGGTAAATCATTGAAAGTGAGGTTCTTCAACTCATCCTGAAGTTGCCTCAGGGTCAATTTTCGTTCTGATTTTTGTCCTTCGCTACCCGTCTCTTCGAGTAGATCGAGACTCTCATCAGCTAGTTCGTCATCGGCTTCCGAAAGGAACTTTGGCGATTTTATGTGTTCGTTGATATCGTTATGGGCAATCACAGATGGCACCCTCTTCATAGCTGGCCTTGTGTTGCCAGCGGAGAAATTGAGGAAGCTTTCGTTGCGAGAAATAGGAGTCCTTGTACCATGGCCAGGTTGCCTGGATTCCTTTGTAGGGTCTTTCGAGCCTTCCTCGTCCTCAACAAAACGAATCAGCGGCTTGTTGTTATCCTCATCGTCACCTTCGTCATCAGCAGGCACCAGCGGTTCTTCCTCTTCTTCTTCATCTCTAACCTTCGATTGGGGAATCTTCACTGACAGGAAATTAGGCCTAAGATTAGACATAGATGACCTCACGGATAGCTGGTCAGATGAAACTGCACCCGCTGATGTTTTGTACTTGGCCAAAAGTGCATGCCTAGCTTTGTTGATGTTATCCTTCTGTGGTAGTCTCTGTTGACTGGCCGCAGTTGTTGTCGTCGGAATATCTTTGACAGACAACTGTTCGGTCGGGGAAGCTTCCAACGTTTGGGGTTCTGGAGTATGTATTTCTGGAGTACGCTGCTGGCTGGTGTTATTACCCGAAGAGCTATGCATACTTTCCTCCAAATCACTGTCACTGCTATCTTCAGACTCATATGAAAAGAAGCTATCGCCTCCCTGTGCCTTCATGTTGAAGGAAAGGGATAGTCCTTGACCATGCAAATTCGACAAAGTATACCGTCTATTGTTCTTAAGGCTTGGACCGGTAACAGGCGAGTTATTATTGTTCGTAAGATTGAACAGCACTGGATCATATTTCCTTTCATCACTGATATGAATTGACTTCAGCTTCTTGTCATTCAGTTTTCTTTGCAACTTCTGCTTTTGAATCTGTCTTAAAGACTCCCTGGCATCACGGAGGTTTTTCCACCATTGGTCACCGTGAAGGATGTGGTTTATGTGATTGAATTCAGATTGGGTAGCAGGCGTGACGCTGTAGCCCTTCACCAAAAAGTTGTATGTCTGGAGGAATCCATCCTCGAAGCATTTCACAACAGTCTCCGCATCAATTCTCAATGAACTAAGTAGATCTTTAAGTCTTGATAATTCCTCCTCAACTTCATTGGCGCTTTCAACAAACACTATAATACGCAAGGTATATCCGTTTAAATCCCATTCGTCAACAGTGGAAAGAATAGATCCAAGCTGGAGGATCAAAGTGTATGTATCGAAATTCGTAGACATCACCGATTTGCCATCATCCATCAAACAAATAGATGACATCTGTATCGGGTAAAGATCGATGTATTTCTTTTCGTCGCCTTGCTTACTTCTCTTGAACCATTTCCGGCCTTTCAACGTCGGTAACTCTAATCGAGAGAAGTTGCCCGCAACAGCAACGGTAGCCTGCATTATAATCAAGTCTTCGACTATCTGAACCCATTGGTTTACCGAAACTTTCCTTTCCTTTCTACATTCATCTGTGGGCAAATGAAGCTGGGATAACGATCTTTCCTCCTGTTTCAACGGTAATTCGACACCGTGCTTCTGTGAATCGTAGAAACCAAGAACTGTAATGTTTGGACGCATACCGCCCAAACCCGATCCGAGAAAGACATTTCTGACACCCCATGGAAGGGAAGGACCAATTGCAATCTGTACAAAAGCTTTGATTTTTGCCATATCTCTGAGCTTAGTCCATGCATTTTTTTGCTTACGTATCTCCTTAAAGGAAGACACATTGAACTCGGAATTCACTTCATCATTGTTGGCTCCAGAATCATCGCTCATCATAACAACATGTCCTAGGATATACAAACCACCTTTCTTCAAGTGATTACAGAACGTGATCAAATTCCAAGAAGTCCTTGGATTGTCACATAGAAGCAATATCTGTGGCCTCCAGTACTTAACACTCATGTTTAGCTTTAAACGAAGCAAATACTTTCTTACCTGGTGGTAGATCAAAAGCTGAGAAATATCACCAAAATTCAGTGGTGGGGTGGTATAATGGATAATCATGATGAGGAATATCAAAAACACAATAACGGATGTCGCCGATACGCCATCAACCAAGTACATGGCGAGCACAGACACCAAACCTCCTGCGAAAGCAGTTTTGGAACTAAAGTATTTGAAGGAAGGTCTGAAGTTTGGAGCAGACCCAACCCTCAAGAGGAAACATGCAAGATTAGTTACCAAAAACGTCATGAGGAATGCCATTGTGATGAAGGTGGCGATTTGGTTAATGTCAGCAAAAAGAAACATCTGAGCAATAGACCATGTAAGCATGATCGCATATACCTGAGCTCTCTTCTTCTCTTTTGGCAGCTTACGAGCTGTGGAGAAGCATGATAAGCCGGGAATGATTTTGTCAACAGCAATGGCGTTGAGTACTGTAGACGCACCAACAACGCCCATGATGACGGAGAATAAGGAGGTCGAAACCTCACCTATTATGATGATTAAACCATTCATGTTAACAGTCTGCATGATCTTGATGTCTCTGTGGAATAATTCCCTAGGCACAGAAGCTCCCAATGATACAATGACCAAGAAATAGAGAACAAAACTGATGCCCAATGCATACAACGTTCCACGGGGAATCGAGCGAGAAGGGTTCTTAAGCTCACCAGACATCGATGCACCTGCAAAGATACCAGCAGTAGCAGGAAAGAAAATGCCAAAAAGATTCTTGAATGTCTCAGGTTCACCAGGCGGGAGCAAAGATCCAGCTGCTCCGCTTGTAAAATGAGGCCACAAGTTCTCCTGAATGGTCTTCCAAGAGACGCCAGAATACCATAAACCCTCATCAGGCGGTGACAAGGGGAATCCTGGTTTCACGACCAATGCTGATATTGGGATCAGAAGTGTACTCGTGGTGAGAAGGACAAAGAGCCAAAATGCCGTTTTTGACACCAATGAAGCACCAACAAGCGCAACACTAGTACACATCAAAAGCAAAATGGAGGAGTATAGCAACTGCCACCAGTAGGAGACCGGAAGTAACGGGTAAACGTCACCTTCGAGCTTGCCAAAGTTGACCAAAAGAGGTTCGATAAAACCCACCACGTTCAATGACGAATTCAAAATCTGACCAATAAAGAAGATAATACCAATAGCACCACCAAATTCAGGGCCTAGAGAACGGGAGATCATATAATAAGCACCCCCGCCTCTAACGGTACCGTTCGTTGAGATAGCACTGACAGACAAAACAGTCAAGATATCAATGACAAAGGACATCACTAGAAGTAAAATAGTGCCCAAAATACCCATCTGGCCAATGATAAAGCCAAATCTCAAGAACATCAAGATGGAAAGCACATTGAGCGTGGTGGGGAGAAACACTCCCTCAAAAGTGCCTAACTTGGCCTTCTTCACATTTCTAGTGTCATTATTAGTGGTTTCCACAGTAGCAGCAGGAATTCCAGGTAGCAGACTCGTGTTTTGATGCAGTAGGAGGGGCGAAGACTCGGACATTCAATGGAAGCACCGTGGTCTGTTGAGAATCATCAATTCAGATAGCCCAATGCGCGATGTATGGAGTATGCACCCGATAAGCAACCGAATCAGGAAGTATACCATCATTCACAAGTCAAAGATGTATTTTTGGGAAATGACGGTAATGATATAGGCAATGATAATTCTGGCCAAGTACCGTAAAGTAGGAAGTACCGGTTTCTTGTGGATATACGCTCTGGAGATTGCTCTGCCCACTTGGTATACCACTACAAATGCACTTAGGCGGGAAGCAGGACGCACCCGGACCAGAACCTGGAGGTTCAGAACGATCGAGGCTAGTGTACTCATGGGCATGGTTGTAGAGGTGGTTTACAAGGGGAACCTTAAATTTTTAGTGGTAAGTGCATCAGGAGCTTGTGATACGGTCGTTCAGTATTATTGAAGTATCGTGAGAGCGAAGTGGTGCCATGCAAGGCTGAATGCGCCACTGATCCATCAGCTGGTACAAGATTAGATAGCATCCAGGGAAGCTTTGTTGGGGTACTGAACTTCCTCTGATTATTGGATTTTCTAGTTTTTGTTGGTCTCTTTTGTATACGACTTACTTTCATGTTAAGCGCATGAATCAAGCCTCAAGCTGGATCACCATACGCATTGACCCAACGCTCGTAAACTCGAATATCACCCAACGCCTCACTCTTCACGGCCTAATCTGATCTATTTTATTTCTTTATCTCCATGATCGGGCTTTGCCTCCTTCTGTCAGACCACATATATATATTATCCACATCTCCATGAAATATCTACTGGTGGTGTCGTGCGTATAGGATACAGAAGAGAAGGGAAAAAAAGAGCTCTTGAAAAAAAGAAAAAACCTTAAACTACACCTGAATAGTCTCTGTCATATCGATAACAGTGCCCAGGTGATCTACACATCCATATTATAAGATCCCTATGTTTAGGCTTATCGCCACTAATACCCAGGCGAATTTAAGGCCTGCCCTTCTTAGGAAGGTCAGAGGCAACACTTCTGGTCTCAAATTTGCCCCTACTGTTACAACCGAACCTAGCTCTGAGTTCAAGAACCACTATGCCATTCAAATATCCCGAAGCAACAGCACCAAGAACAGCGTGGCTCTGGAAAGTTCGTTGAAGATTGAAAATAACCTTAAGTTTGATCAAGCTTTAAAGGACTCTGCGCCAACAACTACGCCAGTGGAAAACGAAGTGAATGCTGGTCCCGATGAGAAGACTCAAGATTTGCTTCAACAGTTCGCTAATGCTCTAGAGAACACTAGCGATTGCAGACGTGTGTCCCAGCAGTGCTCGAAGGCTTTACAGACTTTGCAAAGACTCTATACCAATGATGCTGTGAAAGCTCACCTTAGCACCGACCTCTTGTCCAGCTACGCCCACTTCCTTAATCACTATACCAGGGCAACTAGAGTTCACCGTCTTTCCTCGAAGCTGGACCGTGATACCGATCATTACGAGAATAAGTCTTTGAACAATGACATTATGTTGAAAGCCGCCGTCATGGATATTCTCGATGGTATCTTGACGGGCAAAATCAAGTCTCCTTTGAACTTGTACGGTCTTAGAGACTACTTCAAGGCATTGCATCAGTGTGAAAACTACAATGAACTTGTAGAGCTCTGGGAATACGGTGTGAATGAACAAGATGATGCCAGCTCTCTATATTTGGATCAAAATGTCTTGGCTATTGTCTTGCCTGTTGCTTACAACATCAAGAGATTCTCGTATGAAGACATTTCAAAGATCTATGATTACAACACAAAGGGCAAAAACATCTCGCCCTCTCTACTCACCTCCATGGGTAAGATTGCAATCCTTGCAGGAGATAATCCACGTGGTTTGGATATGATGGAACAGCTCATGAAATTATACGAAACTGAGGCTGTGCCAAAGTATGTTTCATTCTTATCATTGAGAGACTTGCATTTGAACTTCATCGGACATTGTCTGGACACCAAGATTGCAAAGCACTTCTTTGACAAGGCTGTCGAGTTTGCATTGCCTTACAAAGTGGTACTCAAGGCTCCTCATGCTGCTAGTATGTTGAAGAACTTCCACGAAGCCAAAGAGCCTTTCAAGAGCATCACTCACTATTGGTTGACCACTGTGGAACATTACAATCAGGACATTAGCACGCTTTTCCTTCGTTCAAGATACACCATTTTAAACAACCAGCTTGCTGAGATTTTCTTCAACACATATCCAAATTATAGTGAGGAGGGACTCGCAGAGCTTGAACACCTTATTTCGGAATATTCAAAGATCAGACCAGTTGATGAAACCCTTATAAACGCTTTCGTTACTCGCTTCACGTGGAAGAACAAGGAGGCTTTCCAGAAATTAATGGACACATACTTCACTTACAAGGTTGAGCGCAGTCCTGTTGCCAACAGAGTTTGTTTGAAGAAGATGGGAGAGATTGAAGCTTTCAGTAACGAGGAAATCTTGGAGCAGTGGAACAAATCGTTGAAGTTCTTGGACAAGGAGCGTTACAAGTACATTCCAATTGCCGACTGGGCTTCCTTGCGTGACTCTACCATCACTAGTCCTTACGCTGACGCACGTACCTCGTTCTACTTGAAGGTATTAGACACATACAAGAACTATCATCAAGATGACAGAGCTTGTGTGCGTTTTGCCAGATGGTGGGTACCAAGACCACAAGTCAATGTTGTCGCTGAGTTGTCTTTGAATGACCAGTTTACTCCTGACAGCGACATAGACATTAAGGTACCTAAGTTCAGATTCTTAAAGGAAAACGTGGATTATAAACTGATTTCCAAGCCTATCTTCTTATCCGCAAAAGGAAGAGACTACTCGGGTAAGAAGAGGCAATAATAAAATTATGTAAATAGATAAATGTTCTGACGACTTCCCCCCTCTGTACCGGCTTAGTAGTGATTTGACTCGATCCGCACTCCAGTTTCCACTTAACTCACCACAAGCCACCAATGGGTTCGTGTTTCTCCAAGCACTCAGAAGATGATCTCAAGGCATCTGCTAGACCTTCTCGGCCTATGAACCAGCGGGGTGCCGCTAACAAGGTTTCTAACAAAAGCCACACTTCCCTGTCTAAGGCAGGCCAAAGACTAGGTGGTCCAGTGAATGGAGAACAAGAAGCACAATCAGAACTGGGCCAAAGCGGGAGAGAGGCAGCAGCTAGAGCAGCAGAGCTTCGGTACAACCAGAAGCAGGATAATCTTGCTTCTAGCAAGACCAAATTGAAGGCTATGGAGAAGATATCGAAGAAGGATAAGGGATTGGCATAAGAAGAGCATTTTTTAGAGCAATGAAGCGTGCCATTTGAATCCATTTACATTCATTTCATCCCTTCTAAATGCCACGAACATTTCACAAATGGCTGCTTCAAGACTACCCTGGCTGGTGTGTTCTCCGGCTGGCTGTGTCTGTTTCATGTAACGTTTACAAGAGTGACACTCACCACAAAAGTGCAATTGAACAAATAAATACTTTTAGAAAGACTTTAATAATTGCTTCATATTTCATATTTTACAGATTCATAATGTTTTTTGGCTTGTAGACTAGTCTATCTCTTGTAGGCGTAGGGTGTGTACTGCATATCCTAGCCAACTTTCATGTCTCGAACTAAATACAACATTATCAAGTTGGTACATCAACAAACATCATGGACTCGGCAGCCAAAATCCCCCTCTCCCATACATTATGGTCTCCTCATGATACAGTGAAAGATGCCGCTGACCTTTTGGGTGTCACTCTCCCCGATGATGCAGCAAAGAACTTGGCAATGGATGTCGAATACAGAATACATGAGATCCTAGAAACAGCCATCAAGTTCATGCGTCACTCCAAACGGAAGCTTCTTGTTACTGGCGATATAAACAACGCTCTTAAGGTGCTCAATATTGAACCTTTGTTTGGCTACGACCAATCTCAACCATTGGTGTTCAAGGAAGCTTTATCTGGAGCTGGTGGTCAAACGTTGTACTATATCGATGACAACGAGATTGAATTTGAAAAATTGATTAATCAGGAGCTTCCAAAAGTCCCTCGTCAAACTACTTTCACCGCTCATTGGTTGGGTATTGAAGGTGTGCAGCCAATGATTCCTCAGAACCCATTGGCTTCAGAGATCAAGAACTTACCTTCAGTGGTGAGAGGTGCTACCTCTTCTGTATACGGTAACGACTTGCTACTGTCGTCCGCTCCAGGCTCTAGCTCTACGGAAGAATCTAAGGATGGAAACGGTAGACAGAAATCGAAGAAGGGCGATAAGGATGTTGAGGTTAAACCATTGGTTAAGCACGTACTCCTGAAAGAACTCAAGCTTTACTTTGACAAGATTGTCGAAGTCCTCATATCTACAGACCCAGAGAAGGAAACTTTTAAAGATGCCGCATTGAACTCTTTGAGAACAGATCCTGGTTTGCATCAACTTGTACCATACTTCATCCAATTCGTGGCAGAACAAGTCACTAATCAGTTGAGGAACATTGAGCTTTTAATCACATTACTTGAGGTTATCTCAGCTCTCTGTGACAACAAAACCATCTTCTTGGATCCATACGTTCACGCTTTGATGCCATGTATTCTTACGCTCTTGCTTGCAAAAAGAATTGGCCCAGTCGTTCCTGAAAATGCAGATGACGATGCAGTCATTGATATTATTAAGGGCCAGTTTGCCGTTAGAGAGTTTGCTTCTCTCCTTCTACAGCATATCATTGATTCATTTGGATCGTCCTATACTACGCTCAAACCAAGAGTGACAAGAACTCTTCTTCGGGCATTGCTTGATTCTTCCAAGCCTTTGGGTACACACTATGGTGCTCTTTTGGGTATAGAAAAGTTGGGCTCTGAGGTTATCAAGCTTGTCTTGGTTGGCAACGTGAAGATGTGGTCCAAGCAAGTTGTTGAAGATAGCTCCAAACGCAGTGTTGAAACCAACATTCTAAAACAAAAGGTTCTTGATGTTCTTGAAAAATTAAAGATTGAAGATAAGTTCACCGAAAATGACTCGGATAAGATGGACGTCGACCAAGAAGTCAGCACGGAAATAAAAGAGAAGTTAAAGGATAGAATTGGCGAGCCGTTGGCTGATGATCTTCTCCAAAAACCAGATGCAAAGGCCATTTGTCGTGGAATCTTTATTGGTGAAGCAAATGTATAAATAGAGACTAATGTATTAATTGATTATGGATTACCTTCTTTTTGGCCTAACGTAGGTTTTCAAGGTACGGTTTGAAGTCGATGCAAGTAGTTTTTCAAAATCAGAATCAGAATCAGAATCCGTATTGTTGCCATCATTGGCAGCATCATCAGCAGAGTCTACATCCGTAGCGTCGCCAGTGCGAGAGAATTCAGCAGATGAGGTCTTCAAAAGACGGCTTGATCTCTCAACATTTATGTCTGCTGGTTTTGTGATTGGCATAGAGACTTCCGAAGATGACGCTGCTTTTCGGGGCAATACAGCCCTCTTAGGAGCTTTCTTACGCGTCTTTGTTGGACGGCAAGGAGACCCTTGAAGGCTAGACTGGGTGAATGGATTTTTGAAAGCTGAAATCTGTTCTGAATTCTCAGTCACAACCAGTTTATTAGCTTCTGGTTGAATTGGGGAAGATGCTATGATTGAGGATGGACCTTGTCCATTAGGATTAGGATTATGCAGAAAAATGTTAGGTGACTTCTCGGAAGAGTTGTTGACAGGCGAACTCAATATCTTGATATCTGCATTAAAAGGAGCTGCCAAAAGCGACAACTTCTGTTGAACAACGGAGCCCTTCTTTGTTGAGTCAGGAATTATGAAGTCGTGCAGTTTCGATGCTGGATCATGTGGAGTTTCTAGGATGACGTCGGCTACCCTGTTTGCAGTGGGTGTTGCTTGAATGAGTGCAATATCTTTAGGCTCATTGAACGACTTTGAGCTGTCCTTCAGCAACTTCATCTTTCTTGCATCACCAAAAATGAAGGAAGTTGGCTTGGCTTCAATTTGCTCCTCTGACTTGGTGAGAGACATGTCGACTTGTCTACGTTTCAAGTTTTTCGAGCCCAAGTTCGACTTCGACCTCTTGAGCAGGAATGCTGGTTCATCTCCACCTTCACTGATTGAGGTCTTTGCTCTTCGAAGAAATGGCTTTTGCTCCTTGGAAAGGAGTGTCTTGTTGAATCTCGAGGGTTTTGCATTGTTTGGCAGTGTAGACTCTTCCACCATAGAGCTCGTCAGATGCAACATAGGACTGCTAGCTTCAGTATCAGCTTCTGATTTCTTTCTGGTTGATTTCAATCTTGGGACCTTGAAATTAGGACGCAGTTCCTTGACCTTTTCGATGACGAACTTCACAATGCCTGGATAGCTGCTGTTGAAAAATGGCACGAAAACGTAGGCGAGAAATCCATACATGCTCTCATCCTTCTTATTCTTGAGCTTCCCTGTGATCACATCCCAAATACTCATTTGATCAACCAAAGCGACAAGTGAAGTGTAGAGAGTGAATTGAGTAACAGGAAGGCGTTTATCGGTATCAAGTGATTTGGTCTCTTGTATACCTACACCCAAGAAAGTGGGTATGATCTTCTTCGTTTTCGATTTCTTCCGGACAAGCGACCTTTTGTTCAGTTTTTTATTCAACTTTTCTTGTTGTTTGCTGTTTGTCTTAAGGAAGCTGTCTTCGTCGACCTTCCATGCTAAAAGAAGTTGCATAATCACCAAAATCTGAAGCTGTGCCTCTCTTCGTTTAAGATCAAAAACTACCTTATCTCTCGTTTCATCCGCAACAATTGCAGAATAATATTTCTGAAGAAGGAATTCTTGGTTTTCAGATTCATACTGGTTTATCTTCAATGGCTCAGCTCCAGGTTTTCCAATTAAAGTATCCACGCCATACCTCAATCTATGCCTTTCATTGAGTTCTTCAGGATTGAGGTAAACTGAAAGCAAACTCTCCTCCAACGACTTCTTGTCCTCGCAACACATGTTCTGTAGTCGCGTAAGCGTCGTTTTGGGGAAGTATGTTAACGGAGTGGATAATGAATATAGAATGCTATAGTACCTGGACTGCAAGAATTGGATGGGATTTGTCTCGCTTTGTGGTGATATCTCCATAACGACGGCATTGCGATTACTGGTGGGTGATATGTAAGCTGCTGGAGGTTTCATGGAGAAGCTATCTAGAGCTTTGCTGGAATCTTGTGGACTGTTTGGTTGGGTCGTCCAGCCTTCAATACAGCTGGTTTCGGATAGAGATGCAAATTCTTCAACTGAAGTGGAATTGACTAACTTCGTGGAGTCAGCTCGGGCAAAGACGAATAGCTCGAATGTATGAGGGAAAGGTAAACATTTGAATAGGATTCCGGTTCGGTAGGTTTTGAGTTGATCTATTACTTGTACAAAATATGCATTGGATGATTCGGGAGCTATAGTACTCAAACGTTTACTGAAGAACACTCTCCGATGTAGAAAGTCATCTTGAAGCAACGTATGGATGCTAGGGTTAACCACCAGTCGTAGTATGGAGATTGTGAAAGGAGGATCCCCCGATGGCAGCTTCAAGGTGATTTCATGATGCTGAAGGTTAGTTGGGTTTTCTTGAAGTTCAGCATCATCCATGAGCGTCTAATGAAGGAAATATGAATCTGTGGAGTTCGTGATAATGCTTTCATCAATACGCTTCTGGTTGCAACGCGTGAAATTGTGCAGTACTGTATATACGCGCAACAAGGCTGCAGGCGCGATGAATATAATGGCTGCGAAAAGTCTCAAATGTCTAACCACTCATCCTCAATGATATCAGTGATCGTCGGACGCTCATCGATGTCTCTCACTAAGATTTTCCTTATCAAGGCTAAGGACCTGTCGCTCACAACATATGGCACTCTCAAGTCTCCTTCCATTATCTCGTCCACATTGTAAAATGGGTTCTCCTTGTATATCATGGTGTAGAGCAAAATGCCTAGCGCCCATATGTCCTGAGGCTTACCTTCGTACTTTTCACCTCTCAATACCTCAGGAGAGGCATAATCAATGGTACCGACAAAGACATCAAAAGGTCCCAGCTTCACGTATCCAGCACTTCCAAAATCGATCAATTTGATAATCCCACGCTCATCGACAATGACGTTTTCGTCTTTGATATCTCTATGAACTATGCCCTTTTTATGCAAATGGTAGATGGCATTGACGATTTGCGTGAAGATATATTGGCATTCGATTTCAGTCATGTCTTTCTTCACCTCAATGTAGTCAAACAAGTCGATGGCAGGGGGATCTCCAAAGATTGGCGTCTCCAAGTAGTAGTAATTGGGATCCTCGTAGTAATCTATGATCCGCATAATGTTAGGGTGCGGTTCATGATTAAGGGTAGCCATAACTTGGATTTCAGAAGGGATAGTACCTAATTGGCGATCTCTCACCCACGTATCAACCAAGATCCTTTGCTTGTCAATGCATTTGATGATTATTCTGTAGTAAGGATCTTGCTTGTGCTCAGCAAGGACAACTTTGCCATAGGCACCTTCCCCAAGCTTCTTGAGTACTTTGAACTCTTCAAACTTCTTCGTCCGTCTCTTAGCCCCAACAGATGTGGGCCACTCTTTGGAACGCTTCATCTTTTGCTTCAATTCTTCATTTTCAAGCTGGAGTAGTTCCTCTTCGGTAAACCGGGTATAATGTGGATCGTAGGAGGTATTAGAATAACTTGTAGGTTCAGATTCAGATCCTTTGCTATTCAGTTGAGAATCACTAGTTTCCGATCCTTGACTTCCGCCAGCTGATACTGATCTATTGGAGGAAGAGGGCTTAGATCCATCGGGCACCTTTAATGAGTTTGTATCAGAATCACGACTCAAGTACGTGACAGGAATAGAGAATGTGTTGGCTTTCTTCGGTCTCCTTGTACTGCTAGCACGGCTGATATGCGGGCTAGTATGACCAAGCTCCATAAGATCATCTTCATTCTCTGGAAACAAACGAAGCTGAGAGGGCAAATCGTTCCCCAGAACATCTGAATTACTTCTCTGTCTTGGACTTGTGCTCAAAGACCTCGAGGAAGCACTTCTGGTTAGTTTGTCGAGTTCATTCGCAATATTCTTGGAATGTCTAGAGTAGGTCACCCAAAGAACGAAGATGTCGCTCAGTATGACTCGAAGCTGAACGTCAATGCAAAGCTTCTTACCATCCCTGTGGAGACCAGAAATTCCCTTGGACTTGAAGAACAACTCCTCCATGGGCGTCTCTTGCGCTTGTCTGTGTTTAAGAACAGCATCATACTTTCTGAAAAAATGTTCGGGCAAAACCAAGCCGGGAACAACGTTGATTGTTTCACTCTGGTCACCCATACCCGTGCTGAAAATCTCTGTGAAGTCGGGTATGATTTCGTTGATGCTGTGATGAAGTATTTCCTCTGAAGACTTTCCGAAAAGGTTATTAGCGATGGCATTATTGCTCGAAAGGATCTCAAAGTCAGAAAAGTTGACAACAAACATACCAGCAATATAAGGCATGGAATGGAATTTGAGCTTGATCTCGTACTTGTCATCATTGATCTCGAGTGGATAAGATGTCACAGCGCATGGTATATTATCCTCACGTACCTGAAGGGTGAAGTACCGTAACTTGTTAATCTTGTCACTGTCGCGGCAATCACAGGCATCAGTATCCTTCTTGTGGCTTGAAGCCAGCGCTGCAAGCTCGTGGTCAAGTGAATTCGAAAACTGCTCAAGCGTCTTCAGCAGATCCTTCCAGTGAGGATTAAGAAGTTTTCCAGCAATTTCTTGTACTGATGTAATACCATACTGTGCTGAAGGGTAGTTATCGATATCACACAGCACGACGATATCAAAAGCGTCACAAGGAATCTGTTCAAACATGCAAATAATCAAATTACCTCTTTTCTTCGCCCACATGGATGTCCAAGCGAAGGCGTGGTCGGCCTGTCTTGAAATGGCAATGATCTCTCCTGCAAATATGATACACAGATCATTAGCTTTGTTCTTGTCTAATGAAGCAGACATGGACTTGGTCAATCTTTCTGTGACAAAATGTCTGAATTGAGGAGCGATAAGATCCATCAATGTAAGATTCTTAATCATATTCTTCAGCACACCAAACATCAAACAGGCCAAGTCATTTGCAGCTTTCAAGTTCCATGGAGTGATGTCTTCGACGGTAAAGACGGATTGGGGTGACGAGTGCTTACCCAGCGAGAGCACATGGAACGGACGATTTCCTGGAGTTGGGTTTTGCGGCAGATTAAGGGAATTAAGTAAATTAAGCGATGCAGTAGAAGTGCTAACCATGGGGGTATTAATCGAAGCCGCAGAAGGTGGAGCGGTTGAGTCTAGAAGCGAGGAAGTCAGTGATGCGGACTCAACAAATGGAGTAGCCAAAGCTAAAAGAAGCTTGGTCTTTAAAATATTTTGCTTTGCCTGGTGTTCATGTTCACCAGATGATAATGACAAATCGTGTAGGGTAGATGCTATTTCTGTGCTATTGTCGAGTTCCGAAGTATCATTCTCAAGGAGTTGGATGATATCTTTCAAATCATCACTCAACATAGTATCGCTAGGAGATGAGATCTCCCGAAGTAGTTTAGCCTCTTCAGTTTTCCACGAAGAAAGACCAGAATCGGGTGTCTTAAACTCGTTTCGAATCAGGCTCAGCGAAGGGAAGCGAGAAGCCGGCAAACTATCTGCTCTGACCATCTGAGGTCTAAAGAGTACAGATAAAGCAGCGGAGGATGCATTTGAACGGATTTTGTAGCGATCAGGATTAAGGTTTATACTATCACCACTAGTATTGCGAGAAGCATCATGATACATCACCAGGCGAGCGGAAACACGGCGAGGCCCGTTCTCTGATATTGGCTGTGGCTGCGGAAGGTTCCAGGAAGGAGCTATGTCAGCAGGGGTGCTTTCATCATCACTGTTATTTGGCGACTCGTACTTCATAGACTTGAACCAGTCGGGCCTCTCATTCAAGATCTCCAACGATCTCTTCAACACATTGAGTCGTAATGCCAACGAGTTAGGGGACAAGTGGGCATAAGAGTATGAATGCGAGTTTTCAATGGGAAACTGTAAGACACTGTTGATGTTGGAGAAGTCTGTCTGGTTGGATGCTGTTCTGGATAGCAGCAGGACATTGAGCCGGGCAGATGACGTATTGATGGGATGCGGTTTATTGCCGGTGCTTTTTGGAGTATCATAGTCTTCATCAAAGTGGAACAGCGGCTGCCGTCTGCTAGCTTGAGGCTGCATCATATCTGACAAATATAGCTAGGGAAGACCTCTTGATGAGATCTATGAAGACAGGGCAGGTGGGAAGAAAAGGGCAGATAAGTGTGGGAATAATAAATAAATGAACAGAAGGAGAGTTTCTTCTCTATGCGCTGTAGGTGTATAAGACCGTGAGGAAGTGTCTATTTGATGAAGGGATGGTGTATTGGTGCACCTCTATTATGTAGTTCGACGAGCGTGTGAAATGAATGTGTATCTTTCTCCCCACCACTGTTAGAAATATAAGATCTTAAGTAGGCATCCCCCTGCAGGAAGGCCCACATTGATGAAGGAGCCAAGAACGGCATTATCGCCAGAATAAGTATGGATGGAGACTAGAGAAGGGTGCATCATGCATGATAAAGAGGGATTTTAGTTTTTTACATTATCAGTGTGTTCTATAGTTCTGATGTTTGAGTGTTTATTTGAGTGATGCTCAACCGCTCAAAGAAATGGCACGGCTCTGCGGAGGAGTGTACGACTGACGCACTAGTGTATGGCTTTATCTAGAGCGCATGTCACACACGGTTTCTGGTACTGTCTTTTCCGAAAGAGATTTGATGTAGTTAGTCACATGAGAAGTTCATGGAAGAAAATGGCTGTGCCTTTGGATTGTCTTGGTTCAAAACGTAGTAAGGTTTCGTAGTTGTCTCCCAAAATCAACTCACAGCCTCCTTCAGACGCACCTTAGAGTCGAAATTCTTGGACTTGCTCGTCCAAGTCGCTCAACTCCGAATTCATGATTTGAGAAAAAGACCCAGCATTGGGTGTGTCTCCAAGGCCATAAAGTATCGCTGGTATTTGGCGAGATCCACCAATTACGGGCGTATTGGCGTAACTCAGGAGCGGTGTATCAGAGGCCAGCTTCTGATACGTAGGAGGGCTCAAGGCTCTCACATCCTCATACATTGGCGGAACTTCGTCATCCCATGCAATGCCAAGTCCTGATCTTTCGGTAACGTTCATCTTAAATTGCATCCGTAAAACTCTAGCAGCGCCAGTGGGTACACCAACCTGGGTTTCCTTGATGTTGGTACTAGAATTGATCGATGTTGAGGAGTCTATTGGCATAAGACTGTCGCCTTGGGCTTTTTGTCTTGAAACATGAATTAACTCTTCTGCCACAACGACTTCCACGACAAGCACATGGTTCACGAACACTCCTAATGCAGGGTCGTCTATATCGCATGAGATGTTCGCTCCATTCCTTAGCCCTTCCTGGGTCTCGTCCTGTTTGGGATCCGTGGAAGAGGCTTGCATAACATGTCTCTGTAAGCCTGTAGAACAATCCATAGCTGAAATTTCTGCCACCAACTCAATACGGCCTTCACCCAGGAAATCTGATTTCCAGCCTGACTTGATCTCACCATGCGAGACGACTCGAAGCTCTTCGAGATAGAGATCTTCATGTGGTTGAGATTGTTCTGTGCGTGATCTGTTACTTGTCAGCGGGCGAAGATCATCAACCGTAGTTCTGTTGGTATTAGTGAAGGGGTGGCTCGGTAAGGGGAATATACGATCGGAATTCGCAAAATGGTCACGACGACTGGAGCCACTGCTTGGTGTCAGATTACCGTTAGCCGTTTGGTTGCTTGCTGGCAGAGGGCTAGCTCTCTCTGCCTCGGTTGATGCTCTAAGATGTGAGAAGTCCAGGTCAAAATTGAGTGCCTCGTCAATAGGTCTATTTGGAACGCCTTCGTCGAGTACGGGCTGTTCATCAACATCTTGGTTACCAGGAGTTGCGGCTTCTGCAATAGCAGCAGCATCGGCGGCAGTCAAGACTTGGCTGGTAGGTGCATCAAGACGCATAGATGTTTGGACTGTCAGATGGTGAAGACCGGATGACTTGTTTTCGTGTGCACCGTTTTTCATTCTGTTTAGTTGAGCACGCTTCTGCAGCTCTTTTGTAAGGTGGAGTTTCAATTTGTGCTTGTCACACACTGAAGCTCGTACTTTAGTGCATTCTTCTAACTTCCAGGTTAACTTCCTCATTCTCCACCGACGATCTTGCTTAGAGCTAACGACATTGTTCAATCGTAGCTCAATTGGAAATGTTGACTTGGGATAGATAACATTAGGCAAGACAGCACTGGCAGTGACGTCTGTAGGAGGAAACACTCTAAGCGAATTCCGGTCATGGCCCCTAAGGATCGATCTCAGCACACAGAGAGGAAGTGTGGCAACAACTTCTTTTGATCCAGCAACAGCCACTGCTATAATGTCGTACTTGATAAACGATTGGGACAGGGAAGTGCCTAGTTTTGTAGATGCAGCAAGCAGACCAGGGAGAAGATGTGAAAAGGGATAGGCATGGGTCCCTACACAAAACGTAGCAGGTTCAATCAACACATCCCACTGAGCCAAGGTGTTTCTTTTCGTAGCACATGACTTACAAGACGAAACTGAGCCCGATGGGATCTGGAATGGTTTGGTGTACCGAATTGTCTGAACAAGCAGAAGAGTCACTGACGTGAGCTCAACGTCAGAGTCTGGACCTATGCTTCCCATGGAAGATACAGGCGTCAAGTCAGGCGTTCTTCGTGGACTGTCGTCATGCTTAGATTTTATGTTGGAAAGAACATCAAGGTTCAACACTCCCGAGATGATGGATCCTGTAGACTCGTGTGGCTGGCCATACAAGATAACCGGAGGAGACTCCAACGCTATGGAAAGCTTGACACGAGGTTTTTTAAGGTTAGAAGCCAGCACTCTAGGCGAAAGCTGTGGCCTAGCCTTCTCTGAATTGTGATTGAGCACCCTAGATAGGAGAGTCATTGTCAGCAATAACCGAGAAGCAGCAGATAAAAACGGGAGGAACCAGTAAGCACTGAATGCAAAGGAGTCAAAGTAAGGTCGATTTGTCGACTCTTGAATATATATGCGTGGCGATTAAAGACTTTGTCGGTGTTTCCAGTTATATAGTTAGTATTGAGGATTATGACCTGAGGACTGTCTAGGGTCGGTCGGCCGCCTGCCCCACCCGCGAAGACCCCAGCGATTCCAGTATAGAGTATAGATACGAGATGGGAGGGGCGGTAAGTACGGCAATTTTCCCGAAATGAATGGTTTTTTGGTGGTTTAGTATTTCCAGTTTATTAAGCTTTCCAATGGTCACTTTCTTTTTCCTTTTTTTCCTTCGTTTGTTTCGATTGCTGGGCATTTCATTGACCGTTGTGGATGTCTCAGTTTAGCATTCGCGAAGAGCGTGCTTCAGCCACAGCTAGCGCTAAGCAATGCTGAGTTAGCACATTCCATGGAATAGCTTATTTTAATGAAAGTATGTGAATTGGCTTTGGATTTGGGTTTTTGAAGGCACTTTATATTACAACGCGTAAAAAGATTGGCACAACGGTTTGTTGATGGTGGTGGGGATTTGCAGGCACCGGTTCACCGTGAAGAAGGCAGTGTGGAGGGTTGAAAGGGGAACTTTCCTTTGAGGTATCTCTTTCTTTGGTTTTCTTTGTACCTGAAATTGCGTTAAACCTATACTTTTTTTTGGCCTCTTTACATCTTTCTTGCAAACTGACGTTGCCTGAAAATTGCAGCCGTTCTACTGTCCTGCAGTATTCAACCGCTATCATAGTGAGAACTACAAACTCTTCATAGCTACCATGACAAAACAACACTTGGTGCTAGATAACGGGTCTTACGATATAAAAGCGGGTTTCAGCACTCAAGATAAACCCCTTGTGGTACACAATGCTTTGGCAAAGGCCCGTGATGGTGTGATCTACGTCGGCAACGACTACCTTTCCCATACAAACCTATATTCTGGCATCAACTTCAGACGACCCCACGATCTGGGCCACTTGACGTCGTGGGAAGTCGAAAAGACTCTTTGGGATTATACGTTTGACCAGTTATCTCCTGAAAAAGAATTGGATCTTCTGAACATACATCTAATGCTCACAGAAACACCATTCCAACTCCCGCAACTATCCATGAACACAGACCTTATAGTCTTTGAAGAATACGGCTTTGGCGACTACTACCGATGCATCCCTCCATCGCTTGTCCCTTGGGAAAGCACATCTGAGCCAGCAGACTTCACGTTGGTCGTAGACTGCGGGTTCAGCTCGACATGGGTCGTCCCAGTGCTATACCAAACCCCATACTGGAAAGGAATGCGTAAGCTTCCCATCGGTGGACGTCATCTCAATGGTTTGCTTCGAGAAACAACTTCTTTCAGACATTATGATATCCTGGATGAGCCTATTCTTCTAAATACCCTCAAAGAAAAGACGATGTTTGTCGCTGACAACTTCGAAACAGCCCTCAGGAAAAAGCTAGATTACAAGTGTGAATTTGTTCTCCCAGATTTCAAAACGACTTTTACTGGTTACGTTAAGTCGGACGATCAAAAGCTATCTCCGGATGCTCAAACATTGAAGTTGTATGACGAACGATTCACGATCCCAGAAGCATACTTCCATCCTGAGGTTATGTTGGATAATAATACCGTTTCAAGTTCACCAATGATCCAAAATGCTAACTTCAAGAGTCTTACTGACTTGGTTGTCGACTCTATTGGTTCGTGTCCAGAAGCTGCCAGGCCATTACTCCTGGCAAACATCAATATCGTGGGAGGAAGCAGTTACATACCAAACCTACCTGAACGTCTCATAGCAGAGTTGAAAAAAGAACTTCCTGTCAACTGGGAAGTGAAGAGCATTACCCAAAAGCAGAAACTAAACGAAGTGGCTTGGTACGGCGGTACGTCGCTTGTCAACGAAGATTTACTAAAAGAAATTTCCATCTCGAGGCAAGAGTACTTCGAGCACGGAGCTAACTGGTGTCAAAAACAATTCGGTTTCAAGAACTTCTAATAGAAATGTACTAATATTTGTATCTATAATGCAATTTAAAAATGATCTACTTCACTTGGATGAGGTTGTTGTAGGTCAAGTACCTACTGAAAAGAAGCCATCCATACCTAAACCATACCATCTGTGAAAAGTGGCCGTAAGCCATTGCGGCATATGACACGCTTAGCATGTTCAAGTCTGAGTAGAATCTAATCGTTGGAGGTCCTTCGCGTGGGATTTGGTTGAAGAAGCTCACGTTGACGTTCAACTTGAGAATATTACTCAAGAAGTGTTTTGAGATCAAGTCCACCAACAACTCCACGTTAGTGAGAAGGGTAAATGAATACTTCTCCCAGAAATTCAAACTCTTAAGAACGAAAAGCCTGTTCTCTGGTGATTTTCTCTTAAGGTAGTTCTCGTAGAAGCTCCGGACGCCATGATAAAGCGAAATGTGATTAGGATGATTCGACACGCCTTGCTCGTCAAAAGTAATGAGTACAGATCTAGGCTCTTTAACGATCTTGCTCAAACTAGTTCCAATGTCTGCCGCGTCCCACAGAACGTTCATGCCATCTGCGTACCCATCCAATACAATAACGTCTGACTCCTTAACTCCAAGTATCCTAGCAGATTGTCTGAGCTCTTCAGACCTTATCACACCCATTGAAGGGTCCACTGCGTCTCCCTTTGAAAAACACACCAAATGTACACGGTTATTGTGCTTCTTCTTGGAAATCTCCAACAAAGAGGGTGCAAAGAACATCACCTCGTCGTCAGGATGGCCAATAATATAGTAAACATCGCTATCAGCAATAGGCAAGGGACTTGGTGAGGTGATTGAGTTGTATGGATATGTCGACTGGAGGAACTTATTGGTCTGTATCTCCTTGTTGGTCAACTTAAGCGAAACCTGGGGAATGGCAGTGGAGAGAAGCACCCATAGTAGAAACGAGAACCCAACAAACTTGAAAACAAACTTGGGTAGATTTATCATGTGGTTGGATTTTCTTCAATGTGCCACTGGAAAGTAAGCTGGAGGGAGGGTGCTGCTTGATGACTGGGGATAAACTTGTTGGACCCGTAGTGCAGATTATACGTTATGCTGGCTTCTGGTTTTTTTGGCCCTACCGTGAATACTGGTCCACACAAGCGCATACTACACAGTTGGAAACGCCAATTCTACTCATTGAAAGTTGTTTCTTGTCTAATGTTCTGTTTATAATTCTGTCGTTTCTCGTCAGCGGTAGCTGTGTCTTTTTGAATATGTACTCGTGGAGCTTGGAAAAGTGTTGGGTGCAAAATAGTTACTGCTGCCGCACTTACTTCTTTCTCATGAAAGTGTACCCAGTGTTCCATGCATAATCCACGGTGGTCTTCTCTCTGTCCCAGCCGAGTTCCATTTCGAAATCTTGAAGGATGCTCTCCTCAAACTTTTCAATGCTACCTTCACCATGAGCTTCAGCGTAGTTGTGAACTGCGCCAAAGGTACTAACGTACTTGACAAAGGCAATAAGTGGAACCTGAACTTTCTTGATTTGGAGATCCTCTTCGTCAAAGTCATTGCCGATACCAAAGTTACGTTTCTTGATCTTGATATCCTCAAACAAGTCCTTTGGAATGCTTTGGTCAACTTCAACCAAAGTGTCTCTAAGAATGTTTCTGCCTGGCTGTTCCCAGTACTGGCCAAACCAATTGGGGTCTTCGTAAGCGTACTTCTTATAGATTTTGTTGGCAGTTTCAAAGATCTCCTCTTTACTCTTGGATTCATCGCTTGGGCCTTGGAAGCCAATGAACACTGGGTCAATGTAGTACCAGTAAGCCAACACTCCCTTTGGTTTCAAGTATTTGGCGGCCGACTTAAAGAAACTATCGAAATCCTTAAACCAGTGAATGCATTGAGCAGCCGTGATCAAGTCGTACAGTGCTTCTTCCACCTTCAAGTCCTCCACTGCACTGACTCCAAACTCGATCCTGGATGAGTCGGTGATCCCCATCTGCTTGAGGCGCTCTTCCTTCTTGTCATTGGCTGTTTTAATCATGGTAGGTGATAAGTCAGTACCATAAACATACTTGGAGATGTTAAGCAAAGGGTAGGTTGCAACGGCTGTACCACACCCCAAGTCGATAGTCTTATCAATGTCCTTACTGCCGACATACTTGGCAAGAATGTCATAAAACGACGAAGGGTAGTGTGGGCGAAACGAGTCGTAGTTAAGAGAGCGGAATCCTGCTTTTGCAAATGTTGTCATTTTTTGTTACTGATGTTTGGTCAATGGGGGAATTAATGCTTTACTTATATATGTAGCCGAAGACGATCGAGCGGCTGTCGCATGGTACGCTGGTGCCCCCACGCAGTTCGGTGATACACTCGCTTTCTCCGAGTTACCAGCCGAACGAGACAGCACCTCCTTCTTCGCCAATACGGTCACTCATTTGGTCATCATCTCGGTATTCATCGGCATTCTCATTGAGAAATGGCACTAAGCCAAGAGACCCGTCGGCTCCGAAATCGGTCGCCATGAGTTGGTTACTGTAGTTCATGGTGAATGGGTCAAAGTGTAGGAGCTCTTCCAAGGTTTCTTCGTTAGAAGAGCCATTAGAGTCACTATTGGAGTTGCCGACCTCAAAGGTGGTAAACTCTGTAGGTAAGTCAATTTCAGGCAGTTCGGGCGCTTCTGTCTTGATGAACTGAGGCACTTGTCTGGCTTTCGCAGTGAGGTTTGGTTGGTCGTGACCATTGAGGTAGGCAGCATCTCTTACAACGGCTTGCTTACTGATTGGTCTTTCCAGCATAACCCTTTTCCTGAGAGAATTGGAGTTTTTCAATGAGGGTGATATTCCAAGGATACTCATGATTGAAAGCTCTAGGAGTCGAGTTGAGTTTGGAGTAAGACCGCCAGGGATGTGCATTTCTGTCTCTTGATTGAACTCCGATAGCGTCTCCAAGAGAAGGCCCTTCAGGCTTTGGTGAAGAGGACCGCCCTTGATAAAATCGAGTGATCCTTTGGCCACAAGAAGAGCAAAACGAGCTCTTTCTCGGGGCAAGTTGATTGGTAGAGGCATCAAGTAGCACGATTGGGATGCCATGGTCTTCATCACCTCTAGAATCTGAATAGACGACTGTTGGATCATTGTCATGCTCGAAATGACGCTAGCAACGTCCCTTTGCTTCAGGGCAAGTCTTTCTTTAATTGACAAACCGACGTTATGATGGTACCCATACTTTGAAATAATCGGCAAGTATATCAACACCTTGGCATGATAATAAAGAAAGATCATCACTAGCTGATGTTTGCTGTAGATGCTCCAATTAGTGCCTTCCATTCCGCCATTAAGTTTATTATTAGACTGGTCTCTAAGTGAGAAGCCATTAACATCGATCTCGAACTTGAGCTCTGCTGGCAAGTCTCTTCTCCAGCACTCAAGAATCCTGTCCTTTTCCAATGCACGTTCAGTAACATTGATATCTCCTGATCTGGTAAAGATGGAATCCATGATATTTCCCAACACTTTGCAATATTGCATAAGACTCAAAGCCAGCTTTGATACCCTGCCGAAGATAGTCAACTTGGTATTGTTAACGATCAAAATGTTCTGGTTGTCTCTCTCGTCTTCGCTTTTTCCGCTAAATGGCATGGCACACTCAATTTCATAATCCTTCAAAAGACGAGGAATACCCAAGTTCAACGAGGAATAAGCATCAAGGCAATAGATGCACCAGAACAAAATACGTCGCTCACCTTGCATGAAATTTTGGAGATTCACATTGTTGATATCCTTTCCATTAAGACCAAGGACAGCGGCAGGACATCTATGCAATCTGAGCTGTTGTGCCATAGAAATAACACGGCCCCGAAGTTCGTAACAAGTTGTAACATCCCCAATGGCGAGACAGTATTGGAGGGCCAAAGCAAGGATTTGAAGAGATTGTAATGAGCAGTATTTTGTGATCAAACAGTTTGGCTTGATGAATTGGTGAATCAATTTGTCGTAGCGATTGAGTAATGCTGCTTTCTGACGAAGTTCCTGCTTGTCGTTCGAATTCATAAGCTCGACTTTTTGTGATAAAATTCCGAAAGATATTACAAGCACCATCAAAGCACCGACTTTTTCTGTCAGCTCATAAGAGTACTCATATGTTGGTTCACTGGAATTATGGTCGATCAATTCATCCAACTTCAAGAAATTCTTGAGGAACACACCTTTGTTAACCAATGGAGTAATGTTACCCCAGTCCTTGAAATATAACGTGAGAAGATGATCAAGTTCAGTCCTGGTAGGAAGATGTAAGAGCTTAAGGTACCTCATGGCCTCGTAATGACTCAAATTGGTTACATCTGTCCTGTCCATTATTAGAGACATTAACTCTTCTTCTTCAGTATAGTCAGGCTGGAAAACCGCTCGGGGATCAAGTGTTTCCTTAAGAGAAGCCAAAGCATTGGCGGTAATTATAGCTGGCTTCGAGCCGTAGCCGTATACTTGACATATCTTTGCCAAAAGTGTGGGAATAAATAAGGTCTCTTCGGTGCTTCTAGGGATAGAAGCAGCCAAAAGGTGAGTTAGAAGTTTCTGTTTGCTTTCATCCTCCAATTGTTGCTGTTCCGGGTTTGCCATCTTCTGCATTTGCTCAATGGCTGTAGCAGCCGCAAACGCGCCAGGAGCTGGGCTGACTTCCTTGTTTGGGAAAGCACTGAACGACTTATCGAATGGTCTGTGGCTATGGTTCATAAACAGAGGGTCCTCGAGACTTAGCAAGCTGTGAGTGTCGTCGTCGTCTCCACTAAGCACCGATTGAGGTACTGAAACGTTGCCTGACTCTCCATAGACAGATCCGGCTAACGAGACAGGTCTTTCGTGGAGAGCATTATTGCCTGAGCAACAAGCACAACCGTCTCCATGAGTATGTGTATGAAGCACAGAATGTGGGTTCAGGAAGTTTGGAATACTCGAAGTGTCGTTCTGGCGGGACGTATCCAGATCAGAATCCGATCTGCTATTGGGCAAATCAGGGAGGGAAGTGTTTGTCGCTAGTTGTTCGTCACGAAGATCAAGAAGGCCCTGGAGCTTGGTATTTTCAGCTTCAAGCTGACGAATCCTCTCCTCCAAAGTCTCCGTATAACCCTTAGGAAACGCTCTTCTGGAGAGTTTATCGGATACAACACACTTGATGCCAACCGCAGCACACGCCGAACAAGCCGGTCTCTTTCCATCACATTTTGATTTTTTGGCTCGACACCGATCACACGCCTGGGCGATTCTCGTCATCGACGATCCAGGGGCAGTGATGGTCTTCAGCGGATCAAGCTGGCTCTTCCCTTTGCTCTTGGTCTTTTTTGCATCCGAGCCCTTCTGGGGATCTAGAGCGTCCGGAGACATTCAGTCTTGTGTGGGGTAATTAAACGTGAAAAATATAAGTATAACAGGCAGCCAAATCAACCGACTAAAAAGGACTTCTTTAAAAAGAAAAAGATTATATTTTTTATCACGTCGACCCACTTAAATGTTCCAATCGCTTGAACTTTGGAGATATAGATGGTGGAGTGCGCACAAGACACTTCACATATAGTCTGGAGGTGAAGTTTCGCTGCACATGCGATAAATGAGTCAAGCGGTATAGTACAAGGAAAAAAAAAAAAGAGGCTGTTATCGCGCAAATGAGAGCACCTCGGTTGCAAATCTGACCATACGGCTGGGCCAGGAAGAAATGGGAGGTGGAATGGAGAAGAGGGTTTTTGGTGGCCAGGCAATTAACTCAACTTGTCAAATGGTCTTTTCGAGGGGAATTGATGAAAATGAAAATTCGTTTCCCACTTTTGTGTGTCTTTGTGTATCGTCTCCACGCTCTCGGACCAAGGGAAAACCTCTATACTTCCACTTTCACGCTTCGCAGATTAGGAGCCTAATACCGTGGAGTACCCGGTTTGGCGGATATGCGTAAGCGTTCGGTTGGAAAAATGAAGGAGAAAAGAAAACGGTCGACAAAGGGCTCCTACCGTGTTGGTCTTTTTGTATTTTTTTCTGATTTTGTGCAAATTCTAGGTCCCTGCCTCTTACGGTATTCGGACTTCGCTTACATTAACTTTTCACCTAATTTGTGCAGACTCTGATGCGCAGTAGTAGATAAGTCAGTTACACCTTCCAGGTTCCTTTGATCTGGGTCTATATTATGGCTTCGAAACGTGTTGTTAGTAAAGTGGCCGATGAGGCTGTCAAGAGAAGAAAGTCTTCGAGAATAGGAGCCAAGCTTCGTATGCTTCTGACTGTGGAGGTGAAGATCGAGGACGAGTCGCTCTGTGGGGCGCCAGAGCACCCTGTGAAAGAAGAGATCATAAAGCAGGAAGTCAAAGAAGAGCCTGTGGAAAATTTTCTGGAAATCAAACAAGAAG
This sequence comes from Candidozyma haemuli, assembly GCF_002926055.2. Taxonomy (NCBI): domain Eukaryota; kingdom Fungi; phylum Ascomycota; class Pichiomycetes; order Serinales; family Metschnikowiaceae; genus Candidozyma; species Candidozyma haemuli. Next base: position 1,394,493 of record NW_020289904.1, on the reverse strand, counting down.
GGTTTGAAACTCATGCAGATGAAGTTTCGCCTATAAATGGGACGTGTTTCTCCACAGTAAGGCCGTCAGACTTGGCCCAGGGCCAACCTCCCAACTGGCAGGCCATCTATAACGAAGTTGTGGCCATGAGAGGCCGTATAATCACTCCAGTGGACTCTATGGGCTGTGAGAAAATGCCCGATACGCTTTCACCGCAGCTTCTGGAGAAACAGCCCCAGCTCTACCGGTTTCAGCTACTCATCTCGCTCATGCTCTCTTCACAGACCAAAGACGAGATCAACTACGAAGCGTCGCAGAATATGAAGAAGCACTTCATTTCCAAAGGCTTTTCCAATGGCGTTTGTATTGAAGCCATTCGTGCCTCGAGCGAGTCTGAACTCGACGAGCTTATCAAGCGTGTAGGCTTCCACCGCCGGAAAGCCATGTACATGAAGAAAGCGTGTGATATGCTTCACGAAAAGCATAACGGTGATATTCCCAAATGCATCGAGGACGTTGTTGAACTTCCCGGGGTAGGCCCCAAAATGGGCCATTTACTACTACAATTTGGCTGGGGCATCAACAGTGGCATTGGCGTAGATGTACACATCCATCGCCTCGCACAGAAATGGGGTTGGGTGCGAAAGTCAGATAAGCCAGAAGCCACAAGATTGGAGCTAGAGCTGTGGTTACCAAGAAGACTTTGGGCTCAAGTCAACCCTTTGCTTGTTGGATTTGGCCAAACGGTGTGCAATTCCCAGATCTCCAACTGTGATGTGTGCACTTTGGCATCCAAAGGTTTATGTAAGGGCGTGAACAGAAAGCTACTCAAGGGACCTATAAGTGAGGACAGATTGAACAAACTACGCAGGCAGCGTGCTGATTTGCTGCCTTTGGTTGAGGACCAAAAAGCTGGAATTGTTAATTTTTGATATCGGTCTTTTGCACCCTCGGCGTTACTGCCTCTGCTGCTGCTGCTGCTGCTGCTGCAACTGGCTCGCGCTAACATCTGTGCCCCATGGTACCACTATATGGCCCAAGCTCCGACCTTATAAACCTTGACAACACCACCCGTTTATTCACCCCATGATTGGGTATACCAAGCTTAAGCTACCGCTGAGCTCTATAGCTCTCAGGTCTTCTAGATGTCTGCTCCATTCCACATCCAGGTGCCACCTCCAACCGATACCGCCTATATACCCACACACTTCAGTTGAGCCTCCAGATGACTTCGATGCTCTTGCATATCGAAACTGGATCAAATTTAGAGATCCAAAGCCTGAATCGTTCTCGGTGATGTCTTTCAACCTTCTATCGCAGCATTATGTGTGGAAGCAAGTGTTTGAGTATTTGGATCCACGATACCTTGACTGGCCTCATTACCGGTTCCCTCTAATCAATACGGTCATTGAGCAACTACCGTGTGACATCTTGTGCTTTCAAGAGCTAGAATGTCTGGTTTATGAAAACCAATGGCGGGATCTGTTTCCTTTGGACGACTACCAACTGATCTACTTGAGGAAACCGCAACCTGGTTATTGGGGCACGAGGCCTCCTGAGTTCATGGATGGTGTTGGTATATTTATCAACAAGAAAAGGTTTAATCTTTTGGAATTTCGTGAACTCAACTTTGGCAATTACGTTTCAAGCCATGCGGATAGATTTGATCTCACCGAGGACGTTGCATCCAGACTCATACCGCGTAATACAGTGGCTCTTCTTGCCCTTCTATACGACAAGCTTACTAGAAAGCATATATTCGTTACCAATACTCATTTATATTGGCTGCCAGCATTTAATGATGTGAAATTGATGCAGACAAAGCTCTTGCTCAATTCATTGTCCAGGTTCATAAGTGACTCTGGGCTTGAAAATCCACCCATTGTTATGTGTGGAGACTTCAATTCCACTCCAACGTCGTCCGTTTATAAATTCTTGTCAAGAGGAAGGGTAAACCTTGAGCACGCTCAGGAGTTTCTTGGCCACAATTACGGTACGAAGGTGGATGGCGAGCAGATCAAGGGCAACTTGTTACATAATCCGTTCTCCCTTGTGCCAGCTTACGGACCCCTTCTAGATAATTCGTTGTCAGAGACTCTTGACTTTACAAGCTACACTAGAAGTCTCACTGCTGTGTTGGATCACATATGGTTTTCTAAAGACCAACTTGAGGCATCTAAGGTCTTAGGCAAGGTTGAAGAAAGTTACAGTGTCAATTCATTGGGATTCCCCGATCGTCAATTTCCCTCGGACCATATTCCTCTCATCTCAGAGATAAGCTTTGTCTGATACATGTTTCACGAAGCCAGATTTCGCAGCCAGGCAAAGCCGCAGACTGAGCACACGACCATTAACGATACCAAAGCATACCACAATAAAACCGTTATAGACACAATTAGCAATAATAGAAATACAAATAACACCCCTAATATCTCTCTACAGCTCTCTGGTTGCCCTTGTCTCTCTTCATTGGTTGTACTTTAGTAGTCGTGCCGCACCCATCAAGTAACGTGACCTGCAACGAAAACTGCCCTTTCTAGATGTTCAACCGACCATATAGCCATCAACCTTCGCCAACACAAGTGGAACAAAGCATTCGTCAGTGGTTCTTAAACGAACATTAAATTAGATCACTTACAAAACTGGTAAACCATTTTTAGCTTGTTTTGCTGTGCCTAACTTCCGCTAGTCTGCTACCCAACGTTTTTTCTTATTCAACGAAGAGTCGACGCCGTTTCACCAAACACAGCCGAATCAAGCATACCCCAGGCACCCTCGTGTTTTACAGACACTTCCAGACAAAAGGCATAACTTTGCTACTGGTTCCATAGTAAACCCGAGGTTTTAAGCGTGCTCTGAGGAACTGGTTCATTCGTGCTGAAAGCTTAAGCTACTAGGCGATGAACATAAATCAGAAGTTTCAGCTGAATCTGCAACCGGGTATACCATCACAGCAAATTTTGCTTCAGCAATTACAGCAGGGGCAGCCACAGAACCAGCAGCAAAACGCAGGTTCTGGGCCCCAGTATCCCGCTGTTCAAGATGGTATGTATGCGGATTCACAATTTTACCAAAGAAATGGTAATTCGTTCAACCAGGGTCCCGGCCCTGGTTTTTTCCCACCCCTGCAATTCCAGCAGCTGGGTCAATCTCAAGGTGACCAAGGCATGAACCAATACCAGCCTGGCCTTCAACAACCACCGAACTTGAATCCACAGAAGTTTATGAATCAACAGGTTAATATGTTGCAACAGCCACTACAGCTGCAGCTGCAACTCCAACAGCCACCACAATCGCAACAGTCTCAGTCACAACAGTCACAACCACTGAATGTACAATTGGCTGCCAGTGGCTTTCAGCCAGCTGCTGCTAAAGTCAGTGCGGTTAATGTCGATGACCCTAACACCGTGTATTGGCAACATCAGACTCTGTTGTGTCAGTTGTCTCGGAGTGAAGATATTCCTCATTTTTACGCCAAGCTGTATGCTCAAAACCTGAGAAAGAACAAGAATCCATATAACGATGTGAAGACGGTCTCGTTGATCGAGGCTACAAAGACTATTGTCAATGCCTTGAAGGAACAGGAGAAGCAACAGTTGGCTGCGCAAACTCCCAACACTCCAGCTGCGTTGATGAGAAATAAGAAGATGGATTTGGAGGAAGATGAAGAGCAGAGATTGATGGCCAAATCCCATGGAAAGCAGTTGTGGTGTCATTTGGATTTGTCTGGCCAGGGTTTGTTGAACCTCTCTCCAAAATTGTTCAGATATGACTTTTTGGAGAGTCTCTACTTGAACTACAACAAGCTCACCACCATTCCTAAGCAAATCAAAGAATTGCGCGGTTTGAGAGTATTGGACTTATCTCACAATAGGATCACCGAAGTTCCCTCTGAATTGGGTCTTTGCTACAACTTGCGTTACCTTTATCTTTTTGACAACAACATTAAGACATTACCGATCGAATTCAGGAACTTGATAGAGTTGTTGTTTTTGGGAATTGAAGGTAACCCCATTGATTTGAAGATCGCTAACTTGGTTGCTGAGAGTGGACCTAAGGCATTGATTAATTATTTCAGAGACATGGAGCCAACTTATTCCGAGCCAACTCCAAGATCGTGGCTTTTGTTGAAGGAAGATGGTGAAATAATTGACCCTGTCACCAATCCAAATGCATACTCGGACGATCATACCAATGTGGATGCTTCTAGTACTTTCACATTGATGTCGTACAACACATTGTGCCAGCATTACGCTACGACAAAGTTGTATCAGTACACGCCTTCGTGGGCTTTGGACTGGGAACACAGAAAGAATGCATTGAAGGAGGAGATTCTTGCTCTTGCTACGGATGTCATCTGTTTGCAAGAGGTCGAAACTCGTACTTTCCACGAATTCTGGGTTCCTCTCATGCAAAATGTTGGTTACAAGGGATTCTTCTTCAGCAAGACAAGATCTAAGACCATGGGTGAACTTGAATCCAAGAAGGTGGACGGTTGTGCTACTTTCTACCGCGCCTCCAAGTTCCAGTTTGTTCAGAAGCAGCACTTTGAATATAATACTGTCTGCATGGGTTCTGATAAGTACAAGAAGACGAAGGACTTGTTCAACAGATTCATGAACAAAGACCATATCGCTTTGATTGTTCAGCTACAGCACATTGAAACTGGCGAGAAGATCATCTTTGTGAACACTCACTTGCATTGGGATCCAGCGTTTAATGATGTCAAGGCATTGCAGGTCGGTATTCTTTTGGAAGAGTTGCTGGGTGTGATCAAGAAGTTCAACCATACGTCCAGCCAAGAGGAGGTAAAGAGCACGTCTGTGGTTATCTGTGGTGATTTCAACTCGACAAAGAGCAGTGCAGTTTATCAGTTGTTCTCCACTGGCTCTGTGTCCAAGCACGAAGATTTGGAGGGTAAGGACTACGGAAGATTTACTGATGAGGGCTTCCATCACTCGTTCAAGTTGAAGTCCGCCTATGATCATATTGCATCAGACTTCCCATTCACCAATTACACACCAACCTTCACGAACGTGATCGATTACGTTTGGTACACCACGCCTACATTACAAGTGCAGGGCTTGCTTGGCAAGCCTGACGAAGAGTATTTGAGTCATCACATTGGATTCCCCAACGCGCATTTCGCCTCTGACCACATTCCTCTTGTGACCAAATTCAAGGTGCGTAAGAAGGGTGCTTCGTCTGGAGTGAAGAAGCCTGACTTTAAGCCTGACTTCAAAGGTGGGTCTTCTAGGAAGACGTGAGGAGGAAGCCAGATGAGATGATGATGATGTTAGATGAAGATGAAGATGCAGGGTTCCTAGCCCTGAGTGTATTTTAGTATAAACTGAGATTATCAACCTGTAAGTATTGGATTGTAGTGACTCACGCATCGGAGCACACAATAGTGGGGGCGTGGGGGCGCACCATTATAAGCTGTTTAGCGAAAGTCGTTCCGGCCATTGAGCCGCATCGAGTATAAATCATACATTTATAGACACGGTCATTCCCTCCAAATGACCTTCATTCGCTAACCATGTCCCTTTTATACCCTTCGCCCAACGACCGCAGAGATGCTCATGACCATTTGGAAGTGAGAGATGAGTTCAAGGAAGAAATATCCAGATCTCTCAAAGACGAGAAGTTGAAAAATCGGTACAAGTGGTCTTTCGAGACTGTTCAAGGCTTCTTCGCTCAATCCGATGAGAAAACTGATGACGTGGAATTCAATTACGCTTTCAACAATATCGGAAGACTCAAAAGCTGGGACCAGCTCATAGCTGACTTGAAAGAGTTGAACAGGAATGCTAAGCCTAACGAGGTGTTCAAATTGGTGGTCTCTGCCAGGCATGGTGAAGGCTTCCACAATGTGGTCGTTGATAAGCACGGGGCCTTAGCGTGGGAGGAGAAATGGAGCCACCTCAATAGCGATGGGGAGTATGAGTACGGCCCTGATGCCATGCTCTCTGAGAAGGGCATTAACCAGGCTAAGCAGAACCACGATGTGTGGCAGAAGGAGATTGAAGAGCACGGTGCCCCATTGCCTGATAAGTTCTTTGTCTCTCCAATGCGAAGATCTATGTGGACATTGATATACACTTGGGAAGGACTTCGAAACAAGGACCAGCGTGCACTCATTGTGGAAAACTTGAGAGAGCGCTACGGTAACCACACTTGCAACAAGAGGAGCTCGAAGCAAGTGATTGAAGAAAGATTTGGGGAATATGGCATTGAATTTGAGGATGGTTTTACTGAAGAAGACGAGCTTCATGAGGAAGTTCAAGAGACACACTTCCATCATTGCCTCAGGACTAATGATTTCTGCCAGGAGCTTTTTGAACAGGATTGGGATGCAAAATCTGGCTCGGTTGACAAAGAGAAAGCTTTGGCGAACTCGTTTATTTCTACTACTTCTCATGCTGGTACCATCAGTGAGCTTTTGACCGTTTTTCAACATAGACCGTTTGCTATTTCTACCGGAGGAATGATTCCTGTGGTTGTTAAAGCAACTAGAAGAGAGTAAAGTTTATAGATACATCTCATGCTTCACCGCTACAGTGAATTAAAGTAGTTTATAATGAACCAAACCTAAGAACCGTATCCAAACATAACGATCTCACTGATCCGACGAACTAAAGTTGAAATAAAAAACGCTTGGAGCGATAGGTCTACAATCTTTTCTCGTCATTAGAAGACGAGTCAGAAGCTGTAGCTTGACGTACGCGAGGCTCCACCTCGACCTTAACGTCCTCCTTAGGATCAGAGAAGCTCTCTCCAGATTCCTCGTACTCTTGGCTGATGGTACCATTACCCAAGTTAGCAAGGTCGTATCCGTTGGCTTTCAAGTACTCGACGAACTTTCTGTCTTCATCGTTAATGGCCTCCTGACCAACAGATGGACAGAAGAACAAAGTCAAGATAGCAGAAAAGATACACAATCCAGAAGAGATGTAGAAGGCAGTTCTGACACCCTCATCGGAGTCAGCACCACCGTTGTTCTTCAAGATGACTGGGAAAACGTAGGTACCAACGAAAGCACCAATCTTACCAAGAGCGGCAGCAATACCATAGTACTGACCTCTCACAGGGGTAGAGGATGTCTTGGAAGCCAAACAGCCAACATTGTTACCAGGACCAAACTCACCAAGAGCAGAGAAGATACCGTACACGACGACGAAGCCACCAATTTGGTGTTTCAAGGTATGATAGCCTGCCGTCATACCAAAGCCAACAATGGCTTGAGCAATAAGACCACCTGCCATAGTGAGTCTTGGGCCAAAGTAGTCAGTGGCGAAACCACCAAGGAAAGTACCTGGAAGGTAGAAAAGATTGAAGACAACGTTCCAGCCGAAGGTCTTGTACAAATCACCATCTGGGATAATGATCTTCAAGATGTATGAAGAGTAAAGACCAAAAGAATATGCCGAAAAGTCGTAGATAAACCAAACAATAGACACAACAGTCAATCTGAACCAGTAAAACTTGATAACAAGCCACCATGGGAACAGCTTAGCAGTCTTCATGTTAGTCTTCTCGTAAGACTCAGAGTTCTTCATCTTTCTTCTCATGAAGTAAAGGGCGAAAGGAGGGAACACACCAAGACCCAAGGTCAATCTCCAGACAGGTTCAAGGTGGCTATCAGAGAAGATCCACAACAAAACCATTGGCACGAAGGCAGCAACTACGTAACCAAAGTCAATACAAGAGTTTGTGAACCAAACAAAGTATCTGTTTCTGTGACCAGCAGGTAATTGGTTAGCAAATTCTGAAGCAATCACCGAAGAAGTTGGATACTCAGCACCAATACCAATACCCAAGAAGAAACGGAAAACAGTCAATGCAGTAAACAAACCCTCAGGAGTCTTACCCCAAGTAGCCACAGCACAAAGAAGGGTAAAGAGGACAAGGATAATGTTAGCAGCCAACATACCACCTTTTCTAGCAAGATGGTCAGAGATGTAACCAAAAGATAACTGTCCCACGACAGTACCTGCGAAAGCAATGGCTGCAACATTGGAAATAGCGTTGGAGTTAGTGTAAGCTTCACCATAGATGAGAGACAAACAAGTGGTGACGGCAGAAATAGAGTTATTCACATAACCATCAGAAAAAAGACCAGCACCAGAGATGAAAGCAGGCCACAAGTTCTTGAACTGAACTTTTCTAACAGCCTCTCGACTTTCATCATCTTGGTCTTGTTCAGCCAAGGCAATGTTTCTCTCACGCTGAGCCTTGGTCAAAGCCAACTCGTCTGGGATTCTTTCATACCAGCCACAGAAGGCTTCTCTGAATGAATGAGGAATGTCTCTAGAAGACATTATATGATCTTGTTATATTAGCGATTTTTGTGCCAAGAAAGCAAGCTGGCCGTTGCCAAGTTCTTTTTTTGTTTTTTTGACAGGAAGGGTCTGGTAGGACAAAGGGGAAAACTGCTTGGCAGAAGCGTGCGTAGAATTTGACAGGTGAAAGCCTGGTTGCAAAATAAAGGGAAGTGTCCTATGGAGTGAACAAGAGATCAGAATTGAATTAATGGGGAAATGGCAAGGTCTTTATATGCGGTGAAAGACGCCTCCGGCAGATGGATTTTATTCGTGTGCCTAAGTTTCTACAGCAGTAGATGCGAGCACGTAACCAAAGCGCCGTACGGGAAGCCAGAAAAAAAAAAAAAAGTATGCTGAAGAATAACTATCAGAGCTGCACGGTTGCCGCACCCGCAGATGGACGAAACGTGACAATAATTAGCTAATAGACCCGGTTCCCGCGATAGCCAGGATCATTTTTCCCCATCGATCCAAGCTTTTTTTTTTTCTTATCTCTAATTGGATGTAACGGCTCCTAAGTGAGGGGACAGGGGAAATGCCTTGGTATTTTTTTTATTTTGCATGGTCTTTGTTCGTATGCTTTCTCCCACTACTTCTTCGCTTTGCTCTCTTCTTTAGTTCCCAGCAACGTGGGCCACATGGGGCCCGCTAGGGTGAGCCCTCATAGTGGGTGAGCACCTTGGGCGGATACCCTGTCGCACGGCGCCAGTTTGAAGTGGTCACCACATGGAGCTAACTATGGGAAAACGTGGGGTCCACTGTAATATAATTGACAGTTTCCCTAAGCAGGCGTTGCAGGCGGCATTGCAATTGTCATTAGGGGGAGAAGACGTTTTTTGTGCACTGAATAAAGCACATTTAGCGGATGGCGTTTTCGGGAACCCTGGGCGGGGCGTAACCACCTTCTCACCTCAATGCTCTAATACTATTAGTCGAAAGCTTAACCTACATTCTTATCCTCTCCTCTTCTTGGATTTTGTGTGCCTTCACCAGTACCTGGATCAGCCGGCCATACGGCAAGCTTTTCGGCATAGGGCTACTTGAGCATGCGCCACATGGGTTCGGCCCTTTTTTTTTTTTTTTTTTGGCATTTTATTTTTCACTTTTAACCGTCACAAGATGCTAACCCAGCGCAATCTGCGTGGTCGCTTCGGTGCGTTTGCTATGAAAGGGCTCAAGCGCAGCATTCTGCTTAACCGAGACAGTTGGCTTTTCTTGGTATACTCCAACTTGGCTGTCAAGATTTTTGGCACCCTGGCCCACTCAAATGTCTCAGCCAGGTTGTGTATCTCAGAAGTTTTCCTCGGGATCTCGGGTAAAATTGGGTCGTCGCGGCTTCTCTTGAAAGAGTGTTTCGGCGTTTCGAGTCACCGGATGCTTCGCACACTGGAGGTGGAATATTCTCTGGATTTCTGTAGGTTACTTTCCCTTGTTTTCTGACGTTACATCCGCGGAGAAAGCTCCAGCACTCTTGGCTACGCGAACTTACGTCAATGCAACCAACCCCCTAGCAATCGCCGTTTGCGCTAACAAGGTTTAAATAAACCTTTCACGTTTTGTGTAGTTCTTAGCGGCCAGGCTTAATTGACCTTCACGTTTGTGGTTCAACGTCAAGCATTCACATTCGGTAATCCTACGCAGCCGTCTGCGTGTTTGGACTTTCTGCAGGTGGCACATCTATTATCGCTCCTCTTTACAATTACGGTTACGTTTTCCTACTTCTTGTATGGTTACTAGACAAATGCCACTTGCAATAGATCTGTTTAAATTTTACCGAAGCCTTACGGGGAGAAGGGTTTTGTTCTTTCTTTATATGCAATTTACGTGAACTATTTATTGTTTGACGTTAGGAATCTTAAATTCACCCTTTTTTCTCTGCTATCAGTCCTTATCTGTTCACCTCCATTCGACGGCGTACTTCAAAGTCTCTCCCGCCTTGAATGGCACAACTTCTAATTTATCATTTCCAATAACCTGGGGCACAGCGTTATCGCGACGAACAAGGACTGCCTTATCAGCATTGACCAAGTCCTTGTCTTCAATTTCATAGAAGGCTCTTCCGTTTTCGGAAACAAACTTACGCAAGTTGTCGAGCTTTCCAGCGGCATCAAAGACTTCAGCGACGTAAGCGATAGCGTTACTTTGGGTGTAAACACCGGCACAGACACCGGTATGCTTTGCTTTGCTCTCGATAGGGTGTGGGGCCGAGTCTGAGCCAAAGAAAAAGTATTTATCGCCTGAAGTGGCGGCTTCAACTAAAGCTCTCATGTCAGCTGGCAACTTAGCCACTGGCTTACAGAAATTGATTGGATTGCCCGCCCAGGCATCAATGGTCAATGAAAGGTGGTGAGCAGTAATGGTAGCTGCCACTCTAGAGTTGGGGTTCTCCTGGTGGATTTGACGAATGGTGTCAATGGCACTCTTCGTGGTGCAGTGCTCCAAGATGATCTTTAAGTTGGGGAAATCCTTCGACAACTTGAGCAAAGCAGGCATGAACTGAGGCTCTGCGTTCAACACATGAATGTCCTCATCATCGGAAGGTGGCTTCTCTCCATGCAAATTGAGAACCAAGTTGTTCTCTTCCAAGGCCTTGAAGATAGGATAAAAACTGGAGAAGTCGTTAGGATCAACACCAGCAGAAGAGTTGGTGGTAACACCAGCTGGGTAACACTTCACACCGTGAATAGCGCCAATCTTTGCAGCCTCATGAATGAGATCTGGGGTTAAGTCCTTGCACAAGTAGAAACTCATCAAGAAGGTCGTCTTAGGAGAGAGCTTTTGAAGACTGTTCTTGTATTCAACCACACGATCTATCGTGGTAACTGGAGGCACCAAGTTGGGCATCACATATGCGATGGATACACCTCCATCTCTCACAGTTGGAGTGATGAGGTCCATCATTCTGCCGTCACGAAGGTGAACGTGCATATCAGCGGTAATTCCTAATTCAATCTCAGTCATTCTTTATAAATAGTATGGTTTTTAAGGAGCGTATGAGTTGCAAACCTATAGTGGGGAAAATGATTGGTAGATCTGAAAAAAAAAAAAAAAAAAAAAAAAGTACGAAGATTTCGATAAGCTACACGTGATCTTCCGCCTGACTTACCCCGGATTTTCGTTTTATCATTCAAGGTCAGTATACTCTGAAAATATTGGTATCATGGCTAAATTTGCACGTCGAACGAATATCGAAGTTCTGAGGACCTCAAGATCCGACTCTTCAAGTCGTCCAGTCAACCTGGTCAACGTATCATGCACCACACCTTCCAGCTCTTCATGACCATTTGCAAGCCAAACGATGAGAAGGGAGTATTCCTCGGTTGTTTTTATCATGGCGATGCCTACTATATGTACTGCTTGTTAGTGGGTGTTTTCTTTCTGTTGTTAACGTCACATACCGTTTGCCTCAAATGGCTGCGAAAACCCATTCAGAAGAATCAAACTGGCTAACCTCCCATAGCAAGCGAACTCCTTAGAGGGCTTAACTCTCATAAAAATCGACAGATCCAGAAAGTTTGTTCTTGTGTCTGGGGTCATTTCAGCTCTCAAAATGTGGAGCTTCTTGTATGAGACCTGCTTTGATCTTACTGTCTCGAGCACTGCTTCAAACGTTTCCCTATCATTGATAACACTTCCGAACCTCTCCCGATCGTCGTCTGGTCCACGTTGAATCCACATATTCCACTGACTAGGGAACAGGTCGTAGGGTGACCGTCTCTTGAAGCGCCTTTCGTACCTTAGGTGGTTCATAACGAGGTAGTCATGATAATTATTCATCACCATCTTTGTCGCCAGGCAGCTGATGAGGGCCTGGGGTGTTCTTGAAAGCCATGAGTTATTAGTGTCGTCATTTAACTTGTCGGTTTTGTCATTTCCCACCGCCTCGTTGGCTGTAAAGAATGCTTTTATATGATCACGAATCTTGAAGCGAGTATAATAGTAAGGTTCTTTATCGTCACAGAAGCTCTCGTCGGAACTTGTGACCTCTTTATCGGTCTCGTAATTTATATTAGGAACACTTAACTCTTCTATGTCCATGATTTATGATTTCAGTGATGTAGTAGGAATGGTTGCAAAAACGTAGACCGTGCGACACAAGCCATCCATACACTCACTTCCTCATCTCAGGGTACCTACTTGAACATAGAGCCACCAAAACAACATGAGTTCCATTTTTATTCCCCATCTACGAACAGGGTGGCATGTTGACCAAGCTATTCTCTCTGAAGATGAAAGACTCGTCATCATACGGTTTGGTAAAGACTATGATCGCCTGTGTATGATCATGGATGAGACGCTTTATGGTATTGCCGAGAAGGTCAAGAACTTTGCTGCTATATATGTGTGTGATATTGAGCAAGTGCCTGACTTTAACGAGATGTATGAGCTTTACGATCCTTGTACGGTTATGTTCTTCTACCGAAACAAGCACATGATGTGTGACTTTGGCACTGGCAACAACAACAAGCTCAATTTCCTCATAGACAACAAGCAAGATATGATTGATATCATTGAGACGATATATAGAGGAGCTATCAAGGGTAAGGGTCTTGTTGTCAGCCCTAAGGACTACAGTTCGGCGAGAATGAGGTAAACCTACAGGGTTGATAATATTTGGTCGGAAGAACTTTTTCAATCTTAAGACTACTTAAAAATTACTCCTGAACTTCGTTCTGAGCAAAGAAGAAGTTAACAGCCAACAATTGAGAGCTGCCACCGTGCTTCTTGAAATAGTCTCTGACTCCAGAGCCAGGCACATTAGTTCCCCAAGTTGGTCTGTCAGGAGGAGTGACCAAATTAGCCTTGGGGTCTTGCTTGTATAATAAGAAAACATACCTGTGCTTTCCAGTCTTCTCTGGAGGAGCAGGGCCAACGTAGCTCAAAAGTTCGTTGCCCTTGCTAATGTCCAAAACCGTAGACAAGGACTCCTCAGAATCAGCATTGTTAGTGTTCAATGGCAAGTCGGTGACAAGCCAATGGGCGTATTCAGACCACTTCTGATCGCCTCTAGTTGGTGCATCGGGGTCGGTCAAAACCAAAGTGAACTTGTCGTCACTGTTAACCTGCAACTCCTTCTCCTGGTTTGGAGAGTTCAAGGTGAACTGGATAGATGGAATCTTCTGAGTGTCAGCAACCTTCAATGTGTTGCCCAAAGTGACATGGTGTTCTTTGGAATACTCAATGGTTAACAAACCTTGCGTGTCGAACTTGTCGACGACATCGGGAATGATGGAATGCTTGTTGTAAGCTTCATCCAAGGACTGGGAAATAGTCATCAAATTCATTTTGGGTAGACGGAATCTAGGAATAACAAAGGATGGCCTGGCTTGTCTGGCTAGAGCACCCCTATATATAGAGAACATTACTCAATTGCTAAAAGGAGAGGAGTTAACATATAACCACATGACGTAAAAAGGGAGCGTGAGCAGCCTATATAAACTTAGAGTGCATTTAACCCCATGGAGCCGCTCAATGTTGCCTTCATTTTTTCATTGAGCGCCTCCCGACAAGATCCGATCTCCTTGCATACAAATAATATTGAGCAATAGGGAAGGGCCATGGTTGCCTCGACCCAAGTCTTGAACCTTGATTGTGTATATGTAGCAATTTACTGAATGGGGGAAAAGGGGGGGAAAGGGGTTACCATGGGGAGACACATTGGGGCTTTTAAAAGGCCAAGGAGGTGCACATTTGAATTTTTCATGAGATATTTCGTGGTTCTTCTTTTCTCGGGCATCCACCTTAATTTGTCTCTTTTTGGTGTGGCAGTGGGGAAATCGCAAAAGACCAATTCAACAACAGTGGCACAAAAAATCCAGTTTTGCACTTAAACAGAAAATAAAAGCTTCTTTTGATTCCTACAATCTTAAAGAATCACGAAAACGAAGAGTTTAAACTAGAAACGTCGATATCATCTTACAATTGCCATTGTCAATTTGGTTGCTAACGTAGGCCGCATTTTTGCTTGGTACATTTCTACTCTGTCCACAGTTTCATGGGTGTTCGCACTATTGCATTGATTAAAATACACTGGGCTATTCGTACAGGGTCTGCTATTGCAGCCATTTTAACATCCGGCCGCTGGGGCATCTGAACAATCGTTTATCATCAAAAAAAAGGTACAACTACCAGGAATAACCTTTCTCTAGTAATTACTCTCATAAGGCTGGTAGTTTTCGAAATTGTAACTCGAGCTCTCTTCATTATCTTCCTGCTTCACACCTTCATCTCTAGGTCCACCAATGTCTTCCAAAGCTGGAACGGGTTGTGGAACATCGCCCTTGTTGCCTTCAGCAGGACGAGGCGGAAGCTGTCCGCCTGGCAGCGTGTTCAGCGGGATGTGCTGAACACCAGGAAGAGGCAGTCCTTGGCTACCAGGCAGGTGTGGGCCTTGCCCAAGAGGGGCAGCCACCTGAGGAGGCATTGGAGGGTTACCAGGACCACGAATCTGCGATACATGCATCGGAGGCTGTTGGAGATGGTGGATCAGTGGCTGCGAAGGTGTAGCGACATAACTTCCCGTGCGTGACAGACTGGGGAAACTCTTCTTTGGCTTCTCTTCTTCTCTAGGTACAACATCAATAAGGAAATCAAACATATCACTCTTCGTCAAAGCGGCAGCGATGTCAGATTTCTGAAGAGTTCTTCTCTTGTTCTCTTCAGCGTGGATCCATGCACGCATGGTTAATTCAGTGATAAACACATCACAGCCTTTCGCAAACAAGATAGGCGCCTCAGCACTAATCATCTTCACTTCTTCGTCTGTTTTCATAACCTTCTTGATTCTAGCCAAGGGTAGCTGATGGTTCTTGAAGTCGTGGTCGTCATTCTCAATCGAGTCAATCGTCTCTTGCCAATATTGCATCAACAAATCTCTATTTTTACCAGTCAAACCCTGGCCAACGTTTCCAAATACTCCACCAGGTTGTGGTTGTGCCTGCTGCTGAGCAACTGCTGCGTCTGCTGCCGCCTGTGCTGCTAAGAGCTCTTCTTCGTCTACTATAGGATGTTGCGTCAGTTGAGGTGGAGCTCTTTCCAGCGTTGGAATCGACAGCTCGTCAAACAGCTGTCCGTCAACTTCATTATGACCTTGTTCCTGATTCAAGTGCGATATTTCTTGATCGTCCAAGTAGGCGTTGTTATACTCCATTATCGGGAGCTATAGGGTTTCAAGTAAAAGTATTATGTGGGGGTATCAACAACAGTAAAGGGGTGATAGTTTAAAGAAAGATGTCTTGGATGTTCTAAATTAGGAATAATTGTTCAGTCACGATAATTATGAGATTCTGCTTTTAAAAAGTCTTAGACGACAAGCACGTAAATCTGTTGACAGTAACTTTTCATTTCCGAACTGCACTTTGGATGGTGTTTTTTTCTTTCGTGCGAAAGAACGGACAAGTCTTTCTGCAGGAACGAGAATCGGCTTTCTAGCGCCGAAATGGGTTAATGCCATTAAACGGTAACGTTTCAGTAAAAAAGACAAAACCAGGTGCCGTTGAAGAACTTCTACCTATTTATGTGAAATGCTGTTTAATTGACAAAAAAATATGCGCAAGCCCGGAATCGAACCGGGGGCCCAACGATGGCAACGTTGGATTTTACCACTAAACCACTTGCGCCCGAATTACTATTTTGGTTTTACGCAGGATTATGTCAAACTAGCGAAAGTGCTATTTTTCGCGCTAGTTTACTCTATTCTAGTGCATTATCCGTTTTAAGTTTCGAATATGCTTCTTTATTGATCTATATACCTCTCAGACGCGCCAGGAGCTGAGAAGTTTGAGATGTAGGTAGTTGGCACTGGCACCAACCATTCCAAGAGAGAAAAAGCGGAATCTCCAGAACGTACCTATGACGCCAGCATAAAAGAGACCGTATACAACCATCGTGACACTTTTAGGCAACTTCCGGGCCACTGCAGTTTCAAGAACGTAGCCTGAAATGAAAATGGCGAAATACAAAGCTGGCACATAATGATGCAAGTAAGTGACTCTTCCCATGAGAATGAATGGAAGATAATGCAAGACATAGCCAGTGATGGGGAAGATGAATTGGCCAATGAATTTGTTCCACTCTTCGCTATTCACACTCAAATCAACCGATTGTCTTTGCCAGAAATAAAGAGTGCCTAGAGCAAGCAAGATACTCAAACCGACAGATAAAGTGCTGAAATATGTGACGAAAGGATTGCCCATGAGGAAGTACTTGGCATCCTCAGTCCACCAACCACTCATTCTTAATCCAGTCCTTAAAATCGGCCATTCCCACCATTTAGATGCCAATTGGTCGTAATGATCGCCATCAGGAATCAAGGCGTTGTTGGACGCCATCATACCATAATTCAACAAGATGAACTCTTTCCAAAACTTCGGTTTGGGCGCAACATACTTCGTCTTGGGCGCTTCGAATTCATTGTTGACGTGATCTTCAAAGTTCCACCAGGCACTCTTGTCGTTCTTCAAATAAACATTCTTACATGTCACTTCACCTTGCTGGAAACCCCATGCTGGATACGAATATCCTGTTGTGGCCAAGTAACATCCAAGCACTTTGTGACGAAGCCTAAAGTTGGTAGAAATTGGATGAACCTCCAGTAAGTCTTCATTTTGGAATTCAGGTGCAGGGGAGATATCTTGACTTTGAATTTCAATTACCCAATCATCCTTCGAATCATTGACGTCGATATTTCCATAGCAGGAAGTTTCGTAATGGCCTTTCAGAACAGGAGCAGCTATGGAATGAGAATGTAAGAAGCAACCACGGTCCTTGTGCAATAATCTTATCGTGTCACCATCTTTGACGAGTGTCTTGTAGTCAAGGATGACATCAGGATTGTCCTCGTCATGATCTATAGTTGCAAACCTTCCCTTCTTCGCGTTCTCCAAATCAAATTCAATCAAGAACTCGTTGTTCGTATCCTTAAAGCCGTAGGTTGTAATTTGCTGCTGGCGAGAGCCCTCTGGGTATAGATGGGGGTGGGAATGAAGCAAATTAGGCAGAAGGCCTTGGGAACGAAGAGTGACCAAAGAACCATATGCAACAGAACGAGGTCCATTCTTTAACGTGTTGCCTTCTAACTGGGCCTGAAGTAGCGTAGAGATTGAGCCGTCACCCGGGCCGGATTTGCTCAACACCATGAAATGAACCTTGAAAGCTATGATGTAGATGAGAGCTGGAATGATAATAAGGGTAGCAATCCTCACACACCAATGTTTCAAGTAGCTTAGCCAAGAGGTTCTTTTTTGAGCTCTAAATTGGGGTTCTAGGACTTCATAGAGACGAACAAGCAAGTCGTAGATGGTGTAAAATCCAACTAACGTTGTGACGAAAAGCCCAACCCACTTGACCGAACAAACGCATCCAATAGAGACACCAGTAAATGCCAACCAAAGACCTCCTGGCAATGTTGAAAGCTTATTCTCATGATTGAGCTGGTGAGTCTTGGAGAGGCCAAAGAAAGTAGTCACAGTGAAGAATAGAAGCATCGAGTCCAAGAGGATGAATTTCGATAACGTGAGGGACAACATCTCGAAGACCACCAGCAAAGAAATGTACCAAACCGTATAATGGGAGAAGCCCAAGCTCAATGCCGTGAAGTATGCAAAAGGAGTACAGAGGATTCCAAACACGCAGTTGAAGTATCTCATAGCGATTATATTGAACTCCTCAGGGAACTTGTTGCCGCTCTTAAACTCAAACGAGCCATCATAGCCCGCTAACCATCCAGAAAGACCAACAAGGAGTTTACCCAAAGGTGGATGCACATCGAAGTAGAATTCGTTCTTCAAGTAATGGGAGCCGAATTTTCCAAAATGGGCTTCGTCCCAAATAACCTTTTTCACGTCCCCTATACCGTAAAGTCTCAAGTATGCCGAAACCGCTGTAAGAAGCAATGGATTGATTATGTAGACAAAGGTTGACAGTAACGTCCACTTGTTCTTTTCATTTGATCCGTCAATTGAAAGTGAAGATGTCTGTTTGATGATTGAATCGAGATCCTCACTACTAGCTATCGTGCTTGAAGTCGGAATCTGTGTCCGCTGCCTTAGAGAGCCGACATCATGGTAGTCGGTCCCCGAGGCAAACGTGTCCCTTGGACTGGAAGACATGGGGGTTATAAGGGTATGGAAGGTTAGTATGTTTGGTGATTATCATCCCAAGCGCGCAACTGGACACATAAGACACGGTGGGACCGGCTGCGAAAAACCATAAACAGTAATACCAGTATAAATAGAAGTAGAGAATATAAAATCGAGGGAGAGTCTGGGAAGGTCAAAAGAGGAAGAAACAGATCAACAAGAACCAACAAGAAAAAATAAAAGAGTGCTTCATGCGATTATAGATTCTCTATACATCATGCACGGGAACTGGCCTATGGCTTCCATGTTCCCTCAAGGGTGGTGATAGCAGGGCCACCCACAGTCACCTTATCCTCGTTCGTAACTGTGACTTTGCCTTCACGTTTGAGGTTTGTACCTTGAATGATGTTAATAGTACCCTTGAGCTCGCCGCTAGCAGCCAAAAATGCACCAGCAGCACCCGATCCAGAACCACACACAGGGTCCTCGTCGCAGCCAACAGCAGGGCAGAAGGTTCTCAATTCGTAGGTATTCTCAGCCTTGTGTGGACCCAATGCTTGCACTCCAGTAATCCCCCATGCCTCTGAAAGTTGCTTTAAACCAGCCTGGTTTGGCTTAAGCAGAAGAACAGTCTCCGCACTGTCAAGCCTAAGAGTGAGCCAGTGTGGACCCACATCGAAGAGGATTGCTTCTGGAGAAGTGCTCTTGATCTCGTCTTGGAAAAGATGCTTGGTAACAGCGGTGATATCGCCAGGGGTACGCAATTGCTTAGCGTATGGGAGCTGGAACTTGATGCGGCCATCTTCAACGGTAAGTTCAACCAAACCAGCAGCACACTCTTGGTAGATTTTGCCATCTTTAGGTTCAATTAAACCGGCTTCAAGAAGTGCATGGCAAGTGCCAATGGTAGGATGACCAGCAAAAGGCAATTCATGCTCGAGGGCAAAAATACGAAGCTTATAATCGGCATCCTTATTTGTAGGCTTGAGAACAAAAGTAGCCTCAGATAAGTTGGTCCAGCTTGACATCTGAGCCATCTGTTCACTGGACAAGTCGTCTGCCTCAAAAAAGACAGCAACAGGATTACCTTTGTATCTCTTAGTAGTGAAAACGTCGACTTGCTTAAAAGGAGGCATGTTAATTGAGCTGGTACAAGTGGTTCCGTATGGTGAAGTTGTGGGGCATAGGTGAGTCAGGTTTCGCACCCACCAGTGCCATACACTGATGGTGATGGAAGCACAGCGAAGAAGCGAGTGGAGCGGATCTACCGGCAGAAAAATCCAAGTAAGGGTCCATTTGAAGCCAGGGATCACAATCCCAGCAAGCTAACAAACGGTCGTATCTTCTCCGAAGTGTACACGGAGAATTCGGGCCCTGCGGTTCTACCCATTTCGCTGACAATTTCATGTTGCAGCCATTTACCATACAGATGTAACACAGAGGACCCACCAAGGACACTAACGTTGGCGTCCGAAACATCCGAGTGGCAAAACCTTAGTGTTCCACAAGTAGCAATATTGTGGTATTATTAATGGTTCATTTCTAAGCCAGTCACACTCCAAGTAGGTGGAGTATCTAGGCTTTGACAATAAGACAAAAACCTATCTTCGTACCGGCGCGCCGGTTTGGGTTCCTCTTCCCCCAACACTGAGCATGTACGGCTTCTGGCATAAACACAAAAGGACACGGCACCGGCCCGATTAAAGGTGCGGCAGCCCGAATAGGTTATAATGAACTGCGGCAGATGCACTTACGCAAACAGTATAGAGGTTGAAAGCTTTTTTTTTCTCTGGTCTGTTTGGCTCGGTCTGAAACGGCAATAAGCCCGCGCAAACTTTTCTAGTGTTTCTTCCGAAGCGAAAACCGTTCAATTGTTAAGCACAATGCACAATAAGTAATACGAAAAAACCACATACTTCATATATAAAAGAGGGCAGATCCATCTCGGTTCGTTTTGATTGTCTTCTGCCAGTCCCAGATACTTTATTTACACTTTTCAAGAGCCCAGCAAGCCTTGGCTTTTTAACCTGTCACGCAGCGGGTTGTTTGTATAAAGTGCTTATCATAGATGCACCTGCCTTCTTGGAAAAAAATAAGACCACAGTTTGTGTCCATCAACTAGTTCTTCTTCTAATCATACTATGTCCCAACCTGAACATTATCTATCCGAGCCCAAGGAGTCTGCTGAGTCGCTTTCGGCCATTTCCTCCGCTCCTTCTCGTGATATGGAGGTTAATGAGTTCCGTGGGGAGGCCGATGAGAATGCTGACTTGGAGCGTTCTCCCACAATGCTACAGAGAGTGCAAACACAGTTGTCTTTCTTTAACGACCGTCTCAAGGAGCCTCGTAAAAGCCTTGCTATTAGGTACTTAATGGTGTATGCGATTATGGGGTTCCTCATTCTCGGTATCTTCTCCATCTACTGGGCTACAGGTTTTGAGAGGAATGAGAGGTACCACCGTCTCCGAATGTTGGTGGTCATCGAGGATGAAAATGTTGTGGGTGGCACTCAGCCTGTTATTGGTAACACCTTGAGACAGATTTTGGAACTGCCTCAGGCTGAAAACCTCGGCGGTTGGTTGATTCAGGATAACGCCGAGTTCAATGAAACTGCCAGCAGTCACGACAACACCATCTGGGAAGAAGTCATGCGTCAAGTTCACCATGAAGAATACTGGGCTGGTATCTATGTCCGTTCTGGTGCTTCGAATGACTTCAAGAATGCCATTATTAACGGTGATACTAGTTATAATGTCAGCAGAGAGACCGTTAGAGTGTACTATGAAACTGGTCGTGATATGATGTCCATGAACTCATACGTTACACCCAACGTTTTGAGAATCTCCCAACAGATGGCCTCCAATAGCAGTAACGTTGTTACCTCGTTGATGGATGGTGAGGATACCTCAAATATCTTCTCGAATCCAAACTCTTTGTATGTTGCATCTACGCCAATCCAGTTCCTGATGGAGGACGGTCGTCCATGGAATGACCCAGTGTTGTTTGCTCCATCTCAGGTGGGTCTCATTTATGTCATCATTCTTACCTTTTTCGCATTCAACTTTTTCAATGACATCCACCTGACTGTTGCACGTTTGGGAATTAAACCTATCCACCTTGTGCTTTATAGAGCTTTGTCATCTATCATGAGTTTCTTTATCATCAGTTTGATTTATTCCCTTGTCACATTGGCATTCCAGGTTGATTTCACCAAAACTTTTGGTCATTCCGGTTTCCTTGTATACTGGATGACAAACTTCTTGACAATGTGGGCCGTCGGTGCTATGAACGAAGTGATGGCTATGTGGTGTATCATGTTCTATCCACCACTTCTTGGTTTCTGGATGTTGTTCTGGGTTATCATCAATATCTCTCCAACATTCACACCAATGGCCATCTTGCCTAAATTCTACAGATACGGTTATGGTTTACCTATCCATGCCTCCTACGAAATCACAAAGGTTATTTTCTTCGACACCTACAAGGGTGCCATGGGTAGAAACTATGGTATTTTGGTTGCATGGGATGCTATTGCTACCGTTTTGTTGGTCTTGACTTTCAAGGTTTTCGGAAAGACAATGGGTGCAAAAGCCAGAGCTGAGAGAGAGAAGATCAAGGCCGAGGTGAGAGAGGAGGATAAGCAAAACGAACCCATAAGCAACATTCCTAACGAAAGACAGAACTGAAACAGTAAACAATTTTTTCATCGATTCCTCAAGAATCGTTTTTAGAGACTTAATTTGCATATAATATTTATAAATAATTGACCCACACTTAAGACCTGATCGCAAAAGGCCGCGACAGTAGTAACAAAAAACACTAGTGCGTGCGACATCTATTTTCGTTTGAATACAGTATGTTTACCTGAGAAAATAGTGGATCGATTTTTTGCAACATTCACTTGCTAACCACTCCAAGCTAGTTTTTTACTTTCCAAACATGTCTCATCCTCATAAAGAGGATATCCGTGGACAGCTTTCGGATATCCAGAAGAAATTATTTGGAAGTTCCAAGGACAAATCATCTACTCCACTCCAACTGCCCGATGCGACCCAGCGTGCTAGACAACCTCCAGGGCTGCTGGGAAGCAGTTCTTCCGTGCCCAAGTTAAGACAGAAGCCTTCCAACTCTCTGTTGGGAAGATTGAGCAATTCTACAAGGCAGAACACTCTTGTTCCACAACCACCGCCAGCTTTGGGCCCGGAATCGAAGGGTCATGACATGAACTTTGTTGTGGGGTTGAGTGAAAACTTGCTTACGGAATGTCGTCGATTAACTGCTGAGAACAATAAGTATAAGACAAAGTTGAAGTCTGCTGCCGAGGAGCTCGACAAGTACAAGAATCAAGTTGTTTCTTTGACGAATTCTCGTTCGTTTGCAGCTAGCAACGAGGAACAGTTGAAGGACAAGAATTGGGAGCTTGAGGCAAAGAACACTGCATTGAACGAGGAGGTTGATCAACTACGCATCACTAATGACAAGCTTGTCAAATCCACTAACGAATCTACTTTACGAATTGCATCTATCCAGAAGGAGAACGACGAGCTTCGACTCCAGCATAATACCCTCGATACTGATTTCCACAAGTCCAAGGATTCCTATGAAAAGGAGATCAACGAACTCAACATCCGGATCGACTCCCTTAATGACGAAAATGACTCGCTTCACGCAAAGTTATCTGAAAGATCTGCCACGGCATCCACTGAAGCTGGCTCCGAGCCCGATAAGCCAACTGCATCTTTCCATGACGTGACTGCGCTGGATGAACAAGAGCCAATTGACTTGGACAGTATTCTTACTGCATCAGAATCTCTTCCTAGAGAAGTGAACATAGACTCTTCCAATACTGAACTACGGTTAGAGACGCTAAAGGCAAACCTTGATCATTCTCATCGGATGGTGGCTAAGTTAAGAAGTGCTCTTCTCAAGACAAGATTCGAGAACCAAAGCCATCTGACGAGGGATACTCCACGCAGCGGCAAGAAGACCAAACAGAAAGACTTTTTCCCTCCACCTTCCAACAGATCCTCCACCTACTACTCCCCTGCTAAGCGTAATTCGAAGTTTGTGGTATTAGATGACAACGAAGATGAAGGTTGGCCTCAGGACGAGAAATGGGAAGATTTTATTGACGAGTCGGGATCTACAACTCCTTCGAAACCAGTACGCCAACCATCTAAGTGGGATGATGAAAGCCCAAAGAAACAGACGGCCGAGCCAGTTCCGCCTCTTGACGATTCTGAGTCATCCGACTCCGACACAGAGACAGTTGCCCACGTTAAGCGAGGACTTCGCCTGGAGTTATCTACCGCAGCTGAAGTGACGGACCTTCAAGTTCAAGAATACGCGAAAGAGCACCATTTGGTTTTGTTATCTCAGGATGACTATTCGAAGTTGCAGTACAACGATGTCAATGATATATCTGAGGATAGGCTCAAGGGCGTTACCGAATTGAGAGGGTTAGTGTGTTTAAGCAAGCTGGAATATGACGATCTTCTCGACGAAAACGAAATGAAATCCAAGCTCCAACAAAGAGGATTTGTGACCATTCCGACAGAGGAGTATCTGAATGTTTCCGAGAATGCCGCCCGTTACCAGAAGCCAGAAATTGACTATCTCACGGCTGAGATCGAAAAGCAAGGTTTCCTGACGGTCGAGACGGAGTATCTTGAGATTCTTAAGAAGAACGAAGAAATTATTGTCAATCCTTCGGAGGCCTACTTGCGTTCTAAATGTAAAGCTAACCAGTTACATCCACTCACCAACGACGAGTTCAAGCAACTTAAGAAGATCGAAGCAGATTTCCAGAGACCAGACAAAGAATACCTCACCGAAAAGGCTAATGATCTCGGCTTAATTCTCACATCATCGGCATTCTATGATGATCTCGTTTCTCGTGCGGAGGAGCCTTCCGAGAAACAAATCATTGAACATGGATCTAGAAGAAATCTCCATGTATTGGACAATGATGCTTTTATGGCTCTCCAGAACCCTCTGTTGCAGAATTGGTTAACGAAGGCTGAACTGTTTGATCACAGAACCTTACCTAAGGAGGAATACGATAGTCTTCACCGGTTGGCAAACGATCCTAGCCTCGAAGAGTTGAATGCTCACGCAAGACGTCACGACCACGCCGTTCTTTCCAAGTCTGAAGTCGAAAGGCTCAAAGAACTCTCTACTGCACCACCATTGTCTCACCTTGAAGAAGTCGCCGCTGGTCTTGGTTTCAGCGTTCTTCTAAAGGATGAGTTGGCAGAAATGAAGAACAAACTCGAATCACCTTCCATTGATTTCATCAAGGAAAAAGCTACAGGTCACAAGGTGGTCGAAAACGAGAAGTTCAAAGCACTTCTTCAAAAGGCTCACGAGCCTTCTTTAGCTCAACTTCAGAACCATGCGGAGAAGCATGATCTTGTTACCTTAGACAGGGATGAATACGCTGAACTTTACAAGACCTTCCACGAGCCTTCAATGGACTTCATCAAGAGAAAAGCAGGCGAAAGGGGTCATCTGTTAGTAAAGTCTAGCGAGCTAGAGAAACTATTGAGCCTTGAAGAGTCGCCTAGCCATTCCTTCCTAACCTCTAAGGCGGAAAGTAGTGGCCATACATTAATCAAGTCCACTGACTACGAAGATCTCAAACTGTTGGCCGAGGACCCTCCAACCGATCGTATCCAGACTTTGTTACTAGGACGTGGCTTGTCAACCATTGACTCCGAGATGCTTGCCTCCTTAAGACGGCAGGTTGATAACCCTTCTATGGATGAGTTAATCTCCAGGGCAAGGTATTTGGATGCGACCGTTCTCACGAATAACGCATTTGAAGAACTTAAGGACGCTGCAGAACATCCTTCTATTGAAAAGTTCGGAGAACACGCCGAAGGTCACGGCTATGCGATCTTGCCTCAAGAAGAATTGAAGGGCTTAAAATCTCTGGCGGAGCATCCTCCAATGGATGTAATCGAGAGGGAAGCTGGTGACCATGAGATGCTGGTAATAAAGTTGGCTGATTTTGAAAAGTTGAAGCAAGATTCTGAGAACCCCGACTTACTGCTTATAGAACAGCACGCGAAACAACTTGGTTACTCCGTGCTTGCTGCAAATGAACTTAAGGATTTGCAGAGGCGTTCTTTAGAACCAAATGTTGATGAATTGAGGGGCCATGCTACAAACTTGGATCATGAGTTGCTTCCTATCACCGAGGCCAAGGAATTGAGAAGGTCTATTGAAACACCCTCATTGGAATATCTCAAGTCACACCTGAAGAAGTCAAAACATGTCCTTATTTCGGCCGCAGACCACGAAGCATTGCTCGAATCTTCACAGAATCCTTCAATCGATAAAATATCGGAAAGAGCTAGTGCGCTAGACCATGTCGTTCTTAAACTGTCTGAAATGGATAGATTGACTCGTGACGCCACAGAGCCATCAATCGATCTCATTCGCAGACATGCAGCTGAACAGTCGTTTGAAATTGTACCAAAGAATGAATTAGCGGACTTGAAACGCAAGCTTGAGGAACCTGATTTGGCATACCTTAAAGAACATAGCACCCGATTGAAACAGAAGATGTTGCCTGTCGAGGACTACGAATTCCTTGATATGTCTGCAAAGAAGCCATCGCTTGAAATTATGAACAAACAGGCCGCCATTTTGGAATTAGAGTTGATACCAAGAAAGGAGTATGCAACTTTGAAGAAGACTTCAGCAGAACCAGGTCATGATTTCCTTTCATCTCATGCACAGAATCTTGGCCTTTTACTTGTTAGCGAGAGAGAGCATAAAGAGCTCTTGAGGAAGACGTCGCAGCCCAGTCTCGATGAACTTGAGTCGTTAGTATCTCAGCAAGGCTTTTCATTGGTGGCGACGGCTGATTTGGAGGCCTCGAAAGAGCAATTGAATAATCCAACTATTTCGTACTTAAGGGAGAAGTGCAATGATGCCGGTTATGAGGTGGTCGAGCAACAGGAGTTCAACAATCCACCATTAAGCCATCTCGAACTGAAGGCAGCCCAGCGAGACATGCTTCTTGTTTCAAAGCAGGAAATGAAAGATTTGAAGATTCTTGCGCATGAGCCATCGCTCGAACATCTTTCAACGCACGCAGATAGACAGAATCGCGTCGTTGTGTCGAAGGCTGACTATGACAAGCTTGTTGACGAAGCGGAAAATCCAACATCAGATAGCTTGATATCTAAGGCCCTGATACTCAGCTTGGCTGCTATACCAGTGGCAGAATACAAGTCCTTGAAGAAGACGTCTGAGAGCCCCGACGTCGCATGGGTTAGATCTGCTGCAAAGAAGAATGGTTATGAAGTTGTAAAATCTGACGAACTTTCTACGTTGAAGTCCCTTGCCAATTCGCCGGATGTGAAGCACTTGAGCTTAATGGCCGCCAAGCATGAGAGGATATTGGTTCCTGAACGCGAACTCAAGGACCTTAGGAGACGTGCTGATGAGCCTTCCTTGGACGAAATTAAAGCCAACGCGGACAGACTTGATGGAAAATATATTAGTCGGTCCGACTTTGACCGCCTTCAGGGCTTGGCTGAAACCCCTGATTTGGAGCATATCAAGAAGCATGCCTCCCTCCAAGACCATGTCATTCTTTCGAGGAAAGAGCACGATGAATTTACTTCCCCCAGTGTGGCACAACTCGAAGCTTTAGCGAAGCAGCATGGTTCCAAGCTAGTAACCTTTGCTGAGTTTGAAAGAATGAAAGAGTTAGCAGATGAACCATCAGTTCAGCACCTTTCGGAAATGGCCGGTAAACTTGATCATCGCGTGGTTCCAAGCAGTGTCTATGACAACCTCGAAAGTAAAGCGCTTAACCCTGATCTTGACCATATTAAAGGATGTGCAGCGAACCTTGAATATGCGGTTATAAAGAAGCCGGATTATAAGCGTTTACTTGAGTTGGCAAGTAAGCCCGATGAAGAGCATGTTAAGAAACAGGCAGACCGCTTGCAAATGGAGCTTATATCGAAGGAGTCTCTCACTTCCCTTGTACAGCAAGTCGAATCCCCTGACGTTGAGGTCCTCAAGGATAAGATTTCAAGACATGGCTTGGTTGCCGTTCCTACCCTGGAGTTTGAAAAGCATCTTGAAGATAAGGAGAAGCTCCGCAGTATGAAGCTAGTGACGCACGAGGAACATGAAAAACTTCTTTCTATTTCTGAGAAACCATCCATAACTTTCTTGGAGGAGAAGTCTAATCATCATAACATGACACTCTTCGACAGGGATGAGCTTAGTCGTTTGAAGGCTGTTGAGGAGGAACCTTCTGTTGAATTTTTGGAGAAGCATGCGGAGAATTACGGCTTCAAGCTCGTGGACGATAAAGAGTATTACCACCTCAAGGAAACATTCAACTCTCCGTCACTTGACTTTCTCAAGACAAATGCTGATACTCACGGACACCATGTTGTGCCAAGGGAACACTTTGATCATATGCAAAAGCTGTTAGACAAGCCATCTAACCAGTACCTTACCGAAAAGTTGAATGGCTTGGGTATGTCGATGGTGTCAACTGAAGAATTTGAAGGGTTGCGTTCGAAATTGGAAGACCCAGGAACCGAATATCTTTTCCAAAAGGCCGAACAAAAATCTTTCAAGTTATTATCTGTGGACGAGTATAAGAGGTTGATAAACGCTCTAGAAACCCCGTCGCTTGAATTCCTTGAACTGAAATGCCATGAACAGGGCCGCCTGCTCATTGAAGTTGATAAACTCGAAAGTTTGAAGAAAGAGATCTCCAACCCGTCACTTGAGCATTTGTCTGAAAAAGCTCGTGTTTATCAACATGTACTCGTACCCGAGGATGACTTGTTATCTATGAAGGAGAAACTCAAGAACCCACTGCCGGAGGAACTTTCAGCATTTGCTGCCATTAGCGGCCAAGTTTTAGTCATGAAGGATGAATACGAGGGACTCAAGGAGTACAAAGCAAGCGATTTAGAGACTTTGGCTAAGACAAGAGGCTTCAGTCTCATGGAAGAGGCCCAGCATAAGAAACTTCTTGAAGACAATAAGAATCCGAGAACAGAGGCATTGAGAAGTCATGCAACAGCTAGAGGAATGGTCCTTCTTGCTTCAGATGAGCATGATCTTTTACTCGATCAGCTTAATTCGCCTAATCTTGACTACATTGAGAGCAAAGCCAGCTCTCTTAATCATCGTGTTGTGCCAGAGGAGTCATTTAAGGAGCTTTCAGAACTGTTGGATGCTAAGCTTCAGAAAGCTGGATTGGTCAGCTTGACAGAAAAGGAACACGCTTCCTTGATCAACCCATCATTAGAACATGTCAAGTCCTTGCTGAGTCTTGAGGGACATGTGGTTGTGCCTAGTGCCGAGTATGATTCGCTTAATCGTTCGCTCGATGCAATGATTGAAGAAGCTGGTCTCGTGGGAGTCCCACAAGCAGAGTACAGAGAATTAGTTGAGACTAGCAAAAATCCGTCGCTCGAGAGAATCACTGAGACTGCCTCCCAGTTAGACCATCATGTTATTCCAGCATCCGAGTATAAAGAACTTTCCAAGGAGTTGGCCGAGCGTGCATCTGAAGCAGGGATGATGTTGGTAGAAAGAGAAGAATACCAAGCAATGAAGGAGCAAGTGCAATCACCTTCATCCGACTTTTTAGGAAGGGCTGCTCTTTCTTTGGGTATGGTGACAATGACAAAAGAGAAATTTGAGGCTGTCAATTCTAGGGCAAACCAGCCTTTAGCCGAGAGAGCAAAAGAAGATAATTTCACACTTCTCTCTCAACAGGACTTTGATGAATTGCTGAAGTATAAGGAGGACTACACCAGTCTTTCCACGACGCATAAAGAGCTTCAGGAGAAGTACGACAGACCATCTCTTGATCACTTAAACCACTGCGCCTCAGCTAATGAGCTTGTGTTACTAGAGAAGTCCGAATACGAAACGTTGAAGTCACTGCACGAAACTCCAATTGCCGACAAGGCTGCAGCACTTGCCATGGTTGCTGTACTGACCAGTGAGTTTACTAAGCTCAAGAATGATGCCGAGGAGCCATTAGAAGATCGTGCTTCAAGAAAAGGCTTGAGTCTAATTAAACCTAGTGAATTGAATCAATTACGCGAGAGAAGTGAAAAGCCTTCTTTTGATAAGGCAAGAGCTGCAGTCGAGTCTAATGGTATGACGGTCCTTTCGCAGAAGGAATTTGACAACTTGAATGAGACGCCTAACATTGAACGCCTCGCACAGGATGCTGGAATGGTATTGATGGCGAAGGAGCAGCACGAAGAGATGGTAAAGCAAATTGAGCAGCCATCTGAAGAATACATTTCGACAAAAGCTCATGCATTAGGTCTTCAATGCATCAATGAAACCGAATTTGAAAGCTTGAAAAAGGAAGCCTCGCTCTCAGTGCTGGATAAAGCGGCATTAGCAGGCTTATCGGTCTTAGGGGCCGAAGAACTCATTTCATTACAGAAGAGACCGGTTATTCTGAATGTGGACGACCTCCGTGAAATCGCCAAAGAATATGATAGCAATGTCTTGTCCAATAGCTCTTTTGAGGACTTGCAGAGTAAGGCCAATCGTACCATTGAGGAACAAATTGAAGGAACAGATAAAATGGTTCTCGGATCTCAAGAGTATAATGCCTTGCTTCTACAAGCAACGAAGCCTTCTTTCGATCAATTGAAGACCAACGCCCAAAAGAAAGGACTCGCCATACTTCCAAATGATGAGTTCGAAGAGTTGGTAAAGCTGAACGAAGAAACTCTCGAGGAGAAGGCTGGCAAGGAAAAGCTTGTTTTGATCACCGAAGAGCGTTTGAACAATTTAGAAAAAGCCTTGGAAAACCCAGAAAAGGAAACTCTTATTTCGAAATGCGAAGCCTTAGGTCTTTCGGCGATTCTGACATCTGTTTTACGCGATCTAGAGGGTAAGGCAGCGATCGGTTTGGATGAGAAAGCTAGACAGGAAGGTAAGATTGTCTTACTGGAAAGTGAATTTGACTCTTTGAAGACGTCAGCTGAACGCGTTCCTTCGAAGAATGAGGCAGTCGATCTTTTGACGCAAGATGGCTATAAGGTTTTGTCGGTTGAGGAACTAGACGGTATCACTTCGAGAGCTGCTAGTGCCCAAGAGCAGGAGGTTCCAGGTACCGAAGAGATGATAAAGATATTGGAGGGTAAAGGATATTCTGTCGGTAAGACAGAAGACGAGTTTAGGGATGCTAATGATTCGTTCGCTTTGGATGCTTCAGAGCTCAACCGCAGTGCCCAAAACTTGGATAAGGTCGTCATTGATAGAGGCGACTATGATCGGATGATTGAAGATTCTAACAAGTTGAAGGATAGAAATTTCCTCGCCCAGGCTGGTGCTGCTCTTGGCTTGTCAATGTTAGGCTCTGGCGAGCTTTTGAAACTTAAACAGTCGGTGGCAGAGAAAGATTCTAAAATCCACGAGTTGTCTAAACAAGTGGATACTGAATGGTCGAAGGACGATTTATTGAGAGAACTGAATAACCATGGTATGACTTTATTATCACAGGAAGATTACAAGGCCTTGAAGGATAGGGTGGCTAGTCTCGAGGCGAATCAATCGAACGTTTTGACTGAGGAAGAGATATCCAAGAGAGCTGGAGACTTGGGTCTTTCTGTTGTATCTACCGCCGAATTGCATAAGATGAAGCGGTTGCTGATGGTAGAGACCGACGCAAGCCAGCTAAGACTGGCGGCTAAGAAGTTTGGCTTGGTATGCGTACCACAATCTGCGGTTGTATCAGAGTCGTCTGCTAAAGATTTGGACAATGAACAACTCACTGTTCTTCCTACGTCGCTGTACAACGTTCTTCTCGATAATAATGTCGAAGCGATGCCGCAGGAGAAGTTTAGGTCTTACGCTGAAAAGATGGGCTTCAAGCATGAATCCTTGTTGCATGCTCTGCCTAACGAAGACATTGAAGAGGTGATTCAATCATCACCTTCAACAAGGCGTGGTATGAGCAACCTCCCTCAATCAAGATCCGTGGGCTCCAATTTGACGATCCACTCGAAGGCCAGCATGCTTGATTCGATCACTGGTATGTCCGTGGCAAGTAACATCTCGCTTACTGACAAGTCCATGATCCCCGTTATTACCCAAGTTCTTATTGGAGAATACTTGTTCAAGTACTATAGGAAGCTTGGACCGCTTAGTTCAATTTCGTCTACTAGGCATGAGAGATACTTCTGGGTGCATCCATATTCCTTGACACTTTACTGGTCGACGTCGAATCCAGTGTTGAAGAATCCAAATGCAACCAAGAGCAAAGCCATTGCAATCTTGGGCGTGGAAAGTGTCGAAGATAATAATCCAATTCCTGTTGGACTTTACCATAAGAGTATTATTGTTCACTCGCAAACGAAATCTGTGAAGTTTACTTGTTCGAACAGGAGAAGACACAACATTTGGTATAACTCGCTCCGTTATTTGGTGCACAGGAATATCAACGAATTGGATTTTGGTGGCCGCCATACGCAAAGAAACGAAGCACCGGAGGCCGACCAAAGCGAGGACGAAGATGATGGGCTTGGAGAGATGACATTCGATGCATCTAACAGACAAGCGTTGCCTAGATCGTCAACAATTCTGCGGAGCTCTTCATTTGGCAGATTCATGAGTTTGAAGAGATAAAAACATAAAATAAATAGAGAATTTACGTGATAACGAAAACAATTGTAGTTGTAGAATTGACATACATAAGGCATTAGATCGAAAGAAGGAAGTGAAGGAGAGGATATACCGGTGTGCACTAGGAACACGCTTATTTAGCAGCCAAAAGCTGGGTGAACTCCTGAATATCAATCTCACCGTCGTTGTTGGTGTCGGCCTCTCTGATCATCTGGTCAACATCGGCGTCAGACAACTTCTCGCCGATAGAAGTCAAAACGTGTCTCAATTCGGCGGCACTGATCTTACCGTCACCGTTTCTGTCAAAGACCTTGAAAGCTTCGGCAATCTCGGCCTCGGAGTCGGTATCCTTCATTTTTCTGGCCATCATGGTCAAAAACTCTGGGAAATCAATGGAGCCGTCACTGTTGATATCAACTTCATTAATCATATCCGTCAATTCGCTCTCAGAAGGGTTCTGGCCGAGCGATCTCATGACGGTACCCAATTCCTTGGTGGTGATTTTTCCATCGCTGTCCTTATCGAAAAGGGAGAAGGCCTCCTTGAATTCAGCAATCTGTTCTTCGGACAATTTTTCGGCCTACTTGTTAGTAACGGGAAGCGGGAAGCGGCGGCAGCACGTGCCACATATAATACGACCGGACAGCAGCCACCACCAACACTAATCAACATACCATTGTATTTTTCTAATAAAATGTGGAGGTAATTGGAGGTTAACAGGAAAAGTTTGCTCTTGACACACACTGAGAAAATGAGTAGTCGAGGGTATCGTGACAGACTGCAGGCAGGAACACTTGGGAAATATATAGGTGATGAAGCAAAAAAAGCCTGGGCTGCTATAAGAGAATGCGAAATTCTAGATGGGTGAAGGGTGCCTTGCGTGAGAGAAGAAAAAGAAGAAGCAGACAAGCCAACCCAGTATATATATACCAATAAATGTAACAAACACCTCCATCCCGTGCAACGTCATTGCCAAGGTCGGCCCGAGCCCAGCAGCCTATTTTTAGCCCCCTTCCCTGCTCCACCGTGTCTCAAACACGCTAGCCGACACAGGCCCTGCTCGATCCGCACCAGCGTCACGAACAAGGCAAGAAAACCGAAGGGTAGTAGTATGCGATTTTTCTCGCTGCGCTTCCCAGTCATGACTCGGTGGGGACGGTTATTTGCGCACAAGGCTGAGTTCGATCCGAAGACGCTGGAGAAGGAAGCGAGGAGACAGACTGGGAAGACGGGAGGTCAGGGGAAAGAGGAAAGAAGAAAGAGGAAAAAGGGAAGATAAACGTTGGAAGTCTAAAGGTGTTGTATTTATAGGATTTGATATTTTTTGGGGTGAAAAAGAAGGTTGGATATGGTTTGGGTTATGGTTTGGGCAGTGCTGGCGGTAATGTACTGGGGGCAGCTGACAGCTGGTGCAGCGTAGAGCGTGGAGCGTGGAGCGTGGAGCCCGCCGGAACTATGTTTTTCAGTCCACTGGCATGGCAGTAGCGAGCCCTGGTAGACAAAGAGCCCAGGGCACAGGAGTAGGAAAAGCAGGGGTTGGAAATTAGATTGGAGCATTGTGGAGATGGAGATGAGGTATTACTAGTTGGGTGGGTCTGGGAATATGGACTCGTCTGGCGTGGCTTCTACACTGGGGCTCTGGCTTCGCTCATCGCCCTTGTTTTGCAGCCGTGAGCCTCGCGCACGTCTATGCCAGTTAGTCCTGTTATCTATACACTCTAACGGCTCTACTTCAACTTGCCTTAACCTGCTCCAACTTTCTATAACCCTTTGTGCATTTCGGTGGCGGAGCACTTTTCGGATTTATTTCCATGGACGAAACGTATGAGTCGTTTCTACGGCTGTTGGACGACTCGCAGTTGCTCGGCCATATCCATGGTTTGAGCCAGGGCAGTGATCATCGAACCTGGTCCTTTCACGAGACTTCCACTCCTGCCCCGGCAAAGAAACAGATATCGCTACGATCTACAGAATCTGATCCTTTTGACGATGATCTAGATAATGTCTTGTTGACGCTTAAGCGTGAAGAACTGGGTGTGGCTCCTGGAGAGGGCACCGATGAGGATGACGATAACGAGGATGAGAACGAATGGGTGCCTGGGAATCAGCTCATGGCTAGGGAAGATGATGTTCCGGATGTTGTTGATGTGGAAGCTAATAACGAAGTTCAAGACGACCCTGACGCCCAGGAGGCCGAGGAGTCCATGTTTGCAGATGTCGGTCCTCTCCACGAGTTTGGCGATTTCGGCACCTACTTCCACAATAAGCATCTTAAACAGCAGAAGGCTGACGAGGCTTATATAGAATGGGAGAAGAAACGAAGGGTCGCCGCAGGTGAACTGTTAGAAGGTGAGAACATATTTGCTGGCTGCGTGGTCTTCGTCAACGGCAATACTGTGCCCTCGTTAGGCGTGATCCACAAATTGGTGATTCTCCATGGCGGCGTGTTCCTTAACTATCTTTCCAGTAAAGGCGCTGCCACCCATATCGTGTGTGACAGGCTCACACCGAGAAAGCGTGTTCAGTTTCGTAACTACAAGGTGGTGAAAGCGCAATGGGTGGCCGACTGTGTTAAGGAGAAGAAGCTACTTGATTGGCGTGACTACAGACTTATCGACGACGTCGACTATGACCAAAAGCGTCTTGGGTTTGCTGTGGCTGAAAAAGACGAAGACTCCCCACTGGATGGGGCAGTTACTGGTGACGAGGAGCAAGAAGATGTTTTGTTTGATGAGCCTCATCAACATTCTCCCGAAATCACTGAAAGTTTGCCTGTAGAGCAACATGTTGATCTCAATTTGGCGCAAGAGCGGTCACACACAACGGCCATGGATGCTAAGAACCCAGATTTCCTTAAACACTTTTTTGCTAACTCAAGGTTACATCACCTTAGTTCTTGGAAAGCTGATCTCCGGGCCAGGTTCTTGAGAATGGTAGCCAAGGACATTCTACGAGATGATCCCCTGGCTGCAATG
Source organism: Candidozyma haemuli (assembly GCF_002926055.2). NCBI lineage: Eukaryota > Fungi > Ascomycota > Pichiomycetes > Serinales > Metschnikowiaceae > Candidozyma > Candidozyma haemuli. Next base: position 1,359,489 of record NW_020289904.1, on the reverse strand, counting down.
CAAAAAAAACCAAAGGTAAGTGAGCCGCCGGAAGACACTATAATTCTCCATATTGATTTTGACTGCTTCTTTGCACAGGCATCGGCGTTAAGTCATCCAGAGCTCGACTTATACAAAGACCCCATTGCTGTTTCTCACGGTGGTAAATCATCAGACGTTGCGAGCTGCAATTATGTTGCACGTAAACTAGGAGTGTCTAACGGGATGTGGCTAGGAAGAGCCGAAGAGCGCTGTCCTAATTTGAAAGTCATTGATTACGATTTTAACACTTATGAGAATCACTCAAACAGCTTTTACAATTATTTACTTTCCAAAAAGACCTTCGATTCCATATTTCCTGTCCTGATTGATGAGGTATTGGTTGAGGCAACTTCACATTGCAGGGGTCATGATGTGAGTTTCATAGAAGCATTCTGTGAAGAGATCCGAGCGGATATTTTTAACCTTACCAAGTGTACTGCTTCCATTGGTGCTTCCAAGAATGTACTTCTAGCGAAGCTTGCTATAAAGAAAGCTAAGCCTGACGGTTTCTTCCATTTGAACGAAAATATTGAGCAATATCTTGAAGCCTGTAAAGTCACTGACCTTCCAAATGTTGGATGGAGCATTAGTGAAAAATTGGCAAACGAGCTTCGATTGGATGTGAACCCGAAAGAGCTCTTGATCAAGAACGTTAAGGAAATTTCCCAACAACGCCTTATTGTAACTTTGGGCGAGAAAATCGGAACAAGAGTTTATGAGATGTGCCGAGGTATCGATCACACTTCTATTACCCTTGATTTGAGCAGCAGTGAAGCATTGCTCGGGAGAAAGACGGTCTCGGTAGATGTCAATTTTGGTATCCGATTTGATACATTCGATCAAGCTGAATTCTTCTTAATGCAATTGGCGAAAGAGCTTCATAGCAGATTAATAGCCTTAGGTGTCTGTGGCTCGGTGTTGACACTCAGACTCGCCCGCCGAGCTCCACATGCACCAAAGAATCCACCAAAGTTTTTAGGTATGGGCGTGTGTGATCTTTTCAGCAGATCTTCTCGAATGGGCGTACCGACTAATGATTGGGGTATACTTGGGTCTGAAATGAAAGCGCTTTTCAGAATAATGAACATCCCAGTGGAAGAACTTCGTGGAATTGCTATCAGTGTCGGTAAGTTAGAGGATATCGAGGCGGTCAAGAAGCAGCGACAGCAGCGGCTCGAATTTAATAAACCAAAACCAAAAAAGACGAGCAAACCGCCTTTACAGAATTCCCAACTAAACGAGTTTGCTGATACAATCACTAATAGCGACTCGATCGACTGGAGCGTCTTCAATATGCTTCCCGATGAAATCAAGCGGGAATTAAAGAAAGAACTATTACGCAGAGGGATACCAGTATCTGGAAAGGAGGTAAGTCCCATCAAGAAAAGCTCCACGGAAAGCCCTTCAGGTAAGGTCTATTTGCAACAAGTCTTTCCGACACAAGCGAATGGTCCATTTAAAGTGACTAGAGTCATAGAGTCTCCCAAAAAGAAGCGAAAACTCGGCATTTCACCAAAGAAATCTGTTTCCCCTGTTAAGGCACCCCCATCCCCTACTCCCTACAATGAAACTATTTCATACGATGAGGAAGTCTTAGGTGAAATACCGACTCTAATAAGAGAAGAGTTCTTCAAGGACTTAGCGTGGCAAAGGAAAAATAAGAAACTCAATCCAATCTCGATGCGAGCGAAATTAGAACAAAAGAAAGAAACTTTAAAAGCAATAGGAGATAGCGAGATAACCAAAGAATGGATAAGGGCACAACCAAAAGCCATTACTATAGAAGGTCTAAGTGGGCAAGATTTTGATCAGGATGAAATTATTGATCAGGTTAAAGAATGGGTCAAGCTGTCATTAGAACATCAAGGACCACATCCAGACGATGTCAACATGTTTAACCAGTTCATGATAAGCCTTGCGGCACAGGGAAACATCAGCTATTGTACCATGATCCTAAAGAGAATACAGGATGAAATTGATGTACAAAGCACCATCTTGGCGTTATGCAAAGATGAAGGGTCTCGATATTATGTCATCCATTCGGGATTGGAAGATTGGCGAAAACAACTTAAAGAACAACTTAAGGAACCTTTGATGAAGTTCCTATCACTGAAAAACATTGAGCTACGAATCTAGCTCCAACTTAATGAGATACGTCTAATGATATTTATAGAATTTAAGAACACTCTGGAAACTTGGAAGCGAGTTTCCTACTCCAGTTTGCGTCCCATCTTTTCTTGCTCTCAGCTAACGCACCCGCCTTGAGTTTCAACAATTGTTTTTCATCCAGCAATACCTCTGTGAGTAAACGATAGAGTTCTTCTCCCTTTGACTTGGTCGTCTCTTCCTTAGGGTTGATTGTAAGCCCGTTCAAATTATTCACCACAAGTTCACCAATGGCAGGGAACGAGAGGGATATGACGGGGACGCCAACACCAAAGAAATCAACAATCTTCATGGGTAGATCAATACCACTCAGGGAAGTATGCAATGAAATACCCAAGTCTGCTAGAGACAAGATTGTAGGATAGTCTTCAGCTGAAAGCCATGCATTTCTTATAATAACACGATCCAGAAATTTGAGATCGGTGACTCTGGCTAGGAATTGATCTTTGAGAGGTCCTTTTCCTGTCACAATCAAAAAGACGGGGGTCTCATGACTAGCTTTTGACTCATCATAGAATTTAAGCGCATCTAGTAAGATACCAAAGTCTTCATCTGGGGTAAACGAAGTTGAGCTCACAAGTAACTTATACAGACTTATGTCAGGAACACCCTTAAAAATCGGATGTTCAACTAAGACCTCCTCTTTCACGTATCCCGATTCCTCGAGGGGTTTGAACTGCGATCCAGGACGATCATGCAATGTTGTTATTGATGATGGAGAGTATCCAAACTCTTCAATTAGATAATTCTTCATGGCGTGAGTCACTGTAATGTTGAGCCAAGCGAACTTACCCAAATACTTTTCGTAAGCCTTGAGGAATTTCACCAAAGGATGATTCAAGTTTTGGTACTTGAGGTTCAAAATGCTATAGTTGAGATTGTGCCAGTCAATCACCAATTTGGAGTCCCTGCTGAAGAGCTTCATGAAGACAACCAACACGAGTAGGAGCGGGATAGAGGGAGGGTTCTGGATGAGATAAAAGTCGGACCCTCTCACATCAAGAAGAAGTTGGAACAACTGGTAGAATTGCAAAAGTATCTTCTGAGCAGCGAACATCAAGTATGGCAAACCTGCTTTGTTCTTGATAGCTGCAATTGGACGTATATCAATATTGATATCCTCAATGACTGAAGTGGGTGGTTCACTCTCCAAATACCCACAAAGATTGACGTAATAGTCGAGTTTCGAAAACAGAAGCGCATGGTAGCACATTCTAGGAGAATGGCCCAAATCACCAAGCACTAGTATGCTTACTGTCTTCCTGTTACCTCGAGGACGCCTATACATGATGAACGGAAGGAGGAAGTACACCACAATTGGAACAGATAAGTAGGCACCCACGAGCCACCAGAACCAGGGACCACTGCCCTGTAGAACATGACCAAAGCCACGGTACTCTATGAAGCTTCCCATGTTTTATGGCTGGAATGGTATTATAGTTCTGTTCAGTGCGATGCGACATACATCAATATGGGGTTCCCAGATGCCACCGCCAGTATGAACACCAGTAAGTAAATGTGGGTACCACGGAAAAGGTGCAAGTTAGTGAACGTAGATTGGTAAAAATGGTAAAAGAAAAAAGAATAATACTTGTAGCTTCAAGAATGCAAAAAGAAAAGCTCCGAGACGGGGAATTGAACCCCGGTCTACCACGCGACAAGCGGTAATTCTAGCCACTAAACTATCTCGGATTTTTTAAAGTTTCAGTGCAGTTGCATTAATATGAGATTTACTGGAAGAGATGATCATGTGATTGTGATCACATGACAAATTCCAAATATATGAGATGCTCATCTGGGGTAACTAAGCATACCACCAGATGTTCAAGAAACGAACGGTGAAATCCTCAAATGCTGCTGTTAAGCGGCAAATTGAAGACCCTGAGGTTGAGACTTCGGGAGAATCAAGTGTGCTTTCAGATACCTCGAAAAGCGCAAGATAACCACCTCAGCATCTTCCAAACCATCTAGAAACGTCGATCACAATAACCAAGATCTACCGAGAGATTCCGTAAAAGATGACAATACCCACGATGATGATGAACTACCGAAGAAGAAAAGATATCAGGGCCCAAGGCTGCGCCTGAGAACATAAAAGTCATCACTCTCACAGACTTCCAACCTGACGTCTGTAAAGATTTCCAGCAAACAGGATTCTGTGGTTATGGAGACACTTGCAAGTTTTACATATTCGTGACGAGCTGAAACAGAAGAAGCCTATTGTCAAAGAGTGGGAAACAGTGACTTCCAAGCCCGATGCAAGTGACAAGAAGGGGAAAGAAAACGTCCCTTTCAAGTGTCCCATTTGCAAAAACGATTACAGCAACCCAGTGAAAACTTCATGTGAGCATATCTTTTGTCAAAAGTGCTACATGTCTCGTTTCAAACAGAACAAGACCAGATGCTTCATTTGTAAGCAAGAAACCAGTGGTGCAGTGCAACCGCTTCTGAAACGAGAGAAGGAAAGCTTGCTAGGGGAAACGGAATAAAGGATAAAAATGTATATATTATAATAGCATATTACTAGGTAACTCTGTGCTACTGAAGAGTGGAAACTGGGGAAGTGCATAAGCATGCGCGAGGTTCTATACAAATGGCTGACAGCTCTTTGACACCCTTCTATCTACAGCAACTACCACAAAGTACTCTTCATATCAAACTCAAACGCAATGGCACAAATTCAACAACAGCTTGAAAATATCCCAGGATATGACATGGCTATGGACAAGTACAATGAGGTGGCCGGCGAGAAATTCAACACCATCAATCCTTATCAAGATGAGAACGATAAGAAGCGGAAACTCGATCCGCAAATCCACCTGAAGAAAGAGCAAAAAGCATGGAAAAAAATCCAAAAGCAAGCTTGGGTAGATGATAAGTGTTTCCTTGGTCTGTGTGGAGTAGGCATGGATTGTGGTATAGGGCTAGCTCCAGTGGCCTGTTTCTTCCTTCCAGCCATTGGCCCACTAGTGATGTACGTCGTTCATGCTCGAGTGATAAGCATTGCCGAAAAGGAGTTCTTCATCCCGAATCAATTGGAGGCTAAGCTTCATTCCCAGATCCTATTCGACTTGCTTATATCTCTTCCACCAGTCATTGGTGGGTTCTTTACCTGGCTCAATGGATGTCTGACAAGAAACGCTGGAATGATATATAAACATTTGGAGAAAATTGGAAAAGAAAGGCAACAGAATGAACGTCCTCAATACATTGGAACTACCGATCAGCCGCAAGAACCCTTATATCAGAGCCATGCACGCTCACAGAACTACAACCCTCCACCACCCAAAAAGAAGCTTTTCAAGAAACAGGAAGAAGATCCTATAGAAGTTTCTGCACAACAACAATCTGGCGTTCTTTGATATATCTAGCCATGTTCTTCGTGAGCTAATGGCTGCGAAAATGCATATGATGCTTTTGAGTCAGTTGGAATGGAATGCATGCATAGGTAGCCAATTCGCGGGATCGCTTACGTCCTACTGCTCTGGATATTTTCACTTCTTTTTATCGAGAAGCACACACATTGTTCCTCTGAAAGGTTCTTCAATACTTATATAAATTCCAATGTTTGAACGCCCCGAGGGAATTGAAAACTGCAGAATCTGGGTCGATGGCTGCTTTGACTTTGCTCATCATGGTATGTGAATTCTTGGGCTGCTTAATACATCTTTAACTAACAAATTTAGGCCACGCAGGCGCCATGCTTCAGGCACGCCAGCTAGGAAAGGAGCTCTACGTTGGAGTTCATTCTGATGAAGACATTCTTCACAATAAAGGCCCGGTGGTTATGACTTTGGACGAAAGACTTACTGCTGTCGAGGCATGTAAGTGGTCTACAAAAGCTATTCCTCATGCGCCCTACGTGACGGACCCTGATTTTATGGAGAAGTACGGCTGCAAGTATGTTGTACATGGTGATGATATTACTACTGACGCTAATGGCGAGGACTGTTACAAGGGCGTGAAGGACTTGGGACTCTTTGTGGTGGTGAAGAGAACTCCAAATATCTCCACGACTGATTTGGTTGGTCGTATGTTGTTGATGAGCAAGGCTCACCATTTCAAGCCAATTACTTCGCTTCTGACCGCTTTGGAGCACCCTCTCTTTTCCAATGACGACTCGTTGAAGAGATTCGGAATGTATGCCTCTGACGCTACAGGAAATAAGAAGGGCTCGGCTGTCTTCGTTAACGTCGAGAATGAGGACGGTATCAAGACCGTCGTTGAACCCTCGGACGAAGTCAAGACAAGACTTGAGAATGGGTACGTGTACGTCGACGGTGCGTTCGACCTCTTCCACCCAGGCCACATTGAAGCATTACGTCTTGTAAGAGAACAGGCTCAGGGCAAGGCTGTGGTTGTTGGTATCTACGATGACAAGACAATCAACTCTCACAAGGGTATGAACTACCCAGTCATGAACCTTTTCGAGAGATCGCTCTGCGTCTTGCAATGCCGCTACGTTGACGCCTTGGTGATTGGCGCTCCATGGAAGGCTACGAAGACATTCTTGGGTAAGCTTCCAGGCAAAGCTGAAGCTGTTTTCCATGGTCCCGCTCCATTTGAAGAAGGTGCATACAATGATGTTGCCCCACTAGTCAAGGAGCTCGGGCCACACAAGTTCGATAACATTAACACAGCTTTCATTGTCAACCGTGTGTTGAACAACAAGAAGGCTTACGAGGAGAGACAGCGTAGAAAGGGATGGAAGGCTGAAGTCGAGAGAAAGTTGCGTGCTGATGAGCTAGAAGGTAAATAAGCGACGATGCTACTTGAATTCTACACAGTTCTTCTATTGAGTCGTTCATTGTCGTTATATTCATGAGTCATGGCTAATAGCGAGAGAATGATCAGGCTTCAGTGACCAATTTGTTGCACTTTTCGTTCAACTCCTTGAGAGTCTGCTCGTTCATGGCATGATTCGAGCTGCGTCTTCTGGACTTTCCAAAGAACATTTGATTATCAAATTCCTCCTCATCGTCCAATTCGTCGCCGGGCTGGCCCCAATTGTGTTTACCGAATCCTCCTTTGGCAACCTTGGATGGGTTCATGTCAATGTGGCCTCCAGAGCGGCTGAAAAATCTAGGGCCGGCGTTTTTGTTTGCGTTCCACTTGTGAGTTCTTGTCATTCCGGGAAAGCGATATTAGAATGTTTATATCTGCGTATGTATCAATCTTGAAAAATGGTAATTGAGGTGAAGAGAAAAAAAAAGAAAGCTATCTTATAGGGGAAGCGGGCCCCTTATATATTGATGGTGGCCGTCAATGGACCATAGAGGGGCGTCCATTTATGTATCGTGACCCATTATGTGGGGAGGCCATGACTGCGCAGGCCATGACAAGAGAACAAAAAAAACCCCCAATGGGGAAATGGGCACATACCACACAAAGGCCCCGGATTTCTTGTTACCCCAATTCCATTACATTCTGGCCATTGACCATTGATTCCAATTGATTTGTTGAGTTTACTTCCCCTTCTGTTGACTAGGCATCTTCAACTGTATGGTTGCAAAAAAACCTCTCGCCCAGAATCGCCTCGCGCATAGAATCTTCTGGCGCAGTCACTGGCGTGATTCAGTGGTCAAGAGTTTAAGAGTCATGCAACTTTTGTCATGTATTTGGATTTAGATGGGCTGGGCTTGGCTGGCTGCCTAAATGGTGTTCTGTAGGTATGAGATCGTTGGCAGAAGTGGTGTCAAGAAATTGGACCAACTGAAATGGCCTTGCCAGGTTGACTATGGGGACTTCTGAGTAAAGAATCGACAAACAGTAATGATAGTGACAGACTGAAAAAAAAAAAAGAACTTCTTATGTCTTTATAGTTCTTCTTCAGCTCCTAGTAAGCAATTTAATTTTTGTTATACTAGGATCTCTTCATCATTTTATGAATTATTGACTAGGCTTCTGTCTTAATCTGTCAATTCTTCGGTAACCCAAAAAAAGATATGGATTTCGCAGCCACAATGCTGAAACCCGTCAATACATCAAACACAGAATGGACCACCAAAATTCAGTTTTACAAGCTTTTATTATTATTTATAGCCAGTTTTATTCCATAGGAATACTTCAACGTCTGGTCTCGTTTTAGACGCCTTTCATGCTTTGTTTTTCAGATTACCTTGTATTAGTGGTCCCCAGTGCTCTAGTAGGCGCGAGCCAGTGTTGCCAGGCCATCATGGACTCCATAGTGAAGCTAGTCCATGACTTATCCACTTCAACCCATTTCTTGATATTACCAGATTCATTGTAGTACCCTTCTTTAACGTCTATCTATTAACACATCGTGCTTCTTCCCGTCCTTAACTCTTCCTTTCCTTTTCTCCGCGTTACCTTCCCGCCAGGCTTATCGCACTACATAAGACTTTATCAGCTCTGCTCTGCACTGCACAAGCACTAACCTACTACTCTTGATGCCATCGAGAAATGACATGGATACAGCATATGAAGATCCGTCTCCTCGCCAAGAAGAGCTCCTCACTCTAGAGTCCATTTATGGTGAGCAAATTAGGATCCGTCATGATAGTTACTGTGGCGAGATGAGTATTCCAATAGAGCCAGACGAAGCCTTACTGGTGTATTTGCAAGATCCAGACGCAGACAGAGTGATCCAGACGAAAACCATCCAACATCTACCGCCTTTGAAGCTCCTTTTTACACTTCCTGAGTCTTATCCTTACGAGGGCCCGCCTCAACTCCAGATCGAATGCAAAGTGATTAGTAAAGAGAGACTCAGTGAGATGAGGCAAGAGATCGAGAAAGAGTGGGCTTCAACCAAAGACCAGGTTCTTTTTACTGTTATAGACATTCTACAAGACAGTATTAACTCAAATATCAATCAGTTAATTGGCTCTTCTATCCAGTGTGGCCTGGAGGCGCCATTCTACGAGGAGCTAGTGGAGTACGATAACGAGTGTAACGAAAGAAAGTTCAACAATACCACTTTTACTTGTGAAATTTGCCAGGCAGATATTAAGGGAGACTCTTGTCTGCAATTTCACCAGTGTGGTCATACATTTTGCAACACTTGCCTTAGGGACTTCTTCGTTTCGCTAATCAGGGATGGCGATGTTGAAAAAGTGCACTGTCCAGACTTTAATTGCTCCAAGCAGTTCCTAGAAACAAGGGAAAAGTACTTGAGACTAGATACACTTACTGACGCTTCTTTTGATTTCAATCAGTTCCGCCTGAAGCTTATGACTCCATTTATCAAGCTTGCCCTCGTGCACAAGATTCTCGGGCATGATAGTGAAGGCAATGAACTATATGAACGCTTTATATCTCTCTTCAGAGACCACCAGCATGCACTTATTGCCAAAATGTTTCCTACACGTTTGGTCTCTTGTCCTCGAAGTAAGTGCCCTGCCATGATATTTCGTGAGGACATGACAAGCCGGCTTGTCATCTGCCGTGAATGCGGATACGCCTTCTGCAACATTTGCCGGAAATCTTATCACAGTGATAGCATAGACTGTGCAAAGACTAATGATACAAAACAATACCAAGGCGTTCCCATTGAAGCCCTCGAACTTTGGTTGGAGTCGGTTCCTAAATCCAAGGAGAGAAATGATCTTCGCTATAGGTATGGTTTCGATCTCATGACGAAGGTCTCACAAGAATACAAGATGGATAAACTTTTCAACGAGCTTCTAGCGGACGAAAGCCAAGGGTTCAGAAAATGCCCTACCTGTGACTTGATTATCCAGAGATCGGATGGCTGCAACAAAATGCGGTGCTCCTCATGTTACACCTTTTTCTGCAATGTTTGTGGTATTTACCTAGATCATGATCACCCGTATGACCATTTCAAAGAACCTAGCAGTGCCTGCTATGGTAAATTATTTGACGGCATGCCTGGCATGGAAGGCATCTATGATTAGACTCCGTTGATAGTCCTGCCAGGGAAGGCGCGAAGCGCCACTTAGAAGATTAGGTGCGACTATTCCGTCTTCTCTACCATGAAACTTAGAGTCGCTTGTGTCCAATTAAATGCAAGGTTAGGCAAGGTAGATTCGAACGTTGCCAAGGTCAAGCATCTCTTGTCCACAGTTAAGAAAGAGATCGATCTTATATTACTTCCCGAATTTGCAGTTACAGGTTATAACTTTCCAAGCAGAGATGATATCGAGCCTTACCTCTCAAAAGCAGGAGCTGGTCCCTCTGCTTCTCTAGCCAGGGAACTATCCGACAAGTACAAGTGTTTCACAGTCATTGGGTATCCAGAGAAGCACGAGGAGAAGATATACAATTCTGCGATGGTCATTGACGACGCAGGGACGTTGATCCATAACTATAGGAAGACGCATTTGTATGAAACAGATGAAAAATTTGGATGTTCTGAAAACCCGGATTCCCTGTTCCCTTCTGTTAGACTTAAACTCGGCAAGAATGGCCAGAAGAAGGAGGTTTTGACGAACTTGGGTATATGCATGGATTTGAATCCCTATAAGTTTGAGGCGCCGTTTTACGAATACGAGTTTGCCACATCTTGCCTTGACAATGAATCGTCTCTTGTGCTTGTTCCAACAGCTTGGCTCTCCGAAAAATCACCTTCCATCAATGATTCCTTGAGCAAACAAGAGAAACTTAATCAGGGTCAAGTTTTCGAGAAGCAGTTCGAAGATCAGCCAGACTACCCTATTGAAAATGCTGATAAGCCAAGCGAACTGACAGTGAACTATTGGATCTTAAGGTTCTTCCCATTTCTTTCTCACGTCAGAAGTTACTTTCCCAAGAAGTCATCAAAGACGACGGTGGTGGTATGCAATAGAGTGGGCATTGAAGGCGACACTTTGTATACGGGATCGTCGTCGATCTTCCAATTCGACCCTCTGCAGCCAGCCTCTGATCATATTGATAGCAAAAATGCCAGTGTGAACGTTTTGGGTAGCCTTGGCCAAGCCACGGAGGGTGTGTTATATCGAGAAATCGAGTTATAGAAAATATCACATAAAAGTCATTTTACAATCTGTTTTATGGGTGATACTACAATATTAATACTTCTAGTAAAGTCTTTTGGGAAAGCAGAGGATGTAAACCGAGAGAATGCCTCGTCAAATAGAATTAATTCTTTCATAAGTTCAGGATTCTGCTTCTAAATTATGGTTTTTTGGGTCTATTTCGAGCTCTTTTGCTCTGTATCCCTTATTTTCCACTTTTTGAAATAAAAAGTCATCAAATAATGTGCTTATTAAATTTTTGCGACTTTTCTGAGCATTTGAAAGTAGCGCATATATTAACTTTTGTGCACTCTCACTAATGTTTAAGCCCTGCTGGCCAAATGGTTAAGGCATCCGCCTCCTAAGCGGGAGACTCCGGGTTCGAGTCCCGGGTAGGGTTTAATTTTTTTGAAAGTCTCAATCGTGGTATGATAAATCGTCTTTATTTCTCTTTTTTTTTTTTTTTTTTTTTTTTTTTTTTTTCTACAGCTACTGAATATAATTGCCATGCCAATGCTGTATTTTTGTGACTTGTACTACAAAATTTGCTCAGAATCCGAAACTGAATGCGCTCATATCAGGTTCTTGGAACGCAGCTGAGTCATTGGCGACCTTGGACTCACTAGTTGGTCCGGTGAACTCCAGGAACAAGTCCTTGCTCTTTTGCTCCTCAGAGGCCTTCTGTGACTGGTGTAAAGTGCTCAAGAACTTCCAGTTTCTCACTAAAAGTAATCCCAAGTAGTCACACCCCATCCTGGAGTAGATAGTACAAACCTTGATGACAAAATTAAACTCCTCCTCAGCTGTTACTGCTTTAGACCCTCGCAAATAATTCAGCTTAGATGCTCTCAACTTATGGAACAAAACAGCAAGTAGAGGATCGTCTCTAAGGAAACTGTGACTTTGAGCTTCAAGTTTCATCTTTCCAAAATCCTTTTGAAACTCCTCTGAAAAACTATCCTTATTTTCCTTAACGACTGAAGTAGGTGACTTGATCAATGCTTGAATTGAAATCTCCTTTAGCTTGAGCTGCCAGAACACCCAACTTGTCATCCACCTATCTCCCTTTAACAAAGCACGTGGAAGGATAAAGTTCTCAATTATATGCTTTGTGACATCTGAAGCATGGTTAACTTTGGAAACTGCAAGAGCTAGTTCCACTTCGTCAAGCTTGTTACATAAAGTCACACAACAGTCCTTCACGAGACCTGCGAGGAGGAAGAAATAGGCGGCATCCATGAACCTATGCCTTCCGAGTAGAACAAACGCATTTTTCAGAGCAGCACTTTTCCAACGTTGTTCGGTGAAATCGTTGTTCATGAATTTGAGAACCTTTTCTTTTTCTGGGTGAGAAATTGTTCTCCACAATCCAACAAGCACTTGCTTCTTCTTAATTGCCAAATACAAGACAGACACACGACCTGATGGGTCTCTGGTATCACCAAATTCGTTTCTTGCGACATTTTCGACGATAGAAGTTAATCTATTTGTGTCGACCCAATAAACTAATCCCGTCTGCTTGATATTCTCCCATGTCATTCTGTGTTGGTACTGGCCATCGATGTCAGTATAGAGCATCTCTTTTTGATCACTATGAAGCGCCCAACTGATGTCCCGCATAGTGAGTCCTGACTGCTTCAGAGAGGATTGGAAAAGCTTAAATCCGAGGAAGAACTTCAATCCATTTTCATCCATTGAATGCTTGTAGTGAGATAGTTCGTACACAATATTGACAACAGTTGTAAGTGTAACTTGCTGATGTCTGGTGAGTAAGGGTAGAGAAACCTTTGTGAGTTTTTCTACCAAAAGATCCAGCACAACATTATTGAATACACCAAACATCTCAACATTTCCATCATAAACATTGTCAATTTGTGACAAACGGCGCTTTATTTTTGGTTTCTTTTCTGGGATAACGGCTTCTAAGAAATTGAAATCAAGATTCCAAGTCACCGGCTCGTCATCTCTCAAAACTTGAAGAAGCTTCACTAAAATCTCTTCCACTAGTTTAACCTCGTTGTTAAAGAGGGCCTGGATCAAAAATTGCGGGTGATAGAGGGGCAACGGGCCGTTGAGGATCATTACCAAATCGGAAATCAAATAGCTTGACGGTTTGGCATTGTACCCAATCATTAGTTGCCTGATGGTTTGGTTGATTGATTTCCTAGAATGGGAGTTACCGTTTTCTGTAAGATCCACCCATTTGTCATCAATGAAGAACTGGTTACCACAGGCTATAGCTAGGTAGCCATCATCAATCCAAATCAGATCAGCTATCTCATGTGAAGTAAACTCAGAAATGTCTATTTTCTTTAAGACGGCAAAGGTTGGGATTCTGTTGGTGTAGTCGTATCTCAACTGGGTATAAAGTAGCACAAACCTCGTAAAGCCAACAGATAGAATCGCGTTACTCGATTCATGATGTGCGCCCGTAAAAGTCCAGTCCAAGTCCCTAACTTTTCCAAATTCTTCCGGGTATAGCTCTTTGTATTCGAGTAATCCTGATTGAGTATCCCATATGGATAATTCGAGACCAGTCTCGTCGACGAGTGCCAACTTATTAATAAGCGAGGCACCGTGTATTTGACTTGCATTGCGGATCCTGGTATGGATTCGAATATTTTGTGTCCAGTTGAAGGTTTTTGAATCCTCGTCAAAAGTAGGAGATAAAGACCTAAAGACTCCTCTATCATCTATAGCAGAAATGTCCTTCTCGAGATAGGTATCGACCGCGGATACCCTAAAAACGCCCTCGTATGTTCCTGGAAGTACCTCAGCACTCACTTGCTCAATCGATATATCCTTGTTGGCGATCTTAATGATCCATGCTTTGATTAAATCGTAATTGAAAATGGCAATTATGCCATATACTCCATCACGAATTTCATGTAATGATATTGCAAATGGAGCATGCCGTATCCTGTCGTTGTTAATATCAAAGATATCTTGACGTTTCAAAAGTACAGCATCCTTGTCATCCATCGTGACACCGTTGCAGTCCCAAAGACTGGCATAGCCGCCTTTCTCTATAACAAACGCAAGGTGATGCCTGAAGGGGCCATCTGAAGTTTCAATGTCATTGATAAGGATTGCATCGAATATACCTTGTTCTGCTTCAGCGCCATCGTCTCTAGTGACATTAAGGCGGAACCTCTTGGTAATAGACATGAACTTCTGGTTTTCCGGCTCGAGTAATAGTGGTTCCCAAATATAATTGTGTTCTGGGAAATTCAGCACAGATAACATAATATTGCCTTCATAGGACGAGGTTGAAGTCACTAGCTTTTGGATCGATTTTGCGTGGCCCTGGTATTTACTCTTGAGGGCAGCAGGTGAACCAGAATTCTGAAGAAGCTTTTTGATACTGATTTCATTGTACCTGATAGTGTTTTTGATCCTGTCATGGACAAGAAACTGGAAGATGCCTTTGCCGTGAATTACATGACTTCCTATAATTGGGTTCGATGCAACTTGGAATTCCTCCAGGGAGGCGTCCTGCTCTTCAGCTGCATGGAGGGCTTCACCCACGGAGTAATTGGGAATGCAATGCTTGTTGCATTCTGTTGTGATGATATCTTGAAGAAAGATAGAATTAGGTGGGTTTTCATTGACCTTGGATATAGCAGAGATCACAAGTTCTCCTTCACTGCCCAAGATGAGAAGTAGGTCAGAAGATATAAGTTCGGCTTTATTGAAAGCGTCCGAGACTTCGGTCGTTGTTTGAAGCTCGGAAAGTGAAGGAATGAGGGTCGATTGCAATGCAGCATTATCTATAATTAACGAACTCACATATTTCGACAGCAAATGATCTGCTAAATTAATCAGTGCCCACTTTTTGATATGCGAATGACCGCTAAAATCGAAAGTGGCCCAAACATGTAGCATGTGGTCACTAGTAGTAATGTATAGCACATCATTAGCATCATCATTTCTAATGTAGCTCCGCAAATTCTTGATGTGGGCCATGTTGTGTATATCTTCGTCTACTTCGCCGGTCAGCGAGCGCCATTTGATATCTGTGAGCCATACATCGGGATCATGGTTCAAATATTCTAGGTCGAAAAGTGTGTTGGAGTCACCATAATTTATACGAAGCCATACCTTAGCAAAGCTGTTGAACGAAGAAGAATTATAGGTGACAATTTTGTCAGCCGCTGCTGTAATGTCTAGATGCTCAATTGGGCTAGCTTGGCTCAGATGCCACCTTCGGGCATACTTGATCTCACCAAACTCGTCATAGATATGATACAAAGACAAGTAGTCTTTTGAACCCACTGCAAGCTCATTCTCATCAGTCGCCCATCGAAGACATAGCACTTCAGAGCTGTCGTTATCAATACGAAGAACCTCTGACCACTTGGGCACTGACATGTACTCATTAACAGGCTTGAGGACAATGATATCGCTTCCTGAAGAAGCACATATAAGGCCGTCTTTTGGATTTATATCAATTGAGACTGGATCCTTCTCAAGATATATAGTTTGTATGCTCTTGTTACCATCGGTCCTTGTCAGTAGTATAACATTGTTTCCGGACCCGTATGCAATTATATGGTGGTTGCGCCAATGAGCCTGGCTTAGACACTCAGTTGACCTATTAGGGTCACCAGGAATAAACTGGATGGTCATTGATGTGCTCAAGTGTCTATTATAGGAAGTGTAGGTAGCCTAAGAGAAACGTACACTGGTCTGATTCTTGCAGCTATGACCCGATCTAGGTGCACACCATAGTCAAAAGTTGGACCTGGCTGCGAAAAAAATCACTTAGATGCTACTACAATGCTTTTTCTCAGATATTCAAAATTTGTTTAATATATACTATATCGTAATCTTCATTAATTTGTGCAAATCGCAATGAGGAGGAAGTCTGCCTAGAAGCAAGTAAATGGATCTATAATAGACAGGGTCTCAATTAAGCCTCCTTGGCGTCCTTGGCCTCTTCATTATCTCTGACAGTGGTGATTTCCTCGTCATCCATCATGTCGTCAATGTCATCATCTTCAGCATTAGTGTGCTCAGTGATCTTAAAGAAGATCATTGGTGCTGCAATGAGCATCGAAACAACGACCAAGGCCCAAGAACTGGCAAACATGTGCATGAATGGGGTCTTTTGGGCATCCAATCTCCAGACAATGGCGTTGAAAGCACTTTGCAACGACTTGTAGAAGGAAGCGTACAAAGCCACTTTCTTTGGGTTGTTGGAGAAGGTACCCAAGACCCAGAAAATGTAAGACTGGAAGATAGCGTCGAAACCACCATAGCACATGTACAAGAACATAGGACCAATGTAGTTGCTGTCGTGGAAGTCAATAAGAGGATCGTCGTCAACATTCTCTCTGGTGACACCCAATTGGAACTTCAATCCTCCGCCCCAAGTAGCCATGCCGAAGAGGAAAATAACAATCCAGCCGAGTTTAGCACGCATGGGTCTCTTGAATCTCTTCCAGTCCAACAAGAAACCGATAACAATGGCACCAACCATCTGAGTAAGCCAGTAAAGCAAACCGTTCAAGGATCTGGTTCTCACATTAAAACGAGCAGCGTTGAAGTTGTTAAATTGGTAGGTGTAGAACCAGTTAGAAGCACAGAACATTGGGAACATAAAGTAAATCTTGCCTTCGGTTTTCAACACCTTCCACATACCCTTAATCTCGTGGGTAATCTTAGGGTACTTCTTAGCAATAACCTTAGTACCATCAGATTTGTAGACCTTGTCCATTGGAAGCATAAAGCCGGCCAAAACAACACCACCAGCCATCAAAATCATAAAAGCCACGTACGTACCAGCGTTGACGTGGGAATCACCAGTAGTCATGTTTTGAGCCAAAGGAATAATGGAGCCAATGACGGCACCGCAGTTGAAAATCACCCAGTAAACCATAATGGCAGTAGCTTTCTTGTGCTCAAGGGCATAAGACATGACAATGGAACCTTGAGCAGCCCAAGTTAAGGCAGCACAGACACCCAAGTAAGCACCAGCGAATACAGGGAAACCTTTATTTCCAGTCTGGTGGAAAACCAAAAGCGAAGCGGTATACATAAAGTAGCCGGTACCACCGAACATAAGACAAGCCTTAACACCAATGTAGTTACAAATAACACCACTGAAGGCACCAATAGTAGCAAAACACGAATACAAAGCGACGTTAGCGTTATCAGCGACCTTTGGGTCGGAAATACCAGAATTACCAATACCAGTGATGGCATTGAAACAACCTGGGGTCAAGAAGATAACGAAAGACATAACAATAATCTGGACAAAGGAGTTTGAGTATGGAGGGATTCCAGGAATGATTCTCTTGTGGTACCACAAGCCCGATTTTTCCAACTCTTTCAAGTCATGATGAACCAAGTCAATGTGCTTGTCCAGCAGACTCTCGTGCTGCTCTTCATGCTCGACCTCAACCTTGAGATCGGAAGAAGGAGAGATCTGAGACTCTGTAGGCGACAGCTCGACGTTGATTATATCGGCGGATTTCGTAGATGAGGGAGCCATAAGAAGAAGTTGATATTCTACAGAAAGAAAAAAGGAGCTTTACGTTTGGGAGTACCGGGGTATTTATAAAATTGATAATGGGCTCCCCAAAAAAAAAAAAAAGATAAAGACATACGGCCCCAGTATCTAAAGTGCTGCACGCGGGCGTTGCATTGGCGCCTCCATGTTACATTTTGTAAATCACTTTTGCCTTTTCGCAGCCAGTAAGCAACATAGACGAAGAAAAATACCACTGGATCAAGAAAATAAACCCATTCCACCAGGGCAAAAACTGTATTGTAAATCCAAATACACAATCTTACCATAATTAATTTTTATTTTTCTTCCCTTCCCCAGTCTCCAGCCGTGTGCCATGGGGCAACACAAGACATGGAGTGACGAGCATCAGTGCACGTCAAGGCAGTAATTGAAGTGGATGCCTCGGCAAAAGGAAACCAGCGTCACGGGTGAGGTCCCTCTACTTTGATTTTTATCAAAATCTACCTACACAGTCTAAAAGGTCTAGCAATCGTCGCCTGACGTACTACCCAAACGAAAGATCTGGTGCAAGATTCCACGTAAAGGACCATCTCTGGTGTAGCGTTTGTACTATTTCGCAGCCCTGTCTCGACGCACCCCGCAGGCATGGAGCGTTTTACCTGGGGCAGACGCCTGGAGAAAATGTAACATTGGAGGTTGCAGTCTGGGGAAACCTCACGATAATATATATGGCCCCAGGATAGCCGTTGTAATGTTGCAATGCTTGGAGTGTCTTGTCTCCGGGTCTCCAGGTCTCTGCAGGGTTCTACGGCGCTGTGTGGAGAGTTTTGCATTGTTGCGTGTGGGGTACCATTGTGTCTCATGGTGGGACAGGCGTGATGATGCATATAGAGTGTCCTGCTACCGTTGTTACTATTTTCCGTGTTTTTTGCAACCATGGATGGGTGGTTCAATCTGGCTTTGAGGATCTTCGAGTGGTAAGGAGCTGTCTAACCCACTATCTCCTGAAGTATCTCGTGTTACGCATGGCGGATACAACTTTGGGGATATAAACCCGCACTGATAAGAATATAGAGAAAAAAAAATGGGCGCCGCAGAATTACGGTAGGCTTTGGAAAATGTAACATCAATGCTTGTCCATGTTACTTCAAAACAGCCAAGGCTGGGGCGTTTTTTTTTTTTTGCCTTTTGTTTTTTTTCTATTTGCTGCCTAGCCCATCGCCATAAAAAAAAATCAAGAAAAATTAATAACCTGTTTCAGCATCATTTTATGTATTCTACGAAGCGTTCTAATTGTCCTGGTACTCTTTGCCAATAGCAACGATACTCTCCACCAAATCGTCCACCACTTTATCAGTGAGAATGGGTGAATTGAATACCACACGGAAAAACTCTCCCTTGGTATCGTTAGATGTATCAGGCGAAAAGTCCACAAGGTATTTACCTCTCTTGTGTAGCTCGCGTGATACGTACCTTGTAACGTCCGTAAGGCTGGTTTTATCGTATCCTGTTGGACGATAGTAGAAGCATACCTGCAAACACTGGGGCACTGCAACCACCAATTCAAATCCAGGCACGGAGGAGATTTTCTCTTTGAAGTAATCAACAATGGCAAAAGCATGGTCAACACGTTCACGCAACCCATCTTCTCCGTAATACAACCATGTCAAATAAAACTTGAACGAATCAGCTCTTCTGCCGCATCCCATGGTACCGTCAGCCAAGTCGTGGTTTTCTTCGTCATTGTCTCTTCCATGGAACAAATATGGCGCACTGAGAGAGTTAGCCGTCTGGAAATGACGCACATCTTGCACAAGTAAGAAGGAGCAGGTGGTAGGTGTGCCTAGCATCTTGTGAGGATTGACGGTAACCGAATCGGCAAACTTTACTCCCTTCAACTTACGCTTGTGCTCCTCGGAGAAGACGACATTTCCGCCCCATGACCCATCCACATGAAGCCATAAGTTATGTTTTTTGGCAATGGGACCAATTGCCTCTAAATCGTCAAACGACCCGAACACGGTGGTACCTGCAGTTGCATTGATGAAAAATGGCGTATATCCATCCTGGATCGCTTTCTCGATGGCCTGATCAAGTGCCTCGGGCTTCATCGTGCCATCTTTATTTATGTCAACCTTGAAAACGCTCTTCTGACCCATACCAAGTAAGATAGCAGCCTTTTCCACGGAGTAATGACAGTGCTTCGATGAGAAGACGGCAAACTTGCGTCCAGCATTACCTTCGAGCTTAGTTTCGGGGAACTTGAGTGACCTGGCCATGTGCATGGCGGTGATGTTGGACCAGGAGCCTCCAGAGAACGTAAGACCACCAGCTGTGGCGCTCTCTTCCCAAAAGAACCTAGCATACTTCTTTCCCATATAGTTCTCCAACACAGATAATACTGGGGAGACGGTATACACATGAGAATTGGTGTTCAACACCGACAAGATGATGTCACTGATAACTCCGATTGGGTTAGTGGAAGCATACAACTTATCCAAGAACCCAGGGTTCCAAGTATTCACAGAGTACTTGAGGACATTGTCAATCTGTTCAAAAAGCTCGTCTTGCGAGTGTTTCAATCCCTTCTTGAAAATGGCATCGTTGCCAGTGAAGACTTTCTTCAACGCTTGCGGCTCGTGATAAGTACCTAGCGATTCCTGCTTGTACTCTGAAGAGTTTGGGTCTGCTTGTGCCACGTACAGCACAATTTTCGGGTGGATGATAGAAAGGAGCTCGTCCAACTCTTTCACTCTATTCGACTCGAGATTGGATTCAATGGCCATGACTGTGGAGAATTGTGGTTGCAAAAACGAGAGGTAATGAGGATTAATTTTCAGTGCGAGGCGAGAAACCTAAAAACCAATCTATGGTAGGAGTCCATGAGCGATTTACAACTTGCAACCGCGAATGAAAATGCCCTCACAATGCAATATAGCGAAACTGGTTCGCAATACATGTGCAATCTTTACAGTCATGTGCAATGTCGTAAGAAATGTGGCTTTACTATGGGCATTTTCCCTTCTCTTTGCGATAAGGTAGTACCTCGGTTCGTCCGGGAGATTTTGTGTGGTACTGTGAAATGCACATTATATATATATATATATACCTTCCTTGGGTTACCTGCCTAGACGACAGCACCCATGCCTATTTACACTGGTTCGGTAACTTTTTTTTTGTCTTTTAGTTCTCCTCTTTGGACTCCCTCAGTCTGGCAAGATTCTTGTTAAGTCTTTCTAGCTTTCTCATCTCTTCGTGTGGATCAAAGTCACCGCTGGAGAGCTTCTCGTATGTATCGTCGTACTTGCCGGTCGACAATGGTGCATTGCCTCTCATACGCTTCCTCATGTCGAAGAAACCGTTCTTACACTCGATGAATGCTCTGAAGTTGGCAGCACAAAGCTCAGGTAGGTCTTTCCGAAGATCAGGGTCTGAAAGGCATTCTTTTGGTGAATGCCTTTGGATAAGCACACAGGGCGACCTCTGAAGACAGATAGCTAGCGCTTTTTTCTGATCTTTGCAACTATAGGTTAGAATATGCTGTAAATGATATGATATTTGTCAAACGTACCTAGCACCCATGGTTTACTTGAAACACAGTTGTCTGGAGTTATCACACCATACTAGCTCTAATGATGGCACTACTCTGCTGAAACACCCGTACACCATGACAACCACCATATAACCTTCAGGCATCAGTATCACCGGTTCTGACGATATATATATATTTCTATTGTCGTATGGTCTTCAGAAAGGTGTCATTTTGTCTATTCGTGGGTTTTATACCGATGATTTTGACGAGAGATGCAATGCAGCTCGATGTTGCAGCCATTCTATTGGGCTCAAGAAACTTGAAAACGACTACTAATAGAGAATGAGAATTCTCTGTTTCGAAGAATTCAAGGCGTGATTTATTTAATTTCCTATTTTCATCATTTTAGGGGAACAATATTGACTAATTGGGTGGGGGTTCAAGGTCTCTAAGTATATGTCTATACACTCCGCGAAGAGCTCAAGTATCAACTACTACAACAACCAACCAACCAAGTGGGGCAGTCTATCATGATCCCTCAAGATGCTTTGTACCTATATAACCTCACGCTAAAACAGCCTTCACTGCCGTACAAATCCATAGTCGGCCAGTTCTCCGGGTCTAAGAAACAACAGGAACTTGTGCTAGTATCCACCACCGTTATAGAAGTATACCAACCAAAGCCTGACACTGGAAAGCTACATAAGCTCTCGCTGCAACCTACTTTTGGAATTGTTCAGAATGCTGATAAGCTAAGACTTATAGGTACTCAACAAGATGTCCTTGTGCTTACAGCAGATTCAGGTAACATCATTGTCGCGTACTATAATGAAGAAACCAGCAAGTTTGAGCCTCGAATTCAAGAACCACATTCAAAAAACGGTCTTCGACGTATTACACCTGGTGAATATCTCGCAGTTAATCCTCAGAACAGTGCTCTTATGATAGGTGCGTTGGAAAGAACGAAATTCATGTACAAAGTGGAAATGGGTAATGACAGCGGCAAAATCAAGCTTTCTTCGCCCTTAGAATGCCAGAGCTCGGGAATTCTTACGCTAGACCTATGTGCACTTGATACCAGCTATGAAAACCCTCTCTGGGCTGCAATTGAAGTGGATTACAACGACTATGAAACAAAAACTTACAACCCTGGCGAAAGCCCATTGCAACTAAGATACTACGAATTTGACCAAGGACTTAATCATATTGTACAAAGAAAGAGCAAATCACTCCTTCCATCGCATGCGACCAGTCTTGTCGCTTTACCTGGTCATATTGGAGGAGTTTTGGTTTTATGTGAGTCCTATTGCATATACGAAAAAGGTCCTGGCCATGACCGAGTATACCTTCCTTTGCCTATTAGGAAGGGTTCAAGCACCACTAAAATTATTTGCCATTATTTGCATGTCCTTAAGAAAAGAGACTTTTTCATTCTTTTACAAAGTTCCTTGGGAGATCTCTTCAAGGTAACATTTGACTTCAACAAAGAAACCGAAGAAATAAACCAAATAACTTCCACCTACTTTGATTCTATCCCGGTTTGTAACAGTATAAGCATTTTAAAGTCGGGATTTTTGTTTTCAAACGTTGCCAATGACAGCAAGCTCTTCTACCAGTTTGAGAAATTGGGCTCAGAGAATGAGTCTACTATGACTTCCATTACGGAAGTACCTAAAATTCAAGATTCTTATCAGTTTGCGCCGCAAGGGCTAGAAAACTTGGCTTTGGTCGATATCCTAGAGTCACTTGGGCCGGTGACAGGGTCTGAAGTAATGCAAACGCAAACTAAAGGTCATAGTGATGCAGCAACTCTGTTAGCTACACTCTCATCACACTCGTACTTAAAGTCCTTGACTTACGGAATACCCGTGTCTGAACTTGTTTCGTCTCCCTTGCCTATTACGCCAACGCTGATTCTTACAACAAAACAACTAAGCACCTCAAAAAGTGATGACTATTTGGTACTTTCCTCGACTCTTAATTCGCAAACCTTGGTCTTATCTATCGGAGAAGTGGTCGAGGAAGTTAGCGAGTCTGGCTTTGTCACAGACCAGAACACAATTACAGTTCAGCAGGTTGGAAAACAATCAATTGTTCAAATTCACACGAATGGAATTCGTCACATTAGACATATACTTGATGAGAGTGGCGAAATAATAGACAAAAAGACCACAGATTGGTTACCGCCAGCAGGAATCAACATTGTCCATGCAAGTGCCAACGAGGCTCAGGTTCTTGTTGGCCTTTCGAACCGTGAACTTTGCTACTTTGAGATTGACCCATCAGATGATCAGCTTGGGGAGTACCAAGAGCGGCACGAAATTGGGTCGGACCTCATCACGGCCGTCGCCATACTGACAGGCTCATCAACTATGAAGAGTGACTTTGCAGTCATAGGCTGTGCCGATGAAACGATACAAGTGATATCTCTTCATCCTAATAGCGTCTTTGAAATGCTCACTTTACAGGCGCTTTCGTCCAAGTGTACGTCGTTACTCATGCTCCCATTAGACAACAATAGCGCCCATATCCATATTGGTATGGAGAGCGGTGTTTACGCTCGAGTACAAATGGATACTATGACTGGTAAATTGAGAGATACTCGTCTGAAGTACATGGGTACTAAACCGGTCACCTTGAGCAAATTGAATTTGCCTACATTGGACTTGCCAGGAATCATGGCTATTAGTTCTCGTCCGTGGATCGGATACCAGAATGTCGAAGGCCAATTTAAGCTCATGCCGCTAATTGGGAGCGTTGTCACCAGTGGACTGTCTTTCTACTCTGAGGACATAGGTACAGAGAGTGTTGTCGGTATTTCTGGAAACAACTTAATCATCTTCACCATTGGTAGCGAAGAGACCGGATTTAACGTAAACGACGAATTTTCAATGAGCCTGGTAAAGCTTCGTTTCCAGCCAAGAAAGCACCTCAAAGACACGAAGACTAATAACATAATAGTTCTTGAATCGGAAGCAGATACTATTTCTCCTTACACGGCTCTGGAGGAAGAAGTCGATGAAGACTATTATCAAGCATTTGGGTTCCAAAGATCTGTTGGATCATGGGCATCGTGTATCCAAGTAGTCAACTACGACAATGAGGAAATTAGTCAAACCATTCCCTTTGACAATAATGAGTGTTTTACCGCTATGTGCCTCGCATCCTTTAATGATGAAGAGTACATCATGGCTGCCTCTTCATCCTCAACTACAAAGAATAAGCCTTCGCATACGCT
This sequence comes from Candidozyma haemuli, assembly GCF_002926055.2. NCBI lineage: Eukaryota > Fungi > Ascomycota > Pichiomycetes > Serinales > Metschnikowiaceae > Candidozyma > Candidozyma haemuli. The sequence continues at coordinate 1,335,121 of NW_020289904.1, read as the reverse complement.
TCATGTTTTCAAACTCAAGCGAGGAAAAGACAAATCTCTACAGTTGAATTTTGTTCATAAAACAGAAGTTGACGGGCCAATATCTGCAATGGCAAACTTTCAGGAAAGACTTCTTGTCGGAATTGGCAATACGCTCAGACTTTACGACTTGGGTCAAAAACAAATGCTCAGGAAATCTTTTACTGGGATAGACTTCCTTCGCAGACCAACACAGATGAGATATCTCGGAGGAGACTTGGTAGTCGTTAGTGATTCGAGCGAGTCAATCTCTTACTTTAAGTTTGATGCTTCAGCGAACCAATTCATCCTGCTTTGCAATGATATGATGAGAAGACAAGTAACAGCTTTTGAGATGCTTGACTTTAGGACAGTTGTCGGAGGTGACAAATTTGGAAACATTTTTGTTAGCCGTCTTCCGGACGAACTTCTGAATCAACTTAGCAACAATGCCTTGCTTCAGTTCGATGAAGACTTGCTTGACGCCCCCAGTACCAGGCTCGAGAAAATCTGTGAATTTTATATCGCCGACGTACCCACTTCCTTTTCAAAAGGAACATTCGTGGTTGGCGGAACAGAGGGAATAGTCTACACTGGGCTTCAAGGCTCGGTCGGTTTGCTTATACCGGTAGCTACCAAGCTGGAAGCGGAGCTCTTGAGTAGCTTGGAAGTCGAGCTAAGATCGTATTTCTCGCCTGAATTTGATGATTTCGATAAAACGAAACAGGGCTTTAATTTATTGGGGAAGGATCAATGGAAGTTTAGATCTTACTTCAATCCCTCCAAGAATACGATTGACGGCGACTTTGCCGAGCGTTTCTATGAGGTTCCACTCGCCCAGCGAATTAGGATCGCTGAGAAATTAGGACGGACACCAAGGGAGATAGAGAAGAAACTCTATGATATTAGAAATAGATCTGCTTTTTAATGAAAGGATTCATATATTTCGTCAAAATGTACAACAAAGTATTAATGATATCGTTAACACAAAAGCTAGAGAGGCATGTAAATATGAACGTAAAAGACATGCTCCACAATCGATTGTGATTATGAACTAAGAATAGGTGAATAATGCAAGTTAAGTTAAAAGAAATGAAATGGGCCATGCGCCCAAAATATGTCTTACTTGGGCGGGGTGACAGTTTTGCCAGGCAGACCATTTACCTTCGAGTCGGAGATCTCTTTAGCGTCATTGACATTTGTTGGCCTCCGCAGGTGGGTTGGGCTAGCTTGATCGTTACTCTCGTCGCTATTCTTTCTTCCAGGTGTTTGGCCATTCGGGGTACTAAACTGCACAAAATTCCAAAAAGCTGGAGACGACTGAGTCACATTGTTACCGTTGTTAGGAAGCCCAAGCTTCATGCCAGAAGCTCGCGATCCTCTTTCAGGAGTAAATGCTTCTAATGGTGTAATCTTCTTTGGAGAAGTGTAACCAATCCCAAGCTCTGAAGTATTAGAAGTAGTTGGTGCAGTTGAGCTCTGTTGAATCTCGCTTATGTTACCCTGCGATGTGCTGTTCGCTACATCATTTCCGTTAGCGTGCTCGGTTGCACGAGATGCTTGCTCATTACCTCTGAAAGCAAAGTTCGAGTTCCCTTGATGGCTAGCACCTGGAGTAGGAGGAGGTAAGTTGAACACATGATTGCTGCCGACTTTGGGGAGTTTTGGAGTATTTGAATCAGCTCTGGGATTGTGCTTTAAGGGTGAAGCGAGAGTCTTGTTATCGCCACCTAGTGTGGGCATGAATTGTTGTTGATGTTGTTGTTGTTGGTGATGATGCTGTAATTGTGGTTGGTTGGGCATTTGGGGGTTACCAGAAAAACCTGGTGGACCATTAAACTGCTGCATCGAGTATCCGTTCATTGATTGGCCACCGTAATTCATCTGAGGTTGCATCTGGTTTGGCGGGAGGCCAGTATAAGGCATTGGTTGATTAATCTTTTGATACATGTGGTCGCCGTTTGGAGTGCCACGGTAGTCCATCATCTGCCTATTTTCGTTACTGAATCCTTGGGATTCCGGGAGACTCTGGTGAGTAGCGAGATGAATTTGCAAAGTTCGAGAAACTGACGAACCACGGCGGGATTTCAGCAACGTGCCGTTCTGGATTTTCTTCATGAAGTCTTCCTTGTAAGACTCGCTGATCTGCCACTTCATACCCTTACCTGGTTCATTTGGTCGCCTAGGCACTTTCTCAAAAGCTTTGTTAAGCGATAAATTATGTCTGATAGAGTTCTGCCATCCAGCCTTAGAATACTTGTAGTATGCGTAATGGGAAGAAATCCAATTGTAGATTTCAGACAAAGACATGACACCGTCGGGATTGGAAAGAATTGCTTGTGTAATCATGGTAGCGTACGAGTATGGAGGCTTGATGTCCTTGGCGTCTTCCTTGGACAAGTCCTGGTCCAAATTATTCTGTAAGGAAACTGCAGAAACTGCAGACGGAGAGTTTGTCAAATTAGCTTTGTCAAACATCTGGAACCCTGTCACTCCTAAAAACAGTCTCATGGAATTCAGAGGTTGATGCATGGTCGTGTTTCTCGGGAGATTGTTGGAGACGTTGGGCATTTTGTTACTGTTCAGTTTGTAACGAGACAAGCATACACTCAACATCTTTTGCAGTATGCTTGGAGGAGCGTCAGGCAAAATAAACATCATTTGTGTTCCACCAATGTCCAATATAGCACCTGAATGCAAAGGAGTAGCATGTTCGGCGCCTACAGGTACCTTGTTGCCATCGATCCTAGCACCATTTCTACCAAGAACCTTCAACTCCCAGCACTTCAAGTCCATGTTATACTTGATGGCAGCATGCTGTCGAGAAACGACCTTGGCAGGACCCAAATCAATGTTGACATTTTGTTGACTTGGAGGTGGGTTAGCCTGATTGTTTTCTGTGTTTCTTCCGATCGAAATAGATAACGATCTAACGTAATACGTCCAGTCACGGCCAGCGATCTTGGCGTAGGCCTGGACTTCGGTGGCCAAGTTCTTGTCGTTAGCGTAGTCAGTAGCTACGTTTGTTCTTTCCTCGGGGATTTGCAACGTCGAGATGACCGCATTGACAAGGTCTGCTGGATCGTCAAACGTCGGAAGATCGTCTTCACGAGGACGTTTATGCTGTTCTGCCATGGTTATATGATGGTGAGGTGCAGACTGGTTGTTATGGGAAAAAGCGTCAACAGCAACTGCTCAGCGGAACAAAGGAAAGGTAGCGTTCGTTTCAATAAACTCCCAAGAGCTTCGTCTCAGCTATCTGAATTGGAACGTCTCGAAAGCTCAGGCTTTGTCTAGGGGCGAGTAGCTCCGTGGCCTGGGTAGTGTCTGGATTGTTTATAATACGTGAGATTCAAGTGTCGACGCTGGTCACTTGAAGGATGCAAAACGTTGGTAAAACCGACCAGTGATGGGGATGTTTGACAGGTCAAGGCTGAAGCAACACTTGGAATCGCGTTGTTTTGATTCTGAAAGCTTTGGTTAGACCAATGAATCGTGCTTTTTTTTTTCCGAATGGTGAGGGAGGAAAGGGAAAAAAAAAAAAAAAAAAAAAGCCATGAATACAAACAGAAGGAGTGCACACACGCCGAAATGTTAGAGCACCGCTCACTTCATAAGGAGAAGGCCAGAGCGTTTACAGTGAGTTAAACTTTTTTTCTTTTTTGCGTTGTCTGTGACCGCACAGAGAGGGTTTCTTTAGAGAAAAGGCAATGAACAAGAAGTGTTCGTGTAAAGTTTAAATTATAACCGATTTATTTTTTTTTGGTGGTACAAGCCGTTTCGGCATTCGGGGTTCAAGGGTCCAGTTGCCGGGGACATGATGCTTTGCCCGTTTGGAAGCAGCCTTCTTGTTGAACCCCCACACTAAATACCTCATGGCGTTTGCTTCTTGCTCCTGGAGAGAGTGCAGGATGTTTATTTACTCCTAATGAGACACCTGAGCACCAGGAAAATGGCTGCGAAAAAAAAAAAAAAAAAAAAAGAACGACTCCCCTACACGTGACGCGTTTGGCGTCTAGGGCACCCTCTATACCACTGGCTTCTCGTAGTCTATGGGGATCACGAAAGACTCGATCTCGGTATCGAAGCCACGGGCATCTGTCGTTTCACGTTTTATGATATCCACTTCGGTATCTTCTTCTTCTAATCTTTTTTTGATCACCTCTGTCTCGTCTATAATGTCAAACTCGTCTTCCTTCTCTTCATACTCGTCGTTTTCTTCAATCTCCACAAAATCCGGTGCTAAAGCGCTCCATTTCGATGGAAACTGCACCAGCCAGAGGTATATCGCCCCCGTATCGAGCCCTGTCGAGCCAATCATGCATTTGTTGTAGTTCCACTTGACATCGATGAGCTCTTCGTGGCTTCCCTCGAGAATCTTCACTAAAGAACCCATCTGGGTCTCCCAGAGATACAAATCTTGTGAACTTTGGCCAAACGTCGACGCAACAAGAAATTCTGAGTTATGATTAAATGCCACAGTGTTCCACTGTAATCTGTTGACGACATCCTGGTACTTGTGCTCAATCTCAAACTCCCAAGTTGAAGGGTCCTGGTTATTAATCATATCTGGGAGCGTAAATTGTCTAATCACACGATCTGAGGAGTTCACCGCCAACTTTCTGCCATTACGTGAAATCTCAAGCGTCTTGATATTGCTGTTTGTAACTTTCGTCAGGTGAACTGTCTTTAGGTCCTCGGCGTTCATGATATTTAACCAGCCTTTACTTGTACCGGTGAAAACAAAGTCACCCTGGGGACTGAACCGCGTTACGAGAGTCATGTGTTTGGTTTCTCTCTTCTTTGGCTCGCTATCGTCTTTTTCAGTCTCCTGTTGCTGGAGAGGTTCTGTTTTAAGCTTTGTCACCACAGGCTCATCCTTTAGCTCCACATGTACTGGGTCATCCTCAAATAATGATGCTGTGAAAATGAAAGGGTTCCTTGGATGTAGCGAAGACAGCCATACGGGCGAGTCGAACCTGACTTTTCGAAGCATAGCTGGGTTCTTATCAACACCCACCTTGTTTGCATACTTCAAGTCCCAAAGAATGCAACACCAATCTTGGGAGGACAGAAGAAGGTAGCGGCCACACTGAGACCAATTAAGCGATGTTATCTGTCTGACATGGCCGTCTTTTCGTAGAACTGCAACGATGGTGTACGAAACCATATCATAGATTATGATTCTTCCATCGCTGATACCCGCCGCTAAGTAGTCCCCCTTGACGTTAAACTGGATCACCACTGCGTGTCCATGATGAAGAGTTTGCACTAACGTCTCTGGATACTCCTTAGCCACGGCAAAGGGATCTTGTAGGGATAAGTTCATAGTGGCCTTCAGTAGTTAATGTTAACTCTTGAAAATGTTGATGCGCGCTATTGACCAGGGCCAGTAGTTGGAAGACGAGGTTGATAGAGAGTGTTCATGATGATGAATATTGGGCTAATCTTTGAAAGAAGTTGTATTTTAAATATATCTGTTAAGGCTTTGTCATTAATAAAAATGTGTAAATTGGTTTGGATATGCTGTGGAGGATACTTGAGTAGGCAATAGGTGAATGTTTAAGCCAAGAACTTGACCAAGAGAGGGCTTCCAGAGTTATCTTGATGGAATCATAAGTTCTACCTTTTTATAAAGAAATAAGCATGTTCCTTCCATCCACCTTAATTTTTTTTTTTTTTTGCAATCCAGAAATACAATATAACATAATCTTCTTTTGGCTGCAAATTCAACTGAGTACGGACTCTTTACAACTTGTGTGAGCATAACCAGCAAAAGTGCAAAACATGTAAAGCGTTCTTAAAATTAGGAATCTTGTTAAAACTCATCAAAAGTGAAATTGAACTATTCCTTACTTAAATATTAATCCCACTACTGCTTTTTGATCTATAATTAGCAGTCAATTGACGTTTCTAGCCCATATTGATGCTCAAGTTACCTAGCTTGTATAGTGAGAAGCGTACGCGGCTCATCATCATTCTCCACAGAAAGTGTCCCATCGCCTTCTTTTACAACCTCCCAATACTTCCACTCGTTCAAGTGTATACCGTGTACCCAATGATCACTAGATAATGCAATTCACCTCATCAACAGCCGGCGTGTTTTTAAGGTTTCTATTATTGGTAACATACGCAAATTGCCAGATCCACATGTATGTGGATGCTGGAACCAAGCAATGTTTCTACCGAGATTTGTCTGTTGATTCAGTACTTCTTGGGTCATATAGGATTGAGGTGTTAGATGAACAGGGCGTGTATGTCACGCCAAGGGATAAAGATAACACTGGGGTGATTGTTGATGTGGAGGAGAATTTTGACTCCAACAATCGTGTGATCCATCAAAGAGGCTCTTTCTCAGGAAAGTTCTCCTTCAGTCCGCTTGAGGAAGGGTCTCATCGTATATGCTTGACTCCCAAGCTGTTCTATAAAAGAAAATGGAAGGGGGAAGATCCAGTGGCTCTTCAAGAATCCAAGTTCAAGCAGGCAAGGGTGACTCTTGAATTCGACATTGGCGACGCTTCGAATATCCTAGCGAAGGATTCCACAGAGATAGAGGAATTGACCTCCAGAGTAGCGCTGTTGATCGAGAAGGTCACATACATCAAGCGTGAGCAGGGCTTTATCAGAGCGAAAGAAGCCACTTTCCGTGATTTGCTGGAACGGGCTTGTGAGAAAGTAGTGTCATGGCTGGTGCTTCAGCTTGGGATCATGGCGATTACGTTCCTTTATCAGCTATGGACCTTGCTTCGGTTCTACATGAAGAGGAAGACTCATATCGACTAAGCTACGCATAAGTCAACGGCGAATAAGCCGTCCTCAACTGGAAGAAAAAGGTTTCGATAGGCGTTTTGAATAGGTTTCTTAATAAAAGTACTTTTGATTTTGTTAAAAGGTCATTGGAGCACAGCTTGCAACTATGCGTCTCGCCATACTGAGACAACCACCTATCTTATATCTACACACATTCGCACTAGACTTCAAAACCACTATAGATCTGGAATGGCAGAGCTTCTCGAGCCTCTAGCAATTGACGAGAATGGCAGCAATTCGAGAAATAGCATACCCTCAAGAAACTCCCACCTGTCCACTCCCTCTGTTGCTCTGACAGACGGCCAGAGTCTACTATCCCCATTAAGAAGAAAGAGGTTTGATGATCGTTCCCAGTCAAGAACCAGCATTCAACTACGAGCCCATACGGCGTCTCCAAATACTCAAAGACCTCATGTTCTAAGAGCTACTTCCTCAGAAGGAGTACAGTCCTTTGTTAAATGGGTTGAGACGAAACATATACTGAAAGTCATAAACTCTGAAGATTTCATCAACCGATTCGGGGCGCCCCAGCTTATCCAACTATCTCAACATCATATAGCCGTTGGAACAGAACGGGGACTTGTGGTTGCTTTCAATTACAAGCAAGAACCAGATTTTGTGCTCGTCCCTCGGAAGAGTGATACGGTATCCACTGATGAACAACCGATTTCCCAAGTATGTTGCATTTCTTTCTCATCAGATGCATTCTTTGCAGCTGCTGGCTATCTGGATGGCTCAGTGGCTGTCTGGAACCTCGGTGACGGACCACCCACGTCTAGATTCGATGTTTTATACGCTGACGGAGTGATTCAGCCTATCACCTTGGAACAGCGATTTAGACGCAACATGCAAGGACACCTTAAGGATGTGCCAGTCATAAAGGTCAACTTTGTTGGAGACCAAGACCAGCAGCTTGTTTCTTCAGACCTATCTGGCCTAGTCTTTTTCCATAGAGGTTTCAAGAGGTTTCTACGGAAATACTACACTTCTCAGAAATTGCTCGGCAAGAACGATACAAATAGTGCTGATACTGCCGGCAAATTTACCATACATGATAGTCAGGTTCTTCCTTTTGGCACGTCTGAGCAAATTACTGATACATTAGGCCTATTGGCCGTCATTAACAAGAACATTTTGGTTATCGTCTCCGTGCGGTCACTAGACAATCCAGATGTTCCGTATCCAGTGAGCCAATATAAATGCTCCAGACCAAAATCAGTCGCTGGCGACGATGCTCAAGGTTGCTTGTCTTGGTATCCTTGTATCCAAGTGGACGGAAAAATACATAATGCCAAACTTGCTTACGCGTGGGATAACATAGTCCTGATTCTTGAACTAGATAACAAGGCAATTCCGTCTGACATCATGTCAAAAATATCCGAATTGAAAGAAAAAAATAAGGGCATACCCCAATTCAAATTCCACAAGAAAGGAAGGTTGAGTGTTCCGAAGGGTGACAAAGTGGTAACTTTAAACTGGCTCAATTCGGAAATTCTAACAGCGGTCACACGTCGTTCAGATACAACAGAAACCAAACTTTTTTTCTTTTACTTCAACAGCACCCAGGAATCATCCACTTTTTCCCAAGTAGGTGTTGACAGTCTCGATTCACAGCAGGTATCATATCAAACGATCCATCATCAAGATGGACCGACTGTACCACATCCAGTGACTTACGGTGGAAGTCTAAAGATTCTTCGCCATCGTTTGGTCATGTTAGTCAACTCCCATTCTGCATCACAGAGGACCATACTTTCAGGAAGGTGTCTCAAATGGGCAGACAGGCTCATGGACTTCCTTGCCCAAAGCGAATTCGAGTCTGCTCTAAGCATGGCTTTCGAGTACTATGTTTCTGAAGACTATGGCCAGCTTGTTCTTCATGGACTTCCCCATAATAGAAACGAGCGTCACGCTGTTGTCAGCCCTATTTTGAAACGTGTAATGGTGGAGTCTGTGGAACCGCTTTTCAGTTCTCAAGATAACACCTCCCGAAGTCAATCCAATTTGGAGCTCTTCTTTCGACTTGTATCCATTTTGTCAAAAAACGGTTTGGTAAATGACGACTTGCTTCACATATTAGATGAGATATATGATCGCTTTGAAGACAGAAAGCTATTCTTCGATATGTTGGAAGAGTACATCATTTCCCTGGAAATCAAGAACTTGTCACCTATATTGTTTAAGGGCCTTATTGAAAACTATGCTGCTAGCGATAAGAGAGAACTTCTTGCTGAGATTATATGCTTACTCGACATGTCTACTCTCAATATCGACTTGGCTTTGAACCTCTGCAAAGCATTTCATTTGAGAGAATGTCGCATCTACATCTGGAACGAGATGCTTAAAGATTACACAACGCCGTTGGTGACCTTGATTAACGAAATTGAGTCGAATAACAGCGAGCACGATGACCTTTTAATTGTGTTCACTTACATGTCTTATATTCTCACCGGCCGCCTGTACCCTAGTGATAAGATCCTTGATTCAAGTGTCGAAGTGTACGCCAGGAACTCGATATGTGAAATACTTTTTAGCATAGGGCCATACACTTGGCCAAAAGATTCAGAGAAAGTTCTCTTGGGATCTAGCTCTGACAAGATCTTTCCTTATCTTACCTTCTTCCTTGAGTTTGACACATTTGAAACGTTGGTAACCATCAACGAGTTTTTTGAAAACCCATCCCTCAATGACGAGATTGAGGGTCCACTCACAAGGCAGTACATTATCGAGGCTCTTTTGGATATTTTTGGGGCAAACGAAGCTTTACAAAAGGGCGAAAGTCAGACCCATCTTGCCATCTTTATAGCAAGGAACTACCCGAAGTACTTTCAATTTATAAGACTTTCGGAGTCAGTCTTACAAGAGACGGTCGATGTGCTTTGCAAAAATAAAGATCCTGATCTACACGAAGATTGCGAGCTTGCACTAGAGAGCTTGCTTTCTGTTTATGAGGTTGAGAGTGACGCTCACCTACTCGAACAAATGCGTGCCGCCGGGTTTTACGACGTGCTCTTCAAGATAAGTAAATCTCGAGGGGAGTTTACGCAAGCAATGGAAATGTGGCTAGCAAAGCATCAGGAGAGTTCGTCAGAGACGAGTAAGAATGTCACAGTTTTGGCGGACATGCTAAAAAGCACTTTTCAATCCGAAAACCAAAATACAACCGAAAGAATCCGGCTAACTCAATTTATTGAAGAGCATTACGAAGATCTCATTTCGCTGAATTCTGATGACATGGTTGTTCTATCGAATACATTCCATCCAGAACTAAACTTGATAGTTCTCAAATGCGAAGACAAATCACTAGCTTTAAGATATCTTGTGTCGTTTTTTGAAAGAACTGTGAACCTGAACCTAGATTCTGTTTCATTGCCTTTATTAGTGAGATACTTCGAGCTCTTGAGTGAAGACAAGGAGTTGCCGATGAAGAATTTGGTGGTAAAATACTTATCCAGTTTAGAGAACCACAAGCCAGAAAAGGATGCCATAAAAACAGTTTTAAAGGATGCCAAAGCTTTTGAACTGTTGGCAGTCATTTTAAGTAACGATGGGGAGCACGACGCCGCTGTTGATGAGCTTTGGAACGCCATTGAGGCCTTGCAAACGACCGATGGAGACTTGAAAGAAGAAGACTACGAAACCATAAGTTCTTATTTGGCAAGGACAATCAGGATAGGCGAAGAGGCGAGGAAAGAGAGTTTATGGACATCGCTTGTCGAAAAGTTTGTGGTCATGAGTGAAAGGACTGAAGATGAACGGTTGCATGATATTTTAAATGAAAGTATCTACAAGTGCTTCAGAGCAATTGAAGACAGAGAGGCAGGAAAGGACGGTAAGTCAACCTTCACCAATGTTTTTAACCGAGTACTTGAGGTTGCAAAGGTGGCCAATTTAAGGGAGACCCTTCAAGATATTCTTACATCCTACTTTTTTGAATCAGAGATCCATACAATAACTGTGGGCAAGATCAACCAACGAATTTCAAAGTACATGGATACCATAAAAGAAGAGGAGCTACTCGGATGGCTCGTCAATAACAAGCAATGCACTAGCTGTGGCAAGGTTATGTGGGGTGGAGAGATGCTGGAGCGACACACATGGGCATGGGAAGAGAGACAGAAGAGCAAAGTGTTCCTTTCCGAAGGCTCCTTCGACAAGGAGAAGTTCAGCGATTGTGATCTCTACTTGTTCAAGTGTTCCCACGGGTATCACAAGAAATGCTTGGAACACATTGGGGGCAATAAGCGCTGTGTTATTTGCTGCCCCGAATAAAGGCGCTACAATACTTTGAGACAAGTTTTAAACGTCCCGCCTCGACCAAGTAGCAACATGAAAAGCGAAATAAGCTGGGCGGCACAAATTCTAGGGAGACAGGGATTGTTCACCCTTCCCCCCTGAAAGGGCAATTGAACAATGGGGCCATGGAAACGAGAAAGATCGGCCGCCCAATATCAATTCTTACAGAAAATCTTGCCCCAGAGACGCCCCTGATACAAGGTAGAGATTGCTCTGGGGCGAAGTTTCCAGACCGTCCTATATGGCAGAAGGGCATGCGAGTTATTTATTCGCAGTAACAGAACAAGGGGCAGGAGGCTTCGCGAGATGGCACATAGAAGGAAAAATACCCAGTGAGATCAGGCCCTACCTCAAACAGGCAAATAGCAAAACAGTGAGACGTTCTGGGTCGCAATGCCAAACGGGCGAAGACAACAATTTACAGCCTATTTTGCGGTGACGTACCTGAAATGTGATGGGTTTCGTCTTGTCACAACTACTTTTTCTTTTTTATTTCTATTACTTGTTTCGCCTATCCTTTGAAGGGCCTGTACTATTTCGTATACTGCCACACAGAACCGCAATTTTTCGAGGACAGCGCCTATTTTGGAAAGAAGAACCCATTTGCGGAGGACATTTTTAGAAGCTCAATTTACTCGCAAAAGTGCCCACTTGACAGGAGACTCCTTGAGCAGACAATTTTTTTTTCTTTCCCACTTACCAACACTTTCTCCCCGTTTCCCACTATTAATAGTTTGGAATAGGTGGATTTTTTATTAGGTGGTGAAATCGGATTCTATATTTGGTCCCCTGAAACTTATTGTTCTACCACAGTGGCAGTTCCTGATCTCAGGCTCCCACATTTCATTCGCTCAACTACTCCCCTGAAACCATGCAAAATAACTACGACGACGACCTCTTTGAGGACGAGAAGGGCTCTAACACCAGCCCTTACCCCCAGCAGCTGTACCGCTCCCATTCCAGAGTTGCATCCAGCTCCAGAACATTTTCCAGCGGAGGGGATGAGGATGATGATTTCTATGAAAAACTTGGTGGAAGCTTATACGGAGAGTCCAACGCCTCTACGGTGAAGCAGCCTGGTGTTCGCTTCAGTGAGAAGGTGGTTGGCCGGAATTCTTATGCTGGCCACACACATAACGCCAGAAGTTCAGTTGCATCCCCCTTAATGGCCCTAGGGAGTCTTACAGAATGTCACAGTACCCGCTGTTCGAATACAACGGACCAGAGTACCCACAGAATGCCTACAATCGCTACAGTGTCATGAACGTGGATGAAATGGCGAGCATGCCTAACAGGCTCAGCATGGGTTATCAGCAAATGGGTATGCCAATTCTGCCAGATGACTATAACTTGAACTTGCTTGAAGAGGCTGCAGATGATATGGATCCTTTTGGTGACGATGATTCCTTGTTTTCAGAGGCTGACCCTGATGAATTACGTAGGGGCATGACTCTTAAGAGAACTCCTACACAAGCTAGACCCCACGACGGCGAAGAAGACGACGACTTCACTCCTCGTCTTAACTACACCAAGACCGTTAAGCGTGCTCGTTTAGTGGATGGTAACTTCGTCATTGATGCCCCGGTGCCCAAGCTGTTGCTTAACACGTACACTCGCTCAGCCTTTGGCGAAAGTAATGAAACTTCCTTCGTTAGATACTCGGGTGTCACTTGTGGACCTTCCAACTTCGGAGAGTACAAGTATAATCTTCGTCAGACGTTGTACTCTCCACCAAGAGAAACTGAAATCATGGTTTGCATTACAATGTATAACGAGGATGAAATCTTGCTCGCACGTACCTTGAAGGGTGTGTTCGAGAACATCAAGAACTTGACCAAGAGAAAAGATCCAAACTGGGGTGACGGTTCTTGGAAGAAGGTTGTTATCGTGATTGTCAATGATGGTCGTTTGCAGCTTCATCAAAGAACCCAGAAACTTCTTACAGCACTTGGTGTCTTCCAGGAGGGATATGCCAAGTCTAAGGTTAACGAAAGTCATGTTAAAGCTCATCTTTACGAATACACATCGACTGTGGGTATCGAGAGAGTTACAAATGACAGGGTTTACTTATCACAGAATCTGACCCCAGTGCAGCTTGTTTTCTGTTTGAAGGAGAAGAACGCAAAGAAGATTAACTCCCATCGTTGGTGTTTCCAGTCCTTTGCTCCATTGTTGAACCCTAAGGTGGTGATGCTTCTTGATTGTGGTACCACACCATCGAAGGATGCATTCTACCATTTGTGGACCGCCTTCAAGGATCCAAACGTTGCAGGTGCTTGTGGTGAAATGAGAGTCGCCTTGGGTCAGAATAAGAGACTTTTGCTGAACCCATTGGTTGCTGCTCAGAATTTCGAGTATAAGATTTCTAACGTTCTAGACAAACCTATGGAATCCGTTTTCGGATTTATTTCTGTGCTTCCGGGTGCTTTCTCCGCCTACAGATGGGAAGCGTTGCTTAATGTTGACGGACAGGGGCCCCTCGAGAAGTATTTCAAGGGTGAATTCTTGCATCAGAATAAGGAGTTGGACGAAGATGACGACGAATTCGAATTGATGGAAAAGAATTTCCAAGAGTCCGGTATTTTCACATCTAATATGTACTTGGCTGAAGACAGAATCTTATGTTTCGAGCTCGTGGCCAAGAGAAACCACAACTATGTCTTGCGTTACGTGAGCAGTGCAAAGGCTGAGACAGATGTACCTGAAAAGATGGATGATTTCGTCTTGCAACGTCGTCGTTGGCTTAATGGTTCCTTGTTCGCTGCCGTTTATTCGATTGTCCATTGGACACAGATCTGGAAATCCAACCACGGTCTTTTCAGAAAGCTTTGGCTTCAACTTGAGTTCTACTACCATATGGTTACCGTCTTGGTTTCTTGGTTTTCGTTGGCTTGTTTCTTTTTGGTGTTCCGTATCTTGACCAAAAACTTGGGTTCCCCTGAAGTCGGGTTCTCATTTGGTTCAACACTTTCGACGATTTTCTTGTGGATATATGTTGCTTGTCTTGTGTGTACATTCGTTTTGGCGTTTGGTAACACTCCTAGAGGTACAAAGAAGTTCTATACGGTGATTGCTGTTGTCTTCGCCGTTTTAATGGCGTACTTGACGTTTGCAGCTGTCTACTTGGCTATCAATACAGTGAAGTTGGTTATAAAGAATTCTGATGGAGATTTCCATGCGGGCATGTTGTTCACAAACCAGAAGTTTAGAGATCTCGTGGTGTCTGTGCTTAGTACCTATCTTCTTTACGCCATTGGTGCAGTGATTCACGGAGAGCCATCGTTTATGATCACATCGTTCTTGCAGTATCTTTTGATTTCACCCACGTACATCAATGTGTTGAACGTCTACTCGTTCTGTAACATTCACGATGTTTCCTGGGGTAACAGAGATTCTCCACAGGCCAAGGACTTGGGTACTGCTAAGATTACGGAGGACAAAAACGGTGAATTGATCATGACAGTTGTGCCTGCGTCAGATCAGGGACTCGAGGAAAGCTACATGAACACGATTGATGACTTGAAGGTTCCACCACCAGAGATTCCCGTTATGATGTCCAAGAAGCTGAAGGAAGATTCATACTATGCATTGTTGCGTACGATCACCGTGTTGGTGTGGATGTTGACAAATGCTATTTTGGTTGCAATTGTGCTTGCTGCTGTTGGACCAAAGGACGACACATGGAGTGATTACAGAAACTCTACGATTTTCTTGACGGTGATTTTGTGGATTGTGTGTGCGTTGGCCGGGTTTAGACTTACGGGAAGTGTGCTCTACCTTTTGATGAAGGCCATGAGGCCATTAAAATGGTGGGCACGCAAGAGGAAATCGGTGTAAAGATCGAAGAATAATGACAAAAACAAAAATATTAAGAACAGGTAACGGTAAATGTTACGGAAAAATGGCACGTCGGAAGGGCCGGCATTAGTACATATGGAAAGAAGCAGCTTAGGCATGAGGTGGTTGTAGGGATAACCAGGCAATTGGCATAAAACGGTCTTGACAAAGAAAAGGCGACATTAAGCGGGTATAGAGAGGTCGGCAGGAAAGCGACAGTTGTGCCGACGGAGTACGCCCGAGCCTTGTACATGGCGCGAAGCCGAGGAACCCAACCTATGCAAAGAGTAGTGGCTGATTCAAAGACAGCATGGCCAATGATAACGATGGAAAATGGACAGTTGAGAGATTTTTTTTTTTCCGGCGCCGCTGGATGGTCGCGAAAAACCGCACAATGCAAGAGAGTTGAAGTTTTGCCGCAAAAAGCGAAAACCCAAAGTGGAGTTTGATGAAACTGGGATGCTTGAGAAAAGAATGTAAAAAGGCAGGACCCACCAGAATAACGGAACCAAAGTTCCTATGGGAAGTAGACGAAAGAGGAGTAAGAGCACAGAGCCAGAGGAGCGCAAAAAGCCCCCGGAACCGAGTCGACGTTTGCACGTCAAGACGTGCAGCGGCAAGTTTCAATAGGTTAGTAGAGATTGGTGGAAAAAGGATTACGAGTAGCCCCAAAAAAAAAAAAAAAAGCTGTTAGTTGGCCCCGGGCAGGACCGACAGCAGTCAAAAAGGCAACAGACAAAAGGCGACAGGCTACAGGCGAGAGGCGAGAGGGCGTCGAGGCAACAAGGGCAGAAAAGGCGGGCGGCGCGATTACCAGTTAAAAAAAAAAAAAAAAAAAAAAAAAAAAAAAAAAAGAAGAATGCCTCCCACCGCTACCGGTTTCGCACTGGAGAAGGTGAGCGGTTACAGATAAGTGCAGAAGACAAGGTTGGGCGAGATGGGGTAGGGCAGAAGCCCGGGGCTCGCCAGAAGGAGAGTCTTAACTGGAGGTTTACCTGGAAGGACGTTAGCGGTTCTCGAGTAGTCTCCTTATCTTGCCTTTTCTTTTCCAGTTAATTACCCTGGTCTGCATCGGTAATGGCTTTTGTGGTTTAGCGGTTTGTGCTCGGACACTTCGGACGCTGTGCCGCGCAACGGGCCCAGGAACAGAGGCAGAGGCAGATTGGGGGGAGGGAGGTGCGACCAGTAGTGTGTCCCAGTGGCCAATGAACGTTGGCAGGCTGGTGGGGCAGGTGAGGGAATTTCCAGAGCCAAGACTGTCGGAGTAGACCAGACGACGTTTGGGTTTTGGATTTGGAGCGGAGTATCGAGGAA
Organism: Candidozyma haemuli; assembly: GCF_002926055.2. Classification (NCBI taxonomy): domain Eukaryota; kingdom Fungi; phylum Ascomycota; class Pichiomycetes; order Serinales; family Metschnikowiaceae; genus Candidozyma; species Candidozyma haemuli. The sequence continues at coordinate 1,318,867 of NW_020289904.1, read as the reverse complement.
ATGGCAAAAATAGTGGTCTAGGGCACAAACAAAAAAAAAAAAAGACAGAGCCAAGACGGGGGGTAACAGAAAGAGGAATAGGAGGAATAGGGGTGGGAAATTTTCTACAACCTTGATGGGGGTAGTATTCGTAAAAGTAGGTCGTAATGTAAAAGTTAGTCTATGAGATAGGCTATGGGTAGTAGTGAAAGGTGAGAGAGAGAAAAATGGGAGGGTGGAAAAGTCTGGCTATTTGCAACCTGGGTTAGCAGCGCGGGAGAGATCTGTGGAGAGCAGCAGTTTGAACGGCATGCCGTCTGCGACCATGACGACAGCGTGCTGGAGGTATTTTTTTTTTTTTTTTTTTTGTTACATTAGTGGTTGGCTTTTTGGATGAAGGCTCTGGCGGCAAATGAAAGAAGCACAGCGGCGGTCGTTACATAGGGCCGAGGTGAGCTGTGGGTCGGTAAGCTTCTGGGCCGTGCGACATTAAAAGTTAGGTGAGGTATAAAAAAAAAAGAGCAGAGAAAAGCGAGAGGTAATGGTGTAAAAGGCTTTGGGTTCTGGGTTAGCGCTAGGGCTTGGAGGGGTCTGGCTGAGAAGCGATGGGGCTGAAAAAAGTGAAAAAAAAGTGAAAAATTGAGAGCCAGCGTAGGAAAAGGTAAGTGTTTTAGAAGAAATAAAAGTAGTTTCAGGCCTACCTAGGACTTGCTACCTGGAATGCTGGGTGGACTCATTTTTGCAGCCACCGCCAGCATCCAGCATGTCCAGCATCCAGGTAGGTTGAGCCAGCGGCGACAAACGAGGGAAAGGCTAATTGCCCTGGCTTGGTGCGAATTGCGCCCGATGGGGCAAGGCTGTTTTGGGAAACCACAACACAGAATGAGAAGCAGATAATAAAGGTGAGAAAGGAAATGAAAACACAGCAAGAAATATGGACGTAGAGAGGATTCGTGGATTGAGGTCAAAAACGACCAGGTCAAAAGGGTCTGTATTTATCGACCCACGCTCGAGTCTACCCTTCAATGTACAAAAAACTTAAACAAAGTGTCAATGGACGGCTGCTCGTACCTTGAGCTTGAGACAACAGTAATTGACGCATTGTGGTGCTGCCACAGTGCGCTTGACGTCAGCGGCACCAGCAGCAGCGACAGCGACAAATTGGCCTTAGCCAGCCCAGCGCTCGCTCGCTCGCTCGCTCGGTGCAAAATTGGGGCACCATTAAAAATTTTTCACATTTTCCACTTTACCCAATGGGTATAAGCCAGCCTAAAGGGGCAAGCAAATCACAGGCAATCTACGTAGCAGTTAGCCCCAATGAAGAATGTAAGCCAGGTTTGAGAGAGAGCCAGAGAACGTAGTGTGTGTCAGGTCGCTGTCAGTGTTTAAACCGACAGGTAAGAAAAAAAAACAAAGTGAGGCAGGTCAAGCAGAGTCGCAGGGAGGAAAGTGGAGGGGCAGGGAATTGTGACCCGGAAGCCAAGTAGAGTAACAAAAAAAAAAGCACACAGGGAAGGCAGTAGGCTCGTAAGAAAGGGAAATGTAATTAATTGAGCCGGGTGCCGGGTGCCGGTGCCCTGACCAAGGAAAGGTACTTTGCATGGGCAAAAAAGCCCAAAAGCTTATCATGTCATGGGATTGGTTTTTTTTTCCCAGGCTTGCCGGCGGTTCCCGTGGAAACGAAGTCAAGGGAAGTGCTGGGAGTGGACGATGGCAGGACGACATGGCGACATTTCTTCCTGTACAACGGTCCCGGAAAGGTGCGTCAGGCTGCAGAAGCGCCTCACCTGCCAATTACCCATTTCTTTCTTTTTTTTCCGACATGCCTGCCTAAAACGTCTGGTTTGTTTATCACAAAATTCCCTCATTTCACATCTTTCTTCGGCGTTCAAGCAGGCAGGAAACTAAGCAACAAAATAGTTCCTGAAAGAAAAAGGAAAAAAACAAATTTTATCGCCTGTAGCTTCCGTCGTCGCCGACGCTGTCTGCCGGCGGGGCTGCCTATCTGCCTGATAGGTTTTTTGGTTTTTTTTATTTTTCCTCCCTCTGACTCGTGGGCCATATAAATGGCTTACCCATCCGCTCCCAATTCGAGTTTTCCCTTTTTTTCTTTTCTTTTAGACTTTTCGTGTTTCTCTTTTCCAACTCTTCGCTCGCATTCGTGTCGTAGTTCAAGAACGAAATGAGTGCTACCGAACCAACTAACGAGAAGATTGGCAAGCCCGTCGAAGATGACGACGAGGACGAGGATATCGACCAGTTGATCATTGACTTGCAGTCTAACCACAACCTTGGTGACGACGACGAGTCTGACGACGAGGCCGATGCTGGCTCTTTCAAGGCTGTCCCAGATGAGCTTTTGCAGACCCAGCCAGAGGTTGGTTTGTCTGACGATGATGTCAACAGGAGAAGAAAGAAGTATGGTTTGAACCAGATGGCTGAGGAACAAGAGAACATGGTTCTCAAGTTCGTTATGTTCTTTGTTGGTCCAATTCAGTTCGTTATGGAGGCTGCTGCTATTTTGGCCGCTGGTCTTGAGGACTGGGTCGATTTCGGTGTTATCTGTGGTTTGTTGTTGTTGAACGCTTCCGTCGGTTTCATTCAGGAATACCAGGCTGGTTCTATTGTCGATGAATTGAAGAAGACTTTGGCTAACACTGCCAATGTTGTCAGAAACGGTCAGCTCGTTGAGGTTCAGGCTAACGAGATTGTTCCAGGTGACATTTTGCAATTGGAGGATGGTACCGTCATCCCAGCCGATGGTAGAATTGTTTCCGAAAACGCTTTGTTGCAGGTTGACCAGTCCGCTATCACCGGTGAGTCTTTGGCTGTTGACAAGAAGCACGGTGACTCTACCTACTCTTCTTCCACTGTCAAGACCGGTGAGGCTTTCATGATTGTTACTGCTACTGGTGACTCTACCTTCGTCGGTAGAGCCGCTGCTTTGGTTAACAAGGCCTCTGGTGGCTCTGGTCACTTCACTGAGGTCTTGAACGGTATTGGTACTATTTTGTTGGTTTTGGTCATTGTTACTTTGTTGGTTGTCTGGGTCGCTTGTTTCTACAGAACCGTTGCTATTGTTCCAATCCTTAGATACACCTTGGCCATCACCATTGTCGGTGTTCCAGTCGGTTTGCCAGCTGTCGTCACCACCACCATGGCTGTCGGTGCTGCTTACTTGGCTAAGAAGCAGGCTATTGTCCAGAAGTTGTCCGCTATTGAGTCCCTTGCTGGTGTCGAGATCTTGTGTTCTGACAAGACCGGTACTTTGACCAAGAACAAGTTGTCTTTGCACGACCCATACACCGTTGAGGGTGTCGAGGCTGACGACTTGATGTTGACTGCTTGTTTGGCTGCTTCTAGAAAGAAGAAGGGTTTGGATGCTATTGACAAGGCTTTCTTGAAATCTTTGATTAACTACCCAAGAGCTAAGGCTGCTTTGACTAAGTACAAGGTTTTGGAGTTCCAGCCTTTCGACCCTGTTTCTAAGAAGGTTACTGCTATCGTCGAATCCCCAGAGGGTGAGAGAATTGTCTGTGTTAAGGGTGCTCCATTGTTCGTCTTGAAGACTGTCGAGGATGACCACCCAATCCCTGAGGATGTTCACGAGAACTACCAGAACACTGTCGCTGAGTTTGCTTCTAGAGGTTTCAGATCTTTGGGTGTCGCCAGAAAGAGAGGTGAAGGCCACTGGGAAATCTTGGGTATTATGCCATGTATGGACCCTCCAAGAGATGACACTGCTCAGACCGTTAACGAAGCTAGAAGATTGGGTTTGTCTGTTAAGATGTTGACTGGTGATGCCGTTGGTATTGCTAAGGAGACCTGTAGACAATTGGGTCTTGGTACTAACATCTACGATGCTGAGAAGTTGGGTCTTTCCGGTGGTGGTGACATGGCCGGTTCCGAGATTGCTGATTTCGTCCAGAACGCTGATGGTTTCGCTGAAGTTTTCCCTCAACACAAGTACAACGCTGTCGAGATCTTGCAAGCTAGAGGTTTCTTGGTTGCCATGACTGGTGACGGTGTTAACGATGCCCCATCTTTGAAGAAGGCTGACACTGGTATTGCCGTCGAGGGTGCCACTGATGCCGCTAGATCCGCCGCTGATATTGTTTTCCTTGCTCCTGGTTTGTCTGCTATCATTGACGCTTTGAAGACCTCCAGACAGATTTTCCACAGAATGTACGCCTACGTGGTGTACCGTATCGCTTTGTCTTTGCACTTGGAAATCTTCTTGGGTCTCTGGATTGCCATCTTGAACAGATCTCTTAACATTGACTTGGTTGTTTTCATTGCCATTTTCGCTGACGTTGCTACCTTGGCTATTGCTTACGACAATGCTCCATACGACCCAGCTCCAGTTAAGTGGAACCTTCCAAGATTGTGGGGTATGTCTATCATCTTGGGTATCATCTTGGCTGTCGGTACTTGGATTACCTTGACCACTATGTTCATGTCCAGAGGTGGTATTGTCCAGAACTTCGGTTCCATTGACGGTATCTTGTTCTTGCAGATTTCCTTGACTGAGAACTGGTTGATTTTCATCACCAGAGCTCAGGGTCCATTCTGGTCTTCTATCCCATCCTGGCAATTGGCCGGCGCTGTGTTGATTGTCGACATTGTCGCCACTTGTTTCACCTTGTTCGGTTGGTGGTCCCAGAACTGGACTGACATCGTTACCGTTGTCAGAACCTGGATCTGGTCTTTCGGTGTCTTCTGTGTCATGGGTGGTGCCTACTACTTGATGTCTGAGTCTGAGAGCTTCGATGACTTGTGTAACGGCAGAAAGAAGTCTCACCAGCCAGACAGAAGATCCCTCGAAGACTTCATGGTCTCCATGGCCAGAGTCTCCACTCAGCACGAGAAGTCTTCTTAAGCTACTTAAGAAGGATTCTACAAACTATCATTCCCCCCATTTTTTTATTTGATTCCCCGATTATTCCCGTCGTCATTTTGAGATTAATTTCGTATTATAGTATAAGTAATAGATAATGATTAAAACTGGCCAGTGTAGAGCAAAATTAAGGGTACTTTTTCCAATGGAGAGCGAAATGCACAGACGACAGTAGAAAAAAAAAATGAACGATGGAAAATGCGATGCCCATCTGCCCAATGCGAATTTGTTATTGAAAAAGGCAATACAAAAACAAGGCGGACACACAGAGCAAACATGATTACATGGGCCGATGGGGAAAAAAAAAACATTAGGTTGCATCAAAATGAGGCTAAAAGTAGCAGCATTACACTGCCGGAAAAACAAAACCGGAAATAGCATTTAAACTAATGTCGTCCAAAACACTGGGTGCAGCTTGTTTGTTGTATTTTCGAAAGTAGAAGGTTAAGAGCACAAAGTGAAAAATTAAAGAAAAGGTGCTCTCCAGATAGCCACTGTGAAATGTCGCTTTTGATAAGAGCAGACACAGACAATTGGGCGGAGAGTAAAAGCGTAGGGAATTGTGGAGGAGCAAAAGTCTGGAGAAGGAAAAGAAAGAAAATGTCCAACAAGGGTGGAGACATGTAATTAAGCCGTAGCAACGTTGGACAATTAGTGGGCTTTGCAGCCAGCGCTGACAATGTGGATATTCTGGGCTTGGGCCACACCACCATTTGCAGCCACGATAAGGAGGCTAAGGATGGATAGTCAATTGGTAATTTCACTTAGACTAGGCTGAAACGAGTGGAAAGGTCATGGCAAGGTTTATGGTGTAAGTCTGGACAGGGTAGCCCCACCAGCACTTAACCTTATGTGCTGCTAAATAGGGCAGCGCAGCGCAGGCCCCGTAAAGAGTGTAGAATGTTACTGTGGCCGTGGAATTGGCAAGGGCAGTGTCGTCGTTTAAATTCCCCAGATAAGGTTCAGTGTTGGTAGTTTGATCTGGCGCCAGATAAGCCCTGGCGGTGGGCAGTGGGGGATACCAGCTGCACATTTAAAGGGACGAAGGTTCACCAGTATTGTTAATAGTTGGCTTTGGTCGCTAAGGAGTGCAATACCGGCATAGTTTGGAGGTAATTGGGAAAGCTAATTTTGTACTATTGCCCCTGATGTCGGTGTCTCTCGTAACTTTGGTATATTGGACATGCAACGGTGAAACGAAGCTTTTATCCGAGTTTGCTAGTCTGGTGTGGTGGAGATGTTTAAACGACATGGCACGAAAGATGACCCTGGGGGAAGTCTGGTTGCTTGGGAATGAGGAGACTACTACATCTGTTCAGTTTCTTATCTTGAGGGACTGGCCATGTCCATGGAGCATCCCTTACTATCTGGTGTTATAATTGGTTCCCCTTGTTTCGTTTTGCGTCCAAGAAATTAGTCTGTTCGACACCCTGCAACAGGGAGAAGCGGGAAGCTGTGGCAAGAGGTATTTCCAGAGAAGTATGTCTATACGGTTGGCGCTGATCGAGGTAACTATCCATGGGTAGATTGAAAGTTGACCCATAGATACCATTTCTAGTCCCAATTTTCAGCTACATCACTCGACGACATCACTTTTTTATCTACCCAACGATAACTGGATTGTCGTATCTAACAGAGACTTAGCCTACCGGTACGACTCTTCGGGATGTTTCCACATGCCAGTGCCCATTCCCATAACAACCCATTCCATTTCGTCCCACTCCAAGAACCCATCCCTACTTCCACCCACGTCTAAAGCCACTTCGTTTAAACCCACTCCCGAGTTCTAGAAAGTACCTATCTATCCTTCTCCTCCAGGTCGTCTGACGATTAGGGCCTCTGGCGATTCGCAGCCAATCGATCTGCGTCACCAACCTTTCACACTGCCTCCACCCCAAGCCCACATTACCCATTTTTTTCCTCTTCGACATTCTCCTATCAAAATCCCTACTTTCCATTCTCTTCTTAAATTGACTTCTTCCTTCTTATATCTTCTTCTACCTGGCTCTGTCGCACGGTACGTGTGCCTTTTCCTCCTCGCACTGTACACCTACGTCTCAGATCGAGGCGAAAAAATTCCTCACTCAAATCTCTTCCTCAGGCCCAGTCTGATCGCTTATACAACTCCACCATAGACGGGTTAAGCAGGTTTTTCCTATCCAAACCACTGCCAAAGGGACTCCTGAAGATTAAATTCGCTTTGACGTTGACGTCTGGTTATTTTATTAATTCTTGCCATTCCCCGTTTCCCCCCTTGCCCCATTTCATCATTTAGCGGTCTTTAACGGATAGTACTGGTGGATCAAGAACACCGTTTCAGCGCTAGCTCCTCCACATTTTCACTACCTCATCATTTTCATCATTTTGCATTTCATTGTACACTAGCTGCCGCCATCCGCATCCCAGGTAGCATTATTTTGCATCGTTGTATATTAGAATCTTTGTACATTAGTGAAACCCACATTTAACCACCACTCCAATTCATCCATACCCATGTCTGCAAACTTACAATCACGGTCTGCATCTGTTTCGAACAGTTCTGGCTCAAACAAGTCTAGCGGCTTGCGCTCCGCTTCCATTGGAGGCTCAAACTTTTTTAATAAAGACGGCCTGTCTTTCTTCAGCTTGGATCATTCGGGTTCGGCAGACGATCTGTTGCCTGAAATCAAAGAGAAATCCTTTTCTCAAGAGAACCACGTTCCTTCCGAGTTGGACATTGTTGGTGCCCTTGGCACTTTGAACTTGGATGAGGAATTTGACGATGGTAATGGTCCTCAGAGCCCTAACTCATCTGCATCTTCTTCTAAGCAAGAAGCACCAAAGTCTTCCACTCCATTTGCTCAACCTCAGATTTTGCAGAATGTCATGGCACCTCCAAACAACCCACAAGGTTCTTTGACTCCACAGCCTGCGCCAGTTTCTGGCTTTGGTTCGGCTTCTGCTGTGCCCGCATCTTTGAACACGACCCCTTCAAATTCTTGGAGTAACACTTATGTGCCTCTTTCAGCTCCTCCTTTTGCTTTCCCTATGGAAGACAAATCTGCTGATTTGGCTATGCGTGTAACTCCTCTTGAGCTTCCAGACGGTAAGCCCGAGGATTTGAGTGGCCAAGGAATGGTTCGTCCTTCTTCCAGAGAAGGCCCAGCTTCCCAACACGGTGCCATGATGTCTGTATCTCCACAGCCATTGCACCCTCTTGGTGGGGTCTTGGACTCTCGTTTTGCATTTGGCAATTTCTTTTCGATGTCTGGCATGAACTTTGCTCCAGAACAAGGTAATCATCTTGGCTCAGGTGATAAGGATCCTCAAGCTTTTGGCGATGGAAATCCCATCAAAGATAAGAGAGATCAAGCACCATTTGACGTTCCAAATTCTGATCCATCGGCTCTTCCTCATATGGGCATGCCAACGATGTGGAACCAACATCCTCAGTATGTGAATCCACAGTTCATATCTGGTAGAGGCCAGAACATGGATGCAAGGATGATGCCTGGACCAATGGGCCAGTTTGAAGGAGTTCAACCAAACTTCATGAACGTTGGAGGCCAAAACCGCTACAAGGACCATGGTTTCTCGAATTACTCGAACACTTCTCCTGGCCCTAATATGTCTTCCGGCAACAACCAGCAAAGAAATCACCATGGTAACGGCCCATCAGGTAACTACTCCAACCGTCGCAACTACAATATGAATTCTGGTGTGAACGTTCATCGGAAAATGCATAACTCCAACAGAAGAAAGGGCGATGACGCATCGAAGTATGCCAACGCCAAGTTGGAGGATTTTACAGGCGACATCTACTCCTTGTGTAAGGACCAGCATGGATGTCGCTTTTTGCAGAGACAGTTGGACTTGGGAAAAGAGTCTTCTCAAAAGAGTGGATCGGTAAGTTCTGCCGTAACTAATGATGTTGCGGCCACTGTAATTTTTAACGAAATCTACTTGAAAGTTGTCGAGTTGATGACTGACCCATTTGGAAACTACTTGATCCAGAAGCTTTCCGAGAACGTGTCTCCAGATCAAAGACTCATCTTGGTGAAGAACGCCGCTCCGGAGTTCGTCCGAATTGCGTTGGATCCTCACGGAACTAGAGCCTTGCAAAAGCTTGTCGAATGCATCTCAACTCCGGAGGAGATTCAACATGTCATTGAAAGCTTGGCACCTCATATTGTGACATTGTCTAGAGACTTGAATGGTAACCATGTCGTGCAAAAGTGCTTGCAGAAGTTGAGTCCAGAAAATAACCTGTTTATCTTTGATACCACATCTGCCCACTGCACTGAGATCGCAACTCATAGACATGGATGCTGCGTGTTGCAGAGATGCTTAGACCATGGCAATGATGACCAGCGCAAGCAGTTGTCCTTGAAAGTGGCTGAAAATGCGACTCGGTTGGCGTCCGATCCATTTGGAAACTATGTCGTGCAATATGTGCTTTCAAGAGGTGACGCTGAGTCTATTGAGCTCATTTTGGACCACATCAGATCGAACATCATCGCCTTATCTTTGCATAAATTTGGTTCGAACGTGATTGAAAAATCTTTGCGTATCGATGCTTTGACCGATAGAGTGATGGAGGTTTTGTTGAACAAGAGTGACAAGTTCCCTCTGTTGTTGAACGATCCGTACGGTAATTATGTCCTTCAGACAAGTTTGGATGTGGCAAGCAGCACTGATTTGGCCAAATTGGCGATCTCTTTGCAACCTCTTTTGCCGGGTATCAAGAATACCCCACACGGCAGACGCATCATGACGAAGATTCAGAATATCCTCTAAGTGGCTGTTCCATCAGCAGGGAGTCACCCAACGTTGCACTTCTTTAGTACCACCAAAACGCATACATTATATCCCGAAAACAATACATGGACTTATGTAACAAAGTAGACTTGAACCCTGTACCCCCGGGAAACTGAGAAACTTGGACCGAGCATTGTCTATTTGATGTAAGAACTGCACCTAGTAGATACTGGAGACAGACGCTTCGTACTACTACTTACGGGTACTTACAAGAAGAGGCTTCAAAAGATTTCTTCCCAGTCTTTTGCTGAGATTGATCCGTGAAGGTACTTACATTAACTGGATGAAGTCGGAAACAGGAGTATCGAAACCTAAGATCAAGAAGAGAAAGTACTCGAGAAAAGGATGCAACGAATGCAAAAGACGAAAAATCAAATGCGACGAAGCTGCCCCAGCTTGCAATAATTGCACAAGATTGAACAAAACATGTATCTATGAATATAAAGGCAAGCTCGATGAGAACAACGAGCCTCCTGAGCCGAACTTGAACTTGAAGTTTTATAATCCAAATACGCCCAAGCTGACTAAGAAGGAAACGAAGATCAAAAAGGAGACGCCTAAGAAACCAGCTCCTGCTTTGAAGGAAGAACCTGAAGATAATGGCACCACGTTTTCTAAGGTCGAAGACAGTCCGATGTTACCACTGCTTCCAACAATTCCTCCAGAGGCACCTTCGAGCATGGTATCCAGCGTCGAGACAAACTACGAGATGCAAACGGTGTTCAACGAGGCCAGTTTGCTTGTGAATGATATTCACCATATGCTCGAGGACAATTATGATGTGCGCCATCAGCACGACCGCAGGGCTTTCCCTAGAACTCAACCAAGCCCATCCCTATCGTCTGAAGATAGAACACAGTTCAGCATAGAGGATTTTGTCGACTTGAATGACCAGGTAGACGGCAGCCCACACCTACCTTGGAATAAAGCAGCAGAGATTTGGGAGATTCTGAACTCTCAGCTTATCGAGGAGTGTGTCACAGCAAACAATTTGGGTGAACCACATTCTGGCTATTTAAGGACATTGACTTCCACAGAGCTTTCATACCACATGTATCCTCTTGCTTCACTGATTGAGACCAACGAGGTTGTAAAGCTTCTTCTCATGTATCTGAGCGAGTGCCCACATCTACTATTTTCGCTTTTGGCAATTTCAGCAACATTTCAATTCAACCAGACTGGTAAATCAAGCCATGATATAGCCAGGCAAAAGTATATCGGAGTATGTTTACGCAAATTGAGCGACGACTTCGCAGAGAAACCAGCTTCGAAACTGTCACAATCCTTTCACGTCGAGAAGCTTTTAATGACTGTTTTGGTTCTCACAACATATTTCAGCGCCACGACGTCTCTGTTAAACGATACGGTTCTTAATTCATGGAAGGTTCATCTTAGAGGCGCTCGCGATCTATTGATAAATTACAGCAGAATCACAAAATCATCAGAAAGCGTGTCTCTTGGTCTTGCGCTTGCAAAATCATGGTTCTTTGCATTAGAATCTGTGGCCGCCGTCTTCTCATCAGTAGGTGGTGCTACAGCCAAAACATTTGATGCTCCATCACTAGACAATGATGATCTATTTGGATCATTCCCAAACCTTCCCTTAGACACCAACACTGTATTTGTTGAGAGTGGATTCTTTGAGTATCACGAAAACAGAAACTACCACGAATCGCTCACAAGACTAGCTATGGTAGTCACCAGTCCCACCCTGTCAGACTTTAATATTTTCTGGGGCTACACAGCTACATGTGTCAAGGCGATCATCTGTTACACAAGAGTGAAAAATGCCATGGAGATAAAGAACCTAGAGCGTGCACCCATCCGATGGATCACCCAAATCGTTTCTCTACTAGGACAAACTGGCAGAGAAGAGGTAGTGCCTGGTGTGCTGCCTCGAAACTATTTAATTCCAAAGACTTGCAAAGGACATCCCAACTATGAGCCTCAAACACAGAGGTACAACTTTCCACCTGCTTGTTATGCAGTGGATAGCGACGAGAACGGAGAAAAGACATACTACTCGTGGTTCGACGCGTCTAACCAGTTCCACGTTGACTTCTTGCATCTACTGCTTCTAGTTCTGTCGGAGTTCTACTCCCTCCCACGTACCCACTACCACGTTCAAGAAATGGTACAAAGGATATTCACAGGAGCGTTTTTCATCAAAGAGAAACTGGCGCCGGTGTATGAAAGAGACAAACCAGACATCATTGTGGAAAGCGACAAATACTACGTTTCGCTGTCCACGTTTGACAATAGGTGTATTATGGTCCAGTCTGCGTTTAGACTCTGTGCAAGCGTTGTTGTGGAAGAGGACCATTTTGAGAAAATCGAATTGTTCTTCATGGGCCTTGTCAAGCTAGGCAACGGTTCATCACTCAATGCCTTGGATCAGGTTACAAGAATCAAAGAAATCAGGCGAGAGCGAAGACAGGAGAACCCCGAATTGATCGACGAAGAGGTAATTGAGTTCGAAGAAGGCAAAGCCTCGATACCGTTTGCCTAGAAATCACTTACCCCAAATTTGCGCAAATTACTGCCCCAGTCTAAGCATTATACGACAGCGAACTCCGGATCTACCACTAAACAGTTCGGCGTCCTATACGAGTAAACCGCGTTTTATTCAGTTGTTCCCGCAGAATGCTGCATTCCTGTCGTACAGAAGTAACAATTCCATTGGACCTGCAGAGTGGGCCACTTCCCAAACTAATGCGCGGCACAGTTACTAGAATAAATAACCAGTGATCGGCTCGCTGATTTGCTTTCCCAGCGTTCATTTTAACTACTTCTATTCAATTGGAATCATGACGAAAAAGACAGCTAAGGAAAAGGATTCACAGGTTGTTCCTCATGGTTACCTCGCTCCCGAGGACATTGAGTGGGACTTTGGTGGTCCCATTGGTGCTTTTGGAATGATGACAGGTTTCCCGCTTTTGATGATCTATATGTGGATCAGTGCTGAATTTTATGGAGGCAAGCCCGCTTGGCCAACTGAGGGCGAAAGCTGGGAAGACTTTGGTAAAGTGCTTTTGAACTTGTTCTTGAACCATGGTGTGCCATCTTTCAAGTCTTGGGCTCTTTTCACCACCTTCTTTGTCGTGCAGGCCATCTTCTACTTGACCTTGCCAGGTGTTTGGACCAAGGGTCAGCCATTGGCCCACTTGAAGAACAAGCAATTGCCTTACTACTGTAATGCCGTGTACGCCTTCTACGTCACCAACGTTGTCGTGTTGGGCTTGCACTTTGCTGGCTACAAGTTGTACTACATCATCGACCACTTTGGTGAGATCATGGTGACTGCAATTGGTTACGGTCTTTCATTTTCCGTTTTGTTGTATGTCTACTGTCTCAATTACTCGAAGGATTACCACAGAATGACCGGTAACCACATCTACGATTGCTTCATGGGTGCTCCATTGAACCCAAGAATCGGCAAGTACTTGGACTTGAAGATGTTCTTCGAGGTCAGAATCCCATGGTTCACCTTGTACTTCCTTTCCCTCGCTACTGCCTTGAAGCAGCTCGACTCTTATGGCTATGTCTCTACCCAGGTCATCTTTGTCGTCTATGCTCACTGGCTCTACGCCAACGCCTGCTCCAAGGGTGAGGAATTGATTGTTCCAACTTGGGACATGGCTTACGAGAAGTTTGGCTTCATGTTGATTTTCTGGAACATCGCCGGTGTCCCATACACTTACTGCCACTGTACTTTGTACCTCGCTTACCACCACCCATCCGAGTACAACTGGTCCGTTGAGTACAACGTTGCCTTGTTCACTATCTTGACCATTGCATACTACTTCTTCGATACCGGTAACAGACAAAAGAACAGTTTCAGAAGAATCATGGCTGGCAACACCTCTCTCAGAAAGACTTTCCCATACTTGCCTTTCTCTGATCTCGAGAACCCTAGCTACATCAAGTGTGCCAATGGCTCTCTCTTGTTGACTGACGGTTGGTACAAGTACGCCCGTAAGGCTCATTACACCGCTGACTACACTATGGCTCTTACCTGGGGCGGTATTTGTGGTTTCGCTTCTCCATTCCCATGGTTCTTCCCAGTATTCTTCTTCATTGTGTTGATTCACAGGGCTCTCAGAGACCAAAGAAAGTGCGCTAGAAAGTATGGTGAAGACTGGGACAGATACCTTGAGGCTTGTCCATATATGTTTATCCCATATGTTATTTAAATAGTGTTTCCTAGTGGGACTACCAAAAAAAAGTTCTGATGTTCATGATATTGATTTATGAAAAGTAATTGTAGGTCATGTATCGTACACATAAGGTTGGACTAGTCTAGTTCTGCAATGGCAACCAATCTCTCGTCTATCTCGTCTGGGGTCAAAACACGGAACTTGTCCTGGGTAGCGACACCAATCTCGATATCATTCTTTCTGAAATCCGTACCCAACACGGAACTCAAGGCAGTAATTGCAAACTCAACGGTAGCCTTCCAGTCTCCTTTAACGTGGTCAATCTTCTTGAACTTCTTTTCCAAGTACGTCGTGGCCTCCTGCTGCTTAGGGCCCGTAGACACAGCCTTGACTCCCGTATAGTATCCAGCAGGGTCACACTTGAAAATTTGTGGGCCTCTTGCTTCATCCTCAAAATCAACCTGACAGAATGTCAAGGCGACACCAAGAGGTCTCATGTAAGCTCTCTGTGTGTATAATTGAGACATGTTAGCCATTCTCTTAGCAATACTCTGGACAGGCATCTCGTATCCATATTTGTATCTGAATTCAGCAGCCTCAGCCCTGGCTCTCAAAGCCAAGTTTCTGGCGTCGGCGATCGACCCGGTGGCCAACATACCAATGGATGGAGTGATCTGGAACAAGTATGAGACCGTGGAAGCATCTAAAAGCTTATCAGAAACCTTTTTCTGTGATATCAACACGGCAGAGTCCTCGCCCACGACACCAATGGATGTGATACTTGCTGAATTGATGGCTTTGAAAGCATACTCAACCTGGTATAATCTTCCTTGCGGAGAGAAAATGGTAATGTGTCTATCGAAACCGGCGTCTGAAGTTAGTAAATCAATTTTTCATTTCTATGCATTGGACAAAATGCTGCTGCAATGTGGCACATACCTGACATGGCTGGGATCTTTAGATTTAGATTGGTTGTATGTAAGTTGTAGTGGCAAGGTGAGAGCGATATGTCGTTTGGCGTTGGTAGGTTCAAAAGGTGGATGTCGCAAAAATGTCGTCACATATTCACCTAGAATAACCACCACCACTAAACCAATGAAGGCGACTTGGAAAGGAGAAAAAAGGAAAGGGATCGTTTGACTATCGTAAGGTGACTGTCCATTGCTAAAAGTTTTTGAAGCATGTTTTGATATCCATTTTATTCGTTCTCTTGAAGTTTCTCTTCACTATTACCACTGGCTGCGAAAAGTACCAGTTACTTGTAATTACTACGCTTTTTCAGAAAATATCAGTAAATAAAAATATATCCATCGTTCTTTCGATAGATCGCTTAAGTGTTAACATAAACTCAAAGAAACCTATCTAGAGAGAACCTTAGATTGAATTGGGCTTGACGCTTTGGAATCCAACCAGCCGCTATTGTACATCCGTGCACCAGAAGTATCAAAGAAGTAATCGTTCAAGCTAACTTTCTTTTCATGCAACCACCTAATGTCGAACTCTGAAACGTTTTCGACTGATGTCAAGACTCAGGAGCATGCTCCTCTATATTTTCCTCAGCGACAGCTGGGGTTACGAAACGTCTCATACCATTATAATGCAGAAACTTCTCGATATCATTATGGCCCTCATCATCCAATGAAGCCATTTAGGTTGATGCTTACAGACCATTTGGTTATTCTGTATAAGCTACATGAAAGGATGGATTTATATGAACCTAGAAAAGCTACGCGAGACGAGCTTCTACAGTTCCATTCAGAAGATTATGTGGATTTCTTGCAGACCATAACACCTGAACTCACAGCCAAACTTGGAGAGGAAAAGCTAGCGAAATTTAATATTGGTGACGATTGTCCAATTTTTGATGGTATGTACGACTACCTGGGCATGTACGCTGGTGCTTCTCTTGATGCTCTGAGGAAGCTCATCAGTGGAATGAGTGATATAGCCATTAACTGGTCGGGTGGTCTACATCACGCTAAGAAGTTTGAACCCAGTGGATTCTGTTACATCAACGATATTGTTCTTGCTATTCTCAATTTACTTCGAGTTCATCCGCGTGTCATGTATATCGATATTGATCTCCACCACGGTGATGGTGTTCAAGAAGCTTTCAACACTACAGACAGAGTTATGACTGTCTCTTTCCATAAGTTTAACGGAGAGTTTTTCCCAGGTACAGGGTCTATAGACGAGACAGGTATTGGCAAGGGAAAGAACTATTCCGTCAACGTTCCTTTAAAAGATGGTATAGACGACCATTCCTACATTCATTTATTTAAGCTGATCATGGAGCCTCTTATCACAAAGTTCCAACCTACTGTTATCGTGCAACAGTGTGGTGCCGATTCGCTAGGCTACGATAGATTGGGATGCTTCAATCTTAATATTAGGGCACACGGACAATGCGTTAAGTTCATCAAGTCGTTCGGTATCCCCATGCTTGTCGTGGGAGGAGGTGGCTATACACCAAGAAACGTTTCGCGTCTTTGGTGCTACGAAACTTCCGTGTTGAATGATGTACAGCTCGACTCAAAGATTCCGCTGAAGATTCCAACATACGATTGGTTCGGACCCGATTTTTCACTTCATCCACAACTTGATGGCCGGCTAGATAATAAGAACTCAAAGAAGTATCTTGAATGTGTTAAAACCGACATTTTGGAGCAGCTTCGATTCCTCAACTATGCTCCTTCCGTTCAGATGCAAGAGATACCACCGGATATTGGTGGTCTCACAGAGGAAGAGGAAGACATCATACGAGAACTCAATGAAGAGAGGGATGATGAAGAGACAAGGAATACGCGCGATATGAAGGATGAGGCTCGGGCAGGGGAGTTATTGATGAGCTAATGGCTCTCAGCCTTTGGGGCTTGAGTAGTACGCGCTCTGCTCCAACTTATGACCTTAATGAAAGATGCTACATTTTCGGAGTTATTTTCTGGCAATAAAGTAAACTGTATTATATCTACCGGGCTATAGTGCCCATTCAATATAGAGAATTAATATTAAAGCTTATCCGATGTTGTACCTTATCAAGAAACTGCAAAAACTCAGACAGACCTGCACACGCGTTTTTAGTATATCACTACTAACATACTGGCTGCAAGTAGATGCTCCATGAACAAAACTGACTACAAGAAAAGCTCATAGGGAATGGACGTCCTGCGACTAGATATAGTGCTAGACAAACCAACCAACCGAAAGGTGGTCAACCTGCGATTTCGGCTCCTCCAAACTATTGGCCAGGGTCAGTTTGGCAAAGTGCTACTAGCGGAAGATCTCAGTTCAAATGGCCATGAGTTCGTGGCTATCAAGACTATTAATCGAGTGGACCGAGCCAAATTGATCACCAAGACGTATCTAAGTCACACAACCAAAATCAAACGCGAGATACAGATTATGAAGGAGTGTGATCATCCCAATGTGGTTAAGTTATACCAAGTGATTGACGATCTCAAGTACGACAAAATCTTGCTCGTGCTTGAGTACTGTAAGTTTGGAGAAATCGACTGGAAGAAGTATAACCACTTCCATGAGAAGTATCTTAAGGAGGGGAGCAAGGGCA
Source organism: Candidozyma haemuli (assembly GCF_002926055.2). Lineage (NCBI taxonomy): Eukaryota > Fungi > Ascomycota > Pichiomycetes > Serinales > Metschnikowiaceae > Candidozyma > Candidozyma haemuli. The sequence continues at coordinate 1,301,469 of NW_020289904.1, read as the reverse complement.
TCACGCTTAACAAGATCGTGAGAGACGTGGTGAATGGTCTTGAATATTTGCATAGCTATAAGCGCATCATCCACAGGGACCTCAAACCGTCTAATCTTCTAATAAGCCTGGATAGGACAATCAAGATTTCAGATTTTGGGGTTAGTTTGATTTTAGAGAACAACACTAATGATGATAAGGAACTAGGGAAAACGATGGGTACACCAGCCTTCTACGCTCCTGAGTTATGTCAGTTTGTCAACAAAAGGCTACTGATGCTTAATGAAGATGATATGGCAAGGTCAAAAGTTGATGCACGGATTGATATTTGGTCCCTAGGCGTGGTAATCTACTGTCTTTTCTTTCACCAACTACCGTTTGAGGGCCATAATGAGTTTGGGTTATTCAAGACTATCGTTAACGGACAACTCAAGTTTCCCAAGACTAGAGAAAGCTCCCACGTTAGAATAGATGACTTGAAGGAACTTGAATTGCTCAAAGACCTAATCAGACAGTTACTTTCGAAAGATCCAAACTCGCGTCCTACACTTGCAGAAATCAAGCATCATAAATTCACAACTTTTGAATTGACAAAGAAAGAAGCAGATGAGTTCTACGCATTTAATAAGAATATCATAACCGAACAGGACCCACAGGCTGCAGAAGCATGGGAGGCAGAAAACCGCTTTTCGAACAAGATCAAGCGCTTCTTCGGAGCAGGAAAGCCAGAACAAGAGATGTCCCTCCCACCTTCAAGTCGCCCAATACTGGTAGAGCACCAGCAGCTGCCAGTTAAGAATATCAATATTCTAGATCTCGAAAAAGTTGATGATTTACTAGACTCGTATTTGGACGATTCAAGTTCAATGGGTTCACTCTCCGATGAAGAAGGCGCATCATCCTTGATAGACACAACCAATATCCTTTCCTCGATTAGTGTTGATAAAGGTACTTCGTCTCTCTCGCCAGCATTGCAAAAGTCAGGATCGTCGCATCTGAATATTCTGAGACTTTCACGAAGCTCCATACCACCTCCATTGAAACTCCTGTCATCCACCTTTTCAATTCACAAGGGAGGTTCTTCTTCGTCTTTCCCACAACCACCAGCGTCGCCGTTCAGTTCTGGACAGAAAACGCCTAACACAGCGGGGAGTAATACAGTCACGATCGGAGAAGGGTCACCGTCATCAATCAAGTCCATATTCAGTCCTAGCCGACGGTTTTTTGCCAAAATCAAACCAACGATCAACTCACTCTATTCGCCTACACACGCGGACGCCGGCGGAACATCATCTTTTTCAGATTTGGCACCGCCTCCGTCGTTTGGCCGTTCGGATAGGAGAGGATCTACAACAGAGCTGATCAGCAGTACTCCTAGCATTGGCGGAGGCGTGGGTTCAAGAAAGAATTCGTTTAGCTCTACGAGATCTGGCGCTCTTACTAAGCTTTCAAGCTCCAGTTCGCTGTTGAATTTGCATGGATACCTAACGGATGAAAGCACAACATCATTCGGCGGGAAATGGCGAAAGGCTGTTGCCAAGGAGCTAGGTAGCGACGAGGAGGAGCATGACAAGCACGATGCACATTCTTCATACGAGGAAGAGAGTGACGAGGTGGGGGACGAAACACTTACGGTGCTGCCGAGGAAGGCAGGTACAATGGACCAATACCTTGACAGATTAGAAAACTAAGCAGGCTTAGTATAGAGCATACGACAAGACAAGGCAAGACCAATACCGATCCGGTCATATATGCAACGAGGCCCGGGGCCTTTCCATGTGAGCATCAGCATAAGCACACGCCCTAGGGTGGATGCCGGGGACGGCTGGCGGTGACCAGTGGCTGCAAAATAAAAAGTATGGAAGCGAACGCGACTGGGTCGTAACCAACGCAGGAGCCAAACAAGCAAACCACAGAACAATATCTGCAGCGAACATTGGAGGGGATATGAGATGGTTATGTTTGCAAATTGCCCAAACCAGCGCGAACAAGGCAAGGCTAAAAAGCATGAATAAAGACAGTGGTAGTCAACCGGTCTCGTGGAGGCCCCCCACAAACGAATCACTACCAGCGCTGGAGCTTTTTAGTCAGGAACTAAACTACATTGGTGGTTGCCAGGGCAAGACCAAGTAGCGGCGTCGCCCTAGTAGGACGAAGCGCCGAGGTACATGTTTGCAGCCAGGGTGCGTAAACAAAACACAGCGCGAGCAACCCTAGACATTCCCGTGCGGTAGGAATAGGCGCTTGGGCAGCGAAAACGGCAGTGAATGCGATCTGGGGAGGAGGAAACACCAAAACAAAGAGCAATGGGGGAATGAAGGAAACAGCCATTGAGAAGAAATAATATTATATTATTATGGATGAGAGGAGATAGAAAAGGCTGGTGATAATGGAAAGGGGGACAAGGGTGAAAAAACTGTTTGAAAAAATCAAGGGGAAACCAAGCATCTGACTAGGGGCATCTCGGGAGCTTAAAGACTGTTTCTACCCTGTTTAACCTTTCCTGGCAGCACTTAATGGCCCTGAAGGAGGAACCCTCAATGCTCAGCACCTGCCACAAAAAAAAAAAAAAAAAAAAAAAAAAAAAAAAAAAAAGCCCTGCCGTACTGTTTACCTTTCCCTCACCGCGCCCATTACCGCCATTTCTGGGGCAGCTGCCGACAATGAAAAAGCACCAGTTCTTGCTACGGCCCTTTTTAAAGTTGCGCTATCCTTGGCTTGCTTTATATTTAATATAAACGTGAGATCAGCCCCACGGATTCTTGGATTCTTGGTCCTTTTTTCTTTACTTTCTTCGTTGTGTTTTAGTCCTCCTTTGTCCCTCTGTCACCTTTCCTTCCCTTTCCCAGAGGTAACCTGCACTGCATTAACCTGCCTCCTTCCTTCTCAAACCAGCCTTGCTGCGCTGCCCTTTCTCATCCAGAGACCACCACACTCCTTTCGAAATCCCACCGTATTATGAAGAATGGTCCCGTGTCTAGCCCAATACTCGACAACGAACACGACTTCCACGGACCCGATAATACCACTTCTCCTTTAGGCGCTCGCTCCCGCAGGCCTTTTGCAAAATTGACCAATATCATGAGTACCTTGGAGTCTGGCAAGAACAAGCTACAGCACGGCACCAAGGCGCTTTCAAGGTCCATGTCACAGATCTCTCGTTTCTCCGATTTGAGCGTGTTTGATACACCCAACTCCCGTATGCGAGATCTTGTGGATGGAGAAGGTGAATCTACCGATGAAGATACCGGTAATGATACTACTTTGAATGATGACGACTTCCTTTGTTCCCCACTGTATAAGAACCGAGGCGAAAGAAAAGTACCCCAGCAGGAACCTCCGCAGGATTTCCATATCAGAAGAACCCAATCGTGCCTTCAGGACCCTGAGCTTGCCGATAGGTTCGATGGCAGTGAATTGCTTCCCCTGACTCGTCTTCAGACGTTTAAGGTTTCCCAGGACTTGTTGCCTAGAATTGATGAACATGAAATGCATAAGATCGTCTCGGGTCAGTATGACTCCGAGTTCGACGACTACATTGTCATTGACTGCCGCTTCCCTTATGAGTTTGACGGGGGCCACATTGTCAATGCCATCAACATATCTTCCAAGAATGATTTGGAGATGCGCTTTATCAACCACCGTCTGCTGGAAAGCCGGAAACGTCTTTTGATCTTCCATTGCGAGTACTCCATCTTTCGTGGTCCTACCATGGCTGGCCATTTACGTAAGGCCGACCGCATCTTCAACTCTGACAACTACCCAAGGCTACTCTACCCTGACATTGTTGTGCTCGAAGGAGGCTACAAGAAATTCTTCGACTCACACAAGGAGTGGTGTGTGCCTCAGGCCTACGTTGAGATGAAAGATATCAAGCATAAGAGAGCCTGTGAGGTTGAAATGAGTAAAGTCATTCAGGCCTCCAAGCTCACCAGAGCACGCTCATTCAACCAATTCCAACTGCATTCTTCTAGTCATTCACGTTCCTCGTCGTTCACTGCACTCCTTACTTCGACTGAGCAGAATCTCACTTCCCCTGGCCTTCCCACGTCGCTTAGCACTAGCCAAGTGCCCAGACGTAAAGCAGCATCGAAAGTCCACAAGAGACAAGACCGGAGGGAACTCAGGCTTCACCTTTCCCAGCCTCAAATCAACTGGCCTTCTCATCTGTCAGAGTCTCCAACGACTTCTGACTTCCCTTACGGTTCTTCGTCATGCTTCGACGATGATGCTTTCGCTCCTCCTTCGGCTCTATTCAGGGAACACAGTAAGAATCTGTCAATTCTGCTGGGCTCGATCCACTCTTCAGCGCTGCTGGTCTGTTCTGAAAACTACTCCTCCGCATTTACATCAACCGAGTCTTTGGCGTCGTGTTCTTCACCTTCCGCCGATTCTCCCGAATTCTTCGATAGTACCACATCAAACGAGCCCCAACCTCCCAATCTTTCGCTTAGCAATGCTACTCACATGTTTGCTTCCCCTCTGAACTCGCCATATCTGTTCCCAGTCACTGGCTCTAATTCAGGTAAACCAAAGAGGCCTTCATTACAAAGACCGGTGTATCGTACTCCAAGACCATACGTTAATATGTCTTCGCCCACGACGAGCTCACCGCTCACGACTACTACACCAGGTTCAGTTTTTGACTCTTGGCCACCGATTTCCCATTCTGATGCAATCAATGATACACCGCTTTCATTTTCCTTGAAACAAAGCACGCCCGAAAACAGCGTATTCAACAAGTTGTCATCACGGGTCCAACCTGAATCAGAGATCAACGAGGAAGATGAAGAGTTTGCCTGATACATGGACTATTTTAACTTGCATAACCAATTCTCACATGGGACACCCATTCCTTGGAAAATTTACTACATTTTAGCATTTGAAACGTAACTAATAAATTTGAAAAATATTTCTCATCGTAAAAAAATAAATAGACCTTAAACCACTTACAACTTAGGGTCGTCAGTAACCAACTTAATAGCGGCGTTGTTAATGGCAATGGTCTTTCTCTCAACGACGTGGGTCTGGAAGATAACAGTGTCACCATCCTTCCAAGCGAAGACTCTCAAGGTCTCACCTGGGAAGACGACACCAGTGAATCTACCCTTGATCTCATCGAAGAGACCAAACTCGTCCAACAAGACCTTGGCGGTCAAACCGTAAGTACACATACCGTGCAAGATTGGGTTCTCAAACTTGGCACCCTCAGCGAAAGCTGGGTCGATGTGCAATGGGTTTCTGTCACCGGTCAATCTGTAAAGAGCGGCCTGGTCATCGGAGGTGTGGATATCCTTGGTGAAGATTGGCTCAGTCTTTGGAGCGGCGAACTGAGTAGTAGCGAAAGTTCTTCTCTCGTTGTACTGCTTGGTGTCACCCTCACACTTTCTGATGAAAAGAGTGGCCTCGTTAGAGAAGAGCTCCTCACCAGTGGACTCGTCAACAGACTTGGAACCGTGGACGACAATGGTGTTGGTACCCTTCTGGGTAACCTCCAATGGGTAGTAGGAAGTCTTGACAGAAGCCTCAAGTGGGATTGGGAACTTGTTAATCTTGATGTAGTGCTCACCGTGCAACAAGAGCATTGGGTTGAAGTTTCTCAACAATCTGGAGAAGGTCACCTGCGACTTAACAGTGTTGAAAGTTGGCAAGTGGCAGAAGGTTGGGATAACCTGGAAGTCAGAGTCGTTCTCGTAAACGTACTTCAACTCCTTTCTGTGGGCACCGACACCAAGGTTGTACAAGATGACGTCTCTGTCGTTCCAGCTGAAGATTGGGTCTGGCATCTTGGCTGGGTCCTCATCATCGTCATCGTCACCCTCTTCACCTTCGTCTTCCTCCTCATCATCTTCATCGTCATCGTCATCGCCGACAGCAGACAAGATGGCCATAGAAGACTCAGTGGTAGAAGCTGGGTTCTCGGTACCAGAGGAGAAGTCAGTGATCTCACCAATGTGGTCTCTGATGAACTCAGCGGTGGTGACAGCGTCCTTGCTGACAGCACCCTTGGCTCTCTGCCATCTGGTCTTACCGATCCAACCACCGCCACCTTCGAACAATTCACCGGTGACTGGAACCTGCTCAGAAGCCAAGAAGATCAACAATGGAGCGACCAACTTTGGTGGGTACAAGTTCTTGTCAGACTCCTGGAAGATAGTCAAGGTCATAGCGGTCTCGGCGTGAGGAGCAACAACGTTAGCCTTAATGTTGTTCTTAGCACCCTCAATGGCAATAGTTCTGGTGAAACCAATGATGGCAGCCTTGGCAGTGGCGTAGTTAGCCTGACCGAAGTTACCGTAGATACCGGAGGTAGAAGTAATGTTGACAACTCTACCGTACTTCTTGTCAACGAAGTGTGGCCAAGCCAATCTGGTCAACTCGAAGGTACCGTTCAAGTGAACCTTCTGGACGAGCTGCCAGTCCTCCCAAGACAACTTGGCGAAAGATTTGTCTCTCAAGATACCGGCGTTGTTGACCAAGATGTCAATGGTACCGTACTTGCCGACAACATTGTCAATGATCTCCTTAGCCTGGTTAGCGACATCGTGAGTGTCACCGTGGGCCTCACCACCAGCAGCCTTGATCTCCTCAACGACCTTAGATGGGTCCTTGAAATCGTTAACGACAACCTTAGCACCCTTCTTGGCGAAAGCCAAAGCGTAGTCTCTACCCAAACCGGCACCAGCACCAGTAATCAAGACAACTCTGCCCTTCAAGGAAACCTCTGGAACACCAGAGTTGTCGTTTGGAGGAAGCTCCTTAGCCTGCTGGGCAAGGACACCGTAGTTGTTGATCATGAATGGGTGAGAAACCTGCAAGTCCTCGGATCTTCCAGAGTCGTCGAAAGAGGTGATCTCCTCGAACTTCTTAGCAACAGACTCAGGGGTGAAGGAGTCATCTGGCTTGAACAAAGCACCACCAGATCTCTCCCAACGGATCTGACCGAAGAAACCGGCAGCAACCTCAAAGATTTGACCGGAAATGTCCTCGTTGTCTTGAGAGGTCAAGTACAAGACCAATGGGGCAATCTTCTCTGGGCCCAATTGCTCCAAGATAGGTGGAGGCAAGACGGACTCAGTCATTCTGGATCTGGCCAAAGGAGCAATGGTGTTAGCCTTAATGTTGTACTTCTCACCCTCCTTAGCCAAGGTCTCGGCGAAACCAACCAAACCCATCTTAGCGGCGGAGTAGTTGGCCTGACCGAAGTTACCGTACAAACCAGCTGGGGAAGCAGTGTTGATAATTCTTCCGTAGCCCTGCTTGCGGAAGTATTCCCATGCGGCCTTGGTAACCTTAAAGGCACCGTTAACGTGAACGTCAATCACCAATTGGAAGTCCTGAGGAGACATCTTCTTGAATTGAGCATCACGCAAGATACCGGCGTTGTTAATGATAACGTGCACGGTACCAAAGTTCTTGACAGCGGTTTCAATGATCTTCTCACCTTCAAGAACGTTGTTGTAGTCAGCAACGGCAACACCACCAGCCTGCTTGATCTCCTCGACAACGAGATCAGCGGCTCTGGAGTCACCACCCTGACCGGAAAGGGAACCACCCAAGTCGTTCACGACAACCTTGGCTCCTCTTTTGGCGTACTCCAAACAGTAGTACTTACCCAAGCCACCACCGGCACCGGTGACGACCACGACTTTGTCTTTGAAAGAAATGGACATAATTGATAAAGAAACAGAAGCTGAAAGGGTGTTTCTTGTTACAGCGGAAAGGAGAAAAAAGCGGTTTAGCTGGGGGTGGAAAACTGGCTCTATATATTGTGGATTTTTTGCGGGGTGAGCGCCTGTGAAGTTTCCCCGGAAATACCGAGGTATGCAGGCCGCCAGTCTGCCCCCAGGCAATTAGCACTTGCAGCCATTGAGGTACATGGCACTGACGAGAAGGGGTCTACTTTAGCCACCAAACTATTTATTTTGCTGGGTCTTCAAGTCCCCTGGCGTACGATTCAAACGAGTGATCCCTACCCCGTTGGTAACCACGGGAGGTACGGGTGTGTGTGTTACCCATGGCTCAAGGGGAGTGTGGTTGGCAATCATGTTCCCGAGGACCGAGCACGCCATAAAGACCTCGGTTGGTAGCGGCATCTGTACACCACTGGCCCAGGGCCTCCACTGGAAAGGAAGGCTGGCAGTGCCAATGCAGAGGCCAATTAGATGTACGAGAGGTTAATTTTTCATGCTTTTCTGACCGTTCACTTGCAAACGAGAGTTTTTTTTTTCGACGACCTTCTTTCGTAGTATTGGGTACTTCCGCTCGCACTGGCCCACTCTCTGGCAACCGTTACCGCCGCGGTCTTATCCACACCTATTAACACCGGTCTGGGAGAATGGGGTACGGGAAATAGACGGGATTGTGAATGAAGGCTACGAAGAATGTAGAAAAAAATCACGGAAAGTAAAGCAATTGCAATTGCTGACATTGACATGGCAATGTCAATGGCAGTGTCAATAGGGGAATGCCTGGCTCCTGCCACTTTCACCAGTTTGCAACCACTGCCCACTGCTCACTGCTCACTGCTCTCCAACCATCCCATCAGTTTTGTGACCACAGAATAAGGTTTGGCAAATGAAAATCGCCAGATGGCATGACACCCTGATCGTCTGAGGACTAACCTAGTTTTTGCTATATATTTCTTCATTTTCTGGCGAACCTTCATTACCTTTTCTACTGCTTGCCATGTGACAGTGAAGACGCAAATGTCAGCTTCACTGGGAAGTAACCACCACGCATTTGCCCAAAAACCCTAGGGCTTTGTAAGGCTTCCCCAACTTTCCTTTTACCAACCAATTCTAAATTGGACTGGGGCATTCATTAGAGTCTCCAAAATGTACCTATCGCTTGATGCCCCATTCGTTCTTGGCAGCTTGTCTGGACTCAGGTCCAAGTGAAAAATAGCGCTTTCGTCACCGCCTGCCTTGTGGCCTGCCTGGGTTTCGTTTCTGCAGGCGCAACCTGTGAAGTGGTGTACTTTTCCTTTCTTGCATTTTGGCAGATGCTGTGAAACATTATCTTTTTTGCAGCCATTGAATAGTGTATCTTCAATCGCTATAGTATGGGGTCTACGAGCTTTTTCGTTGCCCTTTACACCAATCCAACCTGGTGATTTGCCCTAACCAAGCAATATTATTATCGGGAAAGCTCTGAAACCTGTACACCGCACCGATTTTCGTCCAATCCCCCGGCCTGATGTCTTTCCCGTTTCGTGACCTTGTAAAGTTCTGAAATTGGCTCTACCTACTACCCTTTCACCATTCAATCGACCTTTTCCTCTTGCTAGGCCATGCCTGAAGAACGCCCTTCGGGCGAATCGCCTCCTTCCCGTCGGAACTCCTCCACTCCATCTCCATCTCCTCCAAGAAATGCGTTTCCTTCCATGGAGTACAAACCTTTCACTCGAACTCAGCTCTGGCTCTATGACCTCTTGCTCTGGGTTTGGACTGTTATTTTCGACTGTTTTTTCCGAGAAATCAGACCTCGAGGCGCTTTTCGTCTCCCCAAGTCGGGGCCTGTCATTTTTGTGGCGGCTCCCCATGCTAACCAGTTCGTGGACCCTATCGTGTTGATGCAACAGGTGAAGCGTGAAGCTGGAAGACGTATTTCATTTCTTATTGCCATGAAATCGTATCTTCACAATATCATTGGCACATTCTCCAAGGCCCAGCTTGCTGTGCCAGTTGCTAGGGCTCAGGACATGTTGCTTCCTGCTACTGGTAAGATCTATATGGACTTTGAAGCCGACCCATTGAGAGTCAAGGGCAAGGGCACGAAATTCACCGAGGAATGCATGCCCAGGGGCCTCATTGCTCTTCCAGAATCGCTTGGGGCGACTGAAATTTCGGAGATCGTCTCTGACACCGAGATTGTTCTTCGTAAGGAGTTCAAGTCTTCTGAAAAAGTCAAGCAGCTTTTGAAGCAGGGTACCCGCTTTAAGGTCGCTGATAAGATTGACCAAGGCCATGTTTATAAGTTTGTCTTCCGCCACTTGAGTGACGGTAACTGTTTGGGGATTTTCCCCGAGGGTGGATCCCACGACAGAACCGACATGCTTCCATTGAAGGCCGGTGTGGCTATCATGGCCTTGGGTGCCATGAGTAACGATGCTAATTGTGATGTGAAGATTGTGCCATGTGGAATGAATTACTTCAACGCCCACAAGTTCAGATCAAGAGCGGTGGTTGAATTTGGTCACCCAATTGAGATCCCTAAGGATTTGGTCAAGAAGTATAACAATCCTCTGACAAGCCGTGAGGCCGTCAAGGAGCTTTTGGATATTGTTACCAACGGTTTACGTGCTGTCACTGTGAACTGTGAAGACTATGAGACCTTGATGGTTATCCAGGCTGCCAGGAGATTGTATGCTGGTAATTTTGCTCAGTACTTACCTTTACCGTTGATCGTGGAGATGAACAGGCGATTGGTGGTTGGCTATGAGACATACAAGGACAAGCCCGAGATCCAGCAGTCTAAGGAGAAGGTCTTGGAGTACAACAAGCTCCTTAAGCATTTGTATTTGCCTGACCATCATGTTGAAGACTGTGATGAGTCTCATAAGATCCGCTTACTTCCAATCTTCTTCTTCCGCATCATCAAGCTCATATTGCTTGCCACTCTTGCATTCCCGGGTATTGTGTTATTCTCGCCCGTTTTTATCATTTCCAAGTTCTTTTCCTTGCGGAAGGCCAAATCTGCTTTGGCTAACTCGACTGTGAAGGTCAAGGCTAACGATGTCGTTGCCACTTGGAAGATTCTCATTAGTTTGATCATTGCTCCATTGCTTTACAGTTTCTACGCTTCTATCGGAACTTGGTATTGCAGAACCCATCATTACTTGACTACCATCGGGTCTTTCACCTTGTGGTTCTCGTTGTATATGTTGGGTGTTTTGGTTACTTACTCCGCCTTGGTCACTGGTGAACAAGGTATGGATTTGTTTAAGTCTATCAGACCGTTGTACCTCTCCATCTTCTCTGGCGACACGATCAGTGAGCTCAAACAGAAAAGAATGGAATTGGCTGAACAAATCACCGAGGTTGTCAACAGGTTTGGGCCTGAACTCTTCCCTAATGACTTTAACTTGCTCGAGTTGAAGGATCATTTGAACGTTACTGATGATATTCAGTATGTGGACTCTGATGAGGAGGAAGACATGAAGACGCAGGAGTTGCGTAACAGAAGAATCGCCCAGAGGAAAGCTAAGAAGAGAAAGCTCAGAGCTAAGAAGAAGGAGGACTCTGAGACTGGCCTGACATTGGCGACTACGCCCAGCGATAGTGACTTGTCTCTCAATCACTCGCTGTCGATGTCGGATGGTGTTTCGATGTTGAATTCAGACATGTCGTACACTAACATTCCTATGTTCTCAGACTATTCATTGCATGCCAATGCAAAGAACTCAGATGTCGACATTAAGGCCCTCAACTCGACTGTGTCTATGGCTGACGATTTCAACTATAAACCAGCATCGACCCCTAATTCGGAGGCTGCCCTTTCTCGGGATAATTCTCATATGGAACTCAACTTTGCCACTTCAAAGATCCCAGCATCCAGCCTTTCTGCTCACTACGCCATCAGCTCACCACAGAAGAGACATTTATTAGGTGAAAAGATCAGGTCCCGTATCAGAGAAGGAAGAGACAAAAGTCCTAGTCTTTAGGAATCGTATAAAAGTCATTAATAAGCATTCAATTCGTGATTATCTATTCAATTCACATTCGCTTGGCGCTCGTAGAATTCAGCTACCTGCGAAGAAGTTGTAGCGTCTTCAACTCCCTTGTCATCTCTCACACGAAGGAAACGAGGGAAACGCAAAGAAATACCTTTTCCATACTCTGAATGAGCCGCCTTATAGATCGGACTCAAAGAGAGATCTGCCGTCAATACTTCAAACACGGTCGTAGGCTCGAACCAGACATCAGGTACAGCATTTGAATTGTTTGTATCGTAAGTGTAGAATGGCTTGGGTGCAGAGATTTCGGTAGCCTTAAGCTTGGAACTCAAAGAGGCCAAATCCTCTTCAGAAAACCCTGTTCCGATTTTACAAGTGGTTTCGTATTCTCCTGTGTCATCATTGTAGGAAGCCAAGAGGAAGCCACCATATCCACCTGTTCTTTTACCTCTGCCAATATAAGCACCGACCACAACAAGATCCAATGAATCGCCGACTCCACTTAAGTAATCTTTCTTAAGCTTCAACCAGTTTCTAGAACGTTTGGAAGGTTCATAGTAAGACTCGTTTCCATGAAGCATCTTCACCATCAAACCTTCGCAAGAGTCTTTGACAGATTGATCTAGGAATGCTTGTAGTTCATTAAGATCAGAAGAGTTTTTGTAAGTAGCAAACTGGAATTTGCCTTCAATTGTTTGAAAGTTGTCAAACAAGGTTTGCCTCCTTTCACTCAAGGATTTGGTTATAAGTGAAGCACCATTATGGTAAAGCAAATCGAATGCAAAAAGACAAATGTGGACTTTGATATCACCCTCGCTCACATCCTTTCTTTTTCTGGTAGAAAGAACTTGGAAAGGAAGAATCTTATTGGCCTCTCTGTCCCACGCAACCACCTCGCAATCCAAGATAAGCGATTTCGGCGTGTCAGTAGACATATCGTCGTCGGTCCTTTTGAGAAAGTCCTTGGTGATACCCACCAAATCAGGGTATCTCTCTGACATATCTTCGGAATTACGGGAGTAGATTCTCAACGTGCCATCATTCAAAAGATGTACTTGAGCTCTCTCACCGTCATACTTATATTCGCAAGTAAACTCCTCCCCTTGGAATCTGTCCAAGATCTCACCAATAGATTTCGTTGGCTTTGCCAACATGGGTTTCAATGGAATACCAGGGGTCAAGCTGCAATGGTCAAGTAGATTCATAACACCATGCTCAAAACTCTGCCTGATGATTATCTCATAGTTGGGGATAAGCGAAAAGGCCTCTCTTATTATATCTTCTGCTTTAACTAATGTATCTGGAGAAACGCGTTTGTCCTTGTGCTGATAATTAAGTAGAGCTTGAGCCAAAGCAACAAGCACGGTCTTTTCAGCAAGACCAATTCGTAATTTTCCCTCGAGTGATCTAATGAGAAACTTGGCCTCGTTGCTTTTCAAATCACAAGCTGTCAACATTTTGTTGATGATGCCAATTTTTCTTGACTGGGAGTCCTTACCAGTAGACTTGGCAATTTTGGTAAGGTTCTCAAAGACGGAATCCACATCCAAAGCAGCTGGTTTGAACATTGTAGGCTGACCAGAACGAGACTTCTGTGCAACAAGGCCAAGATCACCTACCTCATGGTAGTCTTTCTTGATCTTTGCTGGTGCTCTTCCGTAACATTCACTGATAGCCTTGATCAAAAGGGTCTCCCCCAACCCCAATTCAAGATCTGGTTCGTAATCGGGTCCCAAGCGGTTGATGAAAAGGTAGACGATCTTGACAAGCTTCTCAGGCAGACCATACTGCTCCAAGGTCTCAAGGAAAAAGCCAGAGACAAGAGCTGTGATCTTCAAACGTGAAGACTCCTGTTCAATCTTTTCAAGGGTAGATGTAATGGCAGAATACGGGAACTTGCCTCCCTTTTCAAGATTCTTATGCATATGAGTTTTCTCCGACAACTTGACAAGCTTGGTAGCATCCTCAACGTCTCCGTTCTCAGATGGAGACTCGCTATCACGAAGGGCTTCCTTATCAGTGTCAGTATCGACAGCTTCTTCCTTGATATCCTTAACAGACTTTGGCTCAGCAGCTGGAGTCTCCGACTTGGGTGCTTCTGTCTTGGAGATCTTCCTTGCCTCTTCAGTTCCTGTTTTCTGCAACTTTTTGACCTCCTCTTCATCACCCAGTCTCTTTCTCTTATGTGTACTAGGGGGAGCCTGGTTCTTCTTCTCGCCGAAGAAGCGCATAATTGACTGTTGCTCCATGATGGGTCTAGCAATAAATTGGCTTCTGAAGATGCAACTGCTTGGTCTCAAGAGGGATGTTCGTCGTATGAATGAAGTCAAGCGAAGTACCATGGAGCGTATTTTCAAGAGCGCGTCTCGCGAGTGTAGGCAAGGCAAAGAGCAAAGCACTCACACTGTACCACTTAACGTAGCCTGGCAAATTTGGCGTATATATATATGGTTTTGAAGCTATTTAAGGATTTCAATCGTCTTAATATCGTCCCACCGATTCTTTCTTATTATTTGGGATTATTTGTATTTTTACTTTGCACTTTCCGTATTTACTGTCTTTCATGAAATAGGTTCAGAATTTCGCAGCCATTACTTTAACTTAGAATTGAAGTAACATGTAAATATCTAGAGCAAAATGGTAAAATTGTTAGTACCAAAGTATAGTGGCGTGATAACGGACATTTTCAAATGGACTATATTTTATTCAAACAAAAGCCCTTGGAAGCTAGAGTGTGCAACGGTAGCCCACATCCACTATATTGACGTTTGTAGTCGCATAGCTGATGAATGGACAACCAAGAAGAAGAAGAAAAGAAAAAAGAAAGAAAAGATCAGCTACCAAGTTCAAGTAGCTTAGTAAAATCGTTTACCATAAAACTTATTCAAATGGCAGTCGTTGTGACGTCCGTGGCAGTTGATCTCCTGCTACTTGGTTAGCTGCAAAGTCGTGCACCACCCACAGTATCAAATAACATGCTCAATCTTTCAACTTCTAGTACCAAACCCAAGTATGCCGCTTTTTCGTGAGGAGAACTTCCTTATAATCCATACGGGGTCAAGACATACTCTTTTCTCCTTTGGATTACAAGACACCTTATCGCCACCCCAATATAAGATCCCCTCAGTTGTGTTCTTCGACAAAACAGCCAATGTCTACCATGCCTCGAAAACTGGAAATTGCGAAGAGATCTGGCCAGTGCGTGGTTCTAGAGTCGTCGACGTTAAGGCATATCAAGCTCTTTTGAAATTTATACTACAGACAATTATTTCCAGATATCCTATTCTAACGATCAACCAGGTCCCATTGTTGTTGATAGTACCATCCATATCCTACTCACGTTCGGCTATTGAACAAATTACAAGATACGTGTTTGAGACATTAGAATTCACTGCCTTCAATGTCTTGGACTTGTCAATCGCTTCCACTTTCGGACTTGCTACCATGTCATCTGCATTGGTTGTCAATGTCGGCCACGAAAGCTCCCAGGTTATGCCGGTCATTGGTGGTACCACCATCAAGCATGCTGGTAAGCGCGTAAACTTCGGTGGAAAATATATTACAGATGAATTGAGAAAGTTATTGCCTCAGTTCTCTGAGGCTCAGATCACAGCTTTGAAGATTTCTGATATCTACGAAGTCTTAACTGACCAAACAGAATCTTTCTACTCCATCGCTGACCTCAAGGAAGAAAAACCAAACCAGGGTGAAAACTTTGATGTTGCTAAGTTAGTGACGGAAGAGAACCAGAACGGTGTAGGTGTGTCTGATGAGAAAGCCGATGGCGAGGAAGAGAGTGAGGAGGAGAAGAAACCAAATAATGAATTGGAGAAAAATTGGTTCAAGGATCCAATCTCTGGAAACAAGGTCTATGTTGGAAAGGAACGTTTCCAAGGAACCGACAAGCTCGTGGAAGCTATCTGCGATGGTATTTACGAGTCGTTACAAGCTATTCCAGACTTGGACAAAAGACAGGAATGTTACGACAACATTATCCTTACTGGTTCGACATTCCACATCAAGGGCTTGAAGGAGGCTGTCATTATTAAACTCTGCGAGCGTTACTTGGTGAGACCACAGTCGTCAAAGAAGGGACCAAAGGGCGGCGAGAACGGCGTTAACTCTGCCATTGCTGCCTATCAACAGACAGACGAAGCCACTGAAGAGACCAAGAGTGCTGGTCCTCTCCAGAACCCTTCGCTGGTAAGGTTAGCTAAACACCCCGAATACTTCCCTGAGTGGAAAAGACCAAAAGAGCACGGTGGCTCTTGGCTAGATGTTTACTTCTTGGGCGGTGAGATCTACTGTAAGCAGGTCTTCGGCGCCAACTCTAATCACGGCGGTGACTCCTTCATTGACACAGACATCTACGAGGAGAAGGGCCCTCAGGCCATCTGGGATGTCGTTCTTAGCTAGAGAGGCTTCGCTACATTCAACCATTCTTTCCATACCTGTACCATTAAATAAAAGTTCCTACTTAAGTTTCATCAACATTAGACAAGAAAGTTCTCTTGTTAGCTCTGGTACCCAACATAGATTGCTTACTGAACATAGTGTCCAGGCGACCTAAGCCAGGGCCATCATTCTCCAACGCTTGAAGCTGCTGGTCAAATCTGCTCTTGAGTTTAATCTCGTGGACTAAGGGCAAATCCAGACCATTCGAATCAGAGTTTCTTTGAGCAGCTTTATTCAAAGACGGCAATGGCTTCTGCCGATCCTTGGAAGAAAGCTCTAGAGAAGCTGATGAATGCCTTCTGGGATCTTTGTACTTCTCACGTTCGGGCAGGCCTAAACGGAAGCGGCTCTTTCTGGTAAC
Source organism: Candidozyma haemuli (assembly GCF_002926055.2). NCBI lineage: Eukaryota > Fungi > Ascomycota > Pichiomycetes > Serinales > Metschnikowiaceae > Candidozyma > Candidozyma haemuli. The sequence goes on along the minus strand of NW_020289904.1, from coordinate 1,284,997 downwards.
TCCCAGTCCGTCGGCAGTGTGGAGACGACTTAATGGAGGTTGAGGAACGTGAGACAATTTTGAGTCAGCACTGTCCCTTCTAGGAGGAGGGACAAATGGACGTACATTAGTCAATTTTTGGGGAGATGGATCACGAACAAGGAGAGGCTCTGATTCAGTTCTCATTTTTGTTTTAGGGTCGTATTCCGACTCTGCCTCAGACAGCAAGATGGATTCTGTATCAGCAGCATCGTCCAAGCTGCTTGATCTTCTGCCTCGTCTTTCATAATGATAATTAACTGGCAGATTAGATGATGCTGATATACCTCCCAGACCGAACAAGCCTGCGAAGGTGTTTTTGATATCCCCTAGACTGGAAACGTTAAGCATACCCAGGTACCAGAAGGCACCGGCAGCTAGAACGGCCCAAAAAATACCGATAAATAACAAGTGGGTTACCAATCTAGCATAACGAGTTAAGAGGTCCCATTTCTGCTGGATAATAACTGCCGTTAGCACCCCCAAAATATAGGGTAACACAAAATCACCAGCAGACTGGGGTAGAATGCGGCTATTCAACTGTTTAACCTTATCCATCCAGGAAGATTCCAGAGCTTTCGGGAGATCTGAGTATGATCTCTTGAAAGAGATTCGTGGAGAAGGAGGCCGTTCAGGAGTGAGTCTGGTTGGGATGTCAGCACTTGATGCCGAGGGTCGCTTTGTTTTCATATTAGCCTTTTTCGTAACAGGGTCTTCGTGAACTTGGAAACCACAAACCATCAAATCGTTCAAGGCCGAGTCCACTTCACCCTTCCGGCGAGTCAACTCAACAGAATCGGTAGAGGCAATAGAGGGGGCATCATAGGATTTCTTTCGGTAGATGTTGTTAGGACCTCGAACATACACCGCCTTTTTCTTCACGGTAGTGGCCATAGGCGCATAAGAAACTGGATAGTTGTTAGGATAACGATGGAAGTACTAAGTAGCGAGAGCCGGGGTATAAATGCTAAAGCGGCAAATGAAGGGGAACGGAAATTTAGGCTTAGGCTAATTTGGCAGATAGGCTAAATGCTGCACAATTGGGAGAGTGCCTGAGAATGCGACCTAAGTAGGGAGGAGAATGTAGACGAAAAGGAAGAGGCAGTGAGCAGCCAGGGATATTGTCGAATCAGAGACCAATCTGAGAGGCCAATAACAGCATAAAAGGGTCACGCAATGGATAACCCTATAGATAACCAGCGAATACGAGGGGGAAAAAGCAGGCACATGTGAAGCGGTGTGTTTGCGATGTTTGTGCTACTGCCAAATCGAGATTGTATTAGATGCGCCAGCATGCGGCTTGCAGCCAGCGATAATAGACAGACAATATGAGGCGCTGAAGACGTCAATGGGTCAATAAATGAGGTTGACGATGGGGGAGACGTTTGTTTGACGGAATGGCCTCAGGGGGTGATTGACGGTGGAAAGAACAAGTTAAGAAAAAAGTCCGTTGTTTAGAACGGTTACTGGTTGTTGGAAGGGCTCGCATAGTATAAGGTATTTTTCGTGAGACCCTTGACACCCAGTGGGGCGTTAGAGTTAGGGGTTAAAGTATAAGTTTATGCTTGTTTGAGAAATGTGGCACCAGAAAGGGCACGTTGGGGGTTTTAGTGGGTTGAAATTGAAGAGAGGGGTGGGTGTTTTTTTTTTGTTGGATGTATCTGAGCCACGGAGGCTGCACTGGTTGGAATGTGTTAAGCCTTGTTATCTGGAAGGGCCGGGATACTTCATTTAGATAGGTAGGCGAAAAGAAGGGGCGGTCAATATCGGGATGGACATGCTAAGTCGATCGGAGAAGCTTGTATTCTTTTGGAGACTTGCGGTGGTGGAGACGGTGCTTGGATTGATGAACCAGACAATGGTTGTAGTTAGACGAGTCCCCAGACGACGAAGCCCTCGACGTAGCCTGATGGGATTTTTGGTGTTGACGGGTCGATTGAGACAAAGTGTTCGAAGTGTTCTACGTTTTCATTTATTGTTACTCTCTGTTCTTGGCTCTTGAAGGCTATTGGGGCGACAATATAAACACTAAAGCCAAGGCTTCAAGACTAGACAAATACAAGCTGAAATGCTGGACGCCGAGACTTTCTAGAAAGTCAAAGCATGGAAGGCGATTTTCGAATACGAGACAATACAGATTTACCGTTTCCAGCCCCAGGTAGCTTTGATTAGCAGAACTCAGGCGATCGTCTGTCGATTTTACGAAACAAGGTTTCTCAAAGAAGGCTCTAGAAGGACGAATGAGGCGACATAGACTATCTTGCAAAGCATGTTGACATAGTAGCTTTCTTGCTTGTAAGAGTGACCTTCGATAGTTCCAAAGGGCCTAACGACAATGTCCCAAACGAAGTCTGTAAACGCATTGGCAGATAGAAGAAGTTCTACATTTCAATCCAGAAGAACAAATCTCTGAATGCCAATTACAGAGTACCAATTACGTCCTAACACCCTCCACCACCTACCACCTACTGTGTCACAAAACCACCTTCACTGCCACTTCCTCACTATATGAGATCTACCTAGCACTACCAAACCCTACACCAAAGAACCCTAACACCCAAACTGGACCCTTTTCACTCCTCCAGGGCACCCTAACGGCGCTGCCCCACCTATATCCATAACACGTCCTCTTCTACTCCCACTTTCGCAGCCATCGCAGCTTTTACATATGTTCACCTGTGGCTTGACAGGAACATACATCCACACTGTTCCTACCCAACCCCCTTTCTTTATCCAAGCCTTCCCCTCCCCTTAACCTTTCCCTATAAATACCTCCCTTTCCTCCCTCTCTTTTTCTTCTATCGCCACCTCTTGGCCTCCCGCTCACCAGCCACCACTTGTAAACAGCAACACAAGGTTCACTCACAGTGAGAGTCATGCAGCGCTACGTAATTGGCTGGGACCATGGAAGAAGCAAAACTGCGTCATGGAACACCTGAAGGCAGCCGCCCCGGCTCTGTGTGCACAACCATACTAATAGTACCTTCCCAATTAGTGCGCACCACTTCCCAGCTGGTAGAGAGCACTGGCGGTGGGAAAGGTGGTAAACAGGGAAATAGTTGGTAAAAAAATAGGTGGATTGGTAAAATTGGAATTCGCTGATTATGGTCATGTAGGTGGATGCATGGGTTTTTGTGTATTCAAGCGCCAATGGCACGCCAAAGTAAGTCGCCTGCTGCTGTTTGCTCTTTTCTCACTTGCTCCTCATTCTCATTCTCACTCTCACTCAAAGGGCCAAAAAAACCACCGTCTTTTACCACAAACTCTTTTTCGTTAACCATGTCCGCCTACCAATCCAATGGCAGACCTTTGTCCCAACAGGCCATCTACCAGCAGAAATTGAGACTGGGTGTGTTTAACTCCCCAGGTACCCCTTCTGTGGGTGTCAGCTCGTCTGCTTCCGACTCCGCTGCCCTTTTGGCTGCTTCCGCTGACTTGTCTGTGAAGCCTTCTTACGAACGTCACAAGGCTGCTCCAGACGCTCACTCTGCTGCTTTGGCTGCTAGAAAGGATTCCATCTCTTCCTGGTCCAGAAACAGCACTGACCCGGATGCTGATGCTGCTGCTGCTAACGCTAGGTACACTGAGCCTTCTCCAACCTCAGGCACCAGGTCTGACTTGGGTCTTCCTTCCGCTTACAACAAGGGTAACGTGTACAAGCGTGCTTCCAGCAACTCTACCTACTCGTTGAACTCCAGAACTACCCCAGAAAAGTTGACCTCCAGACACGGTTTGGCTTCTACTCCTAGATCCCCTTCCGGTTCCCTTAACATCGGCAAGATTTCCCAATTGGCCGACAAGAACTCTTCCAAGACCTTGAACTCACGTTTCAACCCTGACCAGGACTTCCGTCACGGTATTAGATCTCCTCCAGCTGAATTCTTGTCTCAAGGCGAGGAGAATGCTGCTGCCAACTCTGCTCAGGCTGCTTTGACTATGAAGCACGGTGCTGGCTATACTAACTCTGTCTCTTCTCAGAAGAGAACTAAGGGTTTCGAAGCCGTTGACGTTGTGGATGCTACCTTGTTGGCCGCTGCCAGCAAGAAGGCTTCCGAGAGATTGAACTCTCTTCAGGCCATTGGCCAGACTGACTTGAGATCTCAGGCTCAGCTTTACTCTAAGGCCTTGGTTGCTGCTCACAAGAACAGTGAGGAGAGAATTAAGAACAACAAGGCTGGTTTGATCGATCTTGGTGGTGGCTTGCAGCTTCCATACAGTGAGATTGACAAGATGGCTGCTTTGATTGTCGGACCAGTCTTGCTGGACATTGACAAGAAGGCTTCTGCTCAAAGAGATCACGATGTCGCTGCTGCCGAGAAGCGTTTGGAGGCCCGTAATGCCCACAAGAACTTCAAGCTCGAGCAAGCTGCCAGAAAGCAGAGAGAGAAGGAGTTGCAACAACAAGAACACCAAGACAGAATCTCCTCTAACGAGAAGAGAAAGCGTGAAGAGGATGATTTGTACACCGAGCACCAGAAGAAGAGACACGAAGAAGTTGAAGTTAAGACGCAAGAATTGAAGGACTTGGAGGAGAAGTACGCTTCCGAGAAGGAAGAGTTGTTGCAAGAGAAGCAGCAAAACGAAGACGAAATCGAGGAAGAGGAGACTGGCCTTCAGAATGAGCGTAAAGAAGAATTAGAACAGATGCAAGCCGAAAGAGACGAAGAAATTCAACCACTCCTCGATGAGTTGGAAGAAGAAAACGGTAAGTTAAAGGAATTGACCGATGAAAAGGATGAATTGACTACCGAAGTCGAGGCTGCCGAGAAGGAGAAGGAGGAATACGAAAGCAAGATCGCCGAGATCGAGGCCAAGTTGGAGGAGATCGAGAAGGATAACGAGCACTACACCACTGAAGTGGAGGATGCCACCGCTAAGCGTGAGGCCGCCGATAAAGAGGTCGAGGAGCTCGAAGGTACCCACGAATCTGACTTGAAGCACCACAAGGAAGCCCATGATGACTTAGACAAGCGCATTGGTGACCTCGAGAAGGAGCAAGAACAGAACACCATCAGCAGAGACGAGCACAAGAGAGAGATCTTGAAGCAGATTGACGAGCAGATCAAGGATGAGCACGATATCAACAATCACTTGCCAGAGCACTTGCGTGAGGAAGTGAACGAGGACAAGTTCCGCGATGTAGGCTCCCTCTTTGACTACGACAAGGCCGAGGAGAAGCCCGCTGAAAGCGCTGCAAAGAAAGCCAGTGAAAAGACAACCGAGGCCAAAGAGAATGTCAATGCTGCTGCTGGTAGTGCTGCAAAGAAAGCCAGTGAAAAAACCACTGAAGCCAAAGAAAACGCTAATGCTGCTGCTGAGTCTGTGAAGAAGGAAGCTACTAGCGCTGCCCAAGGTGCTCCTAAAGCTGCCAAGAAGGATGAACCTACCAAGAAGGAAGACAACCACTTGACCAAGACCCCAACTGCTGCTTCCACTGCTAGCAACAAGCGTAAGGGTCTCCGTTCCAGATTCTCCAGTTTCGCTCTGTCTCTCAGAGGAGACTCTAAGCAGGAGGTTCCAACCAACAAGACCTTCGAAGAGAAGAAGACCGCCAAGCCAGCTGCTGAGAAGAATGAGAGATCTTCTGACGTGAGCAATTACGAAGACGACCTCTCCATCAAGGATGGCCACAAGAAGGGTGGTGTCTTCAAGGAGGAGATCTGATTCAACGTCACAAGAAAGGCAAGCTTGCCGAACTAATATTCTATTCTTCATCCCCATTTTTTTAACTAATTTTTTTAACCATCCACAGCAGGTAATGGCGAAACCCTTGAGCATGCCGCCCTGCCACAAGTATGTTGTTTTATAAATTTATTGTATCATTATCGTGAGAGCCTGTAGTCTATATAATTTAACTATGTGCGGCCATCAACACTGAGCGACAAAACCTTTCTCTCAATACACCAACCGCCAGCCATGTCAAGCCAAAGCGAAAGCAGCCCATCAAAGCTTCAAGAGTCTCTTCGAAAGTTGAATTTCAAAGTAGCAGATGCTTCTCCAGAATATATACAAAGAAGAAAGAAGCAGATGGTTCTTTTCATGACTGCAGCAGCTGCCACCATCTTCACATCTAGATTCGCCTACAAGTCTACAATTACAAGACAATATGTTCCATCTTTATTCCAGGGCAACCACCTGCCTCCACTTAGTTACAATTTCACCATGGACGCTGCAGTTGCTGTGGGAACTGGCACTATGCTTTGTGCATCAGTCTCGTCTATGCTAATCTTCGGTACATGCTGGGTGCTGGACATTTCTTCCTTCAAGGAATTCGGCTGGAGAATGAAGTCGGCTATGGGAGGTGTTTCTAGTCAGTTGAAGTTAGCTGACATGCCTATGGATGACGAATCGGCTTCGATCCAGGATGGGTTGAACGATATCTTGGATGGTAAGTTTGAGGCTGACTTCGAGGATGACACTGTTAAGAACTAGAGTGGCGAAGGAAATAGATGTCATTGGGATGGCTGTCTTGAGATTTTAACGAGATTACTGTCAGCTGTGTTTAGAGGTCATTGAAGGAATGGCAATGCCGCTGTCTGAGGCTCAACGGACTGAACAGACTGGCTGCCATCTGCAACTTGTAAATAAGGAAAACGATTGATGAAGAGAGGCAATAGATATACTCCTTGGATGATTTGATGGTGAATTGGACCAATACGTTTCATGTCGAATTACTCAAGGTCGATAACGAAACGCGTAGGAAGAGAACAAAGTGACCAAAGCAAGAAATTACAAGCCTAGGGGTAGTAGGAGTCAACAGAGCTTCATACTTGAGTTTACTTAGCGCTTTTCAACTTTCAGGACATATCTACGGAAACTATACTTGAGATCTCTATGTTTCCAGCGCTTACTGGCTAACCCTAGGCAAGCTGCCCTTCACCGGCAAATTTCAAACCTTATACCCTATTACCAACTCACTCACCTCTTCATAAAAGATTTCATCCATTTAAAGATAGAAAAAGAAAAAAAATATTAAATTCCCTGACACCACAGTTATGTGTCTCGTCTGCTTGGGCCGCGTAAACAGAAGGCTGGTTCTGCAGACATGCAAGTAATTTAACCTCAATCAGGAAAATCAAAAACCAGATCTTCAACTGTCAAACGTTACTACACCGAAAAAATGGCTCGTAAAACGATCGCTACCTCCAGAGCCACGATTGGTTCCAGCACAGAACGTTACGGGAACCTACCTGGAGATCCAGTGGGAAGCTCTGCGCCCAAAAGAAGAAGATACAGACCTGGCACGCTAGCGTTAAGGGAGATTCGTCAATACCAGAAAAACACAGATTTGCTTATACGAAAGCTTCCGTTTGCCAGACTTGTTAAAGAAATTGCAGACCATTACATTGGCTCGAACTACGGTATAAGGTGGCAGTCCAATGCTGTGTTGGCCCTACAAGAGGCATGCGAGGCCTTCCTAGTGCACTTATTGGAGGATACCAACTTGTGTGCTATTCATGCTAAGCGTGTGACAATTATGCAAAAGGATATACAACTAGCTCGAAGGATACGAGGCCAGCTATAATACAGGGGGGTTCTACAGCTCAGGTTCTATCTATCCATATTCCATTTCCAATGATATAAAATAATCCAAATGTTGCAATAACCCTTCACAACGAGTAATAAAAAAATGATAAAACAAACAAAAAAAAAGATAAAGGTATACGAAGAATACCCGTATGGCGTCAATGTAGCAGTAGTCCCTTTCATGCCTCGACATTCATCTGGCTTTCCCCAGACATAGACGTGCTGCGTTTGCGGCCACGCGTATGAGGATTGGGGTTGCCATAGACGATGGTAGTCGCTCCATTGCTGTCCACTTTGAAATGCGTCTTCAGGTGCTGTGCCAAATTGTCTGACCGAGAAAACTTCTTCTCACAGTACTTGCAATGGAATGGGCGAATGTTGGAGTGAACGGATCTGATGTGACGTTTCAAGTGCTCCAGGCGCTTGAACTGTTTATCACACTCGGGACATGGGAAAGGTTTAGGCTCATCTTCTGACGTATCAGCGCCGGCGCCACGACTGGAAGTTGCACTTTGTAGCTTAGGACCCAGAGAAAGGTTTGTGTTTGGTGACTCGTGGTCATGTAGCCTTGGGTTAGGCTGTTCAAGGTTAGGCTGCTGATCTTCCGCAGGTCTGGGGAAATTGAACTGACTGCTAGGGTCCAGCTTTGCCACGTTTGGCAGAGAAATGCTTTGAACGATGTCCTGGCCGAGACCTGGAACCTGCTCGAGGCCTTGGGTAAACAGGGCCAACTCCTGAGGACTTATCATCGGCATGGAGTTGTTGGACTCGCTGGCAAGGCCAGAAAGATCACGAGGGACATCTGAAGCAGATGCACCAGCGAGAGAATCCGAGGCCAACTCATTGGCAAAGATGTCTGGGATCGCATTGTTGAACGACTTCTGTCTTCTCTTCTTATGAACCGAGTTGGCGCTTCCAACAAACGAATGAGACCTCGAAGAGTTGGCGTCGACACGACTGGGGAGCACTTGAATCAGGTTGTTGCGTCTCCAGCCAGGCCTTGAAGATTTGGCAGATTGTTGAGCCGCATGCTCGCCTGCGTTATCAGTCTCAGAAATGACGTTGGCGGTGTTATTAAGCCAATAGGTAATGGCGCTAACACATTCATCGTTCATGATAAACGTCGAATTCGAGTTCTGTTCTGGAGACTGAACGACTGATGAGCCGTTGGTATCGAGATTGTTGAAAAACGTGGCCTTATTGTCACCACTGTCGTTCTCAAGATTTCCATTCATGCCTTTGAAAATCGTGCCTAGCGAAGGTGACAGCATCAGCAGTGGTAGCACATAACGAGCTGGAGCTGGCATGGAGCCTGTAGAGGCCACAGTGCCAAAAAGTTCACGAGGGTTCACTGTACGTTCTTCCTTGGCCACGCGGGTAAACTGGTCCAGCAGTTCCACCCTAGTGTTTGAAGAAGTCGAAGAACGATGGGAATGGTCGGAAGTTGCAGACGCTGGGTCTGAGATCGAGCCCAGCTCGCTGTTATACGAAACCGTGGAGTTTGCAGAGTATGCGGGCATGTTCTGTTGTTGTAAGGACATCCTGTTGAGCTGTTCAACCGCCAGCGAAAACCGGCGACGGTGGGAGTAATGGGAGTTTGGGTCAGTTCTGAATGGCGAAGCATATTGCATTTCAGGCAGATTCAAGTTCGACTGCAAGTTTCTGTAGTTGAAATTGGACAGCGCCACCGGCAGCGAGGGCACCTCGTCACGAAACACCGGGTTCTGGCTATTCAAAAAAATCTCGTCATTGAGATCCAAGCCATCGTAGTCGATGGTGGTCAATGACGCTGGAGGAGGAATCCATTCATTGGAGGGGATTTGGGGCAGGTTATTCTGTTGGAAAGTTGGTTCCACCACAGCCGAATCAATGCCAAAGGACGAGTACGACATGGCTGGCGGGACGTTGAGTCTAAGGTGAAAATAAGGGAGATTCGAACGGGGAAGTTAAAAGTATCGACCGAGAATCCTGGAGGGAAAAAAGTAAGACCTTATTTCCAAAGGCTCGGGTTTGAAGGTGTGGTTATCTCCAAGTGTGGATGACGCTTTAGGATTCCAAAAAAAAACGAGACAAAAAAAAAAAAAAAAGAGAGGCAGGCAGTTACTGATAACGCCAGCCGCAGTTGGGAATTGATAATGGGGTGGGAAAAGGGTGTGAAGCGTTGGAGTAGGGAATACGCTTCTGGGAATGACAAATGGGTATGATTTGAAAAGTGGGAAGAAAAACGAGAATGGCAAGAAAAATCAAGGTATATGAGGTAAGTGATAAATCTACATTGGTGCCAATTTTTGAAGTATTGGCTCGCATGTCTGGGCCTAGGGCCGCATACAGTCTCTCGTAAGATTACTGATAATAGCCCGGGTGCCGGCTCGGAGACGGGTGGACCCCATTGAGGAAACGCGACATTTCGCTCCCGCCGCATGGCCATGCAGCTGGAGCATATGGAGGTCTAAGCGCCCACAGATGAGTAATGAGGAGCAGGCACTGTTTCAGGCCATAGCAGGGTTTGGTATTACCTTAATTACTTTTATGGCCATGTTTTACTGGTTTGTTGGTGGCAATTGTGGAAATTGAGCTTCATTTGTCTATGGCCACCATGTGGGGTGATGTATGTGCATGAGGTATTTTGGAGACTGAGTGTAAAAGAAAATGTCGCGGCACTGCATATAATTGCTGTGTGTGACGCATGCTGTGCATCACAATACTCGCTGTAGTTCTGGAAAGTATACTCGGACTTCAGTATGATAGGCTTCTTTCAAAGTCTAACTTTCTCGAGGATGCAAACCATAAACCTCAAAACCGGTTCCAGTTTGTCTTTTTCAGAGGCGTGGGTTCTGTGGCATAGGGCTCGACTTGTGCCACCGCTCCGCCTTCGAGTTGACAAATTCATGTGCGGCGGGCTTTTTTAGGTCTGTATTTCCTACTGTTCATGTCTCTCTTTCTCGTGGGCCATTTGGAGCCAATGTCCTTCTGAAACCAAGAACCAATAGTATTCTCGAGCAAATTGGCCCGCCCCAAGCTTTTCGTTTTGTGGTAAAGGTTAGGTTACAGTTTGGGCTCTTGTGGTCATGTCGTTAATTGGTCTTGTCTTTATCGGTGTTCCGATTACCAATATTACTCAAGAAGCAGCTTCTATACGTAGTGGATGTTGGGTTTACCGCCACGAGGCGAATTAATAGGAGACTAGAGAGCGGAGAATTGGCAGTTGAGAGGGTCTTGGGGAAAGTGTGGTTAAGCGAAGGGGCTAAAAGAAATGGCTGTTGGTCCCACTTGGCTTGAATAACTACCTCCTGGTTTCGTGGGGTTTTAACGGATTTTTCTTGATGAAGGTGCCACAGTCCATAACTCAATTTCCGAAGAACATCTCTTTGCATGACAGCTGCTGCTAATCGGTAGTTTGGATTCAAAATCGGCTACTAATCTGACCGTGCGCTTTTGCATCAAGCGATAAGCTACTTTGGCACAACTAAAATAGAAAACCACCACCACAGCGGTTGTACGTTTTTCTTCTTTACCGACACAGAGTCATTTAGCTTCTACTGGCTGCAAGTTGCACCCATGCGAGGGTCTTTTCACTTTGTGAAACATGCTGTAAATTCTTGTGACTTGATAGAACTACACAAGGCTGATTAGTTGCATCGATGACAAGTTTTGGGTTCAATTTGCGTAATAATCGGATAAAAGCTGGCTCTCTTTTGCGTAACATGAACACGGGAATGTTGAGCCGGTGGTGAAGAGCCTCTGTGATACTTCTTGATTCGGCGAAGCTCGAGACACTTAGCAGCCGAGCATGATCATATGAAACGGGCTCACGGGATGGTAAAACCGCCCTATCCCACAACTTTGCCACCGCCCAACGTTCTTCGTGCTGCATTACATTTGTCACATTTGAAAGATTAGACTATTTGTACACTGCCCTAGGAGGTCAAACACACCCAGGCTATAACTGCTCAAACTGAGGCTGTATAAGCGCATAGGTTGGTTGACGTAGGTGTATGCACTTACAACCCCCCCCTCTCTGCCTCACTTATCCAATATAATAAAAAGTCCGAGTGACTCTCGCTTGCACTCAAAGGGTCTGCATCTGCCGAAATCCATCAATTTCTTTACCCATCTAATGACCTTGAACCAAGACCAAGTAGAATAAAGTAAGTGGAGTGCGATTGAGTGATGCGGAATCCAGATGCATAATGGTTATGCACGTATGTGCATACAGCTTGCGACATTTATCGCACACACACTTTCTGATAACAAATCTACTAAAGGCAAAGTCTCGGGAACCGTACGAGGAAAGTGGTAGAAGCGGGACCCTGGAATGTGTTCATGGTAAGGGGAAGGCTAGGCGGTGTCAATATCTCGAAAAACTCCAAGCCTCTCCCTCAGCCCAAGGCTCCACACCCCGTGGTCCAGGGCGCTCATTTGTTATCGGTGTGCATTTCAGGTCCTGCAGAAAGACCCCAGTATGCGTCCAAGACATTGGAGCATCAGCTGGGTTTCCAAGTTAGCAGTCGCTCATTTTTCTTTTGTAGTCTGCGACAGTCATATATATGATTCATTGATCAATGGATCATGGTATGTCACATGAAAGTGGACATTATTGCTCCTCAAACTCCGAACCCGCCTCATCTCTTGGTACCAGACCAAAAAGAGCCACTACCCCATATTGTCTCCCTCCAGGGTGAATTATATAGTTTAATCATGCTCCTAGGGGCTTGCCCTAAAGGCGTCCTCTCCCCTCGACCAGGCTTTTCAACCAGCCTGGACTTGAGAAGCTTGCTACCTCTATTGTCCATGATGACCTTCATGTATGAATTTTCATATCTCACGTAAATGCACTCTAATTGATTCATCTCTCACAGTTTAAGTATTAATTACCGAGCCTCCCGTGCGGTGCTTACCACTGCTTCATCACTGTTCTCGTTATCATTCTGCTCTGATATGCTTCCGTAGTGTGTCTCGCTATCGCTCGTCTTGACAGCATCCTGCTGCGTCTCATCTGATGGAGCTCCTACAGCCTCCTCATCTTCAGCTGGTTTGTCCTCAGCGTGAACCCACTTCTTCATGAAATTAACCAAAACCTGGGCAGTAAGCACCTGCTCGGCCTGGTAAAGCACCAATGGCACGAGCAAAACACCCAACTTTGGGTTGTGAGCACCATACTGTGAAGAAACCAAGGACACACCCAAAGCAGCCGTCTTGGCAGGGCCACAAAGCATCACAGAAACTGTGTCACGACGGTTATAATAAAATGGGCGGAAAAGCTTATATCCCCAAGTATATGTCCTGGTGTCTTGTTCAGTGGGCTCGTGATCATAGATCCTAACGAGGAAATATGGTCGCAGGTAAAAGAACACCAAGACGGTAAAGAAAAGGTAAATTCCAATGTTAAAGAACACCAAAAAGATAATTGATGCATGAGAAACAGACTCAAAGGCATTCTGTGCAAAGGCAGTGGAGAAGGATTGGAACATAATCAAAAGCAACATGAAGGATCCAACCTTATTAAGATAAAAGGTTGTAAGGGTCCATTTCACTTGCTTCGGCCAGATGTTCTGAAGAACTTGTCCCACAAATAATGGGACAAATACAGAAAGACCAATTTGCTTCATCACGCTTCCGTAAAGATCCAGTACTGTCTGTCTTTCCTCCTGGTGAGTAGGGTTACCAAAGTCCCAAGTACCAGTCAAGTACATCTGGACCAAAGCTGGGGTAATGAAAGCACCCAATACGTTTCCAATAAACACTTCACAGGTGGTCAACACATGGTTACCATCTGCAGCTTTTGTCATAACGACGTTAGACGAGACAGTCGTTGGACAGGCGTGTGTGACGATCATACCCACAAGCAACCAGTCGTCAATGGCATTATCGCCAGATGCCTTAATTCCTGATGCAATGCCGTAAATAATGGCCGAAGTGATAAGGAAAGACGATGAAAGAACGGTAAAGTGAGCTCTCCAGTGCAAGATATTGGAGAACAAGTCCTTGGTGGTCATGGAAAGACCCGAAACCAAGAAGATGACGGCAACAGCACCATAGCCAATGGAGTACTGGGCTTTAATGGTACCACCTTGCTTAGCAAATTCCGGGAAAAAGTATGCTAGCAACACGAACACACCCAAAAGCACAAAGAACCACTGGTCTAGTAGGAACTTGAGCACCTTCTTGGTCCACTTGTAAAACTTTGTCGCTTTGAACTCTTCGTACAGCATCTCTATAAGCTTCTAAAAGACGAAGATGGTTTTCAAACAAAGCAATAAATGATACTTTTTCACTGTGGTGTATGTCTACTAGAATTAGAGCTTGTGTAGAGTCAGGTTTGAACTATCTAACGTCACGTGCGTGTTTCCTGCGATCCGCCGGATCGATGAGAAGGTTCCGAGTCTTGAGCCAGGACGTCATGTTACCGGCGCTGTGTCCCAATTTGGCAATCAAGGCGGTATTAACGGAACCTGCAAAAAAACTAACATATAACGTAACAGAAGCTTCCCAGTGACCGTTCAACCGAGGAAGCAAAAAATCCTTCTTCTCCTTCTTTAATTACCTTATCCAACTGTGGATACGCAAGAACAACCGCTGACTTTGCGAAATCGCTTGCATGCATTGCGCAAAGCGAAGGGTCTAATAACCAGTTGTAGCCAATGGCTGCCTCGAAATGGTTTCATGGAGGTTGTGGAGTTGAAAGGCTCATTTTTCATTATTTTTCACCTTCAGCCTTGTGCTTGTTTCTTTGTATTTGACTTTGGTATGCAGAAGGCTTTTTTCGTGCCCCACATTAAACACCCAATTGGATGGATAGAGTTAACTTCGTCTACGGTGCCACTGCGATCAGAGTACAAAGTCAAAACCCGAAAGCAGACCACTGCTGGCCATATAAGGAACCTTTATGATTTCCTGCAATTTCGAAAAGTCGTCATGGCTTTTTTAATTTGTGGTGGTAGTAGTGGCTTTCTTCAGGGGGCCAGTAAGCAAGAGTAGATGCGAAAAATGCATTTTGCAACCATTTCGCAAACCCTACATCAAACAGTAAAATTGGACTTCAACTTGACCACCCTCATCCAGCTTTCATGCTGGAGACGAGAGCGGCAACGTCAAGAATACACAAAGACGACCCTGCGGCGTTGGAGTGTTCGCTGCACTTTGGAGAACCATAATCTTACCGCAATAGGAAGGATGTAAACAAGCTTGTTCAATGCCAGTGATGTGCCAGGACAAGCATCAACAAATTACACTTCCTAGTTCACCTTTTCACTCTTCGATACTACCCGCTTCGTGATGTCGGCAGATACGGCATTTGTGAACCGTTTCTGGGGCCAGCAAGAGGCTGGCTTCCAGGTGATCCAGACTCGTCTAGCGCACTCCTTGACGACTCTCCAAGAGCTTCTTACTTTCTACAAAGAACGAGTGGCCATTGAAAAAGAATACAATAAGCGTTTGGACAAGCTAGTGGGGTCTTATACGCTAGGGTCCGGCGAGACTGGTTCCATCAAGGTTGCTTTAGAGAAACTACAGATCGAAAGCTCCAATATGGTTAAACAGAACCAAAAGTTCATCAAGAGCGTTGCTTTCCATAACCACGAGAAACTCAATTCCTTCTACAACAATTATAAGAGCAATGTTGCCAAAGTTGAAGGCCATATGCAAAAAGTGTTGGCCAAGAAGCGAGACTTCTTTGCTCATCTTGATGCTACCAAGGATAGGTACCGAGCCGAGTGCCATCTGATCAAAACATTACAACTACAGTGCCAGACCACATGGGGAAAGGAATTAGAAAAGAATACTAGTAAACTTGCCAAGGCTGAAAAGAATGCCAGTGTTCTTAAAGATCAATATTTGAAGAGTATCCATAAATGTGCTGAGATCCACGAGATATGGGTCCGTGACTGGCGTGCTGCTTTGCTGAACATCTACCAGTTAGAAATCGAAAGGATTCAGATTTGCAAACTCAACTGTTTCAATTTCTGCAACCATATTGCTTCTCTTTGTGTGGACTGGGATCAGCTGGCTGATGTTGCCAGGACCTCTTTTGCTAGCATTCTAGCCCCCAAAGATATCCACGATTTTGCTGAGGTATATGGTACTGGAAATAAGATTTCGAAAGCTCCTCAATTTATTGACTTTGCCGAAGGATATGACGAGGATTCAGAATCCATGGAGTATGATCTTGCTGATTTCAAGGACCCAGACTTCTCCCAGATCCTCACCAGAACATTTTCCACACAATCCGCTCCATCAAGCAAACAGAACAGTCCAACAAAGGCAACTCCAAAGAGGAGAACTGGAGAAGCTGGCTCTCCAAGCCGAGGTGCCAACGGGGGAATGCCTACGCTACTAGTACCTGAGAATAAGAGTCTACCACCAATAAGAGAGCCCAATGGAGACACACAAGGAGAGCTCCGGAAACAATTATCACAAACAAGTGCATACACTTCGGGTCCGGAAGACAAGCATGACGATGTGTTTGACTCAGGTAAGAAGTTCAGTGCTTCCAATGGGCTGGACTATTCGAACCCTACGAACTATACCTCTCAGACAGCAAGAAGTTGGGCATCTCCTCGGAAGAAAGAAAGACTGGAAGTTCAAGAAAGGATCAACAGAAGGCTGCAAGACTGGACCAACACGTTCGCTGCACCTTCTCCACAGCCTCAGAAACCTAATGTTCCGATCACAAAGGACTTCTCCATGGACTTTATTGCTAAAGCTCTCGAGGACCTCAATACTGGTGGCAATGGTGACGTGAATCAGTTCAGACGTTCTGTGAGGAGCCAGGCCAACCCAGCTGCCGAGAAGACAAACTACATGAACCACCGTCCCCAGTCAGACTTTGTGGATGATTCTCGAGAGCAAGCCACAAGATACGATTCTATTTCCTTTAAGACTCCCCAAAAACCAAGACCTAAATCTATGGTTGACAGCGTGATGGGCGAAGACGACCTGATGAGAACTGTTGTTGAAAAGACCCCAGTGAAGCCTCAATCCCAACAGTCTAAGCGGTTTTCGCTGCAATCGCCAACGAAATCATTCATGGACTTGCACTCAATGATAGACAAAGTGACCCCTGTTTCTCGCCACGAGTATGTTGCCAAGGCAAAAGCTCTTTATACCTATAATGCCAGAGAAGAGGGTGAACTTTCCTTCAGGAAGGGCTGGAACATGTATGTGCTACACAAGCAAGAGGATAACTGGTATGTCTGCGAGTTGGCAAACAACTGTGGCAGCGACATCGGAAATGTCGGTTTAGTTCCATATAATTACGTTAAGGAGGGAGATCATTTGTTTTAATATAGTTTTCAATGCATGTATTTATGAAGAGCTCGTAGTATGGTGATAGTGGTGCGAAAACGGTGTCCTAGCAAACTACTCAAGTACAACCATCGACCATGAGTTTCCCAGCCATTGGCCCCAGCAAAGTCGTTGAGCCCTATTCCATTGAAAACCTCCCTCCTCTTGTTATTGGAGGTGCTGTTCTTAACTTCATTTATACCAAGGATCCAACGCAACTTCCGATCCAAGATATACTTGATATTGCCTTCTCCAAGGGTCTCAATGCCATAGATACCTCTCCATACTACGGAAGGTCTGAAGAGTTGATTGGCCAGGCACTTAAGAAGCTAGAGAGCAAGTGGTCCCGTGGTAGTTACTACATTTGTACAAAAGCTGGTCGCATTGCTGATGATGAGTTTGACTACTCAAGAGAGCATGTGAGAGCATCAGTAAAGAGATCATTGGAACTCTTGAATACAGACTACCTTGATCTTGTGTACATGCATGATGTTGAGTTTGTGGAGACTCCAAAGGTGTTTGAAGCTTTGAAGGAGTTGCGTGCTTTGAAAGACGAAGGGTTGATCAGGTCGTTCGGTTTCTCTGGCTACCCAATCAAGTTCTTGTATGAGATCGCTTACAAGGCAGCTCATGAATATACTGATACCATTGGATCAGTGGACTGTATCCTTAGCTATTCCCATGGATGTCTTCAGAACACTGCTCTTTTTGAGTTGTATGACGATTTCTTCAAGAACTGTGGCATCAAGAAGCTCTTGAACGGTTCGATCTTGAGTATGTCGCTTCTCCGTTCAGGAAAGACACATGAATTCCACCCAGCACCTCTGGCATTGAGGCAAAGAAGTGACGAGGTGGCCCAGTTTTTCAAAGATACACATAATATTGAGCTTGCAGAGTTAGCCACCAGGTTTGCGCTCAAACGCTGGCTCTTTGAGACGAAACCACAGGATGTCGTTCCTTATGAATGGAACCCAAAGACCTCGGTTGTTCTTGGAGTTTCAACCGTCGAAGAGCTCAATTCAGCTTTGGAGAGTTACCACTCTGTTAAAGACCAGGCGAGCGAAGAGGACGAGAAGTTGTTCAAAGAAGCCATAGATAAATTCGGTGACCACTTCAACGAGACTTGGCCATCTGGATTACACTAGAATAAAATTTACATATTTATATGATTGAACTTTACGGATAATTGGTATAAACCCTTGCTACTAGTACCCCCAAGCACCGCGAAGGCAGTGTACATATGGCAACATAGTGAAGCCAGATCTACACTTCAGTTACTCTTTCTTTCCAACCAAAAACAATGGTATACAGAAAGAGAAAGCTTGAATCCGAGCAGGAACCCAGCAATGCTTTAGTTGTTGAGTTAGATAAGAAAAAGCAGGTCACTGTGCGCCAATACAACGGCGTGTCGTTGGTTGATATTCGTGAGTTCTATCTTGACAAAGATACCGGCGAGAAGAAGCCAGGAAAGAAGGGTATTTCGTTGACAGAGGACTCCTACTGGAAGTTGGTTGAAGCCCAAGCTGAGATTCAAAGTGCATTGGTGCAATTGAAAGAGGGTGGAACCAAGGCACAGAAGACTGAGCCTACAACCAAGATTGCTGTTGAGAAGACCGAGGGTGCAGCTGGAAACGAAAGCTCTGACTCGAAGAGTTCTGCTTCTTCGACAAAGAAAACTGTCAAGTCGGCTGAGATCGTCGAGGACGATGGATCTGATTCAGAAGCAGAGTAAGCCTATCAGGAGAAGAAGAATGGGGAATGTTCAATAGAAAGTCCAAAGAAAAAGAATGAACCGTCTTTCTTGTCGAACCAAACATGAATTGTCAATTTTGAAAGAAGCATTGCACTCCTGGTGAAGTTAGGTATGCTGCCTGGGGCAGACGAACCTTTCCTTATCACACCCAGCCTATATTTAGTATCGGTTGTGAACCGCCAATGATATTATCCATTCAAAATGCAGAGAAAAATAATAAATACACGAAACGAAAAAAAAAAATCTTTTCAAGTGTTTGATGCCCTTCCCATATTTCGTGTTGGTTGCGGTAAACTGAAAATTTCCACTGGGTGCAAAAAAAGCGGAATTCCCATGGAAATCGCCCACAGATGACTTATATACCAGTTGGATCCGTATAAAAACAACTTTAAAGCCACAAAAGAGGCACATCCTCGAGTAAACTTCACTAGCGACCAACCTTGGCTTACAGTACCTGCCAGATAACCGAACACGCTGGATTTACCTTTCCACAGAGCCTAATCGCACTCCTAAAGCCAAGAACATATACACGCTGTACAGCGATGAAAATAAAGCTCAAGGACCCCAAAAAACGTAGCAAATAGACTTCCCACTATCAAACCCACCCATTTTCAAGATTTTCCATATCTGCACCAAATCTGCCTTTTTCCTTTCAGCCTCATCGTTATGTTCCACCTTGTCGCTTAACAGTACAAGGAAGGATAAGCCGCGCAGATCACGTGCAGGAGAAGCCGCTCTGCAAACCTGATTCTCCTATAGCTTGCTACGAGATATGGAAGAATCCATCTAAGCCTACCGGTTTGCGATTTGTATCTATTGAAGCTTTTTCTGCACTCAAAGGCAACACCTCCAGGAACCAGGATATATCCCAGGACCTCGAGCTCCAAGACTTAAACATGGCGAAAAAGAAATCCTCCAAGCAAAGAAAACTCCGTCTGAAGCAACAGGCAAAGGATAAGTCACGCGAGGGAACCCAAGAATCACATCCCAACTCGAGGCCAGTGTCGCCTTCGGGGGCCCACAGTCACTTGAATACCCTTGTGGATCATAATTCACTTAATGCTATGCACATCAACTCGTCCTCGGCGAGGGAACGTCGCCAGAGCGAGTATGACCCAAGCACCAGAAGAAGCAGCTTTGCTCCATTAACAGACCGCAACTTACAGACCCTTCTCGAGCAGAACAACGCCCAGAACTCGTCTCATAGGTTTGGACTGGTGGCGCTTGATATGGATAGATTTGCTCGGGACCAACACCCCGGTGGCCATGATCAACAAGACCACTATAGTGACCACAGCCATGGCTCTGGCGCTCTGCTTGAGTTCGGTGAGCTGAACCCTCCTTCAGAACATTCTAGCGACTCTACTTCGTTGGATGATGTCTGCTACCTTGACTACTATGATGATGAAGACGGTGGCACAGGCAAGTCTCATAAATGGCCTGACTTAGAGGTATTGGAGGAATACATCCAGGAAGAGCTTGATGAATTACAAGAAGAAGAATCTGATATCAACGAGGTTAACTTCAGGTACCCTGTCGCTAGACGTGTTTCACATTCGCAAAACGAGCGAGACGCCTCTCCCGACGATGAAGAGGATGCTCCTCTCTTGAACCAAGTTCAGATCAACGAGGTGGATAACTGGGATCAAAAGTCTGCTCAGCTTAAGTTCAGGCCAAAACCACTTCAGCCATGGGAAGCCTCTCAGCTGAAGATCCATACTATCCTCAATAATGGCACGAAGGCCAAAGCAGACGCCTTATGCCGCTTCACATACTTCAGAGAGGACTTGGATAAAACGCTCCATTCTCCTACTCTTGCTGGCCTCATTGCTGATAGCGAAAAGATTGATACTACTGACGAACACTATATCAAGAATGCCCTCAAGGAGCTTTTTGATCCACATCACCTGTCTTTTCACCATAGACTGCCTCGCGCAGCAACTCCAAGCGCTGAACCTCATCCCGATGGTTCCAACGGAAGAGAAGCGCACCATAGCAGACATGGATCTGTCCCTCCTGCTGTTAGTCGTACTTCAGCTGCTGCTCATAACCTCAAAGGCAGCACTCCACAGGCTGGCGCTTCTCATGCCTCTCTCGCCAACGCAGGTGTCCATCCCGGAACTACCTCTGTGAACTCACTATCTACATCTCCTTCAACTCGCCCAGATCCCTTTTGGCTTGACATTTTGGACCCCCTGGAAGAAGAAATGAAGGTCATTTCAAAAACCTTCGGTTTGCACCCATTGACAACCGAGGATATCTTCATGGACGAAGCTAGAGAGAAGGTTGAAATGTTCAATCTGTACTACTTCCTTTGCTTTACTTCATTTGACATTGTCTACGAACGCAGAAAGCAGAAAGCAAAGGAACACGAAAAGAAAATCAGCAAGCTCATGGAATACAACAATCAAACAAGCAAGTTTAGCATTGATTGGCTCAAAAGTTTGTTGTTCAAAAAAGACGATGGTATGATGCGTTCCAATGCTAAAAGATCGGGATCTTCATCAAACAAATCAAAAGCCAAAAGAATCAGAAACGGCGAATTATGTCCCTTGAATATGTACATGATTGTGTTCAAGCATGGTGTTTTGACATTCCATTTTAGTGCTACACCTCATCCCATCAACGTCCGTCGCCGTGCTCGTATGCTCAAGGATCATTTGACGGTATCTCCTGATTGGATATGTTACGCATTAATTGATGATATCACCGACTCGTTCGCCCCTATGATTGATAGTATCGAGTCTGAAGTCTACCTCATTGAAGATGAAATTATGAGGATGCATTCGGGTGATAGAGAGTCGAGTGATGATAGCGACGAGTCTGATGAAGAATCGATCGCTGATTTCCACGAGCAAAGACCAAGGCACTCTGGAGGTGACGATGTCTTCATTCGTCGTCACAGGTCCAAGTCGATCGTCGAAAATCCGGAGCCTTCTAAGCTCGATTTCTTGCGCTTGAGAAAGCGTAATTCTAGACCAGACTACATTTCTGTGGGGTCGAAGCGCAGTGGTCGTTCGAGAACTAGTACCACTACTAGCACAGACCTGTCCAGAATCGTTGCCTGGAAACGTAAAGGTGATATGTTGAGAAGAATCGGCGAATGCCGTAAGAGAGTTATGTCTGTGATGCGTCTTCTAAGCACTAAAGCTGATGTGATCAAAGGTTACAGTAAGCGTTTTAGTGAGAGCGATGTCGTCAAAGGTGCAGAAGACAATCCATTCATCACTACTAGATCTTCTTCCAAGCAAGAAATCTTGATGTACTTGGGAGACATTCAGGATCATATCGTTACTATGGTCCAATCGCTCAACCACTACGAGAAGCTTTTGGCCCGGTCTCATTCCAATTATTTGGCGCAGATCAATATCGATATGACTAAGGTTAACAATGACACAAACGACGTGTTAGGAAAAATTACGGTTATCGGTACAATTGTGTTGCCAGTGAACGTTGTGACAGGTTTATGGGGTATGAACTGTATCGTCCCAGGACAAGATGCACCGGGGCTTACATGGTTTTGGGGCATTTTGTTCGGCATCTTCCTTTTCAGCATTTCGTCCTATCTTTATGCTAAGAAGGTGTACAACCTCTAATCTTGAAGGTACAATAAGGCCAATAAGCTCTAGATGTTAAAAATTGGGTGCAAAATTGAATGGTGCGCAGATGAGTGACAGCCAGAGAAGCAATCAGCTTGATCTGGCCGGATCCTGCGTAGTGCGCAAATTCCTGATACCCATAATCCAGCAAAGGTTTATAGCAATTGATTCTTTTGATCTTCAAAAACTTTCTTCCAGACTCTAACAAACCCACGTTTTTCCACCATGAGTCTTCAAATGTCCCTCGTCTTTGGCCTTCTCGTCTTCGAGATGAGCTACCTCTTGCTTTTGTTGGTGCCATTGCCTTTTGCCGTCAGACAGAAGCTCGTCAATGGATCAGTGAGATTGAACCAAAGCAAGAACTTCAAGAGCGGATGGGCGTTTACAACAGTCATGTTGGGTCTTCAATTCATCGACTGTGTCCAGAAACTCAACAAATACCACACTTCCGATGGATTCCCACAGTCCAGGGAGGTTGGTACTGCCAGGTACGACCAATTGGCATCCAAGTTCTACAGCCAGCGTAATCTTTACATTACTGGAGCTGTTTTGTACTTGGAAGTTTCCATTTTCACTGTTGTCACTATCTTGAAGAAGTTGGTGGCAAAGGAGGAGCTGTACAGAGCAGCCACCAGTGTTGAGACCGGCAAGGGCGATAGCCAGACCAGCGACCAACAGGAGGAGGCTGCTGAGCTTCGTAAGTTGATCAAGGAGAAGGAGAATGATATCGCCACGTTTAGAAAGCAATTGGAGGGTGTGCAGAGGCAATACGATAGCCTCAACCCCGCCGAGGTGAGATCCAAGTCTGATTAAACCTGGAAGGGTCACAGCAAGCCATTGAAGTATATAAGTACAAAAAAAGTGTTTACTATGTGGATGTAGAACTAGCGGGTACCTATCACATCTGGCGCCGCATTGGGTGCAAAACGCTTTTGGCAACTGCCCTCAATGCCTTCAAAGATCTCATAGACTCGTTGGAAGCAACCGTACCCGATCATAATGTCCCAAAGAACTATAAATGTCTTAAAACATGCAACTTGGTACTCTAGCCACCTTCATGGAGGCTTTTCGTTCCACGGCCGCCGACCATGGAAGCAAGCATATTACACGGTACTTCCTAATCGGGCCCTACCCATACACAAATAACATTCATAGAACACTTTCCACTGTTCTCGAACCCTCTTCTCCTTACTGGCTTAGTACCCACCAGGCTTAGGCCTCCTAGACGGGCGACGGTTCTCCTGTTTCACATCTTCGGGCATCCCAAGCGACCACACCTTGTCTCAGTCGAGCCTCAGGCACTTCCAGTCTGCCCAGCTTTTCACCCTACATACTTTAAACGCAACCACATTCGTAACCATCCTTCTTGTCAACCCCCCTCCTTCTTCCAAACCTAAGTCTCGCGTAGTGCACCAGCCACCGGCTTACGTCTTGACAGCTGAGCACTGATCACTGCATCGACTCTCGCGTGCGCAATGCATCCACCTGTGCATCGACTGCCAGTGATCAGTGGATGCAGAATGTACGGGGCAAACAAAGGCAACCAGGCATGGGTAGTATGGTAGTGTTATAGGAGATGGTGAAAGTGCATTGGTAGTGGGAAGGTGGAGGCTGGTGGGTTTTTAAGGTAAGTAGTATGGGTATTGTTCGTGAAGATGCTACTTCTCGCTTGGGCGCGCAGGCGTGTGCGCCATGTAAGCTGTGGTAATTTTTTTGAGCCCAAGCGATGCACGGTCCATCAACGGTCTCGCAGATGCGTATTTTGCAACCATTCTACTTCCTCACTACAACTGGGTACTGGTACAGAATATTTTAGATCTAATAAAAATAGCATGACAACAATTACTACTCAGGCTTTCTCGACTCGCTATAGTACACATTAGGGTTCGCGGCTGGCGAAACTACCTCACTTTTTGGCTTCACCCTTCAAATCGGCTTTCTTATCGTCGACTGGAGAGCCCTGCTGGCCCAGAGGCTGCTGCAGTTGCTGCGCTTGCAGTTGGTGAGCCTGTTGGTGGACCTGTTGAGCCTGGTAAGGCGCCTGTTGATGCTGACCAGGCATTTGGTTGTAGCCGTATGACGAGTACATTGGAGCAGAGTAAGAGGAGTAACCCGAGGAGCCAGCGCCGCCAGAACCAGAGCCTTGACCGTAGGAGTAGTACTGGTTAAAATATGGCTGCGAGTATGGGTACATCAGCTGCTGACCGACCTGTTGGCCCTGCTGTTGAGGAGCAGCCGACGACGACTCACCTAAGCTGGAAGCGGCAGCGGCACCACCACCAGAGCCAGAGCTAGCGCCACCTGCTGGAGGGTACTGAGATGGGTACTGAGAGTAGTAACCGACATTAGGGTTGGACGAACCACCAGCAGCGGCGGCGCCACCACCAGAAGTGGAGGTCGATGGGTAAGTGCTGTTGGAGTTGGCGACGAGAGGGGTGTTCTTCGCGTTTGAAGTAGCACCAGAGTTGGAGTTACCCAGGGCAGCTGGGGTAACGCCGGTCTGGATGACTCTCTTGATGTCTCTGACAAACAAAGGATACAACAAGTCAACAATGCCCTCGCGTTGGGCCATAGCCAAAGCACGTTCGAAAGGAATCCACACACCCTTCAAGTGCATGGAACCAATCTTAACAACGTGTCTAACCTTCTCCAGCTTCAAGATACCGTCACGACGACCACGCGTCATCTGGGCGACATTCAAAAGCTTGGTACCGTTGATCATGTTGTTGTCAGCTCTACGCACCACCGACACATTGTTGGCGTCAACCTGGTAACACAAGGTCTTCTCGTCTTCCCACATGGTGGTGGTTACACGAGGACGAATGCCTGGAGGCTGGTATTGACCAACTGCAGAGTTGGCATTACCGCCCAATGAGTCAGACGACACAGAGCCCTTGGTGGACGCTGGTGCACCGGTAGTGGCAGCAGAGACGGAACCTGGCTGTGGCTGTCCCGACTGAACGGAAGGCGCCGTGGATGAGGTGGAACCAGAAGGTGCCTGCTGAGCAGACTGGTTGGCAGGAGCACCGTAAACCTGGCCCTGTGGAGCATGCTGTTGACCTTGCTGATAAACAGGGTACTGGTTGTAAGGCGCCGAGCTGCTAGAGTAACCAGGGTAGTGCGACGAGTAGTCAGACCCCTGAGTACCCTGCTGGTGCTGCTGGGACTGCTGCTGTTGTTGTTGGTACTGTTGGTACTGCTGCTGCTGAGGTTGAGGCTGCTGCATCTGTTGCATAGGAAGCTGGCCTGGGTTGTAGTACAGCCCGTAAGGGTGCTGCTGGTACTGAGAAAGTAACTGCAGTTGGGACATTGGTTGTCCTTGAGACTGGCCAGCAGGCTGCTGGGTCTGGTTCAGACCTTGGGTCTGTCCTCCGGTTCCGTTCATGTGTTGTTGTTGCTGGTATGGGTATGGCTCCAGCTGATAATAAGATTTAGGATACTGGAACTGCTGTGTTGACATGCTCTGGGGAGAAGGGGAGCAGTGTTGCAATGCCTTGTAATCCAGGAAGAAAGGATGGATGAGTTTAGCTCTTTGTTTTGATTGTCGAGATCCTCAGCGGAGCGGCGATGAGGACTTTTGAATCAGGGAGGGCTGAAGGCGAATAGACCGGTGTGTGAAAGGGATTAGTTGTGGTGACACCGGTTTGGAATAAGGAAGAAAAAAAGGTGAAGGAGAAAGTTTTGACTTGGGTTGTTGAAAACAATATAATGTAAGGAACAAAAATTCGAGCGTTAGTCGGTGCACATCGGATGCAGAGGCCTAATCTGAGCATGAGCAGCGTACGGCATCCAATGATGCAAAGCGACGGTTATGTGCAGCTGCGCAGACCCGCGCTCGAGTGCATGTGCATGACGGGTGTCGCCTATTGGCCAACCGCAGGGTCACGGCACGTCCACAATGCGGCCTGCACACATCCGTGCAGGCAGTCTACAAGGAGGCCGGCCACTGAGCAATAGCATGGTCACGTTGAGATGGTGAAATGATGGGAAAAAGAAGGTAAAACTCACAAAACTTAGGGTTTGATGGATTTCCTGACACCCGATATTGTACTTAGCCGTTTACGTTCTTCTCCTAATTTTCTAGCCCCTCTTTTGGTTGTGCGTGTTTCAACGAGCCATGCGGTGCAATGCACTGTCGCGCCTCCTGCAAAATAGTGGATGGCAATTGCAGAAATGATTGCCTAGCGCCAGCGAAGCACCTTCTGTGGCAAGTCTAAAACCGAAGCATCCATCGAAGCCGTACATGTTTGAGGCAGGTTTCCAACTACAGATCTCGTTAACATGCCACCACCTTTTCTCTCTGCTGGCCCTATTTCTCCACCCTTTCGTGTAAATCGACATGTACAATAGCGTGTATTGCCAGTGCACGAGTGGGTGTAGCGTCGGCGTGCACACGGGATGCATGGTGTCATGCGTGAGCCCAAGCTATTAACAAGCAGTGTAAGCAAAGAGCAGGCAACAATGCCAGCAGGCCTAGCACTTCGAGAAAAAGCAGATCCCAGTGTCAAAGTATGAAGGTTCTACATTCCCAAGACATTGGTCGGTCTTCCTTGCTTCGAGAAACTATATTGCTCTAGTGCACAGGCGAGGTCGTTGGCGCATCTTAGTGCAGGTAGGGTGCCTCCTTCTTCTATTTCTTCTTTTTTCCTCCCTCCCCTAAGCAATTCAACGGAATAGGAGAAGAAGAAGAAACCTACGCTTGTCCAGATCAGCACCGCCAGATCCCCTATTCCAAATCCACATATCACACACAAAACACCTCTCACCTACACACACATTCAACAGCGAGAGCCACTGTCCCCCAGAATTCGTTTGTTTCTCTCTTTTCGACGTGCCGTGCTGGCGTCTTTGGAGCCTTGCGGCACGCACCCCATGCACGGTTCCGAAAAGCCCATGCTATCGTCTGATTCATCGCTACCACAACAAGGCGTCTTTACTTAAATGTTCAGGTGGAGACAAAGAGTTTTTGCTGGCCTGGAGTTATCTTGCCCCCTCCAAGAATTGCCTGAGGTTTTTTTTTTTTTTGCTTTTCATGTTTTTTTTGGAATTCCAGCCTGGTTTATTGTGGCAGGGGAAACTATTCTTGGACATGGCCTTGTTGCTCATTGTCCATGGATTTGCTAGCAATTGTATATGTAGATTTTTATTGCGTATTGTGTGGATTAGTTTTATCTCTGATTGTGGTCCATTGTCGCTGGCAAATCGAGCCACTTCTTCCATCTGGGATGTTATCGACGAGGGTTATCGGCACTTTTCCACGGATCGTGGTGTTTGTTGTTTTTTACCTACCAGCCATACGGCACTCTACCGTGAAAATGCCGTTCGCTAAAACTCAATTTTCTGCGCCTCCTCGCCACTCACTCTCTGGATTGCTGTCTTTCCCTTTCATTTCCCCAACCCCACCACCTCTTCTTATCTCTTAGTGTTTTGTAACCATCAAGGGCCCTTGACGTGGCGCTAGCTAAGCATGTCAAAAGCTGTCTTGAACCCAGTGCGTCGCCTTGCACCTCGCATGCGATCGCAGAGCGCCTGACAGTCGCATCGCGTTCTCTTCCATGCACTGCCTCTAGTGTCTCTGATAACACAGGCTTTGCACGATTTGACAGCTTCCATGCACTGCCGAAGGGCAGCTCTACTCGAGGTAATTGGGACAAGCGCTCGACAGTAGCGTCTGATGGTCTGGAGTTGATGTGGAAGAGGGGAGTTTGGGTTGGTGTGGCTGGTAAAAAAGCCATGGCTGTGAAGTATGTATTTTTCACGTAGATTTGGCTATTCTACGCTGTGGTTGCAAACTACATACATCTCTATGGATATCTTGTATCTTTCTATTTTTTATGAACGTCGCCACGGTAAAGCTCCTTGATGATTTTACCGTCTTTGATCGTAGTATTTACAATTCCTTGCACGAGGTCAGGAAACACTCGTCCATAGAATACAATTGGCATCTTACTGCAATCTCTAGGGAAGTAGAGCACGTTTCCCGCATAGGCATGGCCACCAACATGCGAGATGAGCCCTGTTCTAACATGATGTAGCTTTTCCTTCTCAAGCACCTTTTCAAACTCTTGCTCCAACAACGGTGCAAGAAGCCCACATCGTATATCTCTCTGTGTATGTCCACAAATGAGCACCAAATCTTCTTCTATAGGCTTTTCGGTGAATAAGCTCGAATGATCCTTTCTACCCTTTGACTTCTGCACTGCAGGCGCAAATGGATTGAAGACTTCCACAACTTCCTCTTCTTTTGGTAATAAATAGTGTTCGACAAACTGTTGCGCATGCTTCAACTCAAACTCCACAACCTTGTTGTCTGGATATAAATAAACCTTCTCCTTCCCATTAGGTTTGTCGTTGATGCCCTCCACGAGTGCATTGGTGACACTAACTGGATGATTGGGACTGAGCAATCGTTTGAGCAGCGTCATCTCACTAGCCACCGACCCAGCGGTGAACTCCACTTTCGCAGGCATCTTGTTGAAATCCTTAAACCCATGCAGAAAGACAAGAAGATGCTTCCAAGGATCTGACCCCGTGCTATTGAGGTTATGCTCAAAGTTGATCTTCTTATCTGGAGGGAACTCAGGAATCCCGCAATGGGTACATCCCGTGTCATACACTGGTGGTGGGCATGACTCGACAAATCGGCTGGCGTACCGTCTTGCTATTCTAAGCATATGTTTGATATATATCCAAAGTAGCCACTGGGGAGATGATCATCTGTACTTTATAAGTACCGCATTAACGTACTGTAGTATGATCGGCGTCTTTGCCATCTTTAGCGCTCTTGACGTTCCTGCAGTACGTCTTCGCTACTGTACGGGCCGAGTGCCGAATGCACCTTCCTACTCGAGAAACGTCTCTTTGAGCCTCCACCCCTTTTGTGTTGCATCCCAGGTTGCAGCCTCTCGAAGTAACGATCTAACCGAGATCATCTCTTTCTCATCTTTGAGGTTCACTGTTTTAGGGAGCGCTTTGAGTATAGTGTCAGATTTGCTGAATCCCTCGGGCTGTTTCTGCAAAAACTGTATCAAATGCTCAAGTAATTTCTGCTTATCGTCCTCTGTAAGCTTCTTGCGTTTTCCTGTTGATTTGACAGCGCCTTCATTATTAGCCTTCT
Source organism: Candidozyma haemuli (assembly GCF_002926055.2). Classification (NCBI taxonomy): domain Eukaryota; kingdom Fungi; phylum Ascomycota; class Pichiomycetes; order Serinales; family Metschnikowiaceae; genus Candidozyma; species Candidozyma haemuli. The sequence goes on along the minus strand of NW_020289904.1, from coordinate 1,255,701 downwards.
TTTGCCTCAATTGATTCAAAATAGATGTTGAAGAGATTGCACTGGAGGCACCAGGAGCCGGCGACTGAGAGGGTGACTTTGTTCCGCCACGGCTACTGCCGTCTCCGTTTTTACTCTTTGGCCCGAACCTGCCGGCAACACCAAACTTTCCTGTCCACGTTGGGGTACCCACTGTATTTGATCTAGCCAGAATTCTAGATCTTTTAAGTGCTTCAGCAGCGTCTTTCGCAACCCTTGCAGCCTCTTTTTCAACAATGCTAACCTCTTGCTGATTAGAGTTTATGATTTCGTCATGCTGCAAGGTACTATGAACCACCTCAGCATTGGCAAAAATACCCTCCATTAAACGACTTTCATCCTTAGATTTGTCGTCTTCTTTTTCTTCATCACCAACATAGTTGTCCAACTTAGAGACACCCATTATACTGGCAACTTGGTATAGATCGTCATCGTTCTTGTGTTCCAGCTTATTCAACTGCGTAGATTTTCTAGTTTTGTTACCTCTGAAAGTCTTTTCACTTCCACTGAACATGTCACCGGTTTCAGTTCCCTTTTCTTGTGGGTCGCCTAGACTAAACAAGTCGTGAAGATCATTCATCTTGAAGAACCTTCTTTGCTTAGGGTCTTTAAGAATCTTATTCGTCAAGAACGTTTTAAAGATTTGTCTGTGGTAGATCTTTTCTTCGATTGTTCCTGCCGTCATCAACCTATAGATCGTGATATCCTTCGTCTGACCTAAACGCCATGCTCTTTCTCGGGCTTGGATATCGGTGGAAGGGTTCCAGTCAGGATCGTAAATGATCACTCGATCAGCACCGGTGAGATTGACACCCAATCCACCAACTTTAGTTGTAAGCAAAAAGCAGTCAAAGTATTTGTTATTGTTGAATGAATCAACAAGGGTTTGTCTTTTGCCTATTGGAGTCGATCCGTCCATACGAAGGTAATGAAAGTAATCCTCTTCCACAATTTGATCATTCTGAACGTCAACTCTTCGCATGTTTGCCACGAATTTCTCCAAAATATCAAGCATTTGCTTTGTTTGACAGAAGACGAGAGTGCGATGGCCCTCCTTTTGCCAAAGTTGTAGGAGATTCTTTAACACTTGCATCTTTCCTGACTTCGTGGGGTTTCCGTAGTTATGACCCTTCTTTCGAAGCAACATCTCTCTATCTATGAGATCAGGATGGTTGCAAATCTTTCTCAACATATCGACACCCATGAGAACGTTTCTCTTGCCTTTGAGAATGGCATTAACGTCTTCACTACCTAAGAATTTCTCATAAAGATTCTGTTGGTATTGCGTGAGTTTCACAAATAGAACCATCTCATTCTTCTTTGGAAGGTCTTGGGCGACATCGACCTTTAATCGCCTAAGAAGATACGGCGAAATGAGATCACGAAGGATCACAGCACATTTGTAACCTGTCTGAACCTGGACATTCGAAGCATTTGCATAGCCACCCATGTTAATCGGAATGGCAAACTGCTGCTCAAAGACAGGTAATGTCCCTAGACGTCCAGGGAAAACAAAGTCAAACAATGACCAAAGTTCGGTCAAGTTATTCTGTATCGGGGTTCCCGACAAAATGATTCTGTTGTATGTCTTGACCCGTTTGCATGCAAGGGAGATTTCAGAATTTGGGTTACGAATCTTATGGCCTTCATCCAAGACGACGTACCCCCATTCCTTTGGAAGGATATGCTTTGAGTAAATTCGAAGTCCCACATATGTCGTAACCAAAACATGGCCCTTCTCCATCACTCTATCAACAATGGCTTTTGCATTGGCTTGGTTATTGGCTGACTTCATGCTTATCTGTGCATCAAAATCTGCGTCTGCGTCTTCTAGATGAGCTTCCAACTGCTGTTCCGTTTTGATTGAGCTCTTGCTCATTCCAGACCCAATACTATGGAGAATAACGCAGCGAAATGGTGGCCACCAGCGATGAAACTCATTCACCCACTGGTTCATGACAGTAGCAGGGACAACAAGCAATATAGGTTTATCAAGACGACCAGAGTATTGAAGTCCAGCCAAGAATGCAATCACCTGGATTGTCTTACCTAGACCCATCTCATCTCCAATGATTCCACCAGTCTTCTGAGAGTATAATTCCCAAAGCCATTGGACGCATGTCTTCTGGTAGTCAAACAACGAAGGATAGATATCACCTGGAAGCTTGAAATTGTCGTTAAGTACAGCATCAGGGATAGTAGGATGCGGTAAGCGCCATTCGGGAAGGTCTGAATCAACTTCATTCGAAGACTTCTCCTTCCGTAGTTGAGATCTTCGTTGAGTCCATTCTTGAAGACGCAGTTGATACACCAACTCATCACCATCGTCCACATTTCGCAGACTAAGAGACATCTCGACGGCTCCCGCATCTGTATCAGCATCTATAAGTTCTTCCACAATATCTTCATTAAGGTCTGCAAAGTCGTCGCCTGCGTTATCATCTGATTCACCATTATCCTCGTACTCAGACTCCAGATCAAGCGCCTTTCTTGTCCGTTTCTTCACGGGAATCTCGTCTTCATCTTCGCTTTTTATACTAAGACTTCTCTTTGGCACTTCTGTTGCACTTACAGCTTGCTCAGCATCACTGAATCCTGGAGCTCGTAAGTGCTGATGGGATCTAGAGTCTTGTTCTTCGGCTGCAAATGCCGTGGTATTTCCAAACGCAGTGATCTTACCCGTTCGTATAAGGAAATCACGCTCAGATTCTCCTGCCAATCTTTCATTTGACCCTGCCAAAGGCTCATCCTGAAGCAGTTCTCGATTGTCTCGAAGCCTTCCCTTTATATCATCCACATCTTGCTGTCTTGGAACAAGCTCATTTTCATTGAGCCATTGAATTTCATCTTTCAACAGTTTCCTTTGTGAAAGCTTGGTACGTGGATTATCCAAACGTTTCTGAAGAAGATTTATTCTCTTGACCGTCTTGTCCAAGTCTGAGGTTGCTTTTTGCAATCGCTTCTCGTCTAGCTCTGTTTCTTTATTGATCAAGGCCTGGTTTGCCTTCTTGGTAATGGACGTTTCCAAATCATCTTGATCAACGAGTTTCACGTCCAAATTCTCGTCCAAGCTATCCATGTCCCTTGCCTTGTGGTAGTCCAGAGACCCCGGATGATGAGCCCAAGAGGCGTATCTCTAGTGTGATATTCATGTGACTACAGTCATGTGCTGCGATGACAAAGGAACCGACTCCAGCAACACCAACGTGAATTAACTGTAAATAGGGTTTTAGAGTTTTTTAGGGTTTATTGGAATCAGTCAGGTACGGCAGCTACGCTTGTGTATTCTGTCACCCCAGACAGAGCCTTCTAAACGAGGCCAAGCTCCTAACATAGTGGAGCACAGCGCCAAAAGATATGGCCTGATTAGATTCATGTAAGACATTAAAAGTGTGGAATCTTGGGAATCTTATTGCGAATGTGAAAGATCGGTACTGGCTGTTTTGGGGTTCCTGGAAGAAGTATTTGAATATCTTACAAGATGTGTTTCTCCTTTTCGCAGCCATACCAAGAACATGACTATACGAAGTAGCACCATCAGACCAGCTGATATATAGGTATGACGAGTTCCAAATACTAGCAGAGCTGCTAACTTGAAGCATTAGACTTACCGGTTTCGACTACCCTTCACTTATCACAGGAACGTAAAGGAATCTTAAGTTGAGAATACCCATATTGGGAAGAATAAACTATTGCAAAGGCCAATTCCGTTTGAAAGTTTGACTTCCTCGAAAAGCACTCCACAAAATAGGCAAATTTCATATGGAACCGGCTGATATGCGGGACCCGCCCAATACTACAACGCAAATCATCATAAACAATAATAAGTTAGAGGCTATAAAAGCACATTAAATATTTCGAGGAGCATCTAGTCCTGCTTGGCCTGCAAGTCAGGTAACTGAAGAGCCTTGACGGTGATGTAAGAGTTCTGGTCATTGGCGATACCCGCGTAGGCATTGTACCATGCAACGAACGCCGTAATGACACCGAAAACACCGCCAGCCTTCTTGACAGCAGTAGAACCATTAAATTCAGCGATTGCTAGCAACAAGAAAGTAATACTCAAGAAGAAAAACAACAAGAAGAATGCCAAGGTGGATTTCAACGTGAGCACACACAAGAAGAACGTAAAGATAAACCAGCCAACCATAAATATGCCTAGAGCATAGTTAAGTGACGTTTCATCGTCTTCAAAAGCGGCAGTAATGCCAAAAGAGTCAATTTGGATGGCAGCCCAGGAGCACCAGAAGGCAGCGTACGAGGACAAAGCCACACCACCAAAGGTGTTGCCAACAGCAATTTCAAACATACCAGCAAGGAACTGGGCAGCACCACCGTAAAAGAAAGCCAAACCGACAACAATGTTAGGAATAGAAACACCATGGGCCTCACAGTTAATAAGAGACAAAACGAAGGTAGTCAAGGCGAAACCACACAAGCCCAAAGGAGCAGGGTTAGCCAAGTCATGTTTAGGAGGAGGACTCAAACCTGGATTAAGGGTACCGCCAAATGCAGAGACCAAGTCGGACTTGGTGTATTTTTCGTTGCCAAAGTGGATGTACTCATCATCATGTAAAATCCTGGTAACATTAGGATGGGATGTTTGGGCGGCACCGGAGTTGGCGTTATTGTTCTGTTCCACCACAAGAGTGTGGTCGCGAGGTTGCTGGGATTCCAAGTCAGACATTGAAGAAAACGACTTTGTTTGAGAAATTATGTAGACCACCGGTTGTTGGGGACCACTCATTTATATAACAGTAGGGCGTGTGGGGCAGAGCTGGCGGGTGCAAAAATAAGAACCAAAAAAAATGCTAGGACTTGCAGCCAAAGGGAAAAACGCAAGATGGGTGGGGTTTCCGAGGGTAGGTGGGATGAGTTCCGGGGGCAGGAAGGGAAGGTTTTGGGAAAGTGCAAAATAGTGAATAGATCAATAGCGATTGGGAAAAAAAAGGAGGGAAACTCCAACACTTTAAATACACATCACGTCCACACCACGAAATAGAAAACGGGTGCGTCATCAGCACATCGTACGATGACTTGTGGTTACATTTTAACCAGGTTGCAAAGAAATTGGTGGTGGTGAGATGATGAGCACTAAGTCGTGTGTAGACCTTGAAGAAGCCATTGACGCCGCGAAGAAAAGTTAGAGTTCCGAGGGCGCTGAGCGGTGGGAACGCCGGAATAAATGCCCATTGCCTTGCGGGTTGCGACTGCCACCGAAAAAAAAAACCTAAGAAATCCCACGCACCCACCCCCGGAACTCGAAACTCCGAAGCGCCAGGCCCAAGGCTTCTTTCCTTAATTTTTCACCTCTTCGGTGCTAGTGTTGTGGGGAATCTCCAGTGTCCCGGCACGAGGACCCTCCCGAGATAATACAAGAAAAAAAAAAAAGCTTTCCTGGGGTTACCACCACAAAAGATTAAATTCTCATCATGGGGGTCGCCTTACCCTCCAATTCCGTACTTGGCCAGAAAAAGCTCGGTGTATTCCGTTTCTCGGTGTCGCTGCCACTGGTTGCACCCTTGTTTTTTTAGCCAAGATGAACTTGTCATTTTTGTAACGTCGTTACGACAAGTCCTGAATGGCTGTAGTATTTCCTATCTTCGGTCATAGCTCTTCCTTTGGGTGTTTGGGCCCTTGGGGTTTCCCCAATCTTGAGGCTTTGGCACCTTTTTTTCTCATCCCCTTCACCACCATCTCACTTTCAGGCCCCACCAGGATTTCACCGCACCATAGTGTGGGGCTTGTCTACACATCTTGAACAATCAATAGACTTCACTATAGATTGCGGGGCCCCACAAAAAAAAGGCCCCACTAGCATTGTACCCATCTCCTTACATGGGTCTTGTCTTGCGGGTTAATGGCCTGTCTCTAAGTCTGCTTAGATCTCTTCTTCACCACTTTTGCAATCGCCCTGAGCACCGCGTACTGCTTAAAGTGTCTCTGGATACCAATCTCGCACAACCACAAGGGACACCAGAAACGCAAGAAATGCAAAAAGTATGCTCTGTACCCACGATAAATGTTAAAACCAACGTCTCTCTTTTTCGTGATTTGGCCTGCAACTTGGTTGGCATACTTTTCGGCACTGATACTGGTTTTCGGGTTTCTACTCATATCGGCTGAAGCCATGATACTTTCATAGATGCCTGGCACGTCGTACTTGGGGCTGAATAAAGTGGGGGTCGACAATGGGTCACAAATTGCAGTATTGACACCACCTGTGATGACACTATGCACTTTCACTCCAAATGGCTTCAATTCAGCTCTCAAGCCTAAAGCGTACTGGTCAATGGCTGACTTGGTAGCACAGTAGGCAGACACCCATGAAAGAGGAACTCTAGCAGCAACTGAACTGGTGAAAACAATAGTTCCCTTGGCATTGATAACCATATCACTAAAGTACTTCGTCACGTACATGTGACCCAACACATTCACGTCGAAAAGGAGACGCAACTTATCGTCATCATACTCAATAGCTGGTCCACCAAGGTTACTAATGCCCGCATTGTTATAAAGAATGTCCAAGCGACCACCAGTGATTTCCCTGACTTTTTCTGCAGCTGCCTCCACATCCTTGGGCTTAGTGATGTCCAAAGCCAAGGGAACGAGTCCAATCTCCTTCTGCAATGGCTTCATACCCCAAAGGTCCCTTTCAGGACTGACACCAATAATCGAGTATCCACGCTTGTGAAGCGCGAGAGCCATTTGGTAGCCAATGCCCGAGGAGGCACCTGTAATTAAAGCGTACTTTGTCATTGAAGAAATATACAGATGGTTTAGAAAGGTTGCCAGAAGCTAAGTGATATATCTATGTAAAGTTGGGTACCGGGCATGTGACTGAGCTGAGGGGACTAACTAAGGTTGCACAAAGCGCGAGACGTAATGTTGGGAGCGAGAAAGGTAAACCCTTTTTTCCACTGCACATGAAGCCAATTTGACGCCAAAACCGTTTCTTCAGGCTATGTTATCTCCGCTCAGATAGGAGATGATAAACTGTGATTTATTTAGAGAATGCGTACCTTGCTGAGGCAAAGGTACTCCTCAAAGGTGAAGTTACCCGGCTGGATATGGCAATTGCGCTACTGATTTTTCACTTTCCGACATGGATGCGCCTGACAGGCTTTCCAGATTTTGTGCCCTTGGAAGCTTAAAAGTGGCACGAGACAACATAAACAGTTGAGTTTTGAAGAATAAAGTAACCGCTTGGGTGGCATACATGAATGGAAATAGACTAGTATTCCAATTAAGGTTTGCTAGTTTTTAAATTCCTCGTTACCCGTCACCTACGCTTTTAAGCTTCATGCATGTATATGAAGCTTGTCAAAACATACATCAGCCGGCTACGTCATCAAAACATGTCAAGCAATAAACAAAAATAAAGTGGATGGACTTATTTCGGCTCCATTTGCTTTGTTCAGTTGCTCCACAAGTCATTTACCATTCGTTGCTGGAGATCTTAATATATGCACAGAAGCAGGGCCTTGCGCGAGTCATAACTTCCCAGTTAGGCTTGTTTGTAAACATTCTGAACCCTCACATTTCTCACCGCCATAAACATCACCCTCCCTCCATCAATTCTTTCTTTCCCCAGACTTCTTGAATCGTTGATCCATGACTTTTTTAAGGAGCCCTCGCCATAATAGGGCCGTGGACATGGCTGACATCTCCCAGTCGTTGGAGAATGTCTCTTTCCAGTCAAACATGATGGATGTTGATGCTTCCTATAGAACTCCTGTTAAGGAACCTTACAATAAGGAAAACATCACTCCCATCAACTCGCCTACCAAGCTGGTGCTTCATACTTCTCCATTGGGGAAGTCTCAGCCATTGACGCCTCAGGCTCATAATATAAAGCTTCAGAACGACATCAATAGGCTTCAGCCTCAGAACTCCTTCTTGGGACCTGATTTCCATTCAAAGGCCAATGCAGCAAAGACTAAGAGACTTACATCTGTCGCTCAGCTTTATTTCTTGGATTATTACTGTGACATGTTCGATTATGTGATTTCTAGACACGAGAGATCGAAGTTGGTCCAGGCCCGTTTGCAGAGTGACCAGAACTATGCTGCCAACCCAAAGAGAGCTCAACTTGAGTGGAAGAGCTATGTTGGCAGAGAGAGGGCGCTTCTACGTAAACGTAGAATCAAGCCAAAGCATAAGGATTTCGAAATGATCACCCAGGTCGGTCAAGGTGGTTACGGTCAGGTGTTTTGGCAAGAAAGAAGGATACCAGAGAGGTTTGCGCCTTGAAGATTTTGAATAAGAAGCTTTTGCTCAAGCTTGATGAGACCAGACACGTCTTGACTGAAAGAGATATCTTGACCAACACTAGGTCTGATTGGTTGGTGAAGTTGTTGTACGCCTTCCAGGACGCTGAAAAGGTCTTTTTGGCTATGGAATTCGTCCCTGGTGGAGACTTTAGAACCTTGCTCAACAACACTGGCTACCTCATTCCTCCACATGCCAGATTTTACATCGCTGAAATGTTCGCCTCGGTCAACTCCTTGCATGATCTTGGTTTCACCCATCGTGACTTAAAGCCAGAGAACTTCTTAATAGACTCAAAGGGTCATATCAAGTTGACTGATTTTGGTTTGGCTGCTGGTACTGTCTCAAATGACCGTATTGAATCTATGAGAGTGAAGTTGGCAAACTTACAGGATTTGGACCACTACGAGGTGCCTTCCAAACTCATGTACGAACGTCAAAAGATCTTCAAGCAGTCACAAGGTCATCACAACCTTGCTAATTCTATTGTCGGATCCCCCGATTATATGGCTCTTGAAGTTTTGGAGGGAAAGAACTACGATTTCACAATCGATTATTGGTCATTGGGATGCATGCTCTTCGAAGCACTTTGCGGTTACCCACCATTCAGTGGTAGTAAGCAAGATGAAACATACTATAACTTGAAGCATTGGAAGAGCGCATTGAGAAGACCTCAGACAAGAGATGGCCGTTTCGTGTTCTCTGATAGAACTTGGGCATTGATCACTAAATTGATCGCTTCTCCATCTAGCCGTATGCGCAACTTCAAGCAAGTTCAAGCACAGCCATACTTCAATGACATTCGTGATTGGGAACACTTGAGAACCAAGACGCCTCCCTTCACGCCACAGCTTGATAATGAAGAGGATGCTGGTTACTTTGACGACTTCGAGGATGAAGAGAGCATGGCAAAGTACAAGGACGTCTTTGCCCGTCAGGAACAGAACGAGTCGCTTCTAGATGGCTCCAAGGCTCCTGGTAGGAAGATCGCCAACAACTTCATCGGGTTCACTTTCAAGCACAAGCTGAACCCCAACAATCGTTTCCAAAACGGAGAGATCAACTTGCTTGCTGGCCCACAAGGTGGATTTGGTGGTAACCGTTTGGATCCCTTGGCTACATTATACTAGAAAGCTTTTTTTCTTTTCTCACGATTTTTATTTTTGGTGTGTTCTCTTGAGTTTATATTATCATTTCATGACCGGTTAATTTTGTTTATGTAGAGTCATTAGTTTGCCCAAATGAAGTCCTGGTTGACCTTCTCTTCAACAATAGGGCGTTGGATAGTGCTGTGAATCTTTTGACACTCGTCAGCTCCAAGTTCTATTACACTGAGAAGCTGTTCTTCTGAGAACGAGCCGTCACTTTCAACAAGTAACATTTTTTGAGCTTGTTTTTCTCGTATTTCAAAGCACACAACATGATGACTGTTGCTGTTTTGAAGCTGCTTCAACGATGGGTTTTCAATAATTTTACCATCGCTATCGATAGCAACAGAAATGGATGCAAAGGAGTTATAAAGAGCGACATTAGCATCGACCAAGGCAAAGTAGCTTGCATTTAGAGCAGCACTAAGCTCATTAGACGTGAAGGCACCGCCGGAAGCAGCAGTATCGCCAGATACCACAATAGAGCCTTCTCTATCGACGTCGGTTGTGAGAAACTGAACAACTATCTGTATAAGTTGACGAGGATAACGATAACGGATTATAGTCAGCTGTAGCACAGACCTAAGAAGGTCTTCAAGAACTTTTTCTCTGGTGGAGCTGACGCCTCGACTTGGGCGTACAACAATCTCCAAACTAGCCTGTGTGGGCAACTCCTGCCTTGGTTTTGCTTCAATGGGACCAGCTACCGAAACAAGCACAGTGGTATTACCGACAGTAAGCCTAGCTGAGCCATCCACCTCTGTTAGTTCCGATGTCTGTACCTTTATATCACTCATTGCTGGTACTCGTCCGTTTGAAGGACTTGTATGAGAACCAAGTAGTAGGAGCGCTACAGTCGATGAGATCACGTGCGCGAGATACCGTTGAAGATGCTTGAAGCTGAGACAACACTGACAGTTATTATGGCTGATGAACCTAATTATGAGGAGGATTTGTTAGCAGATCTTCAGAGCGGGTCTGATGAAGAGATTGATCAAGACGAGCAGGTTGAAAACTCCTCAGATCTTACCCAGGCAACTGCTCATACAGATAACTGGCAGGACCTACTACGAGCCTCCCACCTTCACAATGTGGGCTCTAAACTCGAGCAAATAGATGTCACCAACATTCAGGATCCTTCAAAATTGACTTCAGTACAAAGTGTCATCCCTCAAATCCGTGAACAGTTGAAAACTCATTCTGATGAACAAGAGACAGACTACATGGAGTTGCTAGCATCAGTAAATGATGAGAACCAAACAGAAGAATTCAAATTTCTTATGCAAATCAGTGAAATACCGACCTTGATTCATGATGAAATCTCCCTCATTCATCGATACGTGAAGACTCATTACAAACTAGTGTTTGCAGAATTAGAGTCGCTTGTGCCTAACCCAGTTGATTATTGCCGTGTGGTCCTACTAGTGGGACAAGAGTTGGCGGGCATTCGTGATAAGGAAAGTAAGTTACAAGAAGTTGTTTCCAGCTCCAAGGTCTTAGCTATCTCAATGGCTGCGCTCGAGAACTTTGCTCGGCTGCTCTATTTGAACGAGTCAGATATGGCTCACATAAGAAAAGCTTGCGAGATTTGTATTGAGCTCAATGGCTTCATCAAGGAACTCTCTGATTTCGTGTCTCAAAAACTCTCGAAGTTTGCTCCTAATGTCAATAATTTAATTGGTCCAGTCGTGACCTCTCAACTTTTAATTAGTGTCGGCTCCCTACGGCAACTTGCCCTCACCCCAGCGTGCAATTTACCTTCTTTTGGTGTCAAAGATCTTCTGTCACAGCTTAATACGCGATCGAATTTTGTTAGAGCCACTGGATACTTGTACTATAGTGAGCTTGTGATGGGCTTGCCTCCAGAGATAATTAAACAGGCGCTTAGAATCATTAGCGCTAAAATAATACTTGCAGCACGAATTGATTTGTCGGGGTCTAAACCAGACGGGAGTTTGGGCTCCTCATATCTTGAAGAGGTCAAGACTAAGATAGATAAGCTTCTTACACCCCCTGACAGAACTGCGCCTAAAGCATTGCCCGTTCCCAAGGAACAGAAGTCCAAGAAACGTGGTGGCCGTAGGTTCAGAAAAATGAAGGAGAGAACTCAAATGTCTGAAATCAGAAAAGCTCAGAACAAAATGGAGTTTGGTAGAGAGGAAACGGCAGTTGTCGATGCTTTCGGTGAAGAAGTCGGTCTTGGGCTTAGCAAACAAATCGATGGTGTCCGTGCCAACAGAAATACTGACGCACGTATGTCCAAAGCTATGGTTAGCAGGCTTAACCAGCAAAAAGATAGAGGAAATGACCTTGATACTCTAGTTTTCGCGAGGGACGATGGTGAAGAAAACAAGGATGGCCAAAGAAAACCCAAAACTAGCTCCTGGTTTTCTGGCATAAAGAGGAATAGATTTGCCGATCTAGATCTGGATGATGAAGATTCAAAAAGGCAAAAGACTGGCAACTAGCGCTGTACGGTAATGGCTGCGAAATGTGAAACCAAGTCTTTACAACTCCACCAATGTCTTAGATAGTGCACAATCTTTCACTCAACCTTCTACGTCAAACAAGAACTGGTCTTAAAAACAAAATCTACTCTATAATAGAATTTGAGTCAGCTACAACTTCATCAGGCTATTCAATTATCGTGGTGTACGGATGTGACTCGTCTTACATACTAAAAAATTTTCCATAAAGCCCTTAGTGAATGCTCCCTAGGAAACATCTCTTCGGAAATTTAATCCATAGGCCCCTACTCTATAGGCAATTCTGGATACCTAGACCATTGAATTTTGCAAAAATGGCTGAAGAAGATAAGTTGAACGCTTCCTCAGCTCAGGCTCAGGCCCCAGGCGCAGACGAAGCCACAAAAGAAAAGACTCCAAAGCAGTTGGAGAATGAGAGAAAGAAGGCCGAGAAGATGGCCAAGTTCTTAGCCAAGAAGAAGAAGCAGGAGGAAGATGCTAAGAACAAGAAACCTTCCGAAAAGAAGCCTAAGAAGGAGAAAAAGGTCGCTGAACCTGTTCCTGAATGGAAGGACGAGACGAAACCTGGTGAAAAGAAGATCTTGGCCTCTTTGGACGATGCTGCTTTCAAGGCTTACAACCCAAAGAACGTTGAGAGCTCTTGGTACTCATGGTGGGAAAAGCAGGGCTACTTCGAACCTGAACTTGATGAAGGTAAGATCAAGAAGGAAGGTCAGTTCACCATTCCAGCCCCACCTCCAAATGTTACTGGTGCTTTGCACATTGGACATGCTTTGACTATTGCCATTCAAGATACATTGATTAGATACAACAGAATGAAGGGAAAGACCACTTTGTTCTTGCCCGGTTTCGATCACGCTGGTATCTCCACTCAATCGGTGGTTGAGAAGCAGGTTTGGAAGAATGAAAAGAAGACCAGACATGACTATGGCCGTGAGAAGTTCGTTGAGAAGGTTTGGGAATGGAAGGAAGAGTACCATGCCAGAATCAAGGACCAGGTCAAGAGATTGGGTGCTTCGTATGACTGGTCTAGAGAGGCTTTCACTTTGAACCCAGACTTGTCAGCTGCCGTTGTCGAGGCTTTCGTGAGATTGCACGAGGATGGTACTATCTACCGTGCCTCCAGATTGGTCAATTGGTCCACCAAGTTGAACACGGCCATTTCCAACTTGGAGGTTGAGAACAAGAACATCAATGGTAGAACCTTGTTGTCTGTGCCAAACTACGATGAGAAGATCGAGTTCGGTGTCTTGACCTCTTACTCATACCCTGTGGTTGACTCTGATGAGAAGATCACCGTTGCCACAACCAGACCGGAAACCTTGTTTGGTGATACCGGTGTGGCAGTCCACCCTGAGGACCCTCGTTACAAGCATTTGCATGGTAAATTTGTTCAGCATCCTTTCTTGGACCGTAAGATTCCTATCGTCACTGATTCCGAAGCTGTGGACATGACCTTCGGTACTGGTGCTGTGAAGATTACCCCTGCTCACGACCAGAACGATTACAGCACTGGTAAGAGACAGAACCTTGAGTTCATCAACATCTTGACTGATGATGGTTACTTGAATGAAAACTGTGGTGAATGGAAGGGCATGAAGAGATTCGATGCTAGAGCTAAGGTCATTGAGGCATTGAAGAACAAGGGTTTGTACGTCGATCAGAAGGACAACGAGATGACCATCCCAACTTGTTCCAGATCTGGTGATGTTATTGAGCCATTGTTGAAGCCTCAATGGTGGGTTAAGCAAGATGATATGGCCAAGGAAGCCATCAAGGCAGTGAAGAACGGAGACATTACCATCACCCCACAATCTTCCGAGAAGGAGTACTTCCAATGGTTGGAGAACATTCAAGATTGGTGTATCTCCAGACAGTTGTGGTGGGGTCACAGATGCCCTGTGTACTTCATTAACATTGAAGGCCAAGAGGGTGACCGTTTGGACAACCACTACTGGGTTGCTGGTAGATCTTACGAAGAGGCTTTGGAAAAGGCTGGAAAGAGATTCCCCGACTCCAAGTTCACCTTGGAGCAGGATGAAGATGTCTTGGACACTTGGTTCTCTTCCGGTTTGTGGCCAATCTCCACTTTGGGATGGCCAAATCAGACTGATGATCTCAAACTCTTCGCTCCTATGTCCATGTTGGAGACGGGTTGGGATATTTTGTTCTTCTGGGTCTCCCGTATGATCTTGTTGGGCTTGAAGTTGACTGGCAAGGTTCCATTCAAGGAGGTTTTCTGCCACTCTTTGGTCAGAGACGCTCAGGGTAGAAAGATGTCTAAATCTTTGGGTAATGTCGTCGATCCATTGGATGTTATCAGTGGTATCTCCTTGGACGAATTGTACGAGAAGTTGAAGATTGGTAACTTGGATGCTAAAGAGATCGAGAAGGCCTCTGCCGGTCAAAAGCAATCTTATCCAAATGGTATTCCAGAGTGTGGTACCGATGCCTTGAGATTCGCTTTGTGTGCCTACACTACTGGTGGTAGAGATATCAACTTGGATATCTTGAGAGTCGAAGGTTACAGAAAGTTCTGTAACAAGATGTACCAGGCAACGAAGTTCGTCTTGGGTAGATTGGGTGACGACTACAAGCCTCCTTCAACTCAAGCCAAGACCGGCAACGAGTCTTTGGTCGAGAAATGGATTTTGCATAAATTGACTACTGCTACCAAGAGTTTCACTGAGCACATTGAGAAGCGTGAGTTCTCTGAAACCACCAGTGCGGTCTACAACTTCTGGTACGACTTGTGTGATGTTTACATTGAGAACTCCAAGCATTTGATTCAAGACGGTACCGAAGAGCAGAAGAAGTCAGCTCAGGACACTTTGTACACTTGTATCGACCAGGGTTTGAAGATGATCCACCCATTCATGCCTTTCATTACTGAGGAGATGTGGCAGAGATTGCCACGTAGAGCTGAGGACTCTACTCCATCGATCACCATTGCCAAGTTCCCAGAGTATGAGGCTTCTTTCGATGACAAGGAAGCTCACGATGCTTACGAATTGGTTTTGGCCATCACCAAGGGTGCTAGATCCTTGCTTTCTCAATACAACATCTTGAAGAATGGTCAAGTCTACGTTGAAACTTCAGACGAGAACGTGAGAAAGATTGCTAAGGACCAGGACCACTCTATCGTCTCCTTGATCAAGGGTGTCGAGAAGATTGAAGTTTTGGATGCTAACCAGCCTGTGCCAAGTGGATGTGCTTTGAACGGTGTCAATGCCACTACCAACGTGCACGTTTTGGTGAAGGGCCAAATCGACTTGGACGCTGAAATTGCCAAGGTGAACAAGAAGTTGAGTAACGTCAAGGAGTTGGACTCCAAGTTGAAGGACTCGATCAAGAAGTTTACCGACAAGACGAAACAGGAGGCCAAGGACGCTGCCTTCAAGAGACAAGAGAACTTCAAGGCTGAGATTGAGGGTTACGAGCAGACCATCTCTATCTTGGAGAAGTTGAAGCTTTAGAAGACGTACATAGATAAATCTAATGGGAAGAAATGAAGTAAATTCACGAGATGTTAAATTGGCTAAGCCAGCGGTTAGTGTAAACGAAGAAAGCGACAATTCCACTTTGATTGACGAATGTTATGATCGCCTGATGGCCGTTGCATTACGAGAAACGCATGGACGGTTTCACTCCACCTCAAAAAATTACAAAGAAAAACGTCAATGGAAGGATGCCACAGTGCACGAAATCGGCACCGAATCGTCAGTTGCAGTGGGGCTGTGGGAAACGCTATAGGGGCTCAGCAAACAGAGGTGAATATGATAATTGATTGACGCAGGCGGTTAGGAGGCATGGCAAGAGAAGGAATGCTGCGAACAAATGACAATGTCAATATGTGAGCAATTGACGCTGTGCAGCACGATTGGCACCGTGGTGAAAGTCAGCAAAGACCATCTAAAAGGAATCAATCGGATGGCTGAAAGAAAGGCTGTGACTTGAGCCATGTTGATGAAAATCGCTGGCTTTGTTGAACTTATAAACGAATGAATGGAGATTTATGAGACACCGGTTTTCTCTTGCTTTGACATTATCCATGATATAATACCGCACATAGAGCTGCAGCGCAGTGCACAATAGCCCGAGCCCAAGGGGTCACAAAAGCATCCTGAATGGTAAATCCTGGCCGTACTGGACCCGTACATTGACGTAATACCAGCCTGGTTTGTCGAAAGAACGGGCTCGTGTGGGGCACGACAGACGAATATAAATACCGGGGCAATCCCCTCCCTTTTCCCTTCTCTCCCCAGTACTTGTACTACTACTACAACTTTTTACTAAAACAACAACAAAAACAATGAGCGGTTTCAACGATCTTTTGAAGAAGGGTGAGGAGGCCATTGGCAGCAAGGACGGTAAGGGTCCTGACCTCAAGAACCTCCAGAAGGATGCCCAGCAGGCTTACGACACCTTCAACAAGACTGAGGGTTCTACCACTGACAAGGCCAAGGCTGCCTACTCTGAGTACTCCAGCAAGTCTGGTAAGGCTTCTGAGGAGGAGACTTCTGAGAAGAAGGAGTAAACTTGTATAGTATGTTAATGTATACAACTTTTACGGAATTTGTAAGTGCTGCGCACATGGGGGCAAGAGATTGATGGATATTTGGTTGGGTTTTCGGTTTTTCGGGATCTCAAACACCTCAATGGACTCAATTGCTGTTGTAGTTTTTAATTGTTTTAATTTGCTTCTTTTTTTGATGGTTCTTGATTTTTATTCATGTTTTCCATGTTTGTCGTAGTTTGAGAATATCTGTGGCTTCCTCACTGTACTGAAAATTCGCGTCGCGTTTTCTACATAAATTGTATTTTCTTATCAAGTTTTGCAAACCATGGATCACCTAGCAAAAGATTTCCTGGCCCTTGACTCCGCCCTAAGTTTACACTTTTCGTCAAGCATCACAACTCCCAAACTATTTCAAATATGCCAGAAAGCTTCATCTTTAGCGGGTAGGAGATTCACCAACGCGACGCTTGAGCTCATCCTAGGCGTGGATGATCTGCTCTTTAAGATCATTAGCTTCAAGGGCTCATACGATTATGGTATTACGGTAAACGTGTCGTTAGCCAGCTACGGCTCGCTACTATCGCAGAGGAGGATAGACTTTGAGAGGAAGTTGGCACAGTTGGAAGAGGTGGACCCTGTCAACCTAAAGGATGTTGCGGTGGTGCAATCGCCAGTCAAGTTATCAGGATACCGTTCGCCCAGTACTTCTCCAACAAAGATAACCAAGTTCAAGCAAATTGACGGTTTAAAGAATGACCGCTCAAAGTTTTCTTTTAAAGAAAAGATTGGTGCTGTTGAGAGTTCAAAGGCGAACGGGTTGTCCTTGCTCGAACGTATCAAACAAAAAGAACGTATGAACTCGAAACTTGATCCTGTTCAACAAAAAAGGACGATTATGACCAATACATCACTACAAAAATGCAACCTGTCTACGATATCGTTTACGAACTTTCGTCGTCTTCGTTCGGTAACGGCACTCGGGCGCCACAAAGCTTTACCCTTCAGAAAGTAATATCCATAATTAAAGACTCATCAGAATATGCCATATCTGAGAGTGAAATTCAAGACATAATTCAAGGCATCGAAAAGAAATTGGGTGCAGAAAGGCTACAACTTATAGAAAGAAGCCATAATAAGGTCATCAAGGTGTTTGGTCTTGATAGAGATGATGATCTACGGCTACTCGGAAAACGCATGTAATAAAAACGATAATTCTAACTATTTAAATATGAGTCTTCTTCTATAAAACGAGCTAGTGTTCTAAAATTCTCTGTCGCAAATGTCAGCAGCAGCAGAGTTCATGAAAAAGTGTTTCAACACAATTTCAACAAACCAAGTACCACCCAAGTCCAAAAGAATGCAGCCGGTCAACTTTGTTTTGAAGACAACATCCATAGGAACAAATTGCATGGCTTCGTTCAACTCAGGCATGAATTCGGTAGAGCCAGCCAAAGTCAAACCAGCAACACCCAAGAGACCGTACCACATACCCTTGTTATCCTTGATACTGTCCTTGAAGGGCAAACCAATGTAGTTGACAGCGAAAGTGGAAACCTGCTGGGCCAATTGAAGCAAGAACATACCTGTGTTCAACAAGGATGGCTCGAAGGTCTTTTCCAAATCAACCTTAGGTTCTCTTGGCTCCAAGGCGTAAATCTCTTGGGTGATGTAAATCAAGGTAGCAATGTGAATAGCGAATTGACCCAAAATAGAACCCATGATGTAGATGTTGAAAATACCGTCTTGAGGTCTCTCCTTACTCAACTTCTGGAGAGGCTTTCCACGGGAAATACTCAAGAAACAGACGGACAACAAAATACCAGAGATGGTGGATTGGGCATCACCGAACTTCATTCCAGACAAAAACAAAACGGACAAGGAGTATGCAGAAATCAAACAGTTCAAGGCCAAAATCTTGTACATTTGAATGGTAGAGACCAAAGCACAACGACCCTGGCGAATGATGTTGGTGACAGTAGAAACACTAGCCAACTTAGACGTAAATGGAGCAGCAACAGAAGCATCACCCAATTTCAAAGTAGGAACTTCATCGTCCTCTGGTTCCAAACCGCTCATAGAAGTAAGAAGGTTGTCAGCCATTTTGCTGGCAGCAACCTTTCCAGTCTCATCCTTAACAAATTCGATTGGTTGAGCATTGGATTGGTTGGCAAGAGCGACCTTCTGTCTAATCTCAGGAGTGATCTCAACACCTCTTTTTTCTAAAGTGGTGAGGTAGTGAGGGTTAAGAGAACCCGGTGGGTACAAGTGGGCAATGAGGGCAGGCACAGGTGGTGGTGGTCTGTTCCAGTTGGCCATGAGCTGAGCCTGCTTCTCGTAGATAGTCTTAGTAGCAGCAATCTTTCTGTTCTCTGCAATCTTTTTCATACCTTCTTCAGTACCGTTAAGCAAAGCGACACCAATATGAGCCTGCTTCAAAGCACCGACATCGTTAGTACCGTCACCACACATCAAGGTGCTGTAACCGGCATCTTTCAAAGTAGTCAAAATAAATTCTTTTTGAGCAGGAGAAACTCTCGCATATACCCAAGTACGCTTCAAGATATCCAAGATTTGAGGATGTTCAGTAAGGTGAGTCAAGGCATGGCCAGTAAGACAGATGTCATGCTTTCTAAACAATTCGAGATCAATAGCATCACCGCTCTTGAATGGGATGACCTTGGTTTCTTCAACATTTCTCCAAACTAACACTTCACCCTCAGAGACTTCGTGGTGCTCTTCTGGGAAATCTAAGATCAAAACTTCCTTCTCGACAATAGCCACCTCCTTAGCGACGTGACAAGCAGTCAAGGGGTTATCACCAGTGATCATAACAGAGCGATGGGAAGACTCATTCAACATGTGGATCGTTTCAATAGCATCAGGCTTCAATGGACAGTGGAAAACAATAAAACCAGCGAAATTCAACTTAGACTCAACATCGGTTCTCTTAACCTTAACAACGTTGACGCTAGTGTCCAACTCCTTGTAACCTAATGCCAAAACACGGGAACCAGCTCTAGTGAAAGACTTAAAGATATCTTCGTACTTCTCAGGAGCGTCAACCAACATGTGGCGGATAGTTTCAGGGGCACCCTTGACAGCGACGAAATTCTTACCTGGCAAAGTGTTGATAGAGGTGATAGCAGAAGATCTCTTCAAAGCAGAAGAAAACTGGAAACGGCGCAAAATCTTGATCTTCTCAGACTTACCCTTGGCGGTAGCTCTTTCGACAGAATCCTTCAATCCAACAGTCCAATTGGCAGCCTTCAAGGTAGCCTGCTCCATAGGGTCACCGACAACGTCACCATCATCTAACTTAACAAGAGCATGGGCGGATCCCAAAACCCAAGAGGTAGTCTGTGGAGCATCTTCACAAGTACGAAGCTTGTGAGTCTCATCTTTATCAAAACCAGCTAAACCTTCGAACACCAAGTCCTCAGCAGTCAAAGTACCAGTCTTATCGAAACAACAAACGTCAATTCTGCCTGCCAATGGGATACGGAAAGGTTCAGTACAGTAGATGAAATGCTTCTGCAAACTAGACAACGAAGTGTTAACAGCCATTGTCAATTCCATAGGCAACTCGGGTGGAACAACAGAGGTGATCACAATGATACAGTCCAAAATCAACTTCGACTGGATTCTTCCCATCTTACTTCCTTCAACCCAAACATACCAAGAAGCGGCGATGGCGAACACCAACAAAAACAAAATGAACATGAAAGCTTCCTTATTACCGACAGAGACTCTCTCACTTGAGAAAATCATCATTCTAACCAACGAACCCTGAGAAGTTTCGAAACCAGTCTTGCAAACATAAGCCAAAGCACCGGCATCAGGGGCCTCAGGAATGATGGATTTTTCTGGCTTTGTAACTTGCAAAGCCATAGTACCACCATGCAACAAACTGTTCTTGTCCAAACCTTCTGGCTGGAAGAACTCATCGCTTGGTCTCAATTTGATAGATTCCTTCAACAATGGGGTAGATTCACCAGACAACATGGCCTCGTTAACAATAGCAGAGCCATCAAGCAACAACAAGTCACATGGAATGGCACTGTCCTCGTTGGTTCTGGTGATCGATACAATATCACCTGGCAATAATTCGTCGGTCTGCAATTCAACCCACTCGGAGTTTCTGTAGGCGTAGATAGCATAAGGCTTGATTCCCATACTCTGGAACTCGTTCATGGTAGTTCTTCTTTGGAACACAGTGGTCATCTCGAAGGAGACCAACATGAACAAAGAGAACAAGGAGTAATACCACTGTTCATCCATCAACCACAATGCAACACTGAACAACTGGAAAACGAAGAATGGGGCAACAGCATGCTCCTTGAACAATTCCAAGAAGGTGGGCACAGGAATGTCAAACTTATTTTTACCAAAGTTACGCTTCAGCTTTTCCAAGTCACCTTGCAAACCCTTAGAGGTCTGGAAGTACTCAAGCTTTGGCAACTCATCAACCTTAAACTCAGGAGGAGAAAACTTACCTGTCTTCTCGTGGAACAAGTGGCGTCTTTTTTGATACAAAAAAGACACCTGTTTCTCACCGTCAGCGAACTGCTCCCTCTTGATGGGGCACATTTCACCAATACCAGCATTCACTATGGGGGTGATCTTGATGTGGCTTGCTTCCTCAATGGTCTTGACAGGAACATAGTTGAATCTAGCCTCAACATCAATGTTCCAGTGAGGCATAAGCCAGAACAAAGCATTCAAAGAGCAGATGGTGATCAAGTAGACGAAAGTCCACTCTGATCCACCAATGTACTCGTCATAGTGGTTGAGGTAAATCTGTGCAAAGATAGGATAGATAATAGCAAAGGGCCAAACGTAGGGCCTAGCAATGATCAGCTTTGGCACTAGAAGCTGTGCATCTTGGATAGTCGGGTTAAGAACGACGTCCGACATGATTAGCACTGACGTTTCACGTATCAAAGACTGAAGAGGATGGAAATTTCCAGCTGGGCGTGGATGTACACGGCGCCATCCAAATAGACCCGTACATCCCTAATTGAACTACGAGGTGGTCTCAGTATAGTGCTCGTACAGTCTCAGATAAGGTCTAAGTTGGACTTTCCATGGAAAATTACACAAAAGGCCATTTTAGTTTACAGGTATAAGCGTAGCTTAGGTCATGTCTATATTTTGTGGGCGTTTCTGGTTACTCTAAAGTGAGAATTCGCCATCACGCTTCTCGTGGACCGGATAATCCTCCGTAACAATTGCATCTATAAGCTCATGTGGAGTCACATCGAAAGCTGGATTCCACACTTGGATTCCGGGAGTGGCAATTCCAACTACGTTCTTCTCTCCAACAGTGCCATCTTTCTTCACAAGAGGGCCCTCCAAAGTCGTGAGCTCATGCGAAGGACGTTCTTCAATTACAATATCGTCACCTGTAGCAGTTTTATGGTCGACAGTAGTGTTTGGAGCTGCAACGATGAACTTTATTTTCTCGTCCTCTTGCGTAGAAATCAGGTTGAAGTAGTTGGCAATAGCAGCTAATTGGTATGTTCCAATTTTGTTCGCAGAATCACCATTCTTCACCACACGGTCGGCACCAACAATGATGAACTTCACTGGAGCAGACGATGATTTGATGCTTCTCTTCTTTGACAAGGAAGAAATGAGTGAGGTAACCATGTTATCACAAATTAAAGTAAATGGGATCTTCTCATAGTCGAGCTCATAAGTGGTCAATCTTGCACCCTGGTTGTATGGTCTAGTCTCTAATGGGTAGACTTGATCAAACCAAAAGTCATTTCCAGAGCTCTTACCTAACTGAGCATGAACTGATCTTATGATACCCAAAGCTGTTCCATGGCCAGAAGTAGCCAAAGAACCCGTGTTACAGACAGTAAGAATGGAGAAGGGGCCCTTAAAGTTCTGCTTCTTCAATGTCTCAGCAATGTACTTCACACCGTTATCACCAATTTTATAGTTGTTATCCAAGTCGCCCTCGTGTAGAGCGACTGAGTACTTCTTGACGACATCAAAAGCCGCCTCGTTGACAGTGTCAGTTTCTTTGAAACCGCTCCTGAGCAACTCCTTGAGCTCATTCAAAGCATTCGAAAGGTTGACGGCAGTAGGCCTTGAAGTCACCAAGTAGTCGATTCTTTCCACCAACTCAGCAATAGTACGACTCTTGTTGGCCTCAAGATTCCTCAAGATATCGACAGTGACAGCAAATGCTCCAACAATGGCAATTGCTGGTGCTCCTCTGACCTGCATTAGTTTGATGGCACTGAACGCATCATCTATAGATTCGATGTCAATATAGTGAGTTGAATAAGGGAGTAGAAGTTGATCCAAGATCTTTAAGGTATTCTGTTCTTTATCGAAGCGAATTGCTTCAAGCGTCTGTTGGCTCATCTTGTGCTATGCTATGTATTTCCCACGTGTAGGAGGAGGAAGATGTGGTGAGTTATCGATATTGGGTGCGAAAAGTATCCACACCTTTTACCCTCACTAAGTTAATATGCTGTTGGGAGACTTAGAATATAAGTCTCCTAATGCCATCAACCTCAAACTCCTGAGTTAAACTATTCCATCTGCAACCGAGAAGGCGTCTGCCTGTGATTGGGCAACGTCCTCCTTTCTCAATATCAATAGTGTCAGTGGATCCTTTGGCTGCAACTTCCTCCTTCTCTGGTTTCTCAGTCTTCTTATCATTCTCTTCGTCATCATCATCCTCGTCATCGTCTTCGTCGCTCTCTTCTTCATCGCTCGCTTCAACCCGCTTTTTCTTAACGTGCTTATGTGATTCTGTGAGGTAGTTGTAAATGCAAGTATAACAGAAGACATACCCTGTCTCAATGATGGCTGGGTTCAGAATTTCCTGCTTGCACAAGGGACAAGTGCTGCCCGATTTATAAATCTTTTTTGGCTTGGACTTGAAATGCTTGAAGTTGTTCAACGATGCGGGGGTAGGAATGCTGCCTTCAAGAGCGTTTCCTTGAGATTTTGCAACCTTCTGAGCGAAATCTGAGTTGTTCCACCACTCGAGGAATTTCAAGGTGAAGATTGCCAAGGGAAAGAAGGTACCTAATACAAACCTGACGGCCTTCCACGAAGGACTGGTGATGTATTTTGTGAGATTAATGAGTTTCTCCAAAGTCGATGGAGGAGCCACTCTGTTGGGGAGATGATCTTTTGGCACATCCAAAGTAGGTTCGTTCTTTTGGTAATCGTATTGACTCAATCTGGAGAAGTTTATCTTGAACAAAAATGTGAGCAACGATGCAGACTTGGAGTTTCCACTCAAGTATAGAAGTGTTGTAATCAAGTTACCTGCTCTCCACACACTCTGGATATAAGGGTATATTTCAACGAACTTTCGTTTAATCCAGATCTTACGTCTTTCTGACTCATCCGAAGCTTCTTTTTCGTTCAATTGTCCTGTGATATACTTCGAATAGAGCACCTCGTAGGTGTAGTTGCACTTTTCAGATAAGTATGAGACTCCAGTTATCTCGAAGATAGAAACCCACATCTGGTAGGTCGATAGCTTGCGTCTCTCCTCGATCATTGATGGAGCTAACTGGGTCAACCTGCCGCTATTATATTTGACATCAGACAAGGGCGTCTGACTAACTCTCTTCAAGCCATAAAAGTTTTCTGTGAACGAACCCTGCCAGTATTTGAAAAAGTACCATTCAATAAAAGTCCTCAAAGCCAAGTTGAGCTCATCAAAGTTATTGGTGACTTTAAGAAGATATCCAGGGTACCGCTGGGCGTAATGTACCAAGATGTAACGCAATGATGGCGATAGAAGCGACTCGAGCTGATTTGCCGAAATAAGCTCAAATAACGTCGGCGTCTCAGAGTCAAGCTGAGATGCATCAAGCGAAGAGTAATACTCCATTCTGATTATAAAATTAGTTCGCTGGTTGCTGGTTAGCTTAGAAGGAAAATGTATATGTTTCCCCACAGATCTTGCCGAGGTTGTATGTCGTGCGCACTTGAGGAACCCTCATGACATGATTCGCCTAGTCAACTCCATACTCATTTAACGAGACACCTCTTCAGTATGACCCACATTGAATCTCTTAAAGATATAGTAGTAAAACATGATATTAAACACAGAACTCTTGCGGTCTATGGTTTGGATGATTTGGTGAAACAGGCTGACCACTACACTGTACCCAGTGAGATAAGGGAGGAGGATGTGGGACCAATGCCTGACATCTTATTCGAGGATAATGATCCTAGCTTTTGTTCTGTCTTTTCAGATCAAATTAATCATTCGATGCAAACCCAAGCTACACAAGAGCCATCTTTCAATGCTAAGTTGTTATCGGAAGGCGCTATTCTAAGTAGTGAGTTCGAACAAGAATTGCCCGAGGCTATTCTTACAAGCGATCAGATACGAGAATAAAAATCTTCCATTATTGGCTATAAAAGTGAAATCAACAACGTTGCATCCATTACGACTAATTCGGATGACTAAAGCAAGCTGCTAGCAGGGCGAGGCCGGCTCAAGCGAGGATCATACCTGAACCCATACTTGACATATACTTCCCACAGACTCACGTCAAAGACACGGAAGTCACCAGCTTCTGGAATACCGGCTTCTTTTCCAGCAAATGACTCATTGTTTATGAGCTTGAACCAGTATTGAAGCTGTTTCGTGTGCGTGGATGGCGAAATGTCCCCTGGGGCCATGCCATACGGCCTCCAACCAAGTCTGTGCAAGAGAGATTCAGCCACAACGTTTTCCAATGGTAAGTATCCATAATAATAACCATAGAAGAGGACCATGGTCATTTCGTTGACGATTGGCGTGCTTTCCGGCGTCCTTTGGATCTCAAGAGATTCAATCTCCAGGGCGTATTTCTCAAAGTAATTGAGTGCTCTTATACGGCCCCATTGATTTTGAAGCTTGCTCAAGAATAAAGGTGCCTTGATACTCTGCACCTCTGCGGATGGATATAGACCTGCAAACTGGTAAGGCTTGTCAAACGGGCTCGAAGTTAATGGCTCATACTGAGTTTGTTTCTTCAAAAGTTTGGAAGAATTGTCAGCGTGATTGCTAGCAGCGAAGCTGGCCACCAAGTCTTGAATACCGCTTGGTGCTCGTAATAGATTCACATCTCCAAAAGTGTCCAATTCAACAGGCAGTAAGCCTGCGTTCTTCAATACTTCAAGGTAAGCACTATACTCATCGTTCTTTGTTAGGAGCGATAACAACTCAGCAGATGCGTTACTCTCATCATGACCGGGAGCACTCGTTGGCTTGCTTTGAGTTGCTTCAACTTTAGGTTTCAGATTTCCAGAAACAGCTTCAACTTCGGTCTTCTCGGGGCTGGCTTGCTTTGAAGAACTAGGGCTCTCGGACGATTTAGAAGCGCCAGCTGCAGCTAATGACCATTTCAAAGCACCAACCGGTTTAGAAGGGGTCGAAGCGGGTTTGAGGGTAGTGATAAACGCTGGACTGGAAGATTCATTATTCTCGTTCTTGCCCGCTTGGGAAATATGCTTGGATTTGGGTGTTGACAGGGATTTTTCTGCTTTCGAAGTATCCAGCGATTGTTGAGATGTCAATGGTGTGCTTTCAGGAGCGGGAGATGCCGACGAAGTTGATTTTCGCTTTACACTGCTTAGTATTGACAGGTCTGCGTTCCCTATCGTTTCACTCTCGTTGCTGTCATGGCCGTTCGATAGGCTCAAGTCGAACGACTCTTCAACTGTACCGTTGACATTAATGTTGTTCTCGTGGTTCTCTCTGGCTTCCTTATAGAGTTCATCGTAAACTGTCTCATCATCCATGAAATCTGGCTCCTGGTTCGATTCCACATAAAAGTTCAAGTCATCTTGAATAGCTAAGATCAGTTCGGCCGCTATCTTTCCGGAAGTGAGGAACCCTAGAAGACCTTCGATCTTTTCAAGATGAAATTCGTTCTTTGACTTGAAGCCTTCAAGTTCCAGCTTTCTTTCTTCGATGGCCAGCAGATTGTTCTTCCTGACCTTTTTTTGTGAGAGCTTCTCATATTCCTCATCTAGCTTCTCATTCTGATCATTAAGCTCCTCCTCAACTTCTCTGAGGAACTTTGCCGCCTCCCTTCCCTCTGGAGTTAGCTCCTGTTCTGCATTGTCTAGGGCGGCAAGCATGATGGACTGGTTGGAATAGGATTTCATTTTGGAGTTCTTCTCGACTTCCTTATAGCACTCCATTGCTTCTTCTACAAGACGACGATGATCTTGTAGCTTTTGAGGAGCAATCGTTGCTTCTAGAGAGTCGTTACCTTGCCATGTCTTGATTTGATCTCGAAACTTTTGAAGCTTCTTTATTTCCTTCTTCAAGTCCGCTTCTAGCTTTTCTCGTTGGGAGTCGTTATTGGATGACTCATGTCGCTGGAAGTAATAGTTGAAGAGATCTAGTCCTTCATGGATCTTTTTGAAGACTGTTTCAACCTCCCTGGTATGTGTTAGTACTCTGAGACGACTGCCATACACTTTGCAACAATTGGTTTCACTCCAAGATGCTCAAGGGTCGAAAATTAATGGGAACATACTTTTGTAGCTTTCTACTTGACATTTTTGAAAGCGATAAATAGCCGGTTGAACGAGGTCCTCAAGTTTGCTTCTTTAAACCTATGTCCTGTGTTGCAAAGATTTTTTCTCTATTCGAAGGCATTAAAGGCCCTTAGTGAGACAAACGATTAGGAAAGCACGTGACCGGCGATGAAAGCTGATAAAAGGGAAGGTATAATCAGTCGAAAGATCATCAAAATCTCCAAAAACATTCTAACACTTATGGTGCTTCTACAAATATACTTTTGGTTGAAGTCACCCAAAGCTCATGTGGTTTCTGCTTGGCTTTAATGTCAGAAGTCGCTAATATTTTGTGGGGAATATGTACGTAATCTTTCCTGCACCGTCATTGGTGTGCCAGAATGGTTGTGTTGGAATACATGCTCTATATGCAGGCATGATGATATCCTGTTGCCCAGATTCCTATAGTTGCTATGATGATGACCCTCTTACTTGCTTGCCATCCAATGTCTTCACTATATAAGGATGGCATCTCCCATCCTTCTTTCCTTAACTAGTTATCTCAATACACTACGAACCACTCTTTACTATAAACCCAGCTATGTCCGTTACATAGTCTTTCTTACCTACAGTCGTGCACCCTTCATCTAACATCTTTATAAAGATGGTAGTTAGCTTCGGCGCCATCAAGAGTTGATCAACTTTGAAGGGTCTTCAGACTACCATGACGTCTTCTGTGTACAATCGTCGTAAGGAAGCAAGAGTCCTCAGACTATTGAACCATTCTACCGAAGAACGAAGAAGATCAAGACTATCATAACTAATGAACCCAATTGACCATACTCGGATAAGAATAGATTGGGAAAGCAATGGTCTACTAACATGCTCGTTGACCAACAGTTGGACCCTCAGCAAACAGTGGCTGAGAACTTGAACACTGAACAACATATCAAACATAAGCTATTGACTATTGACTATACGGTTTGTCTACTACAGAGAAGAGTTCAGGCTTACGAAATTCAGGTGTTCATCAGTGACGGACTGGAAACTTATGACTACAGCAGAACAACTAAATAATACGTTCCAAACAGACTAGCGTGCTTAGCTGGGAATAAACAACAATGGGCCCTGACATCAAGAACAACATATGAATCTACGAGACTACAAATCTTTTTTAAAGTCAGGAAGTCTCAAACAAAGCACGCTAGACGTAAGGCTCAAGGCAAACTCCATGCATACATAACAGAGATTAGACAGAGAGGAACCACAATAACTCAGTGGTACCCACAAACACAAGAGCAAACGGGATAAGTTCCCTGATAATAGGGAAGGCATCTATCTTGGAAAACACAATAGAACAACAGTCTTTGTGTAAGGAATCTTTCACTTCCCGGGAGCTCTTGTGAGGCGAGAACTTTTATAACTGTCATCTCTGCATTGCAGGTGGAAGAGCCCTATACCATTCAGCGGTTGGAGTCCTTCGACTATGCATCATCGACTATGCATCATTAACCCTAAACCTAAAGGTCAAGAAGGAGAGACGTTGACAAAGCAACGCCCTTCTAAGAAGTCGAGGACATGGACACAAATTTGACGAACAATCTAATTGTGATAGAAAATTAAAGAAGCAAAACTCATTTTTCTACACATTTGCACAAACTCAGCCTACACATCGATTGGTTATTACTGAGTCAATGCAACTACTCCAGCCATCATTACAGAAGGTAGAGTATAGATGTTTCCAATGTCTTTATCGGTGTCTAGCACTTCCACATACAAGGACTACTATGACATTTACCGGGAAAGTCCAAGGCCAAAGGGTACCAAGAGTTTAAATACATCCTAAGAAATCTGCTTTACATCTATCTTAATTACAAAGCAGTTGGCCGATTTCCGAATAGTCTACAATAATAATGCAGACTCGAGGTCCATACCATCTACGCTGTACTACAAGACTGGTATCATTTCCAAGATGACAAATCTCCAATTTCCCCGTCTTTCCGCATTTCTTCCAGCCTAAGAGATAATACTCCCAGTCTTATGCAACTCAAAGTGCCATGCTTATTAACTTTTACCTGTGTAACCTGTGCATTGTTCTGGACGACTATCGCCAGTAAAGCTCACTAACATGGACACTGTTATTAGAAAGACTTGGAGAAGCAAGATACACTTGCTGGGATACGAGGAACGCACATGGCCCAACGCGTCCAAGAATGAGATCATCAAATCGTTAATTGGGCCACAGATGCTACATTCTCCTCAGGAAACTCAACAATCAATGAACAGAGCTATGTTACTGAGTCACCGTTGCAATTCTACCACAATACTGGCATTTCGAAGCGTCATGAGTGTGAAGCTGTTTTTTTTCACCTCACAACCCCAACTGGGTTCATGGCTAAACTTAGGGCCGGAATATTTGATCATATATCGACGCATCGTCTCGTATGAATGAACAAGAGTATACTTATGCCAAGCAACGAGACTAAACAGCTCTGAAGCGCCATCCAGTTCTGGAGCAAGAACATCATTGAAATAACATCATTGAAATGTGAGCTAGAAGTTGAGGTTTCCACAAGCAGCTTGGACAGAAACCCCACTTGATGCCAAAGGGGGATCGCTGCATTTTCGACATCCATGAGACACGAGCTCACTGAAGGTTAAAGCGACAAGGGTAAAGAAATTACATTATCATTGACCGGCAAATGTACCACGATACAGGTAGATAATGACTGGCACTTCGTTATTCTCATTAGAAACCAGGAATGTATGGTAAGGTGACCTTACTTTGGTACCTCAGACCATAATTGGCGCTCCATTATGTCTCATTATTGACAAACCAACCCTCGCTCTAACTCGCCAACATCATAAGAAAAGCGAAGAAAGAAAATCCGCTTAAGCTCGTGTTTCCTATCCAGAAAGAGCGTACTCTAATAAGCGCCGCTGGACTATATGGCTACCAGGTCAGGTACTCCTCAATCATTCTCGCTCGATAGAAGAGAGTCTACAATAGAGACCCACTATCGTTAAAAGGTAAGCCATTTATTCGTTATCTTAATAATTGACTTGCGAAAGATTTGAAAGCAAAATATGACCAAAGGAGAACAGGTCTCTCCGTCGATCGTCCCTTTAGATAATAGGTGGATTATTATTGACACTTAAAGCCCGTCAGTAATAAGTATATGAAGCTAAGCAAAGCACATTATACCAGGTTCCACCACTAACCACATCTTGGAGATGTGTTAGAATGCTACTAACAGCGAAACAGCGAACGCAGAAACTGCGTCAAGTGGAGTCAACATTTTGACTCTTTACAGTCCAGTTCCAGTTGACAGAATCACCAACGCCTACGCACAATTCTAGGAAGACGTTCTTAGAGTCCTAAGCAAGCCATCCCACTGACTTCGTCCAGAATTTTTTTGACCTCCTTACCCCGGAAAGTTAAGGAGGATGTTTCTCTGGCGGCTGGTATTAAATCTTCCTCTGACAGGGTGGAATGGATACCAGGGAAGTCACAATGCAAAAAGACATTGAAGTAGTGAGAGTGGGGACCTCCATGAATCTTGGCCGGTTTAGGAGAGTACAAGCCTAGAGGGCAGGCTCGAGAGACGAAGTCAACACAGCTCCGAGTACTGTCCCGGCTAGCAGGACAGCGTATGCATCGTCGGTGAGTTCAGAACGGTTTTAGACAAGAAGACTACTATTCAAAGCGCATGGTGCCAAATTGGCGAAAGGGGGAATTCATGTGTTGTTCTCACTTTCAGATCTATATGAGGGAGATACCTCCCCGAAGGTCGCCAATTTACCATTGATTTCCATGCAGCTATTTAAGTCAACCCTAATAAGAGGAACCAAAACAACATAACAAGAATATCACTACTAATCAGAACCAAAGAAGGATTGCACACTTGAAGTGATGATCATAGGAAAGGAAAGCATGTTAAGAACGGGTTTAAGTTCACCAAAAGACTTCAAACACATCCGCAATATCTAATAGGTTGAACTGGAGAGTTAGGGAGTCACCAAAGTTCCCCCAGTTATACTTCGAGCATGAAACCTAACGGATAGCAGGACAAGCACACTCGCCATAGAAAGAAAAAGGGGATAGTGAGAGCAGGCACAACAGTCAATCAGGTTCTCAACCAAGGAACTCAACAGCCAGCAATACAGTTCGAAACAGCTAAATTAAACGTTGGTCCTTAACAACTAACATGGATGCTTAAACAAAACGATGTCGAACTTTGAACTGATAAAGTTAGCTGGACCTGATTTCACTAATCCCAAAGGAACTAAACCACGAAACCTTGAACAGAGACTTCCCCTAATGACACACTAAATGGACTACGCATGCAACCTTGGGCTGATCAAATAGGCTTTACTCCCATAAGAAGGAGACCTGTCTTAAAGAGTGGATTACTAGTGAACAAGGCCAGTCGCGTTGAAGACACAACATAGAAATGTACTCAGAGATTATTTGTTAAAGGCGGCTATGACGGAACATGAGCAAGTTGCGAGACAAGAAGTCAGGAAGAAAACAGCAGGTTACCTGGGACAATTGCAAATATAGAAGGACGGGTCCTACGGAAGATTTCATCAAAGAACTATCTGAAGAAGCCAGATACTTGTTAACCTAGCTACATCTCTTGCGCAACAAAGATAAAGGGAATTCACCCTACCGCCGAGCTACAATAAATCCGCGACAACCTTGGACAAAGCAGAGAAGATAAAATAAATACTCTGCTGTGGTACTACAACGAGAGATAACAACCAGTTTGTCATGAGGTGTCTCTACCCAGATGTAATGTCTTGAGCACCATGAGCGTCCCGACCATACGGTTGCAACACTCACAAACATGTCTAGGTTCTCGTTGATGTGCCTGTGGGATATAGAGTAACAAACTCTATCCCAGTGGAAAAGCGAAAGTAAGAGGACAACCGGTCCCAAGAGGACAGACGGTTCCAAGAGGAAAGAAGTCAATTTTCGAACGAACGATCAATATGTGACTTAAATAATCGTCGAAGAATCAAAGGAATCAGAACTGTCATTCATCATCAGACAGTTACGCCCTTCACGAAGCTTTGGGCTCAAAATTCAGTGTCATGGACAATCATTTAAGTGGTCCTTCGAATGTCCCAAATCCTTAACAACAACTATACGAACATTTACAGACTACTTTTGATAAGGACGCTCCACTGATACAGGCCATATCTACCCGAACTCAAATGAATCTTAGGCCACAGGCTAAGAACGGGTGTTGGAATACATGCTCTATATGCAGGCATGATGATATCCTGTTGCCCAGATTCCTATAGTTGCTATGATGATGACCCTCTTACTTGCTTGCCATCCAATGTCTTCACTATATAAGGATGGCATCTCCCATCCTTCTTTCCTTAACTAGTTATCTCAATACACTACGAACCACTCTTTACTATAAACCCAGCTATGTCCGTTACATAGTCTTTCTTACCTACAGTCGTGCACCCTTCATCTAACAGGTTGCAAGTGGTACACGGGAAAATGTTAATGTATGAAAGGTGGATGGAAGGGAAGTCAAGGATGAATTAAAGGAAAATGTAAGAACCAGAGAGGATAGAGGACTGTAGTAACTCAAAAATTCACATACTTATAAATATTAATTTTGTTATACATGATCTTAATGGATTAGCTAGCTGGCTATCTAAAACATGAAGCTTACAACTCGTCGTGCTCGAAGTCGTCGTCAGAGTCGTCACCAAACTGAGCATCTTCTTCGTCAGCTGGGTTCTCGTAGAGCTTGGCAGAGATCTTCTGGGTGATCTCAACCAACTTCTGCTTGGCCTCCTCAAACTCTTCGGATGTAGCAGTCTCGTAGTTCTCGTCAAGAAACTCGGAAGCCTCGCTGACAGCGTCAGACAAAGCCTCCTTGTCATTGTCATCCAACTTGGAGACGTACTCGTCGTTGTCGGCGAGCTTCTGCTTCATGTTGTGGACCAAGTTCTCAAGGGAGTTTCTAGATTCAATCTTGGCCTTGATTTCCTGATCCTGGGCGGCGTACTTCTCAGCCTCCTCAACCATTCTGTCAATTTCTTCCTTGGACAATCTACCCTTCTCGTTGGTGATGGTGATAGACTTCTTCTTACCGGTACCCTTGTCGACAGCGTCAACCTTCAAGATACCATTGGCGTCCAAAGCGAAAGTGACCTCAATTTGAGGAACACCTCTTGGTGCTGGTGGAATACCAGTCAACTCAAACTTACCCAACAAGTTGTTGTCCTTGACCATAGCTCTCTCACCTTCGTAGACAGAGATCATGACGGTTGGCTGGTTGTCAGCAGCGGTAGAGAAGATCTGGGACTTCTTGGTTGGGATAGCGGTGTTTCTGTTGATCAAAGTGGTCATGACACCACCAGTGGTCTCAATACCCAAGGTCAATGGGTTGACATCCAACAAAACAATGTCATCGACACCCTCTTCACCAGAAAGAACACCAGCCTGGACGGCAGCACCGTAAGCAACAGCCTCATCAGGGTTAATACTCTTAGAAGCCTTCTTACCGTCGAAGAATTTCTCAATCAATTCCTGGATCTTGGGGATTCTGGTAGAACCACCAACAAGAACAATGTCATCGACATCAGACTTCTTGACACCAGCATCCTTCAAAACGCTCTCCACTGGCTTCAAGGTCTTCTTGAAAGAGGCAATGTTCAACTCCTCGAACTTAGCTCTAGAGATGGTCTCGGAGAAGTCGATACCATCAACGAAGGAGTCGATTTCGATTCTAGCACTCATCTGAGCAGATAAGGTTCTCTTAGCCTTCTCGGCCTCTCTCTTCAACTTGGAGATGGCCTTCTGGTTAGTGGCAATGCTGACATCGTGCTTCTTCTCAAACAACTTGGTCAAGTGCTTGACAACCTGGAAGTCGAAATCTTCACCACCCAAGTGAGTGTCACCAGCAGTAGCCAAAACCTCGAAAACACCGCCCTCAATAGACAACAAGGAGACATCGAAAGTACCTCCACCCAAGTCGTAGACAATGATTTGCTTCTCGCCATCAGTCTTGTCCAAACCGTAAGCAATAGCAGCGGCGGTTGGCTCGTTGACAATTCTCAAAACGTTCAAACCAGCGATAGTACCAGCATTCTTGGTAGCCTGTCTCTGGGCGTCGTTAAAGTAAGCTGGGACAGTGACAACGGCGTGAGTAACCTTCTTGCCCAAGTACTCCTCGGCAATAGACTTCATCTTGGTCAAAATCATACCGGAGATCTCCTCTGGAGAAAAGGACTTTTGCTCGCCGCCGTAGGAAACCTCGACAACTGGCATGTCACCCTTCTTACCAATCTTGAAAGGCAAGTGCTTGATTTCCTTCTGAACAACCTTATCCTTGTACTTCAAACCAATAAGTCTCTTGATGTCAAAGATGGTGTTCTTCACGTTGGATGGAGCCTGGTTCTTAGCCGCGTCACCAATCAATCTTTCTTCTTCAGTGAAGGCAACGTAAGAAGGAGTAATTCTGTTACCTTGGTCGTTGGCCAAGATCTCAACCTTACCGTTCTTCATCACACCAACACACGAGTAAGTGGTACCCAAATCAATACCAATGACAGTTCCGTAACTCTCTTCCTTGTCGTCGTCAGCCGCCAAAGCGACACCAGAGTTGGAGGTGAAAAATGGCATCACCACCAACAACATGGCGTAAAAGAGCGTAAGCCCCGAAAGCCAGAATTTGCTGCTATGATTCTTAAACATATCGAGCAGCAGTGACAAGTGACTATATGTGGTTGGTCAAAAAGCCGGGGGAATATGAACAAGTTTTATATTAACGGCGGGTCGCGACGTGGAAAGTGAAAGAAGCTCGACGTGTATAGAACCGCCGTACCGCGTGCACTCCCAGACCTATGGTTGACGTGGCACCAGTTGGAGTGCCCTACTAACAGTAAGAGGAAGAGGACAGCTTGTACAAAATATGGTGAGGTGGCGGTGGCAAAAATCATAAAGTATAACAATCATAAAGGAAAGTTTACCTTCGTTTGCTTCTACGTGGCACCCTTCCTTTATGGTATTGTGTCACTTTTGGTGACATGGACTCTGGGCTTTCCTGGCCATTTGCAACCGCGCTAAACGCAATACTGACAGACATTCAGAGGAGGGGAGGAGTGTGACGGTTAATGCCAAAGCGGAAAGAGCTTCATGTTACTGTTTCGTGTTTGGGGAGGGCAAGTGGTGTGTTGTTTGGGCATTTTGGTCTGTTTGCATAACTTTCTTAGGAGGCTGCCTTTTCGCTTAAACGTGATTTGTCGAGGCTTTGTTGGAAGTAAGAAATGTCTTGGACAGTTTGCAGCCAAAGTGGGGTTCGCCAGTGGACGAAAAAAAAAAAAAAAATGGCTGCAAAATGCGTCGACGTTTTGCGAGTGAAAAAATGCCACACACAGACAACACACGACTATGCTGGCTACGATTGCCTTACTAGAGTGAGTGTGTAGGTTTTGTCGGCTCACTGGGTGCACCTTGTAGCGGAGCTTTTGTGTTTTTTTTTTTTTTTGTTTGTATGTTTTCTTGTATGGTGCTGCCACCTCATGCATTTGCTAAGAAGTTAGTCTAATGTGATGTCTAGGCGGAGAAAAGGGCTAGACGGGGAGAAGGTTTTCAGTGCTTTTAAGTGCCGTTGCGGTACAATTCTTCAATTCTTTTGTATCATTCCTCCATTTCTGAGTGAGCTGGATGATAATAGTGTACATTGTTCCTCGGCCCAACACACATGGCATACCATATGAGGGCATGAGCTAGAGTAATACAATAGAAGGTTCAAAGAACAGTCTTTTCTCATTTCATGTAGAGATGGCTTCTCTTAGTATATGAGGACTTGCTGAGTTTTCAATGGCTACTCTGTTGGTTGAATGTCCTCAATCATGAATCCAGATAGTAGTCAGTCAAGCCCAGCTTTTGAATCCTCATGTTTGAAGTTGATATTGCAGATGAAAGCCTTCTGCTTTTATCACCTTCAATGAGAACCACCACATCATAGGCGCCTACTGTTTGGTTCACGTGGTACCAGGCACCACACATCCACAGTTAAGCCAGCTCTACCCAACTCTGCCCTACTAATACGGATACACTTCGTAGGTCACTCTCCCTTCGTGTTCTTACATCAATCTTCCATGAAGTCTGCCCGCCTCTTACTAACCAACCCAAACTACTACGACTGGAAGTACCAGAATTACCCTTTTAGGAGGGGCTTGAACAGGGTTCAATCTGTTCTGGTGCCTGGTCCCTTCCGTCACCCCTTTCTTCATAAACCAATCCCTTTCCGAATACTTGCTTGCCCAGAATCACTTCACGGAATGTCTCCCTTGGTTTTTCCTCCCTTGACCTTATAAAGCCATCATTCTCTAACCCAACACTCCAAGGCTTTACACTTAGACACCTGCATACCACCCGATATCCCACTTCACGTCAACGGCCATATCCCCCATCTTCCTCCTACAGTAAGACCCGTGCCTCCTACGTTGTGCGACCTCCCTCTATCGTTGTGAAACTGAGTCCGGCAATTTAACATCTAGTGTACCCCTTGCTTTGGAAGATCTATATTTGGGACAGGCTTCTTTTTAAGAAAACAAGCTTATCATCTCTCTATTTAGCAGGTCAAAGATATAAATTAACTTTGCTGCACACAGGCACCCTTGCTTGAGACTCAGATTATTACTGTCCCCCACCTCCTTTTGACTTGCCCATCTTCCCCCACTGATTAAAACCCATACGCAATGGCTCCATTTGAAACAGAGGAGTTGGAGCAGTTGCAGAAGGAAATCATTGCTAAGAATCCAACCGATGTCTTGCAGTTTTGTGCCAATTACTTCAATTCGAAGTTAGCTTTACAGAGAAACCACTTATGGCAAGTTGAGGCCAAGGCAAAAGCTGCTGGAATTGATGTTTTTCCTCAACTCGAGGGCGGTGCCATCGACTCCAATGGACAAGGAACCATTCCTTGTGCCCGTCAGCCTTCTTTTAAGTCGCCATTTGGTGACAATGACCCTCATTCCGATCACACCAATCGTAGTGATGACCCACACGGACATGAAAAGGAAGACAGTGCCGGTCTTTTCAAAGGTTTTGGCGCAGGCAAGAAGCCTCAAAATGCTCCAGCATCTGAACTCGATCCTAACGATCCTTCCACTCCCCTGGATGCTGCTCCTAAACCTGCCAACAAGCTTCCTTTAGCGTTTAACGCCAACAGAAGAACCTCCGTCTCAGCTGAGGCTATGAATCCAGACAAGTTCAAGTCTGACTCATGGAAGCCACCAGTCAATGACCTTACTGAGGAACAGAGACTGGAATTGGCTAAGACATTATCCCTGAACTTTTTGTTCCAGCAATTGGATAAGAAGGCAAAGGCAACTGTGGTTGCAGCTTTGCAAAAGAAGCAGTATGGTCAAGGTACCGAAATTATTACACAAGGTGATGTTGGTGACTTTTTCTACATAATCGAGTCTGGTACTGTCGATTTCTATGTTAACGGCGCCAGAGTCAACACTTCCAGCGACGGCTCTTCCTTCGGTGAGCTCGCTCTCATGTACAATTCTCCTAGAGCTGCTACAGCTACCGCCGCTTCAGATGTGACATGTTGGGCTTTGGACAGAGCAACCTTCCGTCGTATCTTGTTGGAGGGTACATTCAACAGAAGAATCATGTACGAAGACTTCTTGAAGGACGTTACCGTCTTGTCAGGCTTGACGCATCAAGAAAGATCAAAGCTTGCTGATGCCTTGAGTACAGAGATGTTCCACGCTGGTGACAACATTGTCACTGAAGGAGAGACTGGAGACAAGTTCTACCTTATCGAGAGTGGAACTTGTGAAATCTCCAAGCAAAGCGAAGGTGTCATTGGCACTATTGGCAAGGGCAATTATTTTGGTGAGGTTGCCTTGTTGAATGACTTACCCAGACAAGCCACTGTCAAGGCTTTGGACAATGTCATCGTTGCTACCTTGGACAAGTCCGGCTTCACCCGTTTGCTAGGACCAGCCCTCGACCTCTTGAGAGAGCATGATCCAACCGCCGCTTCCTCCCACTAGGTCATCCATGTATTAAAATTTTGATGCTATCTTAGTATATACCAGTAATTTGATTACACGAGACACGCAATGGTCCAGGTCGGCAGGCTATCGTACAGTGTAACCGCGAACAGATAAATCGTGCCATTCAAGCACTTGTTCATTTGGAAGAAACACTCCTCCTACTCAAGAGACACATCCTTTAAATACATCCAATGTTTCCTTTCAAGTCTCTTCTTCCTCCAACCACGCCAAATGGCGGTTTGCTTCCCCACTGGCTCTTGTTTATCTCGGTTGTATCGGTATTCAACTCTGCCCAGAACTACTTGATCAAGGACTTGAGTCTTACGAGAAAGGTCTACTCTGCTGCCCCAGCAAATGAAGTTACCCACTTAAGTGCCAGAACCTTCGGTACCTGGACCCTTTTGACGTCTATCGTCAGACTTTACGGCGCCTATAACATTGTTGGTAACAAGCAGATGTACGATCTCTGTATCTGGACATTTGTGGTTGCTGGTGGCCACTTTTATTCCGAATGGCTTTGCTTCAAGAACTGTAAGCTTGACAAGGGATTGGCTGGTCCATTGATCGTTGCCTCTACAAGTTTGATCTGGATGTTCACTCAGAAGGACTTCTATGTCAACTTTTAAAACAAAAAGGTTCAAAAGCATCAAAAGGGCTGAAGTATATCAATTTACACTTCTCCTCATAGAAATACATTTAGAGGTTTCATTCAAGAACTTCCAATAGGCATGGAAATGGTTGCCAAAGGTAGTAAATGGAAAATGCGCAACGGTGGTATCCAGTCCCCGGGCAGGTAAGAGTCATTCCGAGTCACAAATAAAGAATAGAAAAAGCACGGCCTCCACCTTTTGTACGGCAACTTGATTCTCGGGTTTTCTGGTCCTTTTAGAAGTCAAAAAATAGCTCTCGAAGCTTTGATTATTTATTCGTTCATATACATCGCATTCTTTGATCTCGAGTGCAATTTTTCACCTCCTCATCGCTTGATTGCTCGAAGATATCCATTTGATTCATCATGACTATTGAGCTTGAAGAACCTCCATTGACTCAGGATAACTTGCAGGTCTATAAGGATCTTTTTGGTGGTACCGTTGGTGGTATTGCCCAGGTGCTCGTGGGTCAGCCATTTGACACTGTCAAGGTGAGATTACAGTCTGCGCCAGAAGGCACCTATAGCGGCGCTGTAGATGTCATCAAGAAGCTTGTTGCTAATGAAGGTCCAAAAGGTTTTTACAAGGGAACTTTGACACCTCTCGTTGGTGTCGGTGCATGTGTGTCCGTTCAGTTCTCAGTTAACGAGTTCATGAAGAGATACTACGACAATAAGTTGCAAGGCCAACCTTTGTCCCTTTTGCAGTTCTTCAACTGTGGTGCTACTGCTGGTTTTGCTAACGGTTTCTTGGCCGGTCCAATTGAGCACATCCGTATCAGATTACAGACACAGACTGGAAACAATAAGCAGTTCTCTGGTCCAATTGACTGCTTGAAGAAGCTTACACAGCTGAGCGGAGTTCAGGGTGTATTTAAGGGTTTGGCTCCAACATTGGCAAGAGAATCTATCGGTTTAGGTATCTACTTTGCAACTTACGAGGCATTGATTGCTAGAGAGTTGGGCAACAAGATCTATCCTACAAGAGGTGACATCCCAGCCTGGAAGCTCTGCATGCTTGGTGGTTTGTCCGGTTATGCTTTGTGGGGATCTATCTATCCAGTGGATGTCTTGAAGTCTAAGTTGCAGACTGATTCTTTGTCAAAGCCAGCCTACTCTGGATCCATCAGCGTTGCTAAAGACATTTTCAAGAAGGCAGGCATTAAGGGTTTCTACAAGGGTTTCGTTCCAACCATTTTGAGAGCTGCCCCAGCTAATGGTGCTACTTTCGCCGCCTTCGAGGTTACCATGAGATTCATCAGTTAATCTTTCATGCCAGTCATTCATGTAATATAAATACATCTATATAGTCGAGAAATGCTCAACGCATTCTGTACATCAACGTTCCCTATGTGGTAGCACATCACGCTTCCGGAGCTGTAGATCGCTTGTATCGTATTCACTGAACTCACTTTCTGGAGGGCTGATGCCTTCTGCAGAAATGTGGTCCGTATAGTCTTGCGGATCAACCACTTTGATGAACTCCATGAAGTCCATGGAGTACTCACCGTTCAATTCATACCAATCTGAGCCCAATAGTTCAGCTCTTTCGAGACCGATATCAACATCTAGGTCGTCAATCTGACCTTCTTCAGATCCCCAGTGGTTGCGCAAGTTATTCCTCATTCTCAGGTTAAAAGTCTTATCGATGCGTAGATGTAGACCAGGGATCATATCAATAATGTATAGCAAAACCAAACTCATGATGAACGAATAGAGTGAAGTGACAACGCAACCTAAAACTTGATATCCCAACTGAACCCAGTTCCCGACAACCCAACCACCTGAAGCTTCAAACGCTTCGTCAGCAAATATACCCACTAGAAGAGTACCCGTAACGCCACAGACACCATGCACTGCAAAAATGTCGAGGGCATCATCTATGCGAAGAAAATACTTGATTCTCGTTGAAAGGTTTCCAACAAGCCCTCCAATCATACCGAAGACAATTGATTTCCAGAATGATGAGTGCGATGAAATATAACCACCAGCTGGTGTGAAAACCACGAGACCACAGATCGCTCCCGATGTAAAGGAGACCATGGATATCTTCCTCGCAGTCACTGGAGTTGTGCCTTCGGGTGACAATCCTAGCCCATTGCTATCCAAGTCTTCAAGTTCAATCCCTTCCAGTTCTTCCTCGTCTAACGGTATTGCCGAGGTGTAAAAATCAATAAGCGTCCATACTATGCCAGCAGAGCAGGCGCTGAGCCAGGTATTAACAACGATGTAGAACGACGTCGGTGATAATTTGAAATCACATCCAGCAATAAACCCACACCATCCCACCAACATAAAGCACATACCAATTACCATGTTACTGTTATTGGAACTTCTATAGTCTGCCACCAACTTTGGATTTCGAGGCCCCAAGATATATGAATATGCTAATGCAGTGAAACCGCTGACGACGTGGATACATGTTCCTCCAGCAAAGTCCATAACCGGAGTTTTATCGAATTGAGTAGAAAGCCAGCCTTCTTCATTCCAGTACCAGTAAGATATAGGATTATAAATTATTACTGACCAGCAGAATATGAAAACAAGCATGGGCACAATCCTACCTCTTTCAGCAGCACATCCTGGAAATGTAATCACAGCACATATCACTTTAAGAAGTCCATTGAAAAGAAAATGCATGATGGAAAGAATGTCTCCTCGAGGCGTGCTGTAAACCCGCTGGAGCGGGTCCCGAAGTTGTCTTAACACAGCAAACCCAAAATTGCCGATAAACCTATTCGAAGACGGTGAATAACAAAGCGAATATCCCCATAAAAACCAATCTAGAAACACTCCAGCCAGAATCAATACCGGTATCAGTAGTATCGTGAAAGATGATCTTCTTTGGATAAGGCCCGAGTAGAATATCGACATGCCTAGCACCAAACACAGTAAAAGGTAGGTACAGAAGAACATGAACAAGCTGTCGATTGCCATCGAGACATCCAACGGGGTGTCTGACGCCTCGGACAGCATTATCGGGATGGGTCTAATGGAGAATCTGTCAAGATAACGTTATCTACACAGGGCTGACATTTTTTTTTCTCGTTTTTTTTTGGCGGGCCTATTTTGTGATATTTCACCCGCACTGCCAATTTGCAACCATTTCAGTGCGTTGAGGATTCTGCCTTGTAGCAATATTTCTCAAAACAGTCTTGGCAGTAGTCCGGTAAATGCTTTCTTTTTCTCTTCATGAATGCACAATAAAGACAGCTTCTGTACTGTGAGTCTTCAGCATTCACAGCGAGGTCATAGCCATTACTGAACAAGCCTTGTGCCTCTTCTGGAGAGTAGGTAGTTCTGAATGTGGAGGTGTTCGAGGGAAAGCTGATGTCATGGTTGGCTTGGTAAACTATGAGCGGAGGTATGAATCCACTGTGAAGCTTGAAGCCTTGCAGAACATCTCCTAAATGCTTTGGGAAGTCCTCCATTTCACAACCAAAGAATACTGGCCTTTCGTGTGACGAACTTGAGAAATAGCTCTCGACATTTTTGGGTATCTCTGGAAACACCTTTCTTATAACTCCATCCGGATCCTGGAATAGTGGGATACGAAGCTGGGATTCATTGGCATGGTATCGATTAGCTGAAGCACG
Source organism: Candidozyma haemuli (assembly GCF_002926055.2). Classification (NCBI taxonomy): domain Eukaryota; kingdom Fungi; phylum Ascomycota; class Pichiomycetes; order Serinales; family Metschnikowiaceae; genus Candidozyma; species Candidozyma haemuli. Next base: position 1,213,462 of record NW_020289904.1, on the reverse strand, counting down.
CAAGGATGATCCGTTGGGTCGATTATAAACCTCAGATCCCATGTCAAACGCTAAAATAGCATCCACTTGCCTTCCTGGAACAAGGAAAGGACTGAAGGGGATATTCTGACCATCTTCACCACCATCTGCCAATAACAAGGATGTTGTATTCTCGACTGATCTTCCAAAAAGCTCCTTGTTATGATATCCTAGAAATGGATTAGGCGAGTAAATTGCGTATTCTGAAAACGCATTCTGGTTTAAATCGGGTTTCTTGGAAAACCCAAAGATTTCAAGAACTTGCTGCAAATAGGGAACCAGTTCATCGGTCAATTGGGGTAATAACTTGTAAACATACCGAAACATGGTGTTGAAAAGACCTGACGAGGTTGCAGTAAGAAATGCAAGTGTATCATATCCCGATGTACAAACTGACATGTTTCCAATTGTTTTATCTTGTTCCATGGGCACACCATTCAAAAGTTTTGTACCCAAATACTTGACGTTCATAAAAGCATTCAAGAAACTGTCCCATGATCCAAACTCAAATGGAGTCATTTCAATAATGTGTGAATCAATGCTGTTTTTCAGGCACCCAGGAACCAACTCCACGGAAGTGATAATTGGAAATGGTTGAGAGTAGTTCTGGAAGGAAAGAAGTTTGGCTGCCGATGATATCGTAAATCCTGGAGATCTAAACCTTTTGGGGATAACCCTTCTCGCAAGAGTCCGTGCCCAGTAATCAATTAATGAAATCCGATAGCCACTTTCTTTCTTTGAATGCGCTTCCAATGATATGTCCTTGTAGAAGTTAAGAACACTCTTAACATTGAAAGCGTTCCCTCCATCTCCAACAGAAAACATGCTCTTGACGAAATTAGGCAACATCATTTCTACCATTGAACCAAGTAGCCCTACCTTATTGGTCTCGGCCGAGATAGTCTCAGCCGGCTCGTTATCCAAGCCGTGTCGTAAGCCATTCAATTCCATATTGGGTATCCCCTCGAGGATGGGACTTTGAAGATCCATAAATAATTCGTCCATGGCATGGCTCATCAGCTGTCCGTCATTGAGAAGATTATTCATGACTATCCACAGCCCTCCAGATATACCCGCAATGTATGAAGTGCACTGTAGCACGCCGCCCATCTGTGACTCAGCTCCTGGGGTTTCTTCGTCGTAAGCACTTAGTACTCCGGCGCCGACAAGCATGGATCTTAGGCCCCCTCCCGAAATCGCTAATGCAATCGTGGGTGAGCTTGTCAATCCATATGTATCGTTTAGAGACCGGGAGAATTTCTTGAAATGCGGGATCATATTCATTTGGCGATGTCGAATATAATCTTCTTCCAATGGCGATATCTTCTATTAGGTCAGTTCATGAGTTTCTTTCATGGTATAGTTGGTTTGTCATACCCAGTCAGCCTTTCGAATGAGCTCGCTACTCGGACAACGCGTCAAGAACGGCGAGTAGGTTCCAGGACCAGGAGGTTCGTCAGGAAGAAGCTCAACATATGGCAGGCTTAAATCAAGAGGAAATAGAGATAAGGTAAGAACGATTTGGATCCAAAAGTATAGACCAACGAGATTCATTGATAAGTAGTATAGTGCGCACAAACGGTAATCTACTACGTTTTGGAACATATAGACATCTATAATATTAACATATAGAAATAAATTAATACTAATTCTCAAACAAGTGTAAAGTAGTGTAGTAGAAAAGAAGAGACTTCAGCTAGCTTAGAATTCTTCGTCAGAGGAGACGTAAGCGTCACCCAACTCCTTCTTCTTCTTCATTCTCTCCTTCTTCTTCTTTCTCAACTCAGCAGAAGACAACTTCTTCTTCTTCTTACCACCGGCAATCTTGTTACCCATAGCATCGAACTTGTCCTCCTCATCGTCGTCCTTGTTCTCGAGTCTTGGACCAGAACCCTGACCCTGGACCCAGTTGTGACCAGATGGAGTCATCTTACCGTCCAAGACGGCCCAGACTTCCTCAGTCAAGTCCTTGGTGAACTCAGCGGAGTGAGTAATGATGACAACACCACCCTCGAAAGCCTTGATAGCCTTGGACAAAGCACCCAAAGAGTCACGGTCCAAATAGTTAGTTGGCTCATCCAAGACAATCAAGTGAGGTCTCTGCCAAGTACAAGCAGCCAAGACCAACTTAACCTTCTGACCACCGGACAAACCTCTAATTCTAGAGTGGGACACCAATTCAGCGTCCAAACCCAACATGGTACAGTGGTCCTCGATCTCCTTTCTGGTCAATGGTCTGAACTGACCGGAAGCCAAAGCCTCCTTCATATCAACCTCAGCGACCAACTTGGAGTGAGTCTCGATCAACTCACCTCTTGGCAACCAGGTGTTGTCAACAGACATCATTGGAACCCATCTCTCGTTCTTCATGCCAATGTTCTCACCAAGGTTCCAAGAAACCTCGTACTCGTAAGTGTTCTTGAACTTTCTTCTAGAGTGGACACCAGCAACTCTTCTTGGGGTACCCTCGACCTTGAAGATCTTGTTCATAGCGTTCTCATCAGCTTCGTTGATCTGTCTGTTGGCTCTGTCCATGGTCTCTCTGTCCTCACCGGTCTGGAATCTCCACTGAATGTACTCAGATGGGGTCTTGTCCAAGTGGTTATCGATATGGGCGAAAGCGTGCTGCTTAATGTAGGCAATACGAGCGTTCTCGTGGACGTAGACGTCACCAGTAGTTGGCAACAATTCACCAGTCAAGACGTTAATCAAGGTGGACTTACCGGCACCGTTAGGACCAATGACGGCAATTCTAGAAGACAAAGAACACTGGAAGTTAATGTCAGTGATCTGTGGCTTAGAGGTACCTGGGTACTGGAAGGACATGTTGTTGACCTTGACAATAGCCTTCTGCTTGGTCTTGACACCCTCCAAGAAACCTGGCTCTGGGAAAGTGAACTGGATGTCGGAAGCTCCCAACTCGTAGTAAGACTGAGCAGATGGGCACTTCTTGACGAACTCAGACAAGTTACCCTTGTACTTTCTCAACTTGAAACCTTCGTAGTGAATAATGTACTCAACAACGTTGTCCAAGAAACCGGAGTCGTGAGAGACAATGATAGAGGTGATACCACATGTCTTCAAGTAGTTGACCAACCAGGCAACGTTAACGGTATCCAAATGGTTAGTTGGCTCATCCAACAACAAGATATCAGCGTTCTTCAACACAGCTCTGGCCAAAGCCAACTTCATCTTCCAACCACCGGAAAGGGAGGAGATTGGCATTCTGATCATCTCGTCGGAGAAACCGAACTCAGTCAACTTAGCCTCGACAGCGTCCTTGGTCAAACCAACCTCACCGTCAGCAATAACGAACTCGACGACAGAGGTCTCAGCGTGGGTACCATCAATGTCGTGCTCGACGTAGACGGTCTTACACTCCTCCTGGGATGGGAAACCCTCGACCTGACCGTTAGCGATGGCTCTCATCAAGGTAGACTTACCAGCACCGTTAGGACCACAAAGACCGTATCTTCTGTTTCTCTTCAATCTAAACTGAGTCTTGTTCAACAAGATCTTAGCACCGTAAGCCAAAGAGAACTCACAGTTACACAAGTCCTCACCATCGTCCTCCTCATCCTCGAAAGATGGAGGAGCTGGGATGTTGTCAACAGCTCTCTTTCTGAACTCCTCGATGACCTCCTTAGACTCCTTCTCGTGCAAGAAGATGGTGGTGAATGGCAAGAGGTTCTGCAACCAAGAGTCTGGCTGAATGTCTCTCTCGTCAATCAAGTCACCGGCGATAGCGGCAATGTAGTTCAAGGCGACGTCGAATCTAGAAGACAACTTCTGGTCCTTGACCAAACCCTTGAAGACGTCCAAGGTGACTGGGATGTCACCAGCGGTGGAGACCTCTGGGATGGAGTCGTCAGCACCAACGTTACCGACTCTTCTCAAGGTGTTCAAAGCTCTCTGGGTAACACCACGGGCCTCAGGGTCAGCAATGGTGTTGTAGTTAGCCTTAAGAGATGGCAACAACTTGTTCATGAAAGGAGCAACAACCTGAGGGTCGTCGACCAACTTACACATGTTGTCAACAATGACAGCAGCCTTACGCTTGATGGCGGTGTCACGCTCAGCCAAACCTCTGGACAACAATGGGGCCATGATGGACAAAGTAGCCATGGTGACCTCAGAGACGAAAGTGGTAGCACCCAAGACGTGGACGGTCTCTGGGACCTCAGTTGGCTTGGCGATACACTCGATCAACTTAGGAATAAACTTCTCGATATCCTTGTTGTCAATGGTCTCAGTGGACTTGGTCATAGTGGCGGTAGCAGCCTCCTTGACCTCCTTCTTGGTGTCCCACATAGCCTCAGACAAGACTGGAATCAACTCAGGCATTCTCAAGGCGATCTGGGCCTTAGCAGTGTCAACCAACTGGGTGATAGAAGCCAAGATGGCGGTCTTCTCGTTCCACTTGTTGGTGGTGGACAAGTTGTCCAACAAAGCTGGCAAGAGGGCCTTGATGGCAGTTGGGGTGATAGCCTTAGCGAGGGACAACAAAGCGGCGGCAGCGACGGCGGCAACCTCCTTGTTCTTGTCACCGGTTCTGACAGCAACGTCAGAAGCCAAGGAGACAACGTATGGCTCAACAGAAGGGTTCATGCCGTTTGGAGAAGCAATGTGCTCGAAAGCCTTCAAAGCGGCAATGACGACACCAACATCCTTCTTGTTGTTGATCTGGGTCTTCAAGTCCTTGAAGAATTCCTCAGGCACATCGTGCTCAATGATGGATCCATTCAAGAATGAAGAAACGTTAGCAGCGGCCTCATCCTTGTTGTCGGCAACTTGCAATTTGCTCAACAACTCGGAAAGGACCTCAGTCGAATATTTAGATTCACTGGCAGCAGACATTCTTTCCAATGCTTGAAGAAGAGAAAAAAAGAAGAAGAGGTAACCTGAAGAATTTTTTTTTTTTTATATGTCGCACTGGCACTGGCTAGTGAGGCCAAAAGAAAGCAAAAAAATACATAAAAACGAGAAAGGTAGGAAAATTTTTCAGTGAGCAGGGCACCTATGTGCAGGTGACGCATCGTTTCTTTTGCCAGTGGACCACCTGTTTCTTTTGTGTAATATGACCGGTTGAATTTCGGGAAAGGCCAGTATATTCATTTGGCAGTGTAGATGAAACAGAGTATCTAAATTTCATGCTACCAAACCATCAGGGGGCAGGAAATAAGGTGTAAATTGTTGCAAATGAGGTACGGGTGCGATTACCAGAGTCTCATATGAGGCTATCTCATCACGTCGCAGCAGTTACCCGGTCACAACGTGTCTCATACACCCAATGAACCACTGGTTAACGCTAAGCGACACTGGGCCCCAATTTGTTGAGACACACTGGCGGATTTCCTACTTACATAAACCCCTGGTGGCAAAACTCCTCATCTACTGCGCGGTCATGCTGTAAGAGGAGAAGGTCGTTTTGTTTCTTTTTTTGCTATGGGCGTTTCTTTGGGAGCTGCCTGATAACGTTTTTCGCACCCTGGTGCGAATCAACCGTGGGTAGAGATGGTGATAGAAGTACCGGCATGACGTACCTTTCTTTGGTGGGTACTCATGTAGTATTATCATGCATTAGCTTTGTTGGCCTTGATTGTTGTATTTTTTTTTTTTTTCTGTGTTTCTTGTTTTCCTTGGTGTTGCCTTGTCTTGTTGTTCTGGATTGTTATTTCCCAGGCTGAATATTCTCGCATGAGGCATGTGCCTCTCGACTAACTCTTATGGTCGCTTCCTCTAGCATGAACAAGTAAGGCTATTTCTATAAGGCGTTGACACTGTGTTTTGCGGCAATATGTCTGCTTTAGTACGAGTTACCTTGTGAGTACTCAGGTTTGATACGTCTGGATTTGCAGCCATTGGAGGCCACTCAGTGCCTTGGTATCGTTGTAAGACTTCTGGGTCAAATTCATTGGATGAAGAGCGATAATTAAAGGTACTCGTTGATAGTCATCTTCTATATCTTCTACATGTACACCCCTGAGTGTTCTTCTGGTGGAGCTTTGGGAGTATGTGAGTGCTCAGTGGGCTGAAACCAATATACTGGTGCCACCAATTACTTTCAGGCCTTTACAATCAACCTGTGGTAACTTGGTGCCCTATTTAATATGATGTGAACATTTGCGCAACATCTCTAGCTTCAGTAGGGAAATAATCAGTTTTTTGCACTTTTCTCTACGGGCGCGGGAGTTCTGCTGCTCATATTCCTCATGCAATATAATAGAGCACTTCTCTAGAGGTTTGTTATACGAAAATGGCTATTTTTAACCATTAACTCAATTTGTGTATTATAGTATACCAAAATTCAGGGTATTTCAGAAAAGGTTGTATAGTGTAGTGGCATCACTTGAGATTCTGATTCTCACAACCTGGGTTCGATCCCCAGTGCGACCTTATTTTTTTGAACATGCTTCTTGTCAATGAAAACGAGAATTAAATTACCCATTTTACTCTCTTCTTTTTCTTTTCTTGTATTATCGCTTGCATCGTTGAATCGTGAATTACTATAAGTTTTGCATGTTTTGTGTTTCGAGCGTTTTTAATGTCTCCTAACTTGAGGAGACTGCTCGGCTATGTAATGATGGTAGATGGTCGTTTTTCCCTCTGGCTTTCTTTCGATCACCGTTCCAGCCACATCTCTACTCTTATGACTGCCTTATGTGCTGCCTCTTGGGACACCGCCTGGGTTTTGAGCATTTTCTGATATTTCAAGAAGTTTCAGCAAATCTCGATCGTTAGAAGGCTCTTCAGGGGAAGCAATTTGATCTCCTCCACGAGCAGCTTGCACGCCCCCGCCACTAATCTTACCGGTGTCCTTATTGTTGCTTGGTTTACCATCAACAACTAGTCCTTCGTCATTGCCAACAAGATGCTCTTCATTCACCATGCCACCTTTTGGAGCTTCAACAACCATATTCTTCTCCTTACTTGCCAATGCTGCTTTTTCGTCAGCAAGATCCTCCATCTTCGAAGAATCGACGAGTTGACCAACATCACCATTATTTTCTTTCTGAATTTCAAGCGGATCGACCAACTCGTATGACGGGTCTGGCTTTGCCTTAAGTTCTTGAGAAATCATGAAAATGCAAAGTCCAAACAAGAAAAGCATCACTATGTAGCCTGTCAACTTTCTAGAATTCGTCAAGAAGAACTGCTGGGGCATCTTCTCGTAGGCCGACGTTCGTTTGGAGTGCGGTTTCATGTAATACGGTCTGGGAAGACCGTTGTTCTTGTATGAGCCTTGCATTCTTTTTGGCTTGTTAGAATGGGTTAATTAAAATGCAGATCAAGCACCAAACAAATAAACCTGATGTGATTATGTGGAGTAAAGAAAGCCAGATATGAAAACACAACTGGGTCCGTCAGCTTCAGAATTAAGGCGCGACAGTGAAAGAGAGATTTAGTCCAGGTAAGCACAAACATCGTCTGCAGGAGACACTGGGTCTACGGAACTGGAGCATACTATAACGAATATGAAAAAAAAAAATACCAGCCAGGATTTTCCAAATGGAAGTATGCCAGGAACCGATCTACTCTTCTACTTGTTTACCTTTCGAGGGGGATCCTCCAGAAGGCTGATCCCAAGCCAGGCACGCCACCTCGTGCCGTTATCTATTGAGGCTGGTAATTTTTTTTTTTCTCTCTCCTGGCTATTGCGCCTGGAAATTATGATGTCCTTTGTCCTCTGGCTTTGTCCCTCGAAGCACAATATCGAGTAGCTCAGTTTTTTTATAGGGTCTTCAGGATCGCGTTCCTGAATCAGCTTCGCCTCTGTTTTGTGCGGTGGCTTCCCAAGCCTCTGCTCCCGGAAAATCATATTATATTTATAGTTTAAGTTGGAATGGGTTCTTTTGGTTACCGTGATGGTGGAATTTGGTTGGTATGTTTAAATTTGTTTTTTTCTGTTTTTTGATGGCTAGATTTGTAGTATTTTTGCAGTCTCTGAGGCTCTCGCTGCGACTAAGTTCTTAATATTTGTGCGTATTGGTACCACTTCTGTAAAATCATAGATTCTACAAACCCTGAAACTACTCTACATTCAATGTTAAAATTCCACTTGTTTTCTTTATTTATCTCGGCATTCGTCCTTGCTACTCCCCCTGCATGTTTTCTAAGCTGCATCAACGAATTGGCCCACTACTGTCCTAATGGCCATACTGACCTTCTGTGCTTGTGCCAATTGAAGGACTCCCTTGTTGGCTGTCTCGTGGATATCTGCCCACTTGGGAACCTCGATAGCGGAAGAGATCATTTTGTAGGTACTTGCTTGGAGCATGGCCGGCTGCACGAACCAACCCGCCATGCTATGCCAGTTGATCCAGTCCAGCAAGACGACCATGGCTCTGATACTCTTCCAGCAGACTTCAATGATCACCCAAGAGCGGCGCTACAGAAGCCAAAGCAACGAGGCAGCCTCATGAAACAAGGCACGCCACACGGTTCGAGGAAGGATGGCTCTGTCATCAGCAAACGCCAGCAGCTCGAGCAATACCGAGGCCATGACCATAGAAAGACCAAGAGATCAAACGAGCAACAATACAATGGCTTGCTCTTGAGGAAGTAGTTTCTTGAAGCCTGAAGAAAGCCTCACCCGTCGTTCCCTATGGAACCTGTCCTCGTTGTACATGGTGCCGCTTATAATTGCATCTAAGACTCATCCAGAATCACCCAAAATACCATGTTGCCGTTTATCAATCATCACCTTAGTAATTCTATCCCTTGGTATGCTAACCAAGCCAACCTCTCTTCTCTTGATGCTAGTAGGATCAATCTTATCATGGGAGTTTTCGTACAGATTTGTTAGCAACAAGTTGCCAAATGGATCAACGACCGTGAGGACTCCATCAATGACTCTGTCATCGACCATTTTGACCCTCATGGCCGTTCCTATGTACTTATCGACCGGGGCATCCATGAAGAATAGCTATGAAGATGGTTCTGGTGCGCATGAAAATCTACACTGGAGTATTTCACTACGAGTGCCGTCACGACTGGATGCCCAATCAATAACCATTGATATTCTGACCAGAATATTTAGAGTATTTCAAGTTGAAATTTTCATGATTTGGGATTCTATGGATCCTTGGGGTCTCTTTCCACTAGTTCTTCCTACAATGTCCTTCCCAGGCAGCCCTTGCCATTTACCTAGTCCAATCTGCTTTTTAACAAAAAGCCTACGTTGACATTAATACGATTCATTTCTGCAATGTTAGCCTTACTTTAAGCATTTTGTTCAATCCACATAACCAAAACCGTTGTGCCCGATGTCGTTACCCGCACATTGGAAAAATGTGTATAAATACTCTGCAAAGTCGCATTCTGTAGCTTTCTCTTTAACATCATATCGCCTGTCCGTCCTCCGTAAAAGGTCGAAGTGATATATAACCACTTCGATTGGAGCTTGTAGACGGCATAAGCGTAGAGAGATAAGCACGTTGCTGGGCGCCTGACGCTGACTACTAAATGGAGCGTTGGGAATCAGTTGTGGCTACAGTCCTCCTACAGAGACTTTTTTTTTTCTCTTCTCTGTGATCCTGTAAACACTACTTTACTTCTTCATGGATGTCCATCGTGAACTACGGGTTATACATGATGAGTATAAGCTGTACTTTGCTGAATGTAGTCTCCATTTACAAAGCAATTTAGCTCTCCCGGGAGACGATGACATGTTCGCCAGAGCTCTACGAAGAAAGACGCTGGTATCGCATATTAGAATCAAAACCGGCGAAGAAAATACCCATTGCATCACTGTATGTGTGGCTGGCTGGCATGAGGTAGGCCAAACAGAGTATCATCCAACATTTGAAGCTCTTTTAAACAAATTATCTCCAAGTTTCCGCAACCGGTTTGCGTCAGAACTTACTGAAAAACTCAAAGGTTTAAGTTGATTTAGCTATGTACAATAATGATCTAAGACGATTTGTTCTTTGGAGCACTCTCCAAGTCACCGACATCGAGTCGGTTGTTTCTGATGTAGTAATGCTTCTTTCTCGATGGGTATTTGTTAGGCAGCGAGACGAGCTCAATATTCTTAATGTTTGGGTTGTACAAGGGAACTCTCATCTCCACACCGATCTTGTTCATCTTGTTTCTGAGGTGAAGATTGGTACCAAGGTTGTAGTTACCTCTTTTGATACCAATGAGTTGTCCAAGTACTGTAGTTCTGTCGTTGTATGTCACTTTGACCACATCTCCAGCTCTCAAGCCTCCTGGAGAGACCAACTCAGTACGCTTCCCCGTAGGATCATGCTTCTTGAGCAACTCTTTATGCAAAAATTTGAGAATACTTTCTCCGTTTCTCTTCTTGGGAAGTGGTTCATAGACAGCTGAAGGGGTTAGTATTCGAAAAGGTTGTATCTTCAAAGTTAAGTACGCTTAACATACCTTCTTTAACTGGCTTGTATGCCCTTTGAGTAGCGTAGGACCGCTTAGCACAAGAGAGTGCCAAACTTTTCACTCCTTGAAGTCCAGAACTAAGCATTTGGTGGTTGGAGAAAAGCTGCCATGGCCATGAATTTTTCCATTAACTATGTTTCACAATGTGCAGGAAAAGTGAAAGACTGGCCCATGGTCCCTTCGACTTTGGCTAGCAATAAGTCTAAAATAAGAGTAATAAGAATACAAATAAATCTTATAGTCTTATCATTCCAATGCAATATCTAATATACAAATCTACGTCCAGATCAAAATCTGGAACGTCTCTTTCTTCCTGTGAACTTGGAATCATGTGCAACAGTGCGTCCTCTTCTCCTCATAAGCTCCTTCTTCCTGTTAATGTACTCCTTATTGGACTCTAGCTTCTTCTTCATCTTACTGCTAAGCTTCTTGTTCTTGTTATCGGCTTCCATCTGTGCTCCAGCGAGGTTCAAGTTTCTTTCAGACTGGCCAGCAGAAAGCACAAGGTAATACTTTTTGTTTCTCTTGGATTGTGGGTCATCTATGACCAAACCACCAGCAAAACCAGCTACCTTAGCAGCTTCTAAAATGTTCTGTGTTTGGGTATCGTTCATTGGGTAGAACTGGGCAACAAACTTGCCGCCTCTTACCATGGATGCGAATAATGTGTTGAAAAACCTCAAGAGTCTCTTTTTTGGATCATTACCAGCAGTGTCAGCATTGCATAGCCACTGAATAACTGAAATAGAGATAACGGCATCAAAAGTTCCTGCTCTAAATGGAATGCCATTACCCAAGTCAGCCAAAAAGAGATCTCCCTCCACATCTCTATCTAGCGCAGAGGCCAACATGCTAGGGGCTATATCCATACCAATCCAGTTGTAGCCTTCTTCTGTAAGAATTTCTCCTGAAAGACCGGAACCACATCCCAAATCGAGAATAAAGTGAGGATGATCAGGCTCAAGGTTAAGGAGCTCAAGAGCCCTAAGGGTCATCTTAGCCTGGATATGCTGCACACGAGTAGACGAGGTATATTTAAAAGATTCTGTATCATTATAGAACACCTCTGGTGGGGCGATTTCCTCTGGTCTGGACATACCGAAGGAAGAGGTTGGTGAGATGAGGGTGTATGCAAGGTGCTCTTCTTTTCTTACGATTAGGCTGAAAGAATGCACGTGACTACATTGCCAATTTTTTGCAACCATTTTGCCTACATCAACAAATACGTCATCAGATCATGGGCATTAAAATATCAAATAAAGGGTACAGATCATAGCGGGTCCGGAGGTGAAGCCAATCCAGCAGATTGCATTTCCGAGCACTTTCTTGTCTCTCAAAAACTTGGTTCTGCTGATCATCACCAACGGTATCTGGCTCATTTGGAATAACCACAAGTATCCTCTCAAGCGACCAAAGATGGCATACATGACTAGCTCATGGATGAAACTTGAAATAATAAAAGTGACAAAGTTTGCTTGCATCTTGTTGAGCCTTAAGGCACTGATCGATGAGTGATAAACATGTCTAAGCAAGAAACGGTGAACAGGTTTGTTCCAGAGTCTTGCATACTCGAACCAATCAACACAAGACCACCATGGACCGTAGAAGTCACGGTCAGCATAGTAACTGAGCTCACCAATTGCATTCAAGATGGCATCCCAAATCAAGTAAAACACAAGTAGGTATTCCATCATGAATGGTGGGATCATGTCAACTAGAACTAACAAATAAGCTATCTGACGATTAACCAAGCTCATTTCAGCCTTCCTCAATGCGATCGATCTGACCACTAATGGATAGATGGAATATTCGGCGACGAAAAGCATGATTGAAATAATTCCAAAGATGGCAATCAACTTCTCAAGTAAGAACGATTTCCGAATTTCGTTGGTACGTGGGAATACAAGCTCGTAAACAACAGTTGGAAACATAGTGAAGGTGAAGAAGTTCTTAAATGTGATATTCTGTGGGAACTTAATCAGATCTTCGTGTTGCAAATTCTCCAAACTTCTCTTAAGGGTAGTAGGGTCGACCTCGTCCTCCTTACAGATGGCAACAGACTGATGAAGAAGCTCAAAGCGACAGAAAGCGATGCTTTCAGCAAGGACTTTTCTCATCTGTTCTTCCTCAAACTGCTTTGGGAGTCTCACTGCTTTCAGATGCAATTTGTCCAAGTAGGCCTCTGAAAATTGCAACTCAAGCAAGATACGCCAAAGGTAGCCATTATAAAATCCGTAGGAATGGATCTTCATTAATAACACAAACATATGAAGCACAAGGAAAACTCTGCCGATCCATTGGAAGTCAAATACCAAAAGGTAAGTGATCCAGAAACCAAAGAACACAAGTTCATAAATAGACTGAATAATCCAACCGGTCTTTACCCAAGAAATACGGCCGTTTAAACAAAAGTTTTGCACCATATAGGCAAAATAAGTCGTCGAGTACATGAGTGCATCGGTGAAAGCAATCTTAGGAAGACCTCCGACAAAGATACGGAACACTGGCGCTTTATAAATGAAAAGGCCATCTTCAAAAATAGCATGAAGAGCGTCTTTCAAAATGAAGAAGCCAATTGCAAGCCAAAATAAAATGAAAAAGCCATGGAACTGAGAGTTCTTCACCGACGGAGAATCTAGGATAGTGTACCGCACAGGGTCGGCACTCAAGTCAGCAAAACTAGATTTGAAAACAGTTCCCTTCCGCTTATTCCTTTCCAACCGGTCATGGTATACGGTATTGAGTTTCAGGAAGATGCCTTCGATCAGCTTGTCATCCAACTCTATATCTTTCTCATGCACCATTTTTGGGGTTGTCTGAGTCCTTCTGCGTAAGCGGCTTGAAACATGATCCTCTTCACCTCTCTTCTCTTCTGGCGTCGTAGATGGTTCACTGCTGGTTGGCAGACTCGTCAAGCGGGAGTCGTAGAAGTCTGCCGATAACGGTTCTCTGGAAGCAGTCGCCTTGTTGGCGATCCTCTCCAAGTTATCCTCGGTTTCCGAACGTTCCACCATTATATCTCACTTAAAAAGAGCCAACTGACGAT